>NW_026782088.1:0-746981 GCF_031769215.1 Ylistrum balloti
TAAGAGTACACTTGACCTGTCTCTATTACACATCAACCTACATTAAGAGTACATTTGACCTGTCTCTATTACATATCTACCGTCTCTATTACACATCTACCTGTTACTAGTACACATCACCTGGCTCTATTACATATCTACCCACACTAAGAGTACACTTCACCTGTCTCTATTACACATACCTACGTTAAGAGTACACATTACATATCTACCCACACTAAGCATACACTTGACCTGTCTCTTTTACATATCTACCTACATTAGAGTATATTTCACTGTCTCTATTACACATCTATCTACATTTGAGTATATTTGACTGGTCTCTATTACATATTTACCTACATAAGAGTATATTTGACTGTATCTTGAATTGATAATATATTCAATCTTAGATCATTTATGATAATCCATTGCATGATAAATATCATACATTTTTGTCTGATATTTAAACCACTTTGCCATTTTTAGGAATAGCTGGTCCTCTGCTTTTAGAGCTGAACATCTACAACTTGTCAGAATCTTCAAGCTTGCCCAGCTGCCAGATGGCTCAAAGGATCATTGCTTTTTTGTGGATGTCACAAGGTGGTACCATCTACTGAAGAAATGCTCCTTCCATTAACAATACATAGAGTTGGTGTTAAGGCTAATGAACCTGTACAGCCAGCTAGACCAGTTATACCCATGAAGACACAGGGTCACTGGAGGCCAGACTCATATACAAGGAGCATTGGTTTACAGGCTTTTCAATTTTCTATATGGAAGATCTCCAGTGGTTGGAAATCATAAAACCTTCTGCAAAATGATATTCAGCTCTTCCTTAGAGCTCATACACACCAGCCTCCTTCGTGTGGTCAGCTTACTCAACTTTATTTTAAAGCAACTGCAAGTTATTCCAACTTACTATTATATATTAATCACTCTTAAAGCCTGTCACAGGTCATACTCACAGTAGGGGGAAACTGAATACTTGAGTAAAAAAACCCATGGTCAGGCAGGTGATCCCATCCCTCATGTTAGAAAATCAAATCTCGGACGTCTAAGTGAAAGGTTAGTGTTTTACCAACTGACCATCTCTCTCTATTTCTACAAAACTTTAAATCTGCTAAATACTTCTGCATAGGAAATATAACTAGTTATAATTACACAATATTGTGTGGGTGTTATTTTTGATACCAATGGAATGAGGAAGTCATCCTTTCTGAGAATTCTTGTTATATTAAGATAAAAGCCTTTTTTCCTTTCTAAAGACTCACCAATGGATAATAGTTCTTGCCTTTTGATTCATTCAGTCAAGGTAGTAAATATCAAAACAATCTATTTACTCCATACAGTATGAGCATTTTTATGGGCATATGTAAACCATATAAAAAGTATGTAGGCATTTCTCATAGTTTTCCATTATATATATTATGTACATGCCCTGTATATGCTAACCACAAGTATTTCTGTGGTGTAACAGATGTGTTAAATACGGGCAGGATTATAACTAAACAGTCTATATATATATATATATAGTATAGCAAGTATTTATAGATCTGATCAGCATTGTCAATCCTCTGGAGTAAAAACAAAGTCAGGAAAAAGAATAATGTCAAATTGTTTACAAGTCTGAACACTTTCGGTTGTAAAATCTCTGGCTCTTTTCCACGGATTATAAGTACATCTGAATATATCCACGTCTACAATGATTTTCAATCTGAAGAAAAATTTACCTTTAAACTTTGAAACCTAAAGCTTAATACATTTGCCATTGTCAGGGTATTATGTTGGTCTAGTGTACTATACACATACTAGGAATATCTCGTCAAGGCTGAAAGGTTCAAAAACAAGTCAACTACCACATATGGACACACATCGACTGATGTTATCTAACGAGGGAGTTACACCGCCAATCTCCTGGCTTTACAAAACAGGCTTTAGAAGTACTGTTTAATTTCCATACCTGGTACTATTCACAAACATTGCTATCAGGGTTAAGTCAACAATTGTCCAAATCTTACTATTATCTGGATGTGTGAATGGATAATATTTTGTAGATATTTAAAAGGAAGCGGTTCTTTGTATAGTTCAGTCAACAGTATTGTTGTAGAATGGTATTGTCTGAATAGACAAATGATTTTGATGACTACTGATTTTGTATTCAAGCACACATACCAAATATTACACACTTAGTAAAGTTCAAAGTTCATATACAAATACACACACATACACTGTACACAATCTATAATAAGTTTTTGATCAGACTGAGGTTGAGATCTGTTGTCCAAATCAATACATCTTTGTGTTAGAAACAACATGCTTAACCCTCACATGGAGAAGCTAGGTCGATGAGGATGCTGCACAACATTAACAACACCAGGGCCTGGATGGAGATATACATAGAAAAGTGTGAAGCAACAGATCTAGTCAGCAGTAATCACATATACAATGAAAACTACTAATATACACCTATTCTTACTCTCATCCCTGTTTTCAATTTACACAATATATTTGAAAATCAACAAATATATATAATCATGGTGATATTTGCTTGATAATATTCCTATTTCTACATCCAATATATAAATAAAGTAACAACTACACAACACCTACAATAATGTGCAAATGAGTCGTGACATGGAAGGAGAAACAGCGTAAATAAATCAACAGTCTGGTTATATTGGGAAGGAATCAATAGGACCAAGTCAAAATGTTTTATTATTTCAAGGCCAACAGTCCATAATACAGTTTGTACAGTCTGTATCAAATCACAATTGTAAAATTAATATAATATATTACAAACACTAGACATTGCAACTTTCGATATATCTCTCACCCTGTGATTCTTTACTCATTTGAAAACAGGTCATTAATTGTATTTTCTCTTATTTTTTTCCTCAAGATGTGTTGAAAACATGGATCCAACATTGAAGTACATTAAAACCATACTCATCTTCAATAATTTAAAATTACAACTAAATAAACCAAGATTATTTATCCTATCTATGAGCCTTGTTCATAATGCATCATAAGCAATTTTCTGGTTCAATTGTGCTTTTAAAATCATCATAAAATAACTTGTCCAGTATCACATTCTTGAATACAGTACTCTTTTCACTCACTAAGTGAAAAGGCTATGAAAAAAATACATAAATAACAAACTTCATGATAAATCCATATCAATGAAATCTGAATATAAGACATTTCTTTAAAAAACCATAGTCAGTGTTTATACCTGAAGACAGTCTGTGTTTTTACCTAATGACAGCCAGTGTTTATACCTAAAGACAGTCATTGCTTTTACCTAGAGACAGTCAGTGTTTTTACCTAAAAACTGTCCATGTTTTTACCACAAAATAGTCAGTGTTTATACCTGAAGAGTCTGTGTTTTTAGCTAAAGACAGATGGTATTCTTTTATTTGTAATAACAAGAAAGTCTTGACCATCAGAAACATTTTTGATGGATTGGTCAATTCATTATCCATCTTTGTCCTCATGACCTCAAATAACCGACATAAAAAAAAATGCTTTTGAAATCTTCCCCATCAGCAAACATGCTTAGTTCACATCTCAGCAGTTCCAGCCATGTATAGCACAGGAGTCCTCCAGGTGACTGACCAGGTCAGGGGTCAGCGATGTAGAGCCTCTGACATTGCCCATCACAGACAACAATGATCCTGCTAACATATTACCACCCTAACACTACAAGTCTAGCCTCCCATCAGCAAAATCCTGATTGTATCTGTGACACCATCCACTAAAATCCTGTCTGCTAGATGACCGGTCTATTCATACTGAAATATTATAACCTCGTATTGAAATTTTACAATTATAAATTAATATAACCTTTCTTCCAACCTGTTTTTCATTTCAATACCACTATATTTGCCAATATCAGAAATATTCATTTCACAACAACCAGGAAACTTATTCAACAAACACAGGCAAATTTCATCAATAAACCATGTAGTGAGTCAAAAAATACCAAATTGGAAACCTTTTTGGGCACCCAGCCACATTAATCATGCACATTCTTCTGGTTTAGCACATGAAACCTGTCAGCCACAGAGATTTATTTAAATGGCTTGTAAAAGAATGGGACAGTGATACTTTGAAGTATGATCACATCCCTTCGTGTTAAGCTATAATACATAAACAATCTGAACCAGAAGTCCCTCATCCTTCACACTGGATCCAGATTGAATTCTTTCCCAGCATAAACATGGTCTGCAATTTGTATAATGAGATATACTTGGGCTATATTTCTGGCAATTTTATGAATATACCTAGTTACTGTAACTAGACAGGTACACAATCCAGCTTGCAGTGACCTACTTTCATGTAATGTACATGTCATTATCACTGTATTACTTATCTGTACATTGTATCATACAAGAATAGACTGACCTTCAAAAGGTTAGAGTCAGCCCATATATATATTGTAGTTAACTAAATCTTTACATTTAGACCATGTGTAATATGTATGTGGTGAAATTGATCCAGGATTTATCAGTGCACTAAGGTTAAACAAGGTTAAGCATAAACATCTCACAACAACAATATTGCCAAAATATCTAACTGCTGAGTCTATTGGTGTGACACTGGCCTAAACGGTTTAGTGGACTATAATTTCTATGGTTGAATATTTTAACAGGGCCTATCTATGTCACAGCTGACCTCATTTCCATGACAGGATATATTTCAGGACCTGTCTATCAGTTTGGCCTATGTTCTATGGTATGATATTATAGGGCCTAGCTATGCCATAGTGACCTGATACTTTGATAGGACATTACAGGTACTATCAGTCACTGTCATGCGGCCTAAATTCTATGGTAACAGATATGAGGACCCATATTTCACTGTGACCTAGATTCTATGGTATGAGATTTTAGGGCATATCTGTCACTGTGGCCTAGATACTAAGGTATGAAATTTTAGGGTCTATCTGTCACTGTGGCCTAGATTCTATGGTATGAGATTTTATCTACGTGAAAGTTGCCTTGTTTCTATAGAGGGATATTACAGGTCCTATCTATGTGACAGTGACCTAGTTTCCATAGAAAGATATTACAGATCCTATCTATGTGACAGTGACCTAGTTTCCATAGAAAGATATTACAGATCCTATCTATGTGACAGTGACCTAGTTTCTACAGAGAGATATAACAAGTCCTATCTATGTGACAGTGACCTAGTATCTATAGAATGATATCACAGGTCCTATCTATGTAATAGCTGCCTAGTTTCTATATGATTATCAGATGTATGATATTTTCTTTTCTTAAACTGAGTTTGACAATCTTTTGGCAACAGAAAAAGAAAATCACAGAATATTTTGTTTTATCTTACTAAAAGTGAGTCGGAGTCCATTTCTGTATGCAATACAGGTTAAAACCCCAATACAGGTTGCCTAATCCAGGTGATTCACAGCCCAATTAACTAAGAAATGTTTCAGGTAACCCAGGACATTGGGGATGCAACAGAAATAACTAAAAAAGTGTTATAAATCACAAAATGGCTAGCTCCTGTTATAAATAGAACATTTAACAAAAACTAGGTGTCAATCAAAACAATCTTTTTATGAAAGAAAATGCAGAAAAAATAGTGATCCCTTCACACTGATATTCATGTTTCATAGGATTAATACCTATGAAATAAATACAACTGCATTTTAATTAAGAAGTAGATTTACACTTACTAGTGGATTTACAGTTCTTCAGCAGTCATTTAAGAAATTATTTTTTTCTATATCCATCAAAACTTAAATGTTTGACTAACAGAGAGTTCATGAATTGAACCAGACTCAAATTCAGGAATGATTTTTTACTAATCTTACTTTAAAAGTTAAAATATAACAAATTTATTCTAAACAATTTGAATAAAACCAGGACAAGGAAAACCCAATTAATCCAATCTAATACTTCACAAAAGAAACTTCCATCCAGGATATATTTAACTTAATTATATTTTCTTTTTTCTTCATATGTCAGTAAATATGCAAAGTAACATGCACATAATATATATAATATCAAAGTCTGTGTAAGTACGAAGTATTTTTTAAAAAGTAATGAAATCAATTTTTCAAATGTATCTTAGTTTTGTGATATTTGTTTTATAAAGCTTCAGGTGTATTCTTGTGATTAACTTGCTCCCATTCATAATTTAAACACCAAACTGCTGTGAAAGATATATTTTGAGGTCAGGACTTGGATCATTTAATGTATTTAGCATACTTAAATACATAGTATGCATGGAAAATCACAGGGATCTAGTTCCTATAGAAAGATATTACAGGTCCAATCTGTGACAGTGGCCTGATTTCTATGGATAGATATTACAGGTCACATCTATATGACAGTGATCTAGTTTCTATCTAGACAGAAAGAACAGGTCCTACAGATGTAACAGTGACCCAAGTTCTATCTAGACAGAAAGAACAGGTCCTACAGATGTAACAGTGACCCAAATTCTATCTGGACAGAAAGAACAGGTCCTATAGATGTAACAGTCGCGTAAATTGTATCTATACAGAAAAAACAGGTCCTATAGATGTTACAGTGACCCAGTTTCTATCTTGACTTATAGCACAGGTCCTATAGATGAAACAGTGACCCAAATTCTATCTTGACAGAAAAAACAGGTCCTACAGATGTAACAGTGACCCAAATTGTATCTAGACAGAAAGAACAGGTCCTATAGATGTTACAGTGACCCAAATTCTATCTTGACAGAAAAAACAGGTCCTACAGATGTAACAGTGACCCAAATTGTATCTAGACAGAAAGTACAGGCCCTATAGATGTTACAGTGACCCAGTTTCTATCTTGACAGAAAGTACAGGCCCTATAGATGTTACAGTGACCCAGTTTCTATCTTGACAGAAAGTACAGGCCCTATAGATGTTACAGTGACCCAGTTTCTATCTTGACAGAAAGTACAGGCCCTATAGATGTTACAGTGACCCAGTTTCTATCTTGACTGATAGCACAGGTCCTATAGATGTTAGTTACCTAGTTTTCTATCTAGACAGATATTACAAGTCCAATCTATGTCACAGTGTCTTAGTTTCTATCTAGACAAATATTATATTACAGAGAGATGTTAAAATGACCTAGTTACTACCAAGATGGATAGGTCCTCTCTAAAACAATTTAGTTTCTATGGGAAGGTTGACAACATGGCGTGGTGATAAAACATATATATAAAAAACTTCAACAATTTGTGTGTAATTTCATAATCTTACATAATTTCACATGCTTTGTATTTCACTTACAACCACACATAAATATATGTATATATACATATGCATAACCCTCATCCAAATTCTACTGATTGAATTATATAAAGTATGTATATAACTGTCCTTAATAACTTGACAGTAATATGATTCCTCTATGCAACCTCTTTTACAAGTTCAAGATATAATGATAAGAAAGCAATATAGTCAGTTTTAGCTAACTATATAGGACTTCCATGTCACTTTGAGTAAGATTTTACAAAATAATCAGTGCAAGCTTTTGTCACAAAACAAATTGTCATTAAACTGATTATCTTACTGACAAATTTTGCTCTTTTTTTTCATTGCAATATTAGAATTGGTGACTGTTGTCTTTAAGCATAAAAGACTGATATCAGTTGTATTATCAACCAAAGATTGATTGATTATTCATGCAAAACAAAAATATTCACCAACCATCAAATAATATAATTTACATCAAATGAACTGACCATTCAAGGTTTACCATCAACTTCATCCTTCATTTTCATGTTAACATTTGAAATACTATGATAACAAGTCATCCTTCTAAAATGTTTTTTTATAGAGATGCATGCATTTGCTATTTATATCCAAACACATGAATTTAAGTATGGAGTACTTAATAGCTACACAGAATTAGATCAAAACAAAAAAGCTGAGTTCATCTATACCTGTTTCATTACCAATGCATGATACAATTCACTAATACAAAAAATACAAACACAGTAAAAAAACCTACTTAATGTCACGTCTGTTTATGTCACTTTCCAGTTTATATCACATTTTCTTCAACCAGATTTTTTCCCTAAATTCTGTATTCCAACATCTGCTAAGGTCATTTACTTTCATGCAGGCAACACTTAATATTATTTCGTTTTGCCAACGATCACAAAAAAACATGGGTAAATAACAGGCAAGTGAGGACAGGAACTATGGATTTATGCCCGAAGAGTCAAAATGCAATCAATGTTGAGGTGGGTGCCATGCTGCTAAGTTGTCTGATGTGTTATGAAAACAAGTCTTTAGAATGCATACCGGGATCAATTTCAAAACAAAAAAGATTATTTTGCAAAGGACATTTCAGAAAATCATCAACCATGAACGTAATTCATTATAAATTGTGTGTGTGTGGTTTTTTTTTTTTCTAAATGATCCATGGGACACCATACTGCATATCAATGTCATCATTACGAATGTGGCCATCTTTATGTTTACAAGAACACATTTCCAATACAAAGCTTAAGTGCTAAAATAACTAATTTGAACTTCGGGTTTCCTGAAATGAAGTCTGGATTAGGCATAGTTGAACACAGAAAATTATCACACATGCCCCAAAAGGCTTCACAGAGCCGCTTATGCCTTTACTAATATGGTAACCATAACATTGGAAACCCAATTGGTTATAATATCAGAATGTCAACGTTTTAATATTTCTTCAAATCATCTATTGCTTAAATCATCACAAGCACTGGTGACAGTAAAATATTCTGAAAACGGGGTTTTCCTATGCCTTGTTTCATGACATCTGATTGGCTATTAAAAATAACCACTAATTTTACAGCCAATTAAACATGGTGTTTCAAAGGCGAACAGTTCACACTCTGTTGGCTATTTGTGTCTGCCATGCTTGACCTGCGATCTTCATAAGAACACATTTTATCAAAGTTGCAGGGATCCACATTCTATATATATCAACTTTGTGATGATGCACCATTATGAAGCCTATAAAGTAATGGATGAATAAATTATAGGGCAAAACATCAGCTGATGACATGGTAGTGTCACATAGAAATCTGACCACGCGTGAACTGAATATGACATGAATTATGTAATGATCATTTGCAATAATTGATGATAGCAGTTTAGATATTTCATAGAAAGCTAAGGAAAATCACTGTTCTTATGGGAAAAAACACATCAAAATTCAAATTTGTCTTCAAACAATTTGTTAGAAATAATTCAGTTCGGCACATCAGAAAATTAACTTTCCAATGTAGATGTCCAGAAAAATGTGTCAACCATTAATGTTACATTCTCCTTATTATCACATTTCTCCCTGATAAATGGAACATGATATTAAGTGGGTTATATAATTCACAAACAATGCTATTGAGTTGTATGTTTCATGAATTAAAAAAAAAACAAAACATTACACCATAACTTATTTTGCAAAGTAGCCACAAAATGTATGGGTCCTCATAACACTTTTTTTTAGCTAATTTGCTAAGTGAAACCCTACAATTGTTGTCTCTAATACAATTATTCCTGAGCAGAAAGCCACCATCAGTTTTGTAGTGTCAGACAATTTATGTACATTTCCTCCAGTTTACAGTGACAACAAGTCTGTGCCTCCATGTGTACACACCAAAGATCAATATCAACTGCCTTAGCTTAATGTGTGTAGTAGTGTAATGCTCAACGGAACTACTTTTTGTTTGCCTTCTGAGATGGTCCCTGAAATAACAGCTGGCCTCCTGCCAGCTTTGAGTGTTATGACCCAGATACATGTAAAACCCTAGTGGCTTTATATGGCTCCAGATAGCATGACTGTACTTGTAGCATGGTTGAACAAATTACACTACCTTATTCTCCACTGTAGAGCATGTCACTTCATAATACTTTTACTTGGATTATTTTAAGTTGTCGTACATCCCTGACTATTGGCAGTTGAAACCAAAGACTGTGCTTTAAAGCCGATGCAGGACAACTTCCCATCTGTCTAATCCAATACAATATTAGACACGAGAAACTTATGACAACACTGACAGATTCAATGATGACAAACTGCAGTGAAAATACATTTAATACCAACTTTCCCATCCACCATGTTAATCTTGATGATAATATCATTCAAGATGGACTTGCGAAATAAATCACATTCATTTTTTGTAGTTGATTACATGTAACTAGGAAATCAAAGCTTCTCTCTTGAGAAATACTTGCTTCTTCAAAGCAAGGTAATCAAAACACTTTATCACTCAAAGTTTTGTTTCTCTTTATTTTTATATGAAATTAATGATTTCTTGTAACATAATCTCAACAATATGAATACAATGTTTTTGCTGAAAAAAACAAAAGAAATTATTTTAAAACAATTTATATACCAATTTCTTTTTTTCATAACATAAAGCCATTATAAAGACAATCTGTGCATTTCACTTTGATGAAGATGCAATTTTATTGTAAAAGAAGTGTAATTCTACATCCTGAATTCCTGGTCAACCTTCTATTGGAAATCGATTAAATCTATTTCTGGATCTGTCCTCAATGTTTTTGGCATTTAAAAGCAACTATTTACTGTATGTTCTTTACATTTTAATTGTTTATTAACCACTTAAGATTTAATTAATTTTTTCTTCACCCACATATTCTGTGCAGGAAAGATTCAGCCAGTCATTTGGCAACTGTGCCACATTTATATCTGTATACATGTATAAGCTGGGGGAAAATATTAGAACTGAAAGAGATTTTCATTGAATCTCATTGAAGTTTTCTACAACCTTTGTAAATGTGCATGAATGCATGAAGGTAAGCTCTTGCTCTGCTGATTTATCTATACTCCATCACATCAACCTAAATATATCGCAGTAGAAAACAACAGAGAAAGCCCTTGTCAGCACCAATACTTCATAAAACAGTCTAGTTGATACCAAGACCATACAAAACATTGCAGGTGACATCAACACAATAAAAAATATTCCAGTATCAACATAAACACCTAGATATTCAGCGAAGATTTCTACATGTATGTAAGAAACTTTTATGTATACCTGATTCAATGACCTTATAAAGTGTCAAGATATAATTTACAAACACGTCATGCAACATTTTATTCTTAAGATAAAACCTAGCGACTGTACTTGCATCCTCAGCTACAGTAATCTGTCCATGACTGATCTCAAACCCAAACATTCATTCAAGGTACATGCTATAGAAAAACTGTATGAGCAAGTTGAACCATTAACTTTAAAATGTCACAAAGGTCAAAGGTCAGGTCTGTGTATTTGTTTATGTTTAGAATATGAATAAGATCAATCTGGCGGTTTATTAGTTTTTGATGTCACAAGTGGTCAAGGGTGACAACTGACTTTAACCTTGACTGATGACCACAACAACAGAATCTGGGTTTGTATCAAACATTTTATATGAAACAATTATATGTATACATATTCTATTTAATTTGACAATGATTCCCTGCACATAACAGTGATTAGACAGGCTCCAGTAACTGGTATATATGAACAGCGTATTTTCTTTTTTGAATCATTTACTCAAAGTGAAAAAAATAATCTGAGTTACACGAAGTTTAACTACAATATGTAAAATAATCAAACATTTGGTACATTCCTGTTTTTTTCAAAATGCTGTCATATTTTGAATTCCCTAGCAATAAAGGAATACACACTGGAGTTAAATAGAGGTAAATATAACACAGAAAACATGAAGTGTAATATGTAATTTCTGGAAAGTCACCTCTTTCAATGATCCAAATCATCAACCAGTGTTCTCACTTATCTTTTATGAAAATAAGAAATTGTTTTTTGTAGAAAACAGCTCTTTGAAACACTTCTTTAAGAATTGGATTGATTCCTGACTTTTTCATCTTTGTTCAAGCAAACTAACAATTGAAGTACATTATCAGGTTTGTAAGTGGCTTATGAAATGGCAATTAAATATATATTTTTAAGAGCCAGTCTCTATTTCTCAATTTATAAATTAAAACATGGAATGGACTATAATGTGCAAACATGTATTCAAACATGTTGTCACTGGCAGATTTCAAAATGACTGTGCTTCTAGACAATGTGTCTACTTGGCATTAAGTCGCTGAAATATATTTACTGAATGTTAAAAAAAAACTCAAGACATTAGTGGTTACTTTCCTGTTCAAACTGCCACCAAATGTGTTCCAGTTCACAACAAAAGTATTATTTGGAAATGTTTTATTGATGAGAAAATTTGAAAGGTTCAAAATAAGTAGCGACAGGTTCAAACTTTTCTATTGTGTAAGATAAAAAGTGTATTAAAAAAAGCCAAAGTGTCCGTATAATGTCCTAACATTCCAAAAGTGTGAGTCTCATTCTCTGCATGAATTCCTGACACTAAATGACCTGAAACTATTATTATATGGGTGTGTGTCCTTCAGCCACACACAGTAGAGTGGAGAAACAGGTCTGTAATGGTCAGCCATCAGAATATCAAGACAAATAGGACTAATTATTACAACTTGTATACAACTTGGAATAAAATACAGTTTGGAACAAAGACTTCATTCATCACCATTAGCCTATTTCAAGAATTTGACAGCACTCATGATTTATGTAAAACACACAAAAAAACAAATAGAAAATAACACTTAATTTTCACAAAAATATATGGCAAATTTTAGAAATAATGCAAGTTATAATTGATGTGAAAATCTTTATATACATCCAAGAGAGGAAACATAACTGAATTCCACTGTTATGCCACCTATCATTGATAAATACAGAATTTCACCTTCTTGATGTAAAAACTGCTGTTTCATTCTTATTAAGTACCCAATAGCACTGCAGGCTTATACAATATTTTGGTTCTGTCGAAATCAGAAGTTTTTTACCAGTCCTGAAATACATACTGAGATAGACCTGTACACAATACCAACAAGATTGATCATAAAAGTTACAAAGGAATATAAATCAATAAATCAATAATCAATGGAAATTCATTAATATGTTAACAGTTCACCATGCATTACACTAACGAAGGCAGTAGTAAAGCATTGGTTTAATAATTAAAGTGGTGTGCTAAAATCTTTATTGGTTGCTTGGCTACTAAAACTATGTATGCCACATTGACAGACTGGTCAATTCTTATTCCAATTTTAAGGTCATAGTATTTTCTGTAATGACATTATCATTAGAAATACCATAAAAATTTATGGATAATTTTCTTTCTCCTTCTTTTGCCCAAAGGTTTGAATAATATAGTAATACTTTTAATTGTAACATGCACACACAAAATAAAAACATTGATCAAAATATCATTTATGAATAAAATACTGATGAGCCAATATTAAAAACTATATACTTCAAATCACTTTGATTTCATGAATACTTTGGCAAATTTACCTCTTCAGACATAATCATGAATGTATGGTTTGGAGAACAGTAATCTAAATCACATTTGAAATTCACTACTGATGGCCTAATGGAGACCTGGATTCTTCAAGACTCCGATATTGGTAACAGACCCAACTTGGTTGCAATCCAGAGTTATTTTCTGACAAATTTCCAAAAGGGATTTGAATTTGTGATTGACACTCCTTGCATATTAACACAAAAATGAATTACATGAAACATGAGTGATAAACAGTATATGATGGATTGTATTTATAAAGTCTCAACAGTGATTGATCATTTGTTTTGATGAATATTCATAAGCCTGTAATTCATCAACCAGTTGTTTTATTTAAATAAACGGCACTAAAAACAAGATTATATTAATTACCACATACTTTACAAGTAAAAAGCTATATATCTAACAGTTCACCATAGTTCCATCTTTCTGAAAATACTGATTGTTTTATGACATCCTTACAGATAGTTCCAACCCATCAGGGGGCTACTGGTTGGCCCCTTACATCGCCAAAACCCTGACATTTGTTGGTAAAAAAAGGCCTAGAGATAGGACACGACAGAGACAGAAAAACAGTAACAAACAAACAAATGTTCACAAAATCACACTCCATTAATTCTACCAAACTATGAATATTAATATCAAAAATAGTTATACAACTAGTACAATGTTTGTTCTGGTACTGCTATAAATAGCTATACCACCACAGTACAATACTTGTTATGGTACTACTATAAATAGCTTTACCACCACAGTACAATATTTGTTCTGTTACTTCTCTAAATAGCTTTATCACCACAATACAATATTTGTTCCAGTACTACTATAAATAGCTGTACCACCACAGTACAATATTTGTTCTGGTACTACTATAAATAGTTCTGGTACTACTATAAATAGCTATACCACCACAGTACAATATTTGTTCTGGTACTACTATAAATAGCTATACCACCACAGTACAATATTTGTTCTGGTACTACTATCAATAGCTATACCACCACAGTACAATATTTGCTATACCACCACAATACAATATTTGTTCCAGTACTACTATAAATAGCTATACAATACAATATTTGTTATAAATAGCTATACCACCACAGTACAATATTTGTTTGTACTACTATAAATAGGTACAATACTATACTATAAATAGCTATACCACCACAGTACAATATTTGTTCTGGTATTACTATAAATAGCTATGCTGTCACAGTACAATATGTGTTCCTGTACTGTACTACTATCAATAGCTATACCACCACAGTACTATATTTGTTCTGGTATTACTATAAATAGCTATACCACCACAATACAATATTTGTTCTGGTACAACTATAAATAGCTATACCACCACAATACAATATTTGTTCCAGTACTACTATAAATAGCTATACCACCACAATATAATATTTGTTCTCGTACTACTATAAATATAAATACCACCACATTACAATATTTGTTCCAGTACTACTATAAATAGCTATACCACCACATTACAATATTTGTTCTGGTATTACTATAAATAGCCATACCACCACAATACAATATTTGTTCCAGTACTGCAATAAATAGCTATACCACCACAGTACAATATTTCTTCTGGTATTACTATAAATAGCTATACCACCACAATACAATATTTTTTCCAGTACTACTATAAATAGCTATACTGTCACAGCACAATATTTGTTCTGGTATTACTATCAATAGCCATACCACCACAGTACAATATTTGTTCCAGTACTACTATAAATAGCTATACCATCACAGTACAATATTGTACCAGTACTACTATAAATAGCTATACCACCACAATACAATGTTTGTTCTGGTGTTACTATAAATAGCTATACCACCACAATACAATATTTGTTCTGGTACTACTATAAATAGCTATACCACCACAATACAATATTTGTTCCAGTACTACTATAAATAGCTATATCACCACAATATAATATTTGTTCTCGTACTACTATCAATATAAATACCACCACATTACAATATTTGTTCCAGTACTACTATCAATAGCTATACCACCACATTACAATATTTGTTCTGGTATTACTATAAATAGCCATACCACCACAATACAATATTTGTTCCAGTACTGCTATAAATAGCTATACCACCACATTACAATATTTGTTCCAGTACTACTATAAATAGCTATACCACCACAGTACAATATTTGTTCTGGTATTACTATAAATAGCCATACCACCACAATACAATATTTGTTCCAGTACTACTATAAATAGCTATACCACCACAATACAATGTTTGTTCTGGTGTTACTATAAATAGCTATACCACCACAATACAATATTTGTTCTGGTATTACTATAAATAGCTTTACCACCAAAGTACAATATTTGTTCCAGTACTTCTATAAATAGCTATACCACCACAGTACAATATTGTACCAGTACTACTATAAATAGCTATACTGTCACAGTACAATATTTGTTCTTGTACTACTATAAATAGCTATACCAACACATTACAATATTTGTTCCAGTATTACTATAAATAGCTATACCACCACAGTACAATATTTTGTTCTGGTACTACTATAAATAGCTATACCACCACAGTATAATATTTGTTCTGGTATTACTATAAATAGCTATGCTGTCACAGTACAATATGTGTTCCTGTACTGTACTACTATCAATAGCTATACCACCACAGTACTATATTTGTTCTGGTATTACTATAAATAGCTATACCACCACAATACAATATTTGTTCTGGTATTACTATAAATAGCCATACCACCACAATACAATATTTGTTCCAGTACTACTATAAATAGCTATACTGTCACAGTACAATATTTGTTCTGGTATTACTATAAATAGCCATACCACCACAGTACAATATTTGTTCCAGTACTACTATAAATAGCTATACCATCACAGTACAATATTGTACCAGTACTACTATAAATAGCTATACCACCACAATACAATGTTTGTTCTGGTGTTACTATAAATAGCTATACCACCACAATACAATATTTGTTCTGATTCTTCTATAAATTGCTATACCACCCCATTACAATATTTGTTCCAGTACTACTATAAATAGCTATACCACCACAGTACAATATTTGTTCCAGTACTACTATAAATAGCTATACCACCACAATACAATATTTGTTCCAGTACTACTATAAATAGCTATACCACCACAGTACAATATTTGTTCTGGTACTACTATAAATAGCTATACCACCACAGTACAATATTTGTTCTGGTACTACTATCAATAGCTATACCACCACAATACAATATTTGTTCCAGTACTACTATAAATAGCTGTACCACCACAGTACTATATTTGTTCTGGTATTACTATAAATAGCTATACCACCACAATACAATATTTGTTCCAGTACTACTATATATAGCTATACCACCACAGTACAATATTTGTTCTGGTATTACTATAAATAGCCATACCACCACAATACAATATTTGTTCCAGTACTACTATAAATAGCTATACCATCACAGTACAATATTGTACCAGTACTACTATAAATAGCTATACCACCACAATACAATGTTTGTTCTGGTGTTACTATAAATAGCTATACCACCACAATACAATGTTACACTACTATAAATAGCTATACCACCACAATACAATATTTGTTCTGATTCTTCTATAAATTGCTATACCACCCCATTACAATATTTGTTCCAGTACTACTATAAATAGCTATACCACCACAGTACAATATTTGTTCCAGTACTACTATAAATAGCTATACCAACACATTACAATATTTGTTCCAGTAGTACTATAAATAGCTATACCACCACAATACAATATTTGTTCTGGTACTACTATAAATAGCTATACCACCATAGTACAATATTTGTTCTGGTACTACTATAAATAGCTTTACCACCACAGTACAATATTTGTTCCAGTACTACTATAAATAGCTATACCACCACAGTACAATATTGTACCAGTACTACTATAAATAGCTATACCACCACAATACAATGTTTGTTCTGGTGTTACTATAAATAGCTATACCACCACAGTACAATATTGTACCAGTACTACTATAAATAGCTATACCACCACAATACAATATTTGTTCTGGTACTACTATAAATAGCTATACCACCCCAGTACAATATTTGTTCTGGTACTACTAGCAATAGCTTTACCACCACAGTACAATATTTGTTCTGGTACTACTATAAATAGCTATACCACCACAGTACAATATTTGTTCTGGTATTACTATAAATAGCTATGCTGTCACAGTACAATATGTGTTCCTGTACTGTACTACTATCAATAGCTATACCACCACAATACAATATTTGTTCTGGTACTACTATAAATAGCTATACCACCACAGTACAATATGTGTTCCTGTATTACTATAAATAGCTATACCACCACAATACAATATTTGTTCCAGTATTACTATAAATAGCTGTACCACCACAGTACAATATTTGTTTTGGTACTACTATAAATAGCTATACCACCACAATACAATATTTGTTCCAGTACTACTATAAATAGCTATACTGTCACAGTACAATATTTGTTCTGGTATTACTATAAATAGCTATACCACCACAATACAATGTTACACTACTATCAATAGCTATACCACCACAGTACTATATTTGTTCTGGTATTACTATAAATAGCTATACCACCACAATACAATATTTGTTCTGATTCTTCTATAAACAGCTATACCACCCCAGTACAATATTTGTTCCAGTACTACTATACATAGCTATACCACCACAGTACAATATTTGTTCCAGTACTACTATAAATAGCTATACCACCACAGTACAATATTTGTTCCAATACTACTTTAACTTCCAAGCATAAATCACATGTTATAGTATGAAAAACATGTTTTGATAATACCTTTATAAGCAACAATCCTAAAGTTATGTTGCTTTATTAGTACATGTATATACATCTGTAGAAATACATGTCACTGATCAGATTAACCTTAACAGCATCAACAACAAATTGTCCTATAACACTCAAAATTTCATTGCAATAATTTATTGATCAGCTATGGTCAGATTGATTTGCTGAAAAAAATCAGTGTGAGAAAAAGTAAGCAATCATTATTTTTTTTCTTCTTCAATATTTCCAGGTCAACAGTAAAATCTGGATACCAATGGTAAATAATCAGTCATTAGTTTATGGTAAATTCCACTCCTACAATGATAAAATTACAAAAGAAATATCATGAACCCTGAGAATATTTATCCCATCTAATTTGTTACTTACATCTCCAAGAATCATAGATAATTATGACCAGTTTCATTCCAAGCTATGCTTAAAAGCCAAGAAGATGAAATGGTGTTCCCATTTTAGACTAAAAATACCTCAAACAATAAAAGATTTTTTTCATGTATGTTGTCTTCTACAAACTATGTATAAAAGGAGTGCCAAACTACAGCTATTTGCCCTTGGTTTTTTCTCTTATCTACATAAAGTAAGTCTCTTAAAAAAAGTCTGTCTGTTTGCCGACATGAGTAATAAAGCAAGGGCAAAGGTTATCAAAATATTCCAGCATAAAAGATAATATTACAGTCCTCCTATCTAAAAATTTGTTGTTTTTTTTTTAATCAAACTCATCAGTCTACAGTTTAACTGTATAAAACTGATGGAAACTTTCATTTACAAAAAAAAACATCATTTATACTTTGACATAATGTTCATATCTTTATAGTTCCTGTTTCTTTGGCCACATGTGTTTCACTTTTTTCTCCAAAAGAAGATTATGAGTTTGGCAGTATCGCCTTTTGAGACCACCCCTCAGTGAAACAAAGGAATGTTAGCATGGCAAAGGCCTTTGAAAACACACCTGATTACAGCAGACTTGTAATATTGATTCCTTACAGTAGAAAACTAGGACTGAACCACATGCTAAGGCAGGGAACCAGAGTAAACTATAGGTATTTAGGCTGTGAGCACTTGTCAGACAATCATTGTAAGGTCAAGAATTTGTGCTGAAAATTAAGAGTCAATGAGAATTTGTAACTTTGCTTCATACACTATAATAGAAAAGTGTTTTCGTCATGTAACTTAAATCACATTCCAAATACATGTCCCTATGTCAATGTGAAGAAAGCTTCCATAAAACTGCTGCACAAGTTTCTGAAGACCAATGTTGATTTTGTGAAATCTTAAGACTTATTTTTGGCAGAAAATTGAATTGCATGGTCAATGGGAATATTTCTTCTTTGTTTTACCTATGCAGACCTGTGTCTAACATAAAAGTATGAACATACATCATACAAATTCTATTTCATCTTTATGTAATCAAGATATATTGCTATATTGACAGTACAACTGCTTTCCCATGATATAAATTTACCATAATAGCAACGCTTATGATATACTGGAAAAGATCATATAACCTGGATATATCTTAAGAACATAAATGTGGTTCAGTCAAATATTTATAAAAAATATATTAAATTTTAGAATAATTATTGACATGGAGATGATTAATATAGGCTCTGCATGTAACTTTATACATCAGTATTTATCTTTACACAACACGGGTGAACTGGACTGCAATATTGTTCAATTGAATTAATATATTTTTATCTTACTAAAAGTTAATCATGCAGATGTACAAAATATAACACAAACATTTCATCAAGAAATTATGTTTTCTATGTAACCATATGTATTACAAACTCCTCCAAAAAATTTAGTTTAACATTCCTTATGGACAATGAAGCCAGAAATATTGACAAAAACTGTCATTTTCTTGAAATTTGAGGTGATAATAGAAGAAGCTGTACGAGTTGAAATTTAAAGATTTTATTTCACAAAAATGCAACAACTGCATACACATTGTCTTTTATTGTAGCCAAAGTTAATGCTAAATAAATTATATCATAAAAGTGATTTTTTAACATCTAATCTCACAAATATCATTTTTAAGCAATCCACATGTATATTTGTAATAAACAAATTTCTAACCATGCAAAAGGATTCAAATATGATATTTTGTCATTGTTTCAGACTTGAGTTAACTCTAAGAAACTGACTACAGACAACATCAGCTACAAGTTTTTTTATCATTATCAATTTTGGAAAATCATACATTTTTCTTGCATTTTTTTCTCAATGAAATAAATATAAGGTTTTACAGTCAAATAAAAGTTATATTTTTCACTTATCAAATCACAGTATTTGCAATGAAAATATTAATCCCCCCCACCCGAGTACATTGCTGTACCTATATATATATATATATATTGTGAAAATATAGCAATACATTGGGCTTATATGACGTTTGATAAGAGTTACATGTGTCATACATATTTCAATTATTTGAAGACTTATGTCTTGGATACCACTGTACAGCAGAAAATTGATAACATGTAGTCAGAGGGACATATTCAAACTAACATCAAAGAAAGGTGAGAAAATGCAATGCATAGAATGTTCCTTGTTTCCTGATGAATAACAGTGA
This sequence comes from Ylistrum balloti, assembly GCF_031769215.1. Classification (NCBI taxonomy): domain Eukaryota; kingdom Metazoa; phylum Mollusca; class Bivalvia; order Pectinida; family Pectinidae; genus Ylistrum; species Ylistrum balloti. The sequence goes on from NW_026782088.1 coordinate 20,868, forward strand.
TATTTCATCTTGTGAAATGGAATCTCGAATATTTTTCAGTCATGTGAAAGTTTCTACCCTACTGGATGAAAAGTAAGTCGTATTCATCCAGGAATAAAGATTAGCCTCTTTCATATTTTTTGCCGTGTCCTATCAATTTCATATTCAGGAGTAATTGACTAAATTGTCTCTATGCAGAAAACAAAAATCATTAAAAAATCAAAATGATAATATATGTTTTCAGGGAATAGTTCCTAATATTTGAGTCATTGCAAATAACATAAAACATTAAGGTTTTTAAAAAATCAATGATGATGCTGTTAAAATATATCAAACAACATCAGTATTGATCAGCAGGTTTTAAAAGATTACTGATAGCACAGGAACTTTCAAAGATGTCTGTTTATCTATAATGTATGATTCTGTACTATCCTGATTAGTGGTTTTGACATCTGGCCAGGTACTCATGAACATGCTCAATAGAACAACTTATAACCTCCATACGCTCATTGGTAAAATCAAATCCCAAAATTTTCCGCAATCTTCTTTGTAACAGTTAATGTAATGTTGTTACTTTTGAGCTTCGATTTTAAAAGTTTGTCTCTATATCATAAACTTTACACCAAAGAAAGGTGAATTAAATTACCAAAGATTCTGTTAAATACAGATATCACACAAACATCACACAAACTTAGAAAAAAGTACAACTCGTTTGGTTCATTGTATCACATATAAGATAGAAAGATTACAGAATAAGCTGATTTGTTTAAACAAATTTTGAACAAGGGTTTATCTAAAATATGGGCAATACTACCCACTGTGGAAAAAGGGAGAATTTGGCCAAATTTAAGAAATCAGTGATTTCAGATAGTCCATCAGGTCAGAATAAAATGAGGGAAAGAGTTTAAATCGATGAAATATGTGAAGATAACATGAATAAAACAGGGCATGAAGATTAGATTTATATTTCTTTTTCATAATTTGCATAATTTAAAGAAATGTGAAGTAAAGATATATACTAATAAGCTTTGTTTTGGAGTATATTTTCCCTGTTTTGGGGAAATTTCCTCCTGTGTTCAGTATATTTTCTTGATGGGGAATCTGTTTATATTCAGTGGGGAAAACAAACTACCTTTGAAAAACTATTCTTTTCCGTCAGTAAAATTTGTCTGGATTAATCCTTCTTGGATATAACTAGACATTATAACATATTTAAAACTTTAGACAAATTCTGACCAGCAAGGGGACGGGCTTATTACCAGACACAGACAAATTACTTTGTAATATGAGTTTTATAACTTTGATTTCCTATAAAATTATGACACTTTGAAAACACAATCATCAACAAAAAGCAATGTAGGCTTTTCCACATTGTCATCGTGTACTTTTTTCAGGTATAACCCATAGGACTTGTGAAGCATCAAATATTTCCTTATATATGTATTAGATTAAACACAGAGAAACTGCTGCATGCATTAGTTGCACAATAATTTACCCTGGAATACTCCTGATCAGAGTGGTTTGCGGACAGAAGCTTACTGTGAACATAGCAGCAGCTGTCTCCTACAAGTTGGTAAAATCTTATTATACTCTGGTATTGAATTTATGATCATATAAGCCCCAAACCTTTCTCTGCTCTACTTCCTACATGTGTGAATTTTCCTTTCTTATGTAAAGACATCCCAGTCAACTCTGTCATCACCTAAGGTGTTGAAGAAAGAGGAAAATTGATTTTTCCAACAGAGACAGAGTAGAAAGCTTCTTTCTCTACAGCTGAGTCATTTGAAAAGACAAAATGTGTGTGACTCTATGCATGGATCCTATGCAAAACCAAGAAGCATTTTGCATGGCAAAAACACCAATGTTGTGGAGTATTCCAGGAACTCTACAACCTCCCCCTAAATCAATACTACCAGTACATCCACAACTGGTCCATTACAATTACTGGTGAAAGACATTAGACAAAAATACCATTAATTTTGTGACTTCATTTGCATGTGAAGTAGGGTAACCATGGATATACAAAGGAACTATATTTAATTTAGCGGAAAATTTCTTCTTATGTACAGAGATCTAAAGAAATCCTTTGACTTTGGTCTACATTACTGCTGTTTTCTAATTATGATGCCTTGTGACAGTTGCCTTGTGACAGTTAAGTATAACATTGTCCCCATCTTATTATACATATATGAAAAGATGGAAACAAGACAAATCTCCACCACTGAAAAGCAATAAGGTTGTAATTGTGGACATAAAACCTGATAAAAGACATTTATAAAATAAAGAAGAATCACAGAAAACATAATTGAGTATAAAAGAGTATAAAATATCATTTATGCCCCAATATCATTTTAATTTGATTAAATGCAATCTAAACACAGAAGACCTTTCTTGGCCATGGAATATGATTTCCTACAAAATTATCTTCCACTTTTAGGCATGTTTTTTTTTTATTTGTTGATCATCTGTGTTTAACACGTCTCCAACATTTTGTATAGAAAATATATTGTGCTTTCTATTCTTCTTTACAAGATTTTAACAAGAACTATAAATTAAGCCCTATATAATATGTATTTATTTAATTTTCAATATTTCCAAGTTCTAAACACAACAAACACTTGAGGAGAAACATACAGCCTTAATCCACAGACTACTTGTGACTGGTAGGGTAATAACCTCATCACTCATAACTATGGTCATGGCCATTAGCCTACACTGCCTGTGAACCAGCATATTTACCATACATAACAGACCATGTCTAGAGAGACTGGTTTCAAATACACACACTGACTTTAACAACTCACTGATCTGGGGATATCACCAGTTGTGATTATTGAAATTAGGCACAATATAAACATTATGTTGAAGTGAAACTAGTCAGCTTTCAAAAGTATAAAAGGACATACATTCCTCAAATCTACTAATGTTGAACAAGGACCAATTAATTACTGATTACTAATACCATAGTCATAGATTCTATATTCCTGTAGTAGGTTAGAACTCTTTGTTTGGAGTAAATTATACTCAGACTGCTTTGTTTGACTGTAAGCATTAATTTTCCACAAGGTGATGAACCAGGAAGCAATATGTCTTTGGATAATTGGAACTCCTTGAATGTTACTTACTAAACTGAATATGTAAAATACAAAATGATGTATCAGCATTACTGGTATCATATATAATATTACATTGCTAAAAGCTAGAATTTCAATATGAAATTAATAGGGTTTTAAAAGCAGTTGATAGGACAAAGCTTTGATGCATGTCTTCTAGTCAATGGCAATAAAGCAACAGGAACCTGACAGCAAAATTAAAAGATCAAGGCAGTCAAGTTACAATGCCTCATCAAACTTGTGTGGGTTAGTTGACATGCAGTGAATAAAGCAATGGTGAAATACTTTCTAATTTGTTCTGGACATATCACTTTCATCTTGCAGAAGTTCCATCATACACGTTGTCCCTGTTTAGACCAAAACTAGGTCAGTTTAATTAAATGAGAAAATAGCCAACTCCTACAGTCCTGGTTATGTAAACTGTACATCATAAACTATGTACTATGTAAATGTTCACAAAATCCAGTTAACTTTGCAGCATTAGAAGTGATATGGACTGGAATGTTGTTTGTAATGAGTGTGAAAACTTAAGAGAAGTTGGTCCTCCTACCCATTCCCCACTTGATTACATATCTGACATGTGCAAATCTTAAGAAATCACTGACATCCAAGTGTTTTACAATAGTCTTTATGGTAACCTTCAAGACCTTCCAAAACATGATGTCCTGGTCTTGAATTAAATAGCTTGATACCTTAAACAGGTAAAAAAGTTTAGTTATTCTAGGTGGTTAAAACCTATGCTGCAGGGTGACCTTAGATCTATAAAGCTAGTACATTGGACATCACAAAATTCACAACAAACAGCCTAAATTTTTACATAGATCACTATATGCATTAGTCTGATTTAACCTGGCATTTTATCTACTATCTTATATTGGTCTGGAGTCAATGAAAGTCAGAAACCTGGCCTTATAAAAAGTAAGGGAAATAAGCAACTAGCATCTGGATTGATATTCAAATGACAACTGCAGAAAGACATTGTTATTTTCATATGCATGCCACACCGACTCATTATCTTTGCAAATTAGCTTATATTTTCCCTACTTAATGGGGGAACACACATTTTTTCTCATTTTCACATTGAACAAGCAAACAATATCAAAATATCACCTTTGATAATTCCAATACATTTTACATTCAGTCACTTTTGACCAATAAAAAAGAAGTTCCGAGGAAATACTAGTTTTAGACAGTGAAATTTAGAATGAGACTTGGTCTTCTGTTGCCTTACATAGTAAACCAATGTTTGTCAGTGCTTTCCCAGATGTGACGACATACAACACCCACAAAGATGTTACATGTTTTAAAAACATATCCTAGATACTTGCGCATTCCAACCCTTAGGAGATTTTATCACTAATTATAGCTGTGGAATTCTCTTTTGAGTAAGTTTTTATTTCTATAAGCGTAATGAAGATAGTAAGTATATGGGCCAGTCAGTTTTTTGTATGTGCTAGGAAAATTATTGAGAACAATACAACTTGCATTTTAAATGCATAAAATCTACATTAAATCAAAGATGATGTCATCATGTGTACCCACATGTTATGCTGACAAACTAAATATAAAAACAATCAGATGACTAATTCACCTGACATGCTTCTTGTTTTGGCATATTTATTGTCGATAAAATGAAATTAAAGAGAAGAGGTAAAACTACCCATTTTGAGACAAGAGTCTCTTTGAGTTCTTATCTCAATAAACATGGGAAGTGTGTTGCATGCCATCCAGAGCAGCTACATCAGGTAAAGTGTCTTGCCTGAAGACACCACAAGTACAAGTACAGAACAGTCATGATTTTATCTCCCTGTTACAAAAAACATCATAAGTAGGATCATATGTTTGATATGAAAAAAAAACAAAAGAGAGAGTGAAAAAAACTATGTCAACTAAAAAATAAATAAAAACAACGTTGGGATCTACATCATAACAAAAAAAAAAAAACAGGTCTTTCAAACTATCTTCAAACTTCCAGAATATTCAAAACACCATACCAATAAGAAATGCAACCCAACCAAAAAGTGACTAAAGGTTTGATTGACTAAGGACATGTGTTTTACTTAGGTGTCTGTAGTGGTAGAATTCTTTTATTTACTAAAGAAAAACAAAACAAAATACTGACTTCCAAATTATTACACTTACAGAAGTTCCCCGTTTTTTGAAGAATAACTTTGAATTATGTGATTATATAGCCAAACATTTTAAGTGGGAATTTGTTACTTTTCTCTTTTATTTTTATATAAATCAGTTGATACATAATAGCCTTGCCCCAATATCTCATCTACAATTAGCTAGGCAACAGGTAAGATTCCTCAACATTGGGGGTCATCTCAAAAGGGTTTCATGCCTTCTTCTGAAGCAGTCTCTAGAGATTATAAACAGTTCTTCAAAAGGATCATTTACTATGATCCACTGAAAGGCTGTAACAGTGGACCTAAAACCAGTTAGATAAAAGAAAGTAATGAGATCATTTCACATTCTCCACTTGTCGGGTAAAAGAACAATTGAGATATTAACATGAATTTCAGTATCGCCCTCAGCCCAATGTTTTTGTTTTGTTTTTATTACAAAATTAAACTGTACTATGGAATACTTTCCTTCTTTCCCAATTCAAAAGTAAGAACCAGTGTCATATCATTATCAATTTCATATCTGAAGATATTGTATCATAATTTGGGTCTTTGCACTTTGCAGTCTAACTCCTACAAGCAAATTATTATTATTTTTGTAACTCAGTTGATGCAAATCTTTAGTCTATTGAAAGAGCAACGAACCCAGGATTTCAAGTACCAGTTATATAACCAGGACAAAGTTCAGCTGCAATAACCTTGCAGTCTCTGTATAGGCAATGCATCTGATCATCACACTTAATGTATCATCTTAATATATTACCGGAACCTCTGAAGAGGTGAAAGCGCTAGGAAACTCCTTTCTATTTGCTTGTTTATTTTATGTAAATTTGTTATTTAATGTCCCCTTTTTTGTATTTCTTTTATCAAACTCTGTTCCAAATTACAAATTAGACATAAAAATTAACCATATTTTCATTAAGACCTTTATTTTTGAACATCAAAATTACATATATTATTTTCATCACCTTCAAGTTCTCAATTAAAATGTCTCAATTAATATTAATCAATAACTTATATGTATTACTGAACTGCTTAATTTTTACACCACATTTTAAAATCATAATAAATTATAATTATAATCAAATATAAAATTGTGCATGTTAAGAGTGTAATTATATATTAATGAAAAGCCAAACGATATTGCAATACAAGAATGGTGTACCTTCACGAACTCACTGATCAAAGCTAATCCATACTGCAATACTTTCACAAAACTAGTCCAAACAATCAGTGAAATGTTTTGGTGGTTTCATAGAATAAAAATAGAAGTGTTAACCCCTTCTTTTGTTTGATAATTGATGAAATACTAAAGTTTAGTGAATATATAAAAATCACCCTTGGTTCAAAAAGAAAACAAAAGGGCTGGTTTACAACTAAACATATCCTTGTAGATATATGTAGTTTTTCCATAATTGGCAATATGAGTTGCTTGTTGCAACCTTTCAGACACAGTATACATTCATATATGAGGTGCAATCTATTTTAAAAATTAACCCCCCCCCCCCCCCTTTAAATTTGGAAAATGATTGTTAATTCATTGATAACAGTTTCTCTATAAACTTTACAACATCCACCATTTGTTTGCTCTTATGCTCTTTTTTGTGTTTATGAGTCGTTAAGAATAAGTTACTCCTTTTTAAAACAAAATATTTTGGAATTCTTAAGTGAAAAATTCAGGCTATCAGCTTCATCAACAGAAGCTCTCTTAAACAAATCTCTTATCAACATCACTGGTAAGTCTGAAACTGCCTTTCAGCCCTCCAGCAGATAATGTGAAATAAGATGCTGATATATGTAGCATATATATTTGCAAATAAAACTATTATCAAAATACATGTATACAATTTATGGGTGAAAACATACTTTACTTTTAATTATTACCAAATTGCAAATTTGCAATTTAAATCTGTAATCTGTTGCTCAAACATTCCTATTCTAGTAGAAAATGTAAACAGAAAAATCCTTGAAAGAGCTAACTATAATCTGATGAATAAAGTTTTCACGAGATCCGTTGCTTTGTGTTGATTGTAATCTCGATATGGAACCCTAAGTAGGTGAAATACACACACTGACTAGGATTGTCCGAAACTCCAATGAACTTGGGACGAGCCACACCTTCTTTAGTTTGCCCTCTTCGACCATGCACCAAACAGCTTAAGTTTTCTTTTAACAGTCGATGCCAAAATCATTAGCTATAGTGAAAACATCACCAAGCGACGAAACATATGAAAAATCAAACACAAACAAATATTACAAAGACCCGTCATACTGGAACATGGTCCATACCGTAAGTGCCCGGTCGTGTCAGTCACACAAAAAACCCAATGCCTGCGAACACATGACCTGGTACAGTAGTAGTATACAGGCACACATGTTTGAAGGCATAACTTGCACATTATAACTGAATGTATGCTAAAAATGCACGATACGTTTATTCAAGTTTACTGTTATACAAACAACACACTCTTAACATAAAATGTACTTGTACACTTACCGAGACATCGGGGTTACTGGTATCTTTACCAGTAACTGCTCGTACAACTCCACTCCGCCATTCCCAATCGACAATTTTGTTAAGTTTTAACTTCCCAGAACACCGCACAGAGAGAAATCTTTTCCCAACTATTTCCTCTCTACTCTTATACGCCATTGCTTCACAATGTATCCATTTTTGTTGTTTCACATCACTCCAAATATTAGGAAACTTTTAACAAAATTCCTATGTCTCCTTTCTCCAGAGTACTGCGCATGAATACATAACACAAAGTTTGACATTTGGGGTCATAAGGTCATGAGTTATAAACAAATATCCTCAAGATAAAATAGTGCGACGAAAAATGAATCCTTATTCCATACAAGATGACAAAAACAATAAAGAATGAATTACAAGATCACGATCAAAGTACCTACCGATGTTTCCTACAGAATAAAACAAGATAATCATACGGAAAAACAAAAGTAAAATAGAATGAATTTTGTTCCAGTTTCAAAAAGATGACAAGACACTTTCGGATAATATTGACTCCTTGTAAAAGACTTTAAATTATTAATTATGCACTTATATTTTAGACAAATATTATACTAACCAAACAACGAACAGCATTTTATATTGAAATTGACCGATAGGTTATTTTTAGGATGTGGTAAGCTAATGTTTACATTGTTGTTTCGATATACAGATTGGGAGTTGTTTCCCCTAGCGATCACCTGCTCAGAGGGCGCTTTGAACAGAAAGACATTGCTTACTAGGATTGATTTCGAATTTCACCTATCGTGATGTTTTATTTCAACGTTTATTCATAGGTGTTACTCAAGAAGCAATGATGGTGTCCGCCATTTTATCAAGATTTGTCATGTGAGTATATGAAGTGTATAAACGACCCCATCGGTCGCGGCAGTTATCGAAGGCAGGGTACAAAAGTTGTGTAAGTTTCGGATGAAATAGGGACAACTTGTGAGAATGATAAATCATAAATATGAAAGTAAAAGCAACATTTTTGAATAATCAATCATATGACTAATTAATTAGACTTTCAAGGCCTGCTATTATCCGTGGACAAATTACAGGTACATGTTTATGTTTTCTGAAATGATGAATATACCAAAGAACATACACACGTCGTACAAATAACCCCCCCTCTCTCTCCTTTGTATGAACTAACTGGACCAAATTGTCCATACAAAACTATTTGATATTGATGATAGATATTGATATATATATATATATATATACATATCATATACATGGATATCAGAAAGCAGATGCAGATAGCAGCTGAAGGAACCTTGACCTGCTTCCAACATCGTGTAACTAGGGAATTTCAGGAAAGATTTTCCAGCTATGGCACAAGTATGAAGCTAATATCATCCAGTCATATACCTGAGTGTCATTACAAAGATGGAACATCACTTTATAGAGATGGGAATCAGTTTCACTTTACTTCCTTCATCTCTTATAGAAAACACAAAATCAATACATTTTTTTATTATTTGTTTTCTAAATTTAGTACAACTTTGCACTTTTATAGAAAATGAACACAGGGAGTAGTATCATCAGGTATACCATCTGCCATTTTGATTTGTCTGTATTTTTTTATACCTTGGAAACTACTTGTCACATTGGTTATGTACACACATTACGTAAACAGCCAGTGAAACAGTGTTTTAAAGGTGAACAGTTCATCACTAGGTTGGCTATTTTTGTTGGCATTGCCCAATGAAAACGATCTTAAGAACATATTTTATTGAAGTTACAGAGATACACACTATATATATCAACTGCACTATGATGCCCTAGTATGGAGCTTGTATTGGACAGTAATGGATGAAAAAATTTTGGTAAACCTTCAGACAGTTCAAACAAAAATAAATATAGTCAAACTTCAGTGTTCGAAGTTCAAGGGACTACCAAAAAAACTTTGATACTTCGAGACTTCAAATCATTCATGGTGGGTTATATAGACTTTTTCATGTTCATGGCTATAGTTAATGAAACAATATTTCTACCTTAAAAAACACAACAAATACCAAAACACAAGTTTAAAGCCCCAATATACGTAACATGCACCAAAAATTTAGTGTAAAATCACACATAATTATTGAGATATTTCTCTAAGATGTAGTTAGAATTAAGTTATTCAAACAATAGTTACCATGACTTTGTGCATAAAGTATTAATATATGAGCAGTTGAAACTCGATATTTGTAAACACACACACATTTTAAACACGCCGCCATCGAAATTACGATTGTTGCCGAACCACGTCGGAAAGTTCATGACCTGATCTCCGGAGAGTTGAGGTTTCTACTTATAGAGGAAGCATATGCAGATATGTCTACGGTAAGATTTTGTTTACAAACTTTGTTTGCGAAGTCTTGTTGTAGACTTGAGGTATTCCTGTGATAAACATTCAGTTCTTAGGAAATTATTAGAAGGAATAATTAGTTTAGAAACGATACGGTGCACAATTATAACGTAAAAATTCAGAACTGGCCTGATGTATGATTGGAAAAAAAGGAAGCGACTGGTGGACGTCTGCACTGTGCATGCGCAATGTATGAATTATTGTGGGTCCCACATTGTTTATTTTCCGATTTTTTCAATTTTTATTGAAATTGAAAACAGTTTTATTTTCTTTAATTAAAGGAAAGTATTTGTTTTGTTACATATATTACGGGGAAAATAAGATAAAGTTTTTTTTTTATAGTGATTTTTACGTATATTGGGGCTTTAAATGAAAAGATACATTTTTATCTTAAGACAGACATTTTCATTCATGGAAAAAAAACCATATGATTCAATAGAAATCAATTAGAAATTGATAATGCATGCTTACCTTTACATGCCTGCCTTCATGTCACACAGTATATATATTTTACACATCAATTTTAAATGAAATGACACGCAGCATTAAAGTGGTCTTCAAGTGTTATAGTAATTATTTTAAGACTGCTACATAAGTGTTATAGGCACTAATGAGTTTTAAAGAAAGCAAATTAATAACATAATGTATTCTGTCCAGAAACGACAGCACTAATAAGACACATCTTCAGTCATAGAAATTACAAGAGTGTTTGCCAATATTCTGACAACAGCTAGTCTGAATCATTAAGAGAATGCATGATTGACGAATAAATCAATATATTTCTCATATTTTAATACTTAAAACAAAAAAGAGACACATTGTATCATAAAAATGATTTCCTTAACCTCAAAACACAGAGCCAATGACAGCAAGCTCCCATTGTCAGACAACACTCTTTGTTGAAATGTGTGAAATTTTTGGCACAGGCGAAAATACCTGTACAGTACAGGTCAATGTTTTGTTTGAATGATGAAGTGTCATTGACTGTGTTGTCATATAGCTTTCGGTCTGTGAAAAAACATTGATACATAAAAAAGTTCTATTTATAAAACTTCATAAAGGAGTAAGTTGATAGTAATATATAGGAATAGAATTCAGAACTGGCAAAAAACTTCAATAAATTGAGATGTTTTGAATCATCAAAGTTTGATTATAGAAGTTTCACTGTTTGAATTATACAGAGTTATGCTTGTGAAAGTAAATTAGAGTTCAGACTATTATTGTCAACATTGTCCAAAACCAAGAATAATTATTTGAAAGAGTCATAGGCAAGGCAGGAAACTACAGGTCAGTAATGGCATTTTCATAAAAAAAAGTTGATTGTGAAATGATTATCTTTTGAAACACTGTACTGTAATACATGCATTTTAACTGACTGTTAAGAAATCACAAGTTTTGTTCTTCATCATGTTGAAATTGGCTACGAAGAAATTATGTTAGATTAGCTTGAAAAAAGCACATGTCTGCTTGTGTATGGTGGAAGTTAGTGTTGAAATATCAGTATGCAGAGAGTGGCATTGCTTAAAATCTCTATGACAACAGTACTTATTTATTTGACATAATACATAAGGATAGTTTTGACGTGATTGTCTTATGAGGTCGAATTTGGCATTATAAAATATTTGTTACATCTGAGGCAACCATTTGAAAAATTAAAACAAGGTGAACACCCTGATGTAGTAGATTTCACATCATATAATATTGTTGCATCCTGACCAATAAAGGAGAAGATAGTTCTGCTTTGAATGATGGAGAAAATACAGCTGTTTATGTAGAGTTCCTGGAGGTAACAGGACACGAATGACTATTTGGGAATATATTTCCATCTCGAGTACGTTTAATTGTAAGTAAGGTATGGCCATGAATATTTGTAACTTCAATTTTAGGCCATCAAATAAGTTTATTGACAAAAATAAATAGCGGATTTAACAGAACCCCAATTTTGCAATAAACAAGTATTTTGGGTACTAATAGATGAAGATGAATTTTTCTATATTGCAATTCAATTAAATAATAACTATATAGCTTTTCAAAATCATGTTTAAAGAACTTTATCTCTTGACAATGATTTCATTCACCAATTGCAACTATGGTGTCCTGCATTACATCCAGTTCAGATTGCAAGTCAATGTTACATCTCGGGCATATCATGTAAAAAAAAATAGATACACCTGGCATACACTAGAAAGCTTTAATGTTAAATGAAATGTTATGCAAAGTTTTTTTACATTGAAAATTGTCTATGCACATTTCATCATCAAAATAGTAAATCTATTGCAGAATAGAAAGACGTAACAAAGACACCAAATTTTGTTTGGTGTTATATGTGTCCTTGGAACAACTATCAATATAATATGCCAGGTTCTTCATATCTGCCATATATTAAATGGGGTATTTCTTGTATATTTTAGGTTTTCTTGTGTTACATGATGCTAAGAATAAAACTTATCAGTCACATTTCAGGATGTAATGATGGATGCTAAACTGCATCAAACAATATACCAAACCTCTGTTAAAATTGGTCATATTACTGCACAATATTTCGTTGGTGGTCAATCTTCAACTGTCATTTTATGGTAAAATATATCAAATATTCAATGACTTTTTTTTTTTGTTTATTCCCAATAAGTTCTGTAATTTCAAACAACATTTTCAATAGTTGGACTATATACCCCCCAGTATTCATCTAATGTCTGGTATGTAACATTGGACTTGTATCGTGGCCATTCCAGTATAAGGTCATCTTTTGCATCATAATAGTGCAGACGTACATTAAACAGCTAGAAACCAATCACCTCAAAAATGATGTTTTAAAACATGTAAACCAACGTAGTCGTAATAAGAGATAAATCACTTTTAGTCTCAATGGCCAGACGTAACATGACATGATTTACACAGGTGCTAAATGGTTTAATTTTTTAAAGCAGTTTCAGACGTTTTTTACTACATTTTCTGTTTGAATGTTACATTTAAGACACGAAATGTTACATCCAGGTGCTAATTTTTCAATATGTTATAAATGTAAATTGAGGAATATTTCTGATAAATACATTTCATAAATCTTTTCAATCTTTATCCATTAAACTGTTTCATGACATTAAAAGTCACATATGTCAACATTTCTGCTTGTGAAAACACCACCACTCAAAGACTTAAAATAGAAATTGTAATGCAATTATTTTGTAATATTACAAAATGTTTTGGTAGTTATATCCTTGTTTGAGGAACTTCCAATTGATATATTGATGTTTCAGTCAGCAAACAAGATTTGCAGTTATATTCAAAAGGAGCAAATGTAACATCTATTTTATGATGCTGAATTCCTCCTCTTATCAAAATGTGAAGTGAAAATGTCATGTTCTACTTAGTGTCACATTTTCTTTTGAGAAATGGAACATGACATGACATGAGGTTTCCATTGTATTTGCAGTCTTGTCTTTACGCTTTTTAATACTGAACACAAATAACAATTTAACAGTTGCAACAGTTTTTTTTCTGAATCAATTGTAAAATATCAATGGATATGATAGTAAAACAAATGATAGAAATAAAGACATCTTCTTGTTTAGGTTAAATTACAAAATACATGAGTTTCATGACGCAAACAGTGAAATTTATGAACACTTCTGGACATTTTCGATGAATTCACTTTTCAAAATTGTCATTAATTTTCAATCATTGGTCGACCAATATCTCTTTCTATACTGGTATCATTTGCCCCTTAACACAGTCATGGTACAACCCTTCTGCTGAAATCAAACCAAAGAATAATACATTTAATGTTGTACCTGTATTGGTGTTCAGATCAATTAACTTTGTCAAGTATTGTATTAGTTGATAAAGCCATTATTATGATTTATTGATCACAGAGTCAATTATCAATTTTCATGGGAATATTAATTGTGTATGTATGGGATTTTCAGGAAGGAAGAGGTATTATGTGTGATGATGAATATGAAAGTTGCAGGCATTATACCTTCCAGCAGTCTTCCTTTGAGTGATTAAAACCCATGTTGGGTTCTTGTATACTCGCCTGTTAGTGGTGCATGTCTTTTTCAATATTTGGTTGAATGTAATTGAGATACTTTTAACATTTCTGCCATATTCAGTCATGTTGTCATTGTGGCAGTCATTCCTCCCAATTATACCATGTAGAGGCATGTGGATCAATCAGATCAATGGGATCAGTGACCTACACACTTGATGTCTTAGGGTGATGTCTTCAAGCAGGAGATCTTACTCCAGCCTGCATAATTCTAGATTTACTTGACTTATTGTAATCTGTAAAGAAGTTATGTATTTCACATGAAATGCACAGCATTGCTCGTATACTTTTAATGTTTACAATTTTTTTTTCTACAGTTCTGATTTATAAAATATCACTATAAGGCATAAGCTATTCTAGTACAGTATGCGTTGGGAGAGACACCTAATCACTAAATGTTTAATCATTTTGTTTGCTTTCAATTTATCCAAGCCTATCTAGGCAATCATTACAAACAGTCCTAGAAAGCATATGTGGGTGGTCTAGATATGATGATCTATAGGACCTCTGTGTCATCAGATTGGTCTATGGGCAATAGATATGAGTCAACAGAAGCCAAGTATGTGAAGTTTGATGAAAGTATCCAGTAAAACTTGGTGGTAAAATCAGATATGGCATTGTGGACATTTGATTTAATGACAAGCATGTTGGCAATGATGGTCAGTGATGGGTAATCATTTAGGTTCATCTGATGTGGTCAGTTGAAATTTTTCATAGTCACTCATTGGTACCTTAATATTGTCTCGGGATTTAGCAAAAACATGATTCAGATGATACATAATCAAGATTAATATTCATTCTTATGTTATTTCTAGATAAGTGGGGTGTTTTACATTAAATTCACAAAAATAAAATATTATGTAATCCATTAACTACACCGAAAGTCTATCTGATTTTTAATTGATAATCGTTTATAGCCCGTTACTAGTCATTTTACACATTACTGGTCAGCCTGATCTACATATAATCCTTGTATTGACAACGTTGTGATATATAACCCTGATGTTAACCCCCAGATAATTAAACTATTTTACCAACATCTTTTCATTCTCTACATATTTAGATTTCATTCTCAATCTTAAATATATGAATCTACAACTTCAGGGACGAAGGCAGCCATAGATAAGTTGTTTTTTCCACTGATTTTTTTGGCTCAGGACATTTGAGTCCTGGACTCATGATTTTCCTTTGGGATTTCCTCAAATTTTAGGACCTACTTTATCTCTTAGTAGTGGGACTCCTCATGGAAGTCTTGGAATTGGTGCTCTGGTCTCGCCTGAAACAATCCTTGAAAATTTTTTAATCTTCTACCAGAATTCAGCATTCATTTTCGACAGTGCAACAGCATCGTTGTAACATCAGACCAATACCTTTAAGGTATTTGAAAGTTAAAAGCAGGATATAGGTGTAGAAAGATAAAAACAAAAACTTTTCTCAAATAAATGTTGGAACTTCTTTGAAGTGTACATATTGAAAATTAACATTCAGAATTCAAGTTATTGAATCCTTTGAATTACAAGGATGGTTTATAAATAATACATCATATACAGAGGCTAGATAAAAAATCTTTCTGCTTAATTCCATGAGAAGTATTTTCTTCTTATGTATAAAATGTTCATTCTTGTTTTTATTTTTCCCTTTCTTCTGTATTTTTGATCATTGATAAATTTTAGATATTTAAACTGTGAGCTCTGTGTAATGGTCCCTATTACAATTACAATACTGAGCTCATTCTTGGGGACATGTGTAATGGTCCCTGTCACTATTATAAAACTCATTCTTGGGGACATGTGTAATGGTCCCTGTTAGCTACAATCCTGAGCTCATTCTTGGGGACATGTGTAATGGTCCCTGTTAGTTACAATCCTGAGCTCATTCTTGGGGACATGTGTAATGGTCCCTGTTAGCTACAATCCTGAGCTCATTCTTGGGGACATGTGTAATGGTCCCTGTTAGCTACAATCCTGAGCTCATTCTTGGGGACATGTGTAATGGTCCCTGTTAGCTACAATCCTGAGCTCATTCTTGGGGACATGTGTAATGGTCCCTGTTAGCTACAATCCTGAGCTCATTCTTGGGGACATGTGTAATGGTCCCTGTTACAATTACAACCCTGAGCTCATTCTGAGGGATATATAATCAATGCTTGTTTCAATAACACATTGTTTTGTTTCTCTGTTCCGTTCTTTTTATATAATCTACAGAAACAAACAAAAACTCTCTCTTAAGTTTAGATGGACACACCTCAATGACCAATGTTAAGTGTAAAAATTACTGCATATGAGTATTCAAGCATGAAGACGCAGAACTTCCGGGTGCACCTTTTCCAGATTAACAGTGCATTTCAATATTTTCCCTCCAAAGGGGAATAACTCTTAGAAGTTGGCATTGAGAAAGTTAACAATTTTATGTACATATACTGGGTACTTCGATAAGATAGACAAAATCAAAGCACCTAATGTTATATTGTATTTTGAAACCTGAGTTCAAAATGTATGGAGAAATAAAGATGAAAAGCCACATGTCCAAATTGATAAACTTCATTTTTCATTGTACAATCAGTGCTAGAACATGTATAGTTTTCTGTTAGCAAACTCCGTGCACAGCTGAAACCCGAGTTAGGTAGACTGAGAACATACCTGACTGGTCTCACACAACTTACTTATCAGTTCCCATATTACCATCATGTAGAGAGATGGTAAAAATATTGTTTCCATGGCAATGTTTGATGTGGGCTGTGCTCATTTTCAGAGCTGCAATTGTAAATAATGGTATGATAGAATACATAGAGGTAGGTGGGTGAGTGAAAGTTGGTATCTCCCACACATTTCCAGTGTCTTTGTTTACTATAGACAACTGGTGTTCCCAGTTTCAATGGGGTAATCAACATAATGTTATGAGCCCCTGCCAAGTTGTTAGAAAGTGCAGCTGGAATAATTTGGCTGAGGTTTGATGCTTGGGATACAAGTTGAAGAGGTGGCTGGTTTCATCATTGGTAATTCTGTAGAACATATGACCCAGGGGTTCTACCAAACTTCTACTACACATGCTGTGCTGATCTTGATTTTCGAAATGTGTGGATTTAAACTCTTGGCTCAGTATGACTTGGTTGTAGAAGAGATGGATTGAACAGTGTTTGGATTTGCTTAGACATCTTTAGAATGGCAACCACTGACTCAAACTTTGATCAAAGTTTCTTCTTACTTCTGACGTGATTTTACAAATACTGATCTGTCTGGCAGGATTTGTCACAACAAAGTTGCATTGTGAATTATGAACTGGAAATTGGAGATGATTGAAAGGACAAGATTATATATAGTTACTAAATAGCAGAATATAGGTCAAACAAACATGGACTTTGAAACTGTTTTACAGTAATAAGTAGGTCAAACAAACATGGACTGGTAAAGTTATAGTAGAAAGTAGGTCAAACAAACATGGACTGGTAAAGTAATGATAGAAATTAGGTCAAACAAACATGGATGTGAAACAGAATTTCTGTGGACTGAGAAGTATGGCAGTATTTCACAGCTGAGTCAATAGGACAATTGTGTAATAATCCAGAATGTTTTGCTCCAGTTACCTGAGGAATGTAACCGTTTAAGATGTGTACACAGTAATATGGACCATGAGCCACAGTCACATATCATCCTTAGTTTGCCTAGTATATATACATGTATTATATATGTACTGTTCTTTACCGAAGTTCATGAATCTGTATATCATCATCACAGAGGTGTTGTAGAACTTGCAAAATCTTACTTCCACATTGTAAATAGGATTATTAATATGTTTCATTTTAAGGATATTTATACAGTGTGTAAACAGCAATGGATATATTTAATTACTTGAGTAATTATACAGTGCCATTAGAGGTAATTAACGTATCACGTCACAAGGTAGGATCAGACAGCACCTAAAAAGTCTGTTTTGTGATTTCGTGTTCAAAAATGTATGGATACATACAGGAGAAACCAGTGATACAAACCAATGGATTTATCACTTTATAACAGGATGTCTGGGTTTGACTTATGAATGGTAAAGCCATCAAGTCATGTTTGGTCTGGGGAGATCTGTGGAAACATGTTGACGTCACTTTACACATCAGCGGTGTCTGTGTTAAAACAAGCTATCTATGAAATCCTCAGTCAAACAAGTCCCTACCTTTATACTATTTGTAGATTGGTGTGTGGGACACTGTATCCAGCCTACGCCTCTTACAAGGCCATCCGCACAAAAAATGTTAAGGAATATGTGAGTATTTACCTCATCATTACTCAAAAGAGTGTTTCACAGTGATAGATTGTAATACTGTTAGATAAAAAAATTGTCAAGACTTATTACTCAAAATAGTGTGCTACGGTAATAGATTGTAAGATGGTCAGATAAAAATTGTCGAGACATATTACACAAAATAGAGTGTCATAGTAATAGACCGTAATACTGTAAGTAAAAGAATTGTTAACTTATTCAAAATACCCGGTAATGTGTCACAGTAATAGACTTTAATACAGTCAGATAAAGAAAATATTGCCAAGAAGTAAGTTCCTGATATAAACAAAGATTTTCAGAGCTGATGATGAACATACGAGATATTTATGTCTGCTGACGAAATGGATCAGTTATTAGAAAAATAAGTACCATTTCCAAATTTCTTGTTTTTCAGGTAAAATGGATGATGTACTGGATTGTATTTGCCATTTTCTTGTCAGTGGAGACATTTTCCGATGTGCTTCTATCATGGTATGTATTCAAAGATCTTGTATTTGACGCCTTGATTTTTTTTGTGTTTTCACTGAAATTTTAACAAACGGTCTTGGGCTGACTTAATTTTGGATTTATTTAAGTATCAATAGTGTCATCAGCATTATTTCACTTGAAGCATGCAATACCTCTCATGTACCTGTTGATTTCTATCAAATTTGTCTGATTAACATATAAAGAAACCGGTTACCATCCGTTCTGGATCACCAATGTTTTCTTTCATGAATTTTAAGACAATGGGGTCAGATAGGTCTTAGAAGAAGGGCTTATCACATGCATAGGTTTGATGTGTACTTTGTGTTATTCTGTTTTTTATCTAATTACATTTTTTTCAGGCTTCCATTTTATTACGAGATAAAGATGGTATTTGTGATTTGGATGTTGTCTCCTATTACCAAAGGGTCCAGTTATCTTTACAAGAAGTTTGTACATCCACATTTGGTAAAGAGAGAAAAGGTAAGAATTTCCGTACACTCATTGAGGTTACATGTCTCACAGCTACACTCAGATTGGTAGATGACATTAATTTGGTTACCAAAGTTATTTCTGTACACTCATGGAATTTAAATGTCTCACAGCTACACACAGTATGGTAGATGACATTATTAGGTTTCCAAAGTCATTTCAGTGGGGTTATGTGTCCCAACTCATCACAGACATGACATGAAGCAAGCATTTCTGACAAACTTAAATTTTTGCCGGTCTTCCTCCTCCTGTTTTAAGACTTAAGAACAACATGGTTTTGTTTTTCAGGAAATAGATGAATACATATCCCAGGCAACAAAGCAGGGCTACTCTACTTTAATGAACCTGGGTCAAAGAGGCCTTACCTATGCCACTAATGTGGTGGTGAAAACAGCTATAAAGGTAGGTATAGTGGAACTATACAGGTAATGTACAGGTAGATGGTCAAGTCAAGACCAAAACATTTATACAGGTAGAATGGTCATGAAATGTCAAGACCAAAACATTTATACAGTCTGATGGTCATGAAATGTTAAGGCTAAAACATTTATACAGGTAGATGGTCATGAATTTTGTGTTGTGTTGTATAAACAGTGTAGTACATATTACATGTTCATTTCTTTCAATCTCGGGGGTAAAAATGTAAACAATTTTCTTTTTTAAACTAACTACCAAAGAACAGAAAAAAAGGAAAATATTGAAGCCAACTTGGATTATGAATTCTGGTTAATTACTTTAATATGGTGCACAAACCAGGTACTAAACTTAGATGATGAACTACAGTAATGAAGCTTGAATTAGTAGGAAACAATTGACCTATTTTTGTGGTGATAACAATGATTTACCATTCCTTTTTTTCGTTTTTCTAAAGGGGCAGTCTACCCTTGTAGAACATGTACGTAAGAGTTATAGCACCAACGATCTAAGAGTTCCCGACGACTCTCAGAACGCTGCTGGAAATCTGATGGATAGTGACGAGGAATTCGGTGAGTGAAGCCTTAAAGTTTGTATGGCTCTCACTCAAGCATTCATAATGACAGAGAAAATACATTTATACATAATAGAGGGCCATTACAGAATGATATAAACATTGGCAGTGGGATATACAACATTTGTAGTAACAGTGTTTTCAGTTTTAGACAGTAGAATTGCTTTGAAGCATGTATATATGACAACACAGTGTGTCTTAAGATTTTGATTGAATATCATTTGACTTACTGATCATTCCTCAGCTTTTGACAGATTTAATCTTGGTTTGAAAGATAATAGGCTGTCTCACTGGCATATCATTCTATCATATGATTGCTTTGTTGTTTAGTAAATATACTCATGTGATATTTTTACATCTTACATACGTAATATAGCTTATTGTGACGTCATCTTAGATAATGGGAAAACACGCAGCTGTGTGGCGTAACAATGATGAACATAGATATTGAGCAGACATGACTTTGTTTGACATATAAATGTCAGTTTCTGCCATATTTGCCATTTTATTGCTCATTTACTTAAAAGGAAATTAAATTTGTTTCCATTTCATATGTGATTTATGAAACTAATCACAAATCTCTCATTTGAGCTTGTCTAAAAAATAAAAAACAAATTTACCTATCAGCCTGAAACTTATGTAATACAGGACCTGGTGTATATTATCATATGTTTGTTTGGACTAATTTACTTGCAAGTTGCATTTGAAAGTACAACATTAATCTCACATATATGTTATTAGTAGTTTAGATCATATCTAACATTCCAATTTTTTTTTTTTTTGTTTGATTTAGATATACAAGATGAGAACATTAACGGTAATAGTTTAACACTGCGGCCATACCTCAGTTGGTTTACTCATCTCGCATGCTACCTCACAGCCCTAATTCTGTACTAAAACTGCTTTCTTTAAAAATAGGTTATTACATACATTTTATGTGAATTTGTTTATTTTGATCTTTTAATAATGAATAAGAACCCTTATTAACATTGTTTAAAATCCCATCACCATAATAGTATACGTTTATCTGTAACAAGTTTCACTGCTGCTAACATTATACAGAACTACTAGTAGGAAAAAAGAGGAAGTAAATAGGCTGATAGGATACATATACAGTGTTCAATTTCTGATAGAGGTAATCACCAATCACAAACATCTATCAGATATTTACCGTAGGTTCTGAAATGTTAAAAAAATGCTCATCACTACCATTTATCATTTAATCCGATGTTTGCCTGAAGTGCTGTGTCACTTCCTTCTGTACCAATAAACAAGTATTGAAGTTGAGAGTCATTGTTTCAGGTCATAGCCATCTGATATATTAACAATATTTACAATCTTGTAAATTCAGAAAAAAATTGATTAGCAAATCTATCAAAATTTGCATGTATACTGAAGACATGTTTTATAATAACATAGAAGAGCTTTTGTCAGAGGTCAGTAAAAAGTACTGGTAGAGATTTATCAAGATCCAGTATACTTTTGGTTCATTATTTCATTTTTGCAGTGCCCTTGTCAACATGTTTTTATCAGATTTTAATAATAAAGGCCCTTTTCTGTGTATCCTAAACCCTTTCTATCCCCTGGAATCATACAACTTGGTCCTACAACAATGCATGATGACTCCCATCCTGGTTAATGGCTCATTCCGTTTTGATACCCGGGTTTGTAGAAACTGGTTCTTAATTCTTAAAAATGAGATAGGGATTGAATAATTAAACAAAGAATGATTATCTCTAGGAATATAGTTTAGTGGTTATGTTGACCTAACACAATTTCTGTTTTTAGAACTTGGAAGTTGAGTGTATTCCACTCTATTGTATTACAAGTGAATCATAGAAACAAGAAATCTGTTTCACTTACAAAGTTTTATTGAAAACATATCCAAACTTCTACCATCTTCCCTTTCATCTTTTGCCTTATAATTCATTACACCTGTTGGCGTTATGGTTATAGAGGAACGACTTTCTCAAGATAACAGAGAGATAGAGAGGAGGAAAGAGAAGAGAAAATTACACAGAAGTACGAGTGATGTCACAGATAGCCGGTCTGTTAGACCACAGAAAGCTTCAGGTACTAAGTCCTCTAAACTATCAATGATTCTGAATGATATCTCTCCCTGTAAATTTTGACAGGTTTAAATGTATCACTCCCTGTAAACTTTGATAAGTTTAAATTTATCACTCCCTGTAAACTGTGCCAGGTTTGCATGTATCATTACCTGTATACTATGACAGGTTTACATGTATCACTTCCTGTAAACTTTGATCGGTTTAGATGTATCACTCCCTGTAAATCTTGACAGGTTTACATGTATCACTTCCTGTAAATTTTGACAGGTTTAGATGTATCACTCCCTGTAAACTTTGATAGGTTTAAATGTATCACTCCCTGTAAACTTTGATAGGTTTACATGTATCACTCCCTGTATACTATGACAGATTTACAGGTATCACTCCCTGTAAATCTTGACAGGTTTACATGTATCACTCCCTGTAAACTTTGATCGGTTTAAATGTGTCACTCACTGTAAACTTTGATAGGTGTAAATGTATCACTCACTGTAAACTTTGATAGGTTTACATGTATCACTCCCTGTGAACTTTGATAGGTTTACATGTATCACTCCCTATAAACTTTGATCGGTTTAAATGTATCACTCCCTGTAAATCTTGACAGGTTTACATATATCACTCCCTGTAAATCTTGACAGGTTTAAATGTATCACTCCCTGTAAACTTTGATAGGTTTACATGTATCACTCCCTGTAAACTTTGATAGGTTTACATGTATCACTCCCTGTAAACTTTGATAGGTTTAAATGTATTACTCCCTGTAAATCTTGACAGGTTTACATGTATCACTCCCTGTAAACTTTGATCAGTTTGAATGTATCACTCCCTGTAAATCTTGACAGGTTTACATGTATCACTTCCTGTAAATCTTGACAGGTTTAAATGTATCACTCCCTGTAAACTTTGTAAACTGTGCCAGGTTTGCATGTATCATTACCTGTATTTGACAGATTTAATGTATCACTCCCTGTAAACAGGTTTACATGTATCACTCCCTGTAAAATTTGATAGGTTTAAATGTATCACTCACTGTAAACTTTGATAGGTTTAAATGTATCACTCTGTAAACTTTGATAGGTTTACATGTAAACTTTGATAGGTTTACATGTATCACTCCCTGTAAATCTTGATAGGTTTAAATGTATTACTCACTGTAAACTTTGATAGGTTTACATGTATCACTCCCTGTAAACTTTGATAGGTTTACATGTATCACTCCCTGTAAACTTTGATAGGTTTACATGTATCACTCCCTGTAAACTTTGATAGGTTTAAATGTATCACTCACTGTAAACTGTGCCAGGTTTGCATGTATCATTACCTGTATACTATGACAGATTTACATGTATCACTCCCTGTAAATCTTGACAGGTTTACATGTATCACTCCCTGTAAACTTTGATCGGTTTAAATGTATCACTCACTGTAAACTTTGATAGGTTTACATGTATAACTTTGATAGGTTTACATGTATCACTCCCTATAAACTTTGACCGTTTAAATGTATCACTCCCTGTAAACTTTGATAGGTTTACATGTATCACTCCCTGTAAACTTTGATAGGTTTACATGTATCACTCCCTGTAAACTTTGATAGGTTTACATGTATCACTCCCTGTAAATCTTGACAGGTTTACATGTATCACTCCCTGTAAACTATTTGATAGATGTCTTAAACATTCTTTGTCATCAGGTCTTTCGAAGTTAGAGGAAGAGGAGGAAGAAGAACAGATCTCATATACAGAAGAAGTCTATTATACAGAAAGCTACTATAGTCCAAAGGATGTAAGTGTTATTCAGTGTCAAGGCCAAAAACACACTTACCTCATCTCTCCTATACACACACACAGTACAGGAGTTTTTGTACTAACTGCTTTGTGTGTCTGTCCATTGTAAAAAGTTCTGTGAGAGTAATCTCGTCAACTTTTCAACTTAATTGTTTCAGTTGAATTATCTTGACCAAGTATAAAGGTCTCTAGTCGTGATACTATAATATAAAGTAATGATAATTTTAGAGTTATTGTTTTACACTAACATAGTAATAACTCAATACAAAGAAAATGTGATCCAATATTCAGCTAATTGTTGGCAGTCTTTCAGGGATGAATTCCTAATGGAACTCATAGTCCAGTTCCTAAACCGTTATCAAAGTTAACGGTATGACCAGACAATCAACATCTGTCACAAGTTGTTAATTATAGATCCTGCTGAACTTTCTGACAGATGTTGTCTGGTCATATCTACCATTAACATTCTCAAGTTAGGTAAAGATAAATTTTAGATTTTTCTTGTGTGAATGATATACAGAAATGAGATTGAAAAATATAGGAGATAAGATGAGAACCACACATGGAATAAAGACAGATATAGCAGTAGTGTAATAGAATCACACCTAATCACAATTCACTTGACATTACTTCATTTTCTTTGTTTAATACATTATGGATACTTTACAGTGATAATGAAAATGGAACACTTTTTTATGGGCAACATAAGTTGAACATTACAAAGTGTGGTTTGGACTAGCCGTCTTTCTGCTTTTTGTGTGTGACACGTGTTCTATGTTTGGTAAGCTTGTTTAGATAAAGGAATACTAGACATGCTTAGTTTGGGCTTTATTGTTATTGTTTCAGCACAAGAATGATCCATATGGAACGCTACCTCGCACTCGAGCTAGAACAAGAGCAAAGCTTCATCAGTGATTACAACGCTTCCAGAAAACACTGTACTGAAACTATCAGGGACAACTGTCCCTACAGAACAGTAACCCGAAATAGCTGTAAACAGCAACAATAATAACATATTATTTATATCTCTGTCGATGATGTTTCATCAATAGCTTTAACTACATTACATTTGATATGAGTGTATGAATATAATGCAATTTCTCACATAAAAATTATATTGAAATTCAAACCACAAATAAAAGAATGGCATTTTTATCCTCATACATAAAGAAACAGATAGAAGAACTTTTTGCCGTCTGCCTGAAACTTTATATATATATTTTAAGGGTACATTATGTGAAGACCAAGCAAAATATAATGATGGCTGCAGTAAAACATAGCAACATTGTGATATGATGTGATATAGAATGAATTAAAAAAAAAAGAAGTACATGTAAACATGGCCCTGATACAAACATTTTTCTGATGTCAATACCAAGTACTGAAAATGATGTCATATATAGGGATTGTGCTTCTGTCATGCCTATGGTTAGACCACTCCACAGCATATCACCCGTCAGCCATTCATACCTATGTACTGCTCAATGTTATAGAGGAATTCCAAGCAAAGCCTCAGGATCATAGACTTCAGTCCAAACTCCAAAAAATTGAAAATTTAAATGTTTTTAATGCTCAAGTCCAGAGTCACAATCTACATGAAAGTTAAATCACTTTCTTATGGAAAAAGAACACAAAATTTTAACATGTTTAGATTCAGACTGAAGTCTTAATGTATTAATGCTCAAAAGCTAATACACTGGTAACAGGATTTGTGTATAAAGGCCTTGCATTAAGGTTGCCAAGGTGATGGAGCATATTTTGTACTGGACCAGGATGACTGTTGTGTTGTTGACGTGGTAATATAATTACTGTTGATGGAAGTTTTTGTGAGGTTCTGTTTTTGTGGTATTTTTCGTAACTGTCAATTTTGCATGAAAACTAACCTTAACAAAAATGAATTGTTATTTCGTACTGCTCCAGATCTAAGCTTTTTTTTCACTGATTATATGTTAAAATTCAGCTTGACTGAATGTTTGTGATCTAAGACACTTTTACATTTACAGTTTGTAAAAGCATAATATCATGTAAACACATTACCAAAAAGATTGTATATATCATCATTTTCTAACACAAATATCTAAATATCTCACAATTTCTTTAAAGATGTGATTTTTAAGAGAGCAAGTGATGTTTATGAAGTGTTTTTGCAGGGTGCTCCTAAACAAAGTGGAAGAAAGAAACATCAAAATTTCCTTAAGACACAGGAAGCAAAAACCTGAATGACCAATTACAACACTAATGTTAACCTGGATTTATGATGGGATATATCTACCACTGTATACTGATCATCTTATAAATTGAATATTACACCTGAGGAGCTGTCATTTCTCAAATATACCTGTAATTGCTGATCAGACTGATGGTTTGTTGGTATAGAGCAGTTCTCAGTTTTGTTTTATGCATTCCTATAAGGGTATGAATGTGACAAAATATGGTGTGGATACCGTAAACAAATTTATGGTGACTGTAATCAGTTTTCTATACTTCATGTGGTTGTAGTAGACTAAAAGAAAAGGAAATTGTATCAATTTTGATTTCGCTATAAACAGGTATCTTTTCTGTATTAATATGATACAGGTAAGGACTTATTAAAATTGATTTGTTTACATTTTAAACCAGAAGAACATGACAATATAGAGGACTCAGTGTAATTTTAATATTGTAGGTAAAAGGTTCTTATTTACACGAGAGAAACATTTTAATAGTTATACTTTCCACATGTAATGCAAGACAATAGGATGTAATTATCTCCCTTTGTTCCTCAAAAAGTTTGGTAGATGATAGATAGTATGTGGAAGTCCTTTGTGAATATGAGAGTTTATGTATTTTCTATGTGTATGAATGTTTCAAATTTGGTTCATAGGAGTTAATAATGGTTGATCTCTCTTTTTTTTCTTTTCCTTTTTCTTCATTTTTTGGTTTTTAAATTTGACAATATATTACCTGACAAAACATGTTACCTAAACATTTTTTCTATACTACTTTTTTTAAAACTATTTTGCTGGTTCATCATAGTATGTTGATAATTTCTTCAATATTTTCACAAATTTAGTATCAAATACACTACAGATGACATAGATTTAATGTTTTGAGGATGGAAAACCCATTGAAACCTTTTTTCCCGTTTTCACTTGCCTAATATGTTATAAGATGACTTCAAATGTAGCAAACAATGCAGTATTTATAAAAATATATATATAATGAGATTTTTACCTACTTTGCTGATCATTTTTGTACAGTATAGTGTATAGAATGATATTGAAATGAGTTTGTTAATCATCTGTTGATTTTCCTCTGTAAATGATTTCATTCTTCTAATAACATATCTCTATGGAATCTATTTTCTGCATATAGATATTTGTAAATCTGATTTGGTTGTTAACATTTTATATTTTGCCTTATATGCTTACTAATGAGCTGGATATTTTTAAAAAAAAACCAAATTGTTTGTGATGCATAAGTATAATTTTAATCCTCCTCATTTATTCTGGCACCTTGTACAGTCTAGAAATAAGTTGGTGATCTATAAGTGAGAGTGTAGGTAGGTGCTATTGTTGTAAGGTACATTTTAAATTATTATTTCTGTATTGTTGTGGGTCCATTAACGATGTGATCACATGAGTCTTCTTCCCAACACAGGATATTAAATACCATAAATGTGTGTTTTTTCAACATAAACAGTCTCATTAGCATCCTAGTCATTGAAATTATCTTTATTAAATATAATACCAAAATTGAAAGTTAATACTGTATTTTTAAATGTAAAAGATACTAAACTTTATACACATGCCATAGAAGTTTAATTCTGTAGGTTTAGTTTAAACCAGTGATGAAAAAAGAAGGCATCATATTTTCCAAGTTAAATTACTAAACATGTACATGTATATGATACCATCATTAGTATTTAATTGGACTAAGTAAGTACCAACAATTCATGACCATACTGACCATGTTTAGTCCTCACTTCTTTTTTTTTTGCTATGTGTTTTTGATTATTTGCTCAATATAATCTTGTATTTTATTTTGCACATTTGTTTTTTGACAATAATCTTTATATAAACAAACACCTTCTATAATCACTTAAACACATGGGAAGGGAGCATTTTTCTGGTATTCTCTCTATGATAGGCTTATTCTGTTATATTATACATAGATTAAGGAAATAATTCAGGAAATGTACGTATTACATAATTTAAAGAGGAGGCTTCCATTACATTTAGCATGCATTTTTTTAATGTTCTTTTTTGTTTTTGTGTTTTTGTTTTTTTTTTCCTTTTTGATTTCAATGATTTTCCCCATATGACACGTGTTTAAGGTTTTAGTTTCCCTATCACAAAACACATTCCAGCAGCTTGAACGACTCTATATCTGTCCTTATACAATCATGCATTGTTCTCACCACATTTGCTTCTATAACTGACTGAATCTCAGGACATGTTTATCACTCTTAATTTTGTTGACATTCACTGTTAGAAATGGAAATTTAAATTTAGTGTGCTGTGTACAGATGTGATCATTGAAATTAGCAATTTCTAATGTTTTCCTTAATGAATTGTTGTTCTTATTTTGAATACCTATCTTGTACGTTATACTTTAAAACCTTAAACATCATCATAATGTCTTTATTTCAAATAACATAATTTTGCTATAAACTTTTTAAAAAATCTCTAAAACTGGTACATCAGGAGAGATACTTTTTGGTTTAGTTTATGTTGACTAAAAGTCACTTGTGTTCGGAAGTGTGAGATAATCAAAAGATTTTATTTAATGATGTTGGAAACAAGACCTTCATTTCGCTGAGACTGTCTCTATTATCTCCACATGATTGAGGCTGTTCTGAAAAAACAAGTTAAGGGATACATTTTATCTTCTGTCCTTTGTTTTCTCTGAAAGTAATTTTATAGTGACTCTGGCGTGGATATACAAGTATTATGAAAGTCAGCATGAACTAGTCTAGAGAAGTGAACGCTAAATGTATGTTGTAATATATAGCATTAACAAAGCTCCAATACAGCCATATTCTCAACAGTGTTTTTCTTTTTCTTCGTAGTATGTTTTCAAAAGAGAAAACGATGTTATAAAAGATAAATATTGTTGGTGAAGCATGTGTTGCCTATATATACTGAGATTGTTTATTTTTTGTAAGGGATGTTGCATAATGAAGTAAAAGTGTGGTCTTTCATTGCCATTGTTATTTGCCAATGCTGTGTCTTCCATCTTGTGTATGAAGTTAAGGCCGTTGTGCTAGTATAGGGTAGTTTTGTACAGGTCTGGCAATAAGGTGTAAACTTAAATCTTTGTCAAAGGAGTTGCTTCCCTTCAAATATATTCAAGAAAAATTGTGAAAAAAAAACACTTTTTTCTGATTTTATGAGTAATGATAGCAAATATAGTGATGACCTTTGACATTTTAAAACATTGTTACTGACTTTGATCAGGATTATTATTAATTGTTCAAGTTTTATAAGATTTAATTGAAATACTATAAGTATACTTATCAAAGTTGTACTGATTTGCTTTAGTATGTATGCACAGGGAAACATCTGTCTTATTCCGTTAAATAGGGAGATGTAACATTATCCCGTTTCTGGTACATGGTTGTAAATCTTACTGTGCTGACATAAATATGCTTATTGTATCTTGTTCATATTGGATAAGTAGTTACCCAGTGTTTATATACCTGTAATACATGAAATGGAAGCACTGTTGTATTAGAATCAGTTGTTTTCATTTCACTGTAAATTGTTGTAAGCTTACAGAGGACCAGAGTATAGTGATATGGGGATCAGTGTAAACATAACTTTGGTGTATTTTGGATCCTCACAGGGTAGTTTCTGGTATAGCATATCAGAAACCAGCATATCACAAGTCTAGAGATGGGAATGGAAAGAAAAATGTGAACTGAAGTCACAATTTTTTTGAACAGGTTGTGTGTTTTGGTTTTTAATATTCAACTCTTGATCATTTAGCTTTAAAGGTAGAAGATCATTAGAACAAAGACATATCAGCATTTCTTATAAAAACATTTCTTCGTGTCAACTTCTGATACAGAAAAACCATAGCATTCCCCTCCCCCAACTCAAAATCATTGTCTTTGCAAAATTTGAAGCCTGTCAAGTTGCAATAATTTTTGTTGGTTTCCACCCCCCTTTAAATCAACTTCTTTTGTATCACATTTAACAATTTTTCTATATTCCTTGCTGTGATAAAACCTTTTCACACAGAAGATAACCCCATGGACTAGTGTTGTGACCTGCAGTTGACCCTTGACCTTTGTGATATGTACATATTGAAGGACTTGTATGATCAAGTGCCTGTTTTTATAATGCAATGTTTCAGAAGTCTAGTTATAAGTGTCAGGAGATCTCAAGAGACCTGGGAGCACCCCCAGTTTAAATACTGCATGCAGATATTTCTGATGAAGCCAGGATTGTATCATGTACCCACATCAAGAACAGTGAACATCTAGCTTAATTACTTACCAATATACTTAATCATAATGCATCAAGCTTATTACTCTCATCTCCTAAGAAAAAGAATAAAAATATTAAAGAAATAACTATTACATGTCTACATTGGATTGATGTGTTAAATTTGCCTGGCACATTCATTTTTTATTATTTCTTGGTATTGGGTTGAACAGGAGTGACACACTAAGCATACATTGTAATCAGCACCATGCTTTTAAGCTATATAACTCTGTTGAATATAATTGTACGGGTGCTTGAGGGATTCATTTTCTATAAATATTAGTGAAATAAATGCAACAATCTTGTTTTAAAACTGTCTTGTTCTTGTTTTCTTTTAGCTGACATTTACAGATGATAGATTATTAAAATCACCCTGCATCTGGAGACACTCATCTGTTAGTCATTAGTCCTTAAACATTTATTATTATGGTTATTTCTTGAGAAGTACTGGATGCATCTTATTAAAATTGGGACTGACTGAAGGCAATCTCAGATTTTGATTTTGATGGATTGTTTACAGCATTTTTTGAGAGTTACTAAATCAATCTTCCTTAAATTGGGTTCCTCTTTGTCCTTATCATTGCCTTTTCCATTCTGAGACCGAGTAGATGTACAAGATGGCTAAAAGGTGGCCATCTTGGATTTTTATTGTGGTTACCCATTGGTCACTAGTTATGCTCAAAATGACTGGCAAGTGACAGTATCAGGTTTCAACAATAAATGTTTATTATCGCCATTTCTAAACAAATACTGGATCAATCTTTCTCAAATTCTCTCAAATTCATAGTGGTTCCAAGTTGTTCCCTTTTCATTTTTTATCGATCAGGAAAAAAACTAAATGGCTGCTGGACAGCCATCTTGGAATCTGATTACCTAAGATTATTATGGCTAGTTTTGAAGAATGAATCATTAAAAAAATATTACATTGAGCTCTCCTACACTCCCATATTGTGCCTATTTATATTGAGACTGATCAGAAAAGCAAAAGAACCAACAGGTGGCCATGTATAATTCCAACCATTGAAAACTGTTAATGCTATTTCTTGAGAAGAAGTCTTAAGGATCTTGGTCCTCCGCGTTTTGTATCATGGGACTGATGGAAAACCGGCTGATAGGTGACGTTCTTGGATTTTTGACAGGTACCTTCAAGATGCATCATTCAAAAAATTGTTGATAGGTTCTACTTGTTCCCTAGACTAGTTGTGCAAAGCCCATAATAGAACTGAAAAAAACACTAAATGATAGACAGGGGACCATATTCAATTTCACAGTTTAAGATTACCGCACGGGTATAGCTTTTTCTTGATTTGACAATTCTCAAATGTCATTTAATAAAGAGCAAATAAGTGGAAAGGGGGAAATGTTTGGCGATTGCTATACCTACTTATTGATGGGTGCAGGTCAATCTGAAAAGAATGCTTACTCAAGACTGAAGAATAGTGTTGTTGGTTTTGTTTCGTCATGGACGACCAATCATGGCATTTGATACAAATGTTAAAATCAGATAACAGTATGTGGAAGCATGACACTCTCACCAGACCCTAGGTGTAACTGTATAGACATTGACAATTCTTACGATGTCCAAGGTAGAAGTGTTTTTTATGTATAATGAATGATCAGTGTTTGAAATAGAGCTTTGTTTCTGGATTCTGTTTCTATGGCCAATGTTTGACTATAAAACAAAACAAATAGTTTTGGTAACCTTTACGGTGATGCCAGAAAGTAATGGGTAGACCAATCAGAGTGATGGTACTTAAAACCTCTAAGTGACGTTTCATTGAAATCAGATATGGATCCAGTTGTACCTCTGTAATTGCTGAATGGAAATTGGCAGTTTGTACCTTGATTATTTAGAGTGTGAAATCAAACATGAGAATTTTCGAAGCCGTCTTTATATTGAATCCTGTTATTGTGTGACGTAATTCAGATGAGCAAGTGAGCAAAGTCACGATTTTAACCATGATCATAGAATGTAATGATTGAGGTATGTTGGCTCAAAACATTGAAGCCATTTAAGTGCCATTTCATACATGTGACTTAGATGTCAGAATCACAGTTGCTCTCATTAAACCTTGACCTTAACCTTGAAGCTGGACCTTGATTGATCAATCAACTACATATGTAACTCCGATTTTTTTCATGTTGCTGACAACTAGGAACTGGAAAAGCTATTTTCGTACCAGTGACATCGGCTTTGACGTAGAAAGTTAACGCACACTATTATAAGCCAGAAGTACCCGAACTGCTGTAGGGAGTTTCATTGGGATTGGAAAAGAATCTCTTTCACCAGGAACTTTATTGACTGTGACCTTAACCTTAAAGCAAAGAATGCTGGTATTCAAACCTGATCATGCTGTCTTAGAAGTGAACGTGTTATGTGATGGTGAAACATAGACTATTTCAGTAACTGTGACCTCGATCTTAGAGCGACGACAGTGACATCGAATCTTGATGGCCGATATGAGAACGCGTTCATGCTTGGTTTTGAACAATCATATAACATAAAAGAAGTGTGTAAGAATTACAGTCATTTGAGCGATAAATAAATGTGAACATTCGGACACCGCAGGGTATATTTAATACCTGTTAACCCAGAGTGACAGAACACACTACAGGTCGATGAATAGTCATGTCATCACTGAACAAGGGCAATAAATGTGGATTAGTTCGACGGACATTTGGATCAACTGTCCTTGATATGGTTCGTATGTGGGGCTCCTTCCGATCATGTCAAAAATATTGGTCACTCCTCTTACTTAGAATAAAATATAATTTGTGATTGTTACACTAAAATCAATTTGCCTACAAAGTAAATGGCACGTTATCTGACGTCTTTTTCATCACTTATCCTGAAGTCTGGTGGTGCTACGGAGGCCGCCCAAGTACACCGGGAAATGGTTTTGGGTGAAGATTTGGGTATGGAAAGGGTCATTTCACTGGGAGATGTGCCACCAATCATTATCACAATTTATCAAACTCTCCTGAACTGTGGAAAAGGGTTGCTTATAGTCATTTTATGAATATTTCTCACATTGTTAATAACCTGTGAAGAAAAACATGGTGCTTCAAATTTCCTTCAATTACTGAGAGTAAAATTAGTTCCCCGGAAAAAAAGTGAAGAGCAATATAACCCGCCGCTGCAACTAATTGTAGCATGGAACATCCTCAAGGAGTAAAATACACAATACTACCCGCGAGTACTTCGGTAAGTGCCCTACAAGATAGCGCCAGGCACCTGCCACAATATCCGAGTTTAGATGAATTTAGTTGGAGTCGTCGAGAAATACGAATCAACACAAAGCCTTAGTTTCAGACTTCTGTATTCAGAATCGTCAACATACATGTAGTGTAATCGTAACAGTTCACGTAGACAGCACACACCATCACTCTCAATGATATTGGGTAAAATCCCGCTACAATCCAAAATAGCAAGACCTACTCACTCGAGCTCCCTGAACTAAAATCTCGCACTCATTTTATTACCAAACCCCGTAGGACTGACAGATATTCATATAACCTTTTACATAATCTTGTCGTATCCTGTAGAAGAAGTCGGACAAATTGACGTAATTACGTGTATAAAAATACATGTGAACATTTAGAAAAACAATTAGCGATGAGATAAACCGTGAATGATATAAGATAGAAGCGGCACCCTATCTATAAGTATGGTATATAAAACAAATCTCTTTAAATGATAGACAAAAAAAAAATACTTCAGACTAATAATTTTTAAAAGTAATCCAATTGTATCTGAAAATCAACGTATGCTGGCATGATTTTGAACAATGATTTGAATAGTAAAGAGTATTAAAAGTGAGTTCCAGCCTTTCAAGGCCTTGTCAGGTCCCAACGTGTCTTTCTTCCTACTTGACCGCGAGTCTGATGGATTACGAATCTACCTGGGCCTACCTAAAGGTTTTGTTTTGATGAAAACTGAAATGAGAGGAAAAATCAGTAAAAGCCGTAATGTAAGAGACAAATTCGGTTTCATCACGTGATCGTTATCGATGTGATAAGTGTCAGTAAAACGAAAGTACAATACTATATAAAAGAATCGGCGAGCATCGATTGTTTTTGTGCCAATTGAAAGTATGTTACTATTTTCAAACTCAAAACTTTTTGTATTTTCTAAAATTTAACATAGAGATTCGTGAAATCCTCTCTCATCGCAGGGATTCTGTTAAGAGCGTTTTCTTGACGCTGACTTTGATTGTCATCACGTGACAACCTGACAACAAGCTAGCATGGCACTGGTATGGCTGCAGCAAACTTGGAATGCTAACCGTGTAGTAATTTCGGTGGCAACCAGTGTAGCCACAGCGGCTATCGCTTACAGCATATACAAAGTTATCTTCAACGTAAAGGAGGAAGAGGCAGACGAATATTTTGAGACAATTGTCCTTGTAAGTATATGTAACATGAACGTGTCTCGACTAGTTTACAGAGGGAGACAGGTCGACGGCATCATCTCAGTTGTGAGGATGCACAAGAACTTCAACGCCTCCCGTTTAACTAGTTGTGTTAAACGTGCCGTATCACGAACAGGTTGGGAACATCATCGTATTTGAGAGGATGCTTTGGAACTGTTCTTAACTTGACAAATAATCATATCACGCCGTTTTCGGTTATACCAAGCATACATTTTGCGGCATACATGTCCGGTAGGCTAATTATAAGTTATGATTTCACAGCTAGTGCAAACAACAGTTCAGTTATAAAGCTCAGCTTTGTCTTGATACTTTTCTTTCATGTACCAAGTCTCAACACCACAACGTCTGGGATTTGGTGGTCATGGTACCAAATCTGTGATAGGAAAGACTAATTTAAAATATTCAGACCACAGTGGTGCTCAAACTGGTAACCTCTCACAAAACCAGCTGGGGATGTATGTTGTCCTGTGTTCTCTCAGCTATGTTTACATAAATTCATCAAATGAGTACTTTATACTTTCAGTCAAAAGATCCTCCAAATAAAAAGATTCTAGTGATTGGATTAAATGGGGCAGGAAAGACCAGCTTTGTGAGGTGTTTTGGGAAAGGCAACAAAGATGGGAAAGCCTATGATGAGCCTCGACCTACAGTGGGATTTAATGTTAAAAGTGTCAACATGGGATCAGCTCTGTTTGATTTCTGGGACGGTAAGTAAAGATTCACAGTAGAAGGCTTTTAATGTGTAATATGTATGCAATTAAAGTTGTTTACAAGATGGAGTAATATAATGTACATGATGCATATAATGTTCAAAATCTCTATCAGTACCAGTAAAATGCCTAGTAGTACTAAAGTTTTCATGCCTCATCTTCCTTTTTTTTATTTCAAGTCATGGTAAAAACTCCAAGGTGAACTGTTCATTTCAGAGTGATTTGTGCCTTTTTACCACTTGTGTTCTTTTTCCAGTTGGAGGATCGGAGGTATGCCGTGAATACTGGAAACAATTTCTCCAGAGTGTTAACTACATTGTTTGGGTAGTAGATGCTTCAGACCATGAGAGAATTGGTGAATCCAGAGAAGCCCTTATCAAATTTCTACAAAATGATCGGGAGATACGCCCACTTCTCATAGTGGCAAATAAACAGGTAAATTTAGAGAGCACAGCAATCCTACAGACATATTTTATTAGGGATTATATGTTGACCCCCTGTGTAGCTTCTTTTCTTTTCAGAATATTATATTCTAATGATTTTACAGACAAAAAGAACGGGGCTACAGCCTATGAATGTCCTCTCCTTGCTATTATAAACATTTATTGAGTCAATGATGTGTTAGTCCCTTATATGACTTCGAGTCAATGACGCACTGTCCTCTATATGACTTTGAGTCGAGGATGTGTTTTCCTCTGTATGACTTTGAGTCAAGGATTTGTTGGTCCCCAGTATATCTTTGAGTCAAGGATTTGTTGGTCCTCTGTATGACTTTGAGTCAAGGATTTGTTGGTCCCTGGCATGACTTTGAGTTAAGGATATGTTGGCCTCCTGTATAGCTTTTAGTCAGAGGTTATGTATTAACCCCTGGGGTATATGAATGATAAATACAATATTGTGCTGGATGGAACTCCAATAAACAGTAAGAATGGTCTGTGTATAATGTTATGGGATCAGATAATCATTATTTGATCCTGAATGTTATTAAGTTTTGTTGAAATTACATATAAATGTTGAAGATGATTTGTTCATGTTTAAAAAATACATTTATTATCTCACTGGAATAAATTCGAGTGTCACAAATCTGCTGTGTAAATCATACTTTTCATCTCTGATGTTGTGATTTGTAATGTGATTGAGCATTGTATCCAATTCAATCTCTATATATTGTCAGTCATACAAGTATTGG
Source organism: Ylistrum balloti (assembly GCF_031769215.1). Lineage (NCBI taxonomy): Eukaryota > Metazoa > Mollusca > Bivalvia > Pectinida > Pectinidae > Ylistrum > Ylistrum balloti. Next base: position 57,883 of record NW_026782088.1, read on the forward strand.
GTGTAATATATTATACTGTTAAACCCTTTCTTTGAGTTGGTGACTGAATGGATTATCATATATCAGTTATAGTGAAATGAGTTCACTGCAATCTGGTTCTAAACTGAAATGAGAGGCCCATAGATTCTCATCTATGACCGTTTTTTAAAAGTGAATTGTTTTAATGAAAGCAAAGTCAATTTGACTTTCATTGGACAGTACATTGTTACTAAGCTCAACCAGTTTTCACCATTCTTACGGCCATCTTGTACATGATTTTCCACCTGAAGTGTACTTAGGATCATCAGTATGGTTACATCTGAAGATGACAAGATAGTCATTGAAATGTCACAGATTTTGTAACATGTTGTGATATATCTATTCAGTTAGTTATAGGTACATTATTAAAATGTTTTTGTCAGAACTAACAAACATCTGATGTTCCACAAAATGTACTAGATTTGTATACTAGATTTAAACATGTCATTCATGTTTTTTCTACTTTCTAAAATTGATATTCTTGATCTGATTTCAGGATTGTAAAGGTGCTATGAAATTATCAGAAATAAAAAAACATCTTGAGGTGGATACGTCAACTGTGATAAACAAGTCAACTAGAGACATTGAAATGGTTGGAACACAGACCCCACATGGTGGCAAAAGGAAGGGCATCTGGGCTGCATACAAAAGCATTCTGGAAATGTCTTGAATTATTGAGATTATTGGATTCATACTAGTGTGGATGGCAGAATATGTTACTCATCAACTCCTTGATAGAGGTAAAAAATGGGTAGTTGCAAAAACTGTATATGCTTTCTTGAATATATTTTTTTTGGCAATAGTCATGCTGACTGCAGACTGCAAGTTAGAAAAGATGAATTTGAGAGGGAAAGTAAAATAAAACTTGCAAAAAAAAAAATTTGAAAATCACAAAATTCGAAATGAAAATATCATAATGGAAAGAAATCTAGGAAGAAGAATTATGGAGAAGACTTCCATAGATATCCAGGTTTTACCTGATCATGTTGAATTGTTTGAATGTTGCTGCAATAAAATTTGTTGAGATAGAATTAAGGTAAATTCCTTTAACTGTGATTAAAATTTATTTTATTTAGAAAGTTTTATACAGCAGTTTACATGTATGTATATAAAATTTGGAAACTGAATGCAATATAATTCTCAGAAGATACTGAATATGTTGGAAGGCACAGTCTGTATCACCTAGTTTGGTAGAGAAATTTGATTGGATATTTATTAATGTATTTATCAGTTAAGTGCTCTTCAGTACCAGATAATGTATTTCAGCAGACTTATTGTGTGAGTCTTTGCTCTTCAAGTCTGGAAACTATGATGAGATACATAGATACATTATGTAACTTCGTGGCCCCTGCCATTATAAGTGGGAAGGTGATGTACTGTCAAACCTGTCTTAAAGGTCACCTTCATTTAAATGTAACTTGTCTATAAAAGCCAATTTTTTGGTTTCTTATGTAATGCAATTCATAGTAATTGAACTCATTATAACGGTCACCTGTGTATAAAGGCCACTTTTCTGAGCTCTCTTGAGTAGCCTTTATAGACAGGTGTGACTGTAAATAGTATTTTATTTGTCTTTCTTGTCCACAATCTATGTCATTGCGCCAGTAATATCAATCTTCTTTGATGAAAGTTGAGGCAAAAGTGGACGAGTTTTCACTAGATAACAAAACGCAAGCTGTATTTAAATCCTGTAGACTTTTAAAGGTTATTGACCTTGAGGAAACATAATACATATCTGTATGAGTGTTTAAGATTGATAATTTTTTAGAAAACTGTCAAAGTTTCAATTAGCTGCTCTCTTGCAACAGGGTGCCAAGTCTTCCTCCTTTTAATAGTATGAATGCATAATTGTCAGTAATTCAGTACTACTGTAATATCTATTAGACCTCTTTCCTCTATAACACTTCATTTATTGGTATTTCTATAGCAGTTTTATTGCCCAAGAACGACACTTTTTGTGACTCAGAAAAAAAATCCTATCATTGTTTCAGAAATAGCATGAGTAAATGTGAGACTTGTTTACTATCTGTTGTTTACTGTTTGATAGTGTTTATATGATGGTATTTGTTTTGATAGCCCTTGTTAAGTAATCTCGATTCCAGATAACATGAGGGCTGGAATCACACTATCTTGTACACAAAGTAATAAAGTGATACACAAATAAATTAAATCACAGTTGTTATCTCTAATACATGGATATTAATTTGTTAATCATTATTTATGATTGTTATTTTAATTTATTCCTCTTAAATGTAGAATGGATTTGAAGAAAAACAGCCATGTAATGAATCTAACCTAAATTAATGCCAGGTGTTATCATTATAGTTGTATAAACCTTCATCTTTTATCTTGAAGTGTCTCAATAATATTGTAATTATTACAGGGAAAACTTGCCGGAAATCATGATGATACATGTATTGTGTTTTACTGGTTTTACATTTGGAATGAATTAGAATATCAATTATCACATGACAAATCATATATACATTATTTATTACCTTTATTATCGGTATCAAATATTGGATGTGTGACATATTTGTGGAGTGTTAGAGGAACAGATGAGTTGTGACTAGGTACATCCACTGATTAAAGCATTTCTAAGTCCATGGTTTATGTGATGGTTTTATATCTACTTTTTTGACAGATCTCTTATACATTCCTTACATTATATGTTGAAAGAGTGTATAAAACATTTCTTAATTAACGTTACACAAGTTTCAAACTCTAATTATGATTATGATTATGAAGTTCTCTCTGACTTTAATGCATGCTTCTAAAATCAGCATAAAAATATGTGTGTTTTAACTGTGTTGTTATCATTTGTCATGTTAAGTTGTTAAATACTTAAAGTATTCTGGACTGCCAGGAGATATATAATAATCATGTTAAAATTTCATCTATATTAACTCCTTATGTAGTTGGTCTATTTTAAAGTTAATTTGGATTGTCTCCCTTTACATGACTTTATATTCATTTCATGAAGTAAATTACATTTATTTTCTTTTGATCTGAGAGATGTATACGTTGTCATTGTACATGTAAAATTTTGTGATATTGATTTATACATTTGAACATGTTACACTCTAAATAAATTTATCAAAATCAACTACTTGTCTATAATTCTTAGTTGATAAAATGTTTGGAATTGAGTTTTTTTCTAGTAAATGTGAAACAAAGATGGAACAAAACAATAAACAAACAAGACAAGACATGACAAAGGTCAGCTTCACAAGCTGTATTGGTTACAAACATGAATAGATATGAATACACAAGATCCCCTTTTTGTTTATATGAGGTTGGCAGCTGAAATGAACAATGCTTGGCAAATACCTTGTATGAATTGAAAACAAATTTAAGTTACTTTTTATCTCAGATCAGAGCAAAAACAATTAGATATTGTCCTTTTTTGATATTACGCAAGTTTTAACAAAATATGTGTGATATAGATGATGGATGAAATAACAATAGTATGGACAAGTTCATTGTTGTATCCAGCCATTTATCAAGACACAAAATATAACACAAAATATATTGTATACATAGAACATGGAACAAGACAAAGCTAGTGAAGAACAACAGAGCAATATGAATTAACCATTTGGCTTGATAGATGCAGTACACCCTTTAAAAACAGCATAAAGACAACATATAGTGATGTTTTACAGATGACCATAGCCAAATGTTCTGATTAAAAGTTGTATGAATACTGGGAAAAGATCAATAGTAACTGGTGATTATTGGTTATAAAGTGTTTAATATTCTACTGGCAAAATATGGAGTCAATTCATAGGTATCAAATGTGACCTACAGTGATGTGTCTATCTCATTCAAATGTCTCCTCTGTGACATACAATGACGTATGTGTCTATCTCATTCAAACGTCTCCTGTATAACCTACAGTGACGTACGTGTCTATCTCATTCAAACGTCTCCTCTGTGACCCACAGTGATGTATGTGTCTATCTCATTCAAACGTCTCCTCTGTGACCCACAGTGATGTATGTGTCTTTCTCATTCAAACGTTTCCTCTGTGACCCACAGTGATGTATGTGTCTTTCTCATTCAAACGTTTCCTCTGTGACCCACAGTGATGTATGTGTCTTTCTCATTCAAACATCTCCTCTGTGACCCACAGTGATGTATGTGTCTATCTCATTCAAACGTCTCCTCTGTGACATACAATGACGTATGTGTCTATCTCATTCAAACGTCTCCTGTATGACCCACAGTGATGTACGTGTCTATCTCATTCAACCGTCTCCTCTGTGACCCACAGTGATGTACGTGTCTATCTCATTCAAACGTTTCCTCTGTGACCCACAGTGATGTATGTGTCTATCTCATTCAAACGTCTCCTGTATGACCCACAGTGATGTGTCTATCTCATTCAAACGTCTCCTCTATGACCCACAGTGACGTACGTGTCTATCTCATTCAAACGTCTCCTCTGTGACCCACAGTGATGTATGTGTCTTTCTCATTCAAACGTTTCCTCTGTGACCCACAGTGATGTATGTGTCTTTCTCATTCAAACATCTCCTCTGTGACCCACAGTGATGTATGTGTCTATCTCATTCAAACGTCTCCTCTGTGACATACAGTGACGTATGTGTCTATCTCATTCAAACGTCTCCTGTATGACCCACAGTGATGTACGTGTCTATCTCATTCAAACGTCTCCTCTGTGACCCACAGTGATGTATGTGTCTTTCTCATTCAAACGTTTCCTCTGTGACCCACAGTGATGTACGTGTCTATCTCATTCAAACGTCTCCTGTATGACCCACAGTGATGTGTCTATCTCATTCAAACGTCTCCTCTATGACCCACAGTGACGTACGTGTCTATCTCATTCAAATGTCTCCTCTGTGACATACAATGACGTATGTGTCTATCTCATTCAAACGTCTCCTGTATGACCCACAGTGACGTACGTGTCTATCTCATTCAAACTTCTCCTCTGTGACTCACAGTGATGTATGTGTCTATCTCATTCAAGCATCTCCTGTGACCCACAGTGACGTATGTGTCTATCTCATTCAAACGTCTCTTGTATGACACACAGTGATGTATGTGTCTATCTCATTCAAAAAGTCTCCTGTATAACCCACAGCGACGTACGTGTCTATCTCATTCAAACGTCTCCTGTATGACCCACAGTGACGTACGTGTCTATCTCATTCAAACGTTCTCATTCAAACGTATGACACACAGTGACGTATGTGTCTATCTCATTCAAACGTCTCTGTGTCTATCTCATTCAAACGTCTCTTGTACGACCCACAGTGACGTATGTGTCTATCTCATTCAAACGTCTCTTGTATGACCCACAGTGACGTATGTGTCTATCTCATTCAAACGTCTCCTGTATGTGACCCACTGTGTTGTATGTGACATACAATGACGTATGTGTGACGTATGTGTCTTTCTCATTCAAACGTCTCCTGTATGACCCACAGTGACGTATGTGTCTATCTCATTCCAACGTCTCCTCTGTGACATACAATGACGTATGTGTCTATCTCATTCAAACGTCTCCTCTGTGACCCACAGTGACGTATGTGTCTATCTCATTCAAACGTCTCCTGTATGACCCACAGCGACGTACGTGTCTATCTCATTCAAACGTCTCCTCTGTGACCTACTGTGTTGTATGTGTCTATCTCATTCAAACGTCTCCTGTATGACCCACAGCGACGTACGTGTCTATCTCATTCAAACGTTTCCTCTGACCCACAGTGATGTATGTGTCTATCTCATTCAAACGTCTCCTCTGTCACATACAATGACGTATGTGTCTATCTCATTCAAGCGTCTCCTGTATGGCCCACTGTGTTGTATGCATCTATCTCATTCAAACGTCTCCGGTATGACCCACAGTGACGTACGTGTCTATCTCATTCAAACGTCTCCTCTGTGACCCACAGTGATGTATGTGTCTATCTCATTCAAACGTCTCCTGTATGACCCACAGCGACGTACGTGTCTATCTCATTCAAACGTCTCCTGTATGACCCACAGTGACGTTTGTGTCTATCTCATTCAAACGTCTCCTATATGACCTACAGTGACGTATGTGTCTATCTCATTCAAACGTCTCCTTTGTGACTTACCGTGACGTATGTGTCTATCTCATTCAAACATTTCCTCTGCAACCTACAGTGACGTATGTGTCTATCTCATTCAAACGTCTCCTGTATGACCCACAGTGATGTATATGTCTATCTCATTCAAACGTCTCCTCTGTGACCCACAGTGATGTACGTGTCTATCTCATTCAAACGTCTCCTCTGTGACATACAATGACGTATGTGTCTATCTCATTCAAACGTCTCCTGTATAACCCACAGTGACGTATGTGTCTATCTCATTCAAACGTCTCCTTTGTGACCCACAGTGATGTACGTGTCTATCTCATTCAAACGTCTCCTGTATGACCCACAGTGACGTATGTGTTTATCTCATTCAAACGTCTCCTCTGTGACATACAATGACGTATGTGTCTATCTCATTCAAGCGTCTCCTGTATGGCCCACTGTGTTGTATGCTTCTATCTCATTCAAACGTCTCCTCTGTGACCAACAGTGACATACGTGTCTATCTCATTCAAACGTCTCCTCTGTGACCCACAGTGATGTGTCTATCTCATTCAAACGTCTCCTCTATGACCCACAGTGATGTATATGTCTTTCTCATTCAAACGTCTCCTTTGTGACCCACAGTGATGTACGTGTCTATCTCATTCAAACGTCTCCTCTGTGACCCACAGTGATGTACGTGTCTATCTCATTCAAACGTCACTGTGTTGTATGTGTCTATCTCATTCAAACGTCTCCTGTATGACCCACAGTGACGTACGTGTCTATCTCATTCAAATGTGTCTATCTCATTCAAACGTCTCCTGTATAACCCACAGTGACGTATGTGTCTATCTCATTCAAACGTCTCCTTTGTGACCCACAGTGACGTATGTGTCTATCTCATTCAAACGTCTCCTGTATAACCCACAGTGACGTATGTGTCTATCTCATTCAAACGTCTCCTTTGTGACCCACAGTGATGTATGTGTCTATCTCATTCAAACGTCTCCTGTATGACCCACAGTGATGTACGTGTCTATCTCATTCAAACGTCTCCTCTGTGACATACAATGACGTATGTGTCTATCTCATTCAAACGTCTCCTTTGTGACCCACAGTGATGTATGTGTCTATCTCATTCAAACGTTTCCTCTGTGACATACAATGACGTATGTGTCTATCTCATTCAAACGTCTCCTGTATAACCCACAGTGACGTATGTGTCTATCTCATTCAAACGTCTCCTTTGTGACCCACAGTGACGTATGTGTCTATCTCATTCCAACGTCTCCTCTGTGACATACAATGACGTATGTGTCTATCTCATTCAAGCGTCTCCTGTATGGCCCACTGTGTTGTATGCTTCTATCTCATTCAAACGTCTCCTGTATGGCCCACTGTGTTGTATGCTTCTATCTCATTCAAACGTCTCCTCTGTGACCTACAGTGACGTATGTGTCTTTCTCATTCAAACGTCTCCTCTGTGTCCTTTGCAGCACAGCAGTTTTTTTGTTAGACATTTAGAATTCATTCGTTGTCTGACTTTCCAAAATCAAATTGGAGACATCAGTTTAGCTTTCACATGAAACCATTGCTTGTATTTAAAAATTTGTATTTAAAACAAGAATGTAAATATGCCACGTAAATGAAAGATACAGCTGAGGACATCGATGCTGCAATTTCTGCAGTGCTAAATGGTTACCTTAGACTTCGAAAAGCTCCAAAGAAGTATGGAGTTCCCAACACTACCATCATTTACCTTGTCTCTGGACGGATTGAGTCAGGACAAGGCCGGGAAGGAAACCTTATTTGCCTCCGAAAGTTAAGGGAACTTTTGATTCCATAATAATAATAAGGGTTTCGGAATATCCGAATCGGAGATGATTATGAAAACGGGTCGCTTATGTCAATCAGCCCGAATTCCATTGAAGAACAATGTGCCGGGAGATGACTGGTGGAGGGGTTTAAAAAGAGGCAAACCTGAAAAACTACCAATCTCTAGAATAAGGACGATAAACAAGCCGGTAATTGACAATTTCTTCGCCGATATGAAGAAAGTGGTGACCGAGTTAAATCTGACACAGAAACCTAATCTTATTTGGAAGCCGATGAAACAGTTTGAGGATTGCCCTGGTAACGTTTGCTCTAAGAAGGGTACCAGGACATTACGGAGTTCTACAATTACAAGGAAATCTTACAATTTTTGCGTGTATTAATGCCTAGAAATAGCTATACCTCCACTTTGTATCGCAAAAGGAAAGTCAAGAAAATATTTGCAATCGTACACTTTGGAAATACTAAAACAATGCTTGTGTGTGCGACATTCTCGGAGAAGAGTGGTTTAGTAATATTTTTCTAAAGCAGTGTGGTCCAGAACGTCCTCAGTTATTAATTATGGATTCCCATAGTTCACTTGTAGTCCTTTCACTCTTAGAAAGGGCTAAACATGAAAAACATTCACATTGTGGCGTTACCTCCTCACTACACCGATTACTACAACCGCTAGATAGGACAATATTTGATCCGTTCAACAAATCCTACATCCGACTTTGTATCGAGTTCTTGGCAGCAAATCCAAACCACGTTGTAAATAATGCATCGTGGTCTCGCCTTTTCAATGGTGCTTCGGTGGCAGCAATGACGAGTGCAGGCATAACTTAAGATTTTAACGTATGTGGATTATATCCAGTGGATCGTTTGCAAATTCCAGTATCAGCCTTCCTGCCATCGTCAGTGTATGGCACATCCTTATTGCCGATCAAAGTCAGAACACAGTTGAATGCTCTCCCGACAATTCGCTGAATTCGTGTACTCTAGGAAATATGCCGACCTCCCCTCGAGACCAGACATTCCATACAAAGCTTGTCTTAACCGGTCTGTCCGAAGTGGTAGTACCATATGTTTGGGACGCAATCTATTCCTGTTCCACCAGAGATATTAATATCTAATCCTGACGATGGAGCAGTTATTCCCGTCGAACATATACAACTTTCTTACAGGCGTTAGCAACTGGCACAGCAGCTATACACGAAGAAACTGGAAAATCTTAGTCTCACAGAACCATTATTGTGAAGAAAGTATTATGATTTTACTGATCAGTGACGATAGAATTAAAGAAAAATAGAAAGCAAAAGAGATGGAAGTAGTAGAGCTTAAGCAACAGAAGCATGCCCAGGAAGAAAACACAGAAAAAAAATGAGGAAATCAGCAAGAAACATCGACTTAAGAAAGAAAATGTACTAGACAAGACTTGATTCATTTGTCTGCACGAGTATACAACTGGCTGGAATGAACCGGAATGGACAAAGTGCAATTTGCGCACAAAATGGATGCATTTGAAATGCATTCCTATCTCACACGCGGTAATTGCGCCGTTTAAATGTCATCTGTGTGACTAAAGACACAGATGTCGTTGGTCCTAGGGATTATTTTAGAAATGATTTAGTGCACACGAATTAAACATGCCTTTAGTCATGATACATCCATTGTCCATGAATATACATATTTTCCTGTCTAAAGAAAGTTGTAATTATAATTCCACAATTTTATTTCATGTTGTGATATTAATTGGGTTTTTAATAGATTTTGTGGTATGATTAACACAAACGTTCAAGCTCATGCAACCTGGTTTTTAAAAAAATATATGGTGGTTGAAATTACCCATGTGTTGCCAAATTTACTCCTAAAACCTAGCTGACTTCATCAGTTAAGTTGTGTTTGTATGAGAAGCTATAGGTCTACAGACGGTTATGCTAGAAGAATTGGTTAAGCTAACACGACATACGACATGTCCAAGAACGATAACTGAGATAGAAGCAGCTACATTGGATCCGAAGGTGGTCGAAATATGACCACCGTCCAACTGAGAGGTGTGTACTAAAGAATTAAAAGAAAAAAATCTTATAACTTGTGAGCCACGTTTTTAGCGCCTTTGTTTGTATTTGCAAAATGTCATTTTATAAAATAATCGAAGGGAAATGTAGGGAGGCGAGGCGCGGGAACGAAACGGATTAGCCTTGCTCCGTCGCTGTCGTCTGGTCTCGCTCCCTTGCTGTCGCTATTTCGCTTCCTTGTTCGTCTGGTCTCGCCTTCGCTGTCGTGTTTTCGCTCCCTTGCTGTCGCTATTTCGCTTCCTTGTCGTCTTGTCTCGCCTTCGCTGTCGTTGTTTCGCTCCCTTGCTGTCGCTATTTCGCTTCCTTGTCGTCTGGTCTCGCCTTCGCTGTCGTTGTTTCGCTCCCTTGCTGTCGCTATTTCGCTTCCTTGTCGTCTGGTCTCGCCTTCGCTGTCGTGTTCACGCATCTTCACCGTTGCGTTTTGGATGTCTCGTCGTCATGGGTTTTCTCCCTTGCTGTTGCGATCTCGCTTTCTCCCTGTCGCGTTCTCGCTCCTTGGCGACACGATCTCGTTAACATGACAGGATTGTAGCATTTCTCTAGTTAAGTAAGACAATCCAGGTTTATTAGCGATCTCTTCACTTTTTATAGATGGATGGACGGAATTTGATGCTTGTGTATTGTGGTGTGTGATCCACATAGTGTAAAACAATTCATTATACGCGGAAACGTACCAATTCATTTATAAAAAGTAAACTGTTTAATTAATACAAGTGCATGTATTACAAGCCATAAAGCTTAAATACAAACGTTTCATGTTAATTAAAAAAACAGCTCCCGATCCCCTAGATAGATTTCCACAATTAAATGTGTGTGTGTGTGTGTGTGTGTGGGATGAAGGCGGGGGGGGGGGGGGGGGGGGGGGGGCTTTAATTACCTATGAAATATAGAGCTGTTTCTTGTTTTAATTTCCACTTTAAATACCTTTGCACTACCATGAAATGTGAATGTGACATTGTCATTTATCAATGAACTTTTCGACTGAGCGGATAAAAGAAAATTCCGTAATCAGTCACCATAGCCAAGCTGTTGATGCGCACTGTTCAGTTGTCTCGTGGCAATATCTAGTGCGATATTTCAACAAGGTGTGGAGATGTAAATCATGAAGCTAGGTAGTCAATCACGACAGCGTGACCTAGTTTCACTCAAGTGAGTTATTGATTAAGTAAACAAAGATATTTATCATTCTGATGTAAGAGGTAATTAGCTTTGTCCGGGGTTTCTCCACACCCCTATCTAATCGCCCCGTAACCACACAGTTGTACCGAAACACCTCGTGTCAGCACAAGGACGGCAGTGCCAAGATACATCTACCACTCATCACTTTAAAAAAAAAACCAGATTACCAGATAAATACTGAAGACCGACTTTGTTCATTAAACGTATATTTTCTACTCGCGCGCGACGATTCACAATTCATCTCAGAGAACATATTTAGTACGTGTTTCAACTGATATTCTAAAGTATAGTTGAAAATTGGACTGTGTTAATTAATTGGGACTAGTTACATTTTCCTTTCAGCACTACATCGAACTTAATTTATTTTTTAAGTACAAGAGTTATCGTGTGTGATATACTTACAGCTACATAAAAACATTTTAACACACATTTAAGATTCTGTTTTTCACTTCCTTTTTATTGTTAATTTGCCTCTGTTAATCAGTTAATTGGGGACTGTTAAATATTTCTGCTTAGCTCGGTGTTGAGCTTTATTTAAGCTCTCACTTCTAAACATGGAATGTATATTTAAATCTATGTGTGATCATCCCGACACACAACATAAGGAGAGGTATGTAGTTGATGTTGGTGTTTATGCTCATCTCATAGTCTTCATGGCTGGGGAGCTCTTACTTTCGTTCATTTTTAATGTGTTTTCTGTCGGTATCAATATACTTGGTTATATCAAGACGGGGAGATCCATCTTGACATCTTACACAGACTTATATCAATAATTATATCAAACGGTTTTCCATGATCTCTATTTTCTTCAAATGTTGTCTTTCTCTCTTAGGGTCAGCCAGTCACTCAAAGGACAATAACATCATTTACACAAGGTTTATCTTTATGAGAACAAAACACAACAACACTGAAATCGCTGAAAAAATACAAGTAAAATTGTACAATATCCTAGAGTGTCATTAGAATTTACTAATTACTATAAAAACTTACCAAACTTTGATCAAATATTGTTTGTTTTTAAAAATCGAACAAGGAAATACTTTAACCTCATTTCTATTTTGAAGTGACACTTTCGTGGTTGATGGACCGATAAGGATTTAAAGCTTCATCATAATACATACGGTCGTAAGGATGATTGATGACCCGAATTAACGATTCATTAAGTGACCTATGATCTTACCATATATAGTAGTGATCTATTAACCACCTAGTGACAAGACAAACGGACTCAACCTCGGAGTACTTTACATGATTACCAGCTGGCATGCCTTTTTATGGTGGCCTGTCTTTGGGCGACACGTTCTTGTTGGTTTCGAGAACAGTTCAGGACATGCTGCCGTGACCTTCCACCAAGAATATGACCTGACGTGCGAAAACAGTAATTTCTTAAATTCATGTATTGGGCGAGAAATGACTTGATATTCTGCAAATCAGCACGTTTATATTATGTCACTTGTGTAAACAATAAGATGTTGTTGATGGTAATATTTTTGCCTGCAGTGTAAAAGTTTAAAATTGTTTAAGATAGTATCTATACACTGTGCTCAAAATGAATACTAAGTAGTTGTGTAGATTTAAAGATTTGAAAAATGTTTCACTCTCATAGAATCTAGAAAGTATTTCTATATGTCTTATTGTAATATACATGTTTAATATGTTAACTCATAGGAACGAATATGTTTTATCTCGACAGCCACAACGGTATATGTTGCCTTGGGAACAAGAACGGCATATCTGATATCTCACTATCACCACACCAATGATTTGGTCGGTCCAGCAATGAGGACAATCTCACACAACACTCACAACTTGAACATCGAGTACAAAGCATAGAACATGTTTTAGAGAACGATAATCTCACACAACACTCACAACTTGAACATCGAGTACAAAGCATAGAACATGTTCCAGGAACGACAATCTCACACAACACTCACAACTTGAACATCGAGTACAAAGCATAGAACATGTTCCAGGAACGACAATCTCACACAACACTCACAACTTGAACAAGAACAAAGCATAGAACATGTTTTAGAGAACGATAATCTCACACAACACTCACAACTTGAACATCGAGTACAAAGCATAGAACATGTTCCAGGAACGACAATCTCACACAACACTCACAACTTGAACAAGAACAAAGCATAGAACATGTTCCAGGAACGACAATCTCACACAACACTCACAACTTGAACAAGAACAAAGCATAGAACATGTTACAGGACCGACAATCTCACACAACACTCACAACTTGAACAAGAACAAAGCATAGAACATGTTTTAGAGAACGACAATCTCACACAACACTCACAACTTGAACATCGAGTACAAAGCATAGAACATGTTTTAGAGAACGACAATCTCACACAACACTCACAACTTGAACATCGAGTACAAAGCATAGAACATGTTTTAGAGAACGACAATCTCACACAACACTCACAACTTGAACATCGAGTACAAAGCATAGAACATGTTCCAGGAACGACAATCTCACACAACACTCACAACTTGAACAAGAACAAAGCATAGAACATGTTCCAGGAACGACAATCTCACACAACACTCACAACTTGAACAAGAACAAAGCATAGAACATGTTTTAGAGAACGACAATCTCACACAACACTCACAACTTGAACATCGAGTACAAAGCATAGAACATGTTTTAGAGAACGACAATCTCACACAACACTCACAACTTGAACATCGAGTACAAAGCATAGAACATGTTTTAGAGAACGACAATCTCACACAACACTCACAACTTGAACATCGAGTACAAAGCATAGAACATGTTCCAGGAACGACAATCTCACACAACACTCACAACTTGAACAAGAACAAAGCATAGAACATGTTCCAGGAACGACAATCTCACACAACACTCACAACTTGAACAAGAACAAAGCATAGAACATGTTTTAGAGAACGATAATCTCACACAACACTCACAACTTGAACATCGAGTACAAAGCATAAAACATGTTCTATAGAACGATAATCTCACACAACACTCACAACTTGAACATCGAGTACAAAGCATAGAACATGTTTTAGAGAACGACAATCTCACACAACACTCACAACTTGAACATCGAGTACAAAGCATAGAACATGTTCCAGGAACGACAATCTCACACAACACTCACAACTTGAACAAGAACAAAGCATAGAACATGTTCCAGGAACGACAATCTCACACAACACTCACAACTTGAACAAGAACAAAGCATAGAACATGTTTTAGAGAACGATAATCTCACACAACACTCACAACTTGAACAAGAACAAAGCATAGAACATGTTTTAGAGAACGATAATCTCACACAACACTCACAACTTGAACATCGAGTACAAAGCATAGAACATGTTTTAGAGAACGACAATCTCACACAACACTCACAACTTGAACATCGAACAAAGCATAGAACACAGAGAACGACATCTCACACAACACTCACAACTTGAACAAGAACAAAGCATAGAACATGTTCCAGGAACGACAATCTCACACAACACTCACAACTTGAACAAGAACAAAGCATAGAACATGTTTTAGAGAACGACAATCTCACACAACACTCACAACTTGAACAAGAACAAAGCATAGAACATGTTTTAGAGAACGATAATCTCACACAACACTCACAACTTGAACATCGAGTACAAAGCATAGAACATGTTTTAGAGAACGATAATCTCACACAACACTCACAACTTGAACATCGAGTACAAAGCATAGAACATGTTTTAGAGAACGATAATCTCACACAACACTCACAACTTGAACATCGAGTACAAAGCATAGAACATGTTTTAGAGAACGATAATCTCACACAACACTCACAACTTGAACATCGAGTACAAAGCATAGAACATGTTTTAGAGAACGATAATCTCACACAACACTCACAACTTGAACATCGAGTACAAAGCATAGAACATGTTCCAGGAACGACAATCTCACACAACACTCACAACTTGAACATCGAGTACAAAGCATAAAACATGTTCTAGAGAACGATAATCTCACACCACAACCATAACAAGAACCATGAGAACAGAGATGGCGGCGCAATTTCACAGTCAAATCTCTCTCTCTTTTTTCAGTTCAATTGATATCAAGGGAGGACTGCAGATCTCGGTAGTTTATGTGTTTGTATAACATATATTTGCCGAGTAAACCTCTGTCTTCCATGTGTTAAATTTTGCTAATTTGCTTATAGATTTTATGAGGGAACCATGATGCTTTGGAGCTAAGAACGTGTAAGAAATAGTACAAGAGGAAACTCAAAAACATGTATGTCAACAGCTTCCTGAAGGCCAACTATCTTACATTTCAGTTAAATCATGGCACTGTCTTCGGGATGACGTTGTATTTGTTCCAAATCATACCTTTAAGTATATTGTCGATCCCTGGAATATGTTCTATGCTTTGTACTCGATGTTCAAGTTGTGACTGTTGTGTGAGATTGTCGTTCCCTGGAACTGGTTATTGTTGACCTCTGCTACCTTTAACACTGGTTATTGTTGTCCTCTGTTACCTTTAACACTGGTTATTGTTGTCCTCTGTTACCTTTAACACTGGTTATTGTTGACCCCTGTTACCTTTAACACTGGTTATTGTTGACCCTTGTTACCTTTAACACTGGTTATTGTTGACCCCTGTTACCTATTACATAGCTTATTGTTGACCCCTGTTACCTATTACATAGCTTATTGTTGACTCCTGTTACCTTTAACACTGGTTATTGTTGACCCCTGTTACCTATTATATAGCTTATTGTTGACCCCTGTTACCTTTAACACTGGTTATTGTTGACCCCTGTTACCTTTAGCACTGGTTATTGTTGACCCTTGCTACCTTTAACACTGAATATTGTTGACCCTTGTTGCCTTTAACACTGGTTATTGTTGACCCATGCTACCTATTATATAGCTTATTGTTGACCCCTGTTACCTAAAACACTGGTTATTGTTGACCCTTGTTACCTTTAACACTGAATATTGTTGACCCCTGTTACCTTTAACATTGATTATTGTTGACCCTTGCTACCTTTAACACTGGTTATTCTTGACCCCTGTTACCTTTAACACTGGTTATTGTTGACCTCTGTTACCTTTAACACTGGTTATTGTTGACCCATGTTACCTATTATATAGCTTATTGTTGACCCCTGTTACCTAAAACACTGGTTATTGTTGACCCTTGTTACCTTTAACACTGAATATTGTTGACCCCCGTTACCTTTAACACTGATTATTGTTTACCCTTGCTACCTTTAACACTGGTTATTCTTGACCCCTGTTACCTTTAACACTGGTTATTGTTGACCCCTGTTACCTTTAACACTGGTTATTGTTGACCCTTGTTACCTATTACATAGCTTATTTTTGACTCCTGTTACCTTTAACACTGGTTATTGTTGACCCTTGCTACCTTTAACACTGAATATTGTTGACCCTTGTTACCTATTACATAGCTTATTGTTGACCCCTGTTACCTAAAACATTGGTTATTGTTGACCCTTGTTACCTTTAACACTGAATATTGTTGACCCTTGCTACCTTTAACACTGGTTATTGTTGACCCCTGTTACCTTTAACACTGGTTATTGTTGACCTTTGTTACCTTTAACACTGGTTATTGTTGACCCCTGTTACCTTTAACACTGATTATTGTTGACTCCTGTTACCTTTAACACTGGTTATTGTTGACCCCTGTTACCTATTACATAGCTTATTGTTGACCCCTGTTACCTTTAGCACTGGTTATTGTTGACCCCTGTTACCTTTAGCACTGGTTATTGTTGACCCTTGCTACCTTTAACACTGAATATTGTTGACCCTTGTTACCTTTAACACTGGTTATTGTTGACCCCTGTTACTTTTAACACTGGTTATTGTTGACCCCTGTTACCTTTAACACTGGTTATTGTTGACCCATTTTACCTTTAACACTGAATATTGTTGACCCTTGTTACCTTTCACACTGATTATTGTTGACCCTTGCTACCTTTAACACTGAATATTGTTGAATCTTGTTAACTATAACACTGGTTATTGTTGACCCTTGCTACCTTTAACACTGAATATCGTTGACCTCTGTTACCTTTAACACTGAATATTGTTGACCCCTGTTACCTATTACATAGCTTATTGTTGACCCCTGTTACCTTTAGCACTGGTTTTTGTTGACCCCTGTTACCTTTAGCACTGGTTATTGTTGACCCTTGCTACCTTTAACACTGGTTATTCTTGACCCCTGCTACATTTAACTCTGGTTATTGTTGACCCCTGTTACCTTTAACTCTGGTTATTGTTGACCTCTGTTATCTATAACACTGGTTATTGTTGACCCCTGTTACCTATTACATAGGTTTTTGCTGACCTGTTACTTAAAAAAGTAGGGTTTGTTAACCCAGGTACCTAAATGTGGGTTATTGTTGACCTCTGTTATCTATTAAACAGGCTATGGATGGCATGAATTACCCATAAGATGGGTTAATGTTGACTCCTGTTGCCTTTTATGTGGGTTATTATTTACCTGTTACCTATAATGTGGGTTATTATTGACCCCTGTTACATATAACATGGGTTGTTGTAGATCCTAGACATCTAGAACATGGGTTGTTGTTAACCCTAGTTATCCAGAACATGAGTTATTACTGAAATTATGTAAATTTTGGGTTATTGTTTACCCAATTTCAAATAAAGTCAACCCCATTTAAAATAAATTGGGGTAATTGTTGACATGTTACCTATAATGTAGGATAATGTTTACCCGTCATGTCGAACTTGGGTTGATGTTGATACCTGTAACTTTAAGGTGGGTTATAACTGATAATAGTTACATAGAAAGTGGGTTATTCTTGACTCCTGTTACCTAGAGCCTAGGTTTTAGTTGACCATTGTAATGTTAACATTGGCTTTTGTTGACCTGTCACCGATTGTGGAAGTCACAGACAAACAAACAAACAAACAATCAGTATGTTTGTGACATGTTTAATATAAATATATATTTGGTTATGCAGTGCTTTGAAAGTGGATACAATAAAATGAATCAACTGTGTTTTGATAAAATTTCAAAATCATGATAAGCTGTACATATATCAACAACTCTATTATGGTTATAAATTAATCCAGTATCAAACAAATTTATAAATATTGTGAAATTGGTTTCTGATGTCCACTGTATATCACGGACTCCAACCAGCTTCAATCTTTTTCTAATTATTGAGAAGAAATCTTTACAATTGTCACTCTCGGAATAACAATATTTGTTTTCTCAAACCAAAAATATTTGGAAAAATAAAGCACGTTTAAAATTCTATTGACAAGTTTAAATGTGAGAAGCTATAATAAAATCTTTTAAAAAAATCACTGACATCAAATTTATCAAGTTTGATCTTATCTTAATTCATTAGATGCTGAACACAAAAACCAAGGTGGTTATAAAACAATAAAATGGACACTTAAAAAACAGGTTTAAGAACACATATTGTCAAAATTTCCCAGCACCATCACAGAGAGTATCTACATTGTTTATGTACTCTATAAAAAATATTGAGCCTGGTTTTTCACACTGTGACATAACAAAGATAACAATGCATTATGCGTTGTGTTGAGGAACTGTCCGTGGTAAAAACTGTCCTAGACTAATAAGGAACATTCCTCAAAGTGATTTTCGTTTGGTTTGATACACATTCATGTTTATGAATACATTTTGTATATCAGAACTAGTTAGACAAATGTTTTGTGACTTTTTAGTGTCTAAATCCAAGAATTGACTTTGGTGGATCATTACCTACTCATACTGAATGCATAATGATTTTATCATTTTGTAGATAATAGCATAGCCGAAAAGCCACATTGATATGATAACCATTCCATCCACTTTACACTTCAGTTTATATAACTCCACTGGTCACATAAAAGTGGCAAGTAGCAGCTGAAATGTCACAAATTTTCTTACCAGTTGTGATATATGAAAATCTATAAATATATGCAAACCTTAGAAAATATTTTACCGAAAATACTTAACAATCTTACTGTAATGATCTTTATTTCAATTATTTCCTTGGCACAAATATATGAAAATGTATGGCACATGCCTCTTATTTTGTTCACCTTAAACTGAATTATATCTGAATCTGTAATCATACAAATACTTGACTCACTGCTAAAAAATTTTGTATATTGTTAACACCTTTTCACTTTAAAAATTGCACCTGTTTTGGTTGCAATATTTGACGATGATTTCATAATTTCAACTGTTATTCAGTTTTAATCCACAGAACTTCCTTTCTCATCTCTATGAAATTTGTATAAAAATGCTAATAAGATCCATTCTTTCATCATTATGATTTAAATCAGTATTTGATGTCAAAAAATTATCTATTACTAAGATGTGTAGATGAATTTCAGCATCACATATATACTGGTGAGTGTTTCTACCTATGACTGAAAACTAATGCACTTTCAATGTCCTACAAAGGTCAACTGGTGAACTATGTAGGATATTGAATAAAGTTTGTAAATACTTTCATATCTGAGTCTTTGTGTGGCTTTAGATGAAGAGAAATTAAACTGACATTTCAAAATTGTTTCAAGAATGAACATGGAATGAAATTATAAACTTAAACCAAAGAATATTGTCATGTCAACACGCCTTATAGAAAATTCTGTGGGGAGCTGAAAATATAACACAATAATATAAAAAAAGGCCCTTGTTACCAATTCAATGCAGAAAAATATGATGACAGTGACAATGTTTCAACTGCTGGTGGTACATAAAGAAATATCAATATATAGCAAAATGAACTGTGTTTTGGTCCTTAAATAGAAAAGAAATCACTACGCGAAAATGATCTATCTTATCCTTGGATCACTGCTCGATATCACAGGATCTGATTGCTATGTAGACGAGATGTGAAAATAAAGATCGCAGAGACTGTTAATACCTGACAAAACAATAGTGATGTCTCATCACAACAATAACGATTGTACTGATGACAGATCTCTGTTGAGTCGAAATATAAAAACAACACTGGCATGAAATTCGGATAAAAAAGGCCCTTCTGTGTTGGACTCAATCCTATTCATGATAATAATGAAGTTTGTTAGCACCAGAAATATTCCTATTTCATCAATTAGATACATATTGAAATACCTGACATTCACTCTTAATGGGGATAGCCTTTTTACCATGTAATGACATCAACAATCTCCATAGTGTTATTGTGAAATTGATTAAAAAGTTTCCTATGAATACTGTTTAGTTGTTCCATTTCCCTGGGCTTTATATTAAGACTTTTTTTTTTAACCAGGAAACAATAAGCGTGTGATTTTTCCTTTTATCACAAAATTTATTACAAAACCAATGTAAATGTTGTTTAATGGTAATTAATTATGCAGGTTAATAATTTTGTTTATGTAGCATAGAACAATCAGCATTCAACCACGTAAAATTTTTTACTTTTAAGTAATGATAAAACAAAAGAAATAAAAATTAGTTTTTGAAGAAATGTGGTATTTGTCTTCCCAACATCTGATGAAATGACTAAAAGTTGAAAGGTCTTTCTGTACTCAGTGAAAACATATACCAAATGATCTCATTTAAAAAATCTATAAAATGGCAAGAATGAAGAAAATTCCCTCCTATTGTAAATTTTTATAGAAAGCTTTCCTATCCATTATAAAAATATATAATTGAATGATATGAAATGGATATGACAGTATATACAACACAGATATAAACCAATATTTTCCTTGGGTAAGTGTCAAATTTAAAGCTTTCATTCTGATAATAAACCTTTTGCTGTAGACCCTGGAATTGCGCTCATATATACCAGACCAGGTAGGTGAAGAGGACCCAGTTGAAAGATCAACATTAACTGCTATACAACAATAAATACATACCTTATATGTGACATTCTCCCAATAAATGCATTTACAATTTAGAAGCATTTTCCTGAAGTGGGGGACTAGAACATCGATAGTATAACTACAGGACCAATATGATGTATTCTCGAATTCAATATTCTGCATTGAAATTAAAAAGATGTATTTAAAATGATTATTCACTAAGTGGAACAAATTCTGTAGGCTTCATACTGGTGAAATCCTAAATAAAGTTTGTGTTAATAACTTTATGTCACCAAACAGAATGTTAAATGGGAGTGCACAGGGCATAAGTCAAAATATCTGTAAGCTGGTGTTTTCTCAAGCTATCTAATTTTTTTGCTAGTAGCTGATTTTACCATTATGCTTCAAATTTTACATTCCCATCCATTCAAACAATAAATTTTACAGCACATGTGTCAAAGATCCTCAACAAAATCTGTTGATATGTTGCCCTAATTTCAATGGCTAAATGACAGCACCTTCGTTAAATTGAATCACTTTATTATCACTGAATCAAAACCAGCACCTCTATATGATATTTATGTAAAACAGTTGATTCTTAACAAGTAATTATTGCTATGTAAAGGTATTCCATGATCAGGAATAATGATAAAATATAAATACCCTGTCACTTCAAAATATGAGCAAATTATTTTCATTCTACAGGTAAGATAGATAAAAAATGTGACCAATTATGATTTTACACTTACAAGTATAATACCTTTTGGCAGATAATTACTGTCTACCATCACAGTAATGCAATGATAACCTATTATGACAAAAGTATATTGTAGCATAATGCTGTGCTAGGTATTTGTTGAACATTACTTGATCACAGTTTGGTCCAGTAAACCATTATTATCACAGTAGTTAATTTACAAAACTTACTTACAATACTTGCTTTGGAGAAATCAATGTTTAGTAAAAATAAATCAAAAGAATATCTGAACAATCAACAAAGCATATAAAAAAGACATTTAACATGAATACACATAATGATAACACCACCAGTCCTGTGTGTATTTCCTCAATCAGTCCATGCCAGGCAATAGCCCATCCATATCTACTGCTGTTGAGCAGAATCACCAACAAATATAATTCATTGTCCTCCAACCTGCCCATCAACTAGCATAAAGGCTGAATTTCTACGTAGTGTAGGATAAGTATGGTATATAACAAAATGAGAAAAGTAGAATTTAGATGCTGAAATACACTCTTGATGGTAGTACTATATCATTCTTCAATGACATCTCCTATATCTATGTTTGAATTTTGATTTTCACGACAAAGTTGATTATCTCTTCACTCAAAATACCTACTGGAATCACAAACAAATAAGTGAATGTTTCATGATGATCTAGACAAGAGCTACCATGAGAATGGATTTCAACTTTTGTATATTTGTGACATAAACTCATTTATTTATATGGCACATCAAAAAGTAATAAATTGTCAATGACCATTAAAAACATGACATATAACATGTTTCCTATACATTAGAGTATACAAAAGATACATCTTTGATTAGTGTTTATGTAGGACATAAATTACACACAAGTTATTACTCTATTAGATCATACAAAATATCAATTTAAAAGAAAGCTGGGTGCATCCTGTTGTAAAACTGTTTTAAATTTAAAGGATAATATCAACACTCTCTTGCTCTCTCAAAAAAACAAAAACAGTATATGACATTCTTAAGCAGTAATATACACAGCAGCAGTGTGTGGACTAAGACACAATATATTGGTTTTGATTTAAAAGAGATGACAACAGTTTCACAATCAGTTATTTCCTGTTCATTGACTTATTTGTATGAACAGGAAATAAAGATTAAAACCCTGACAGTTCAGATGTCTTATATTAAAGAGTGGTCTGTTCCAGTACGACAGGACTTCACCCATCGGAGTCGGTGACCGTGAAGTCTGAACTGTGACCAGACTGCAAGCTGAATGGCAGCACACAGAATAGGAATGTAAACAAGAAGATTGAAGCAGCCTTGTCGGTACTGTTCCAGACTACTTTGTTCATCGTGACTGTTGCCAAGCTGCAGAATCTTGTTACTTGTCTGGAAAATGTCATGACCTGGAAAAGGCACACATCATTTCCATCATCTGTTTGGTATAAATACACGGTTTATTTATAACTAAGATGTATACTTATCACATAAAGTCTGTATTTTTTAAACATCATAGATAATTCAACACATAATCAAATTGCAATTGATTATTGCAAGAAGCAAGATTTAAACAATTCCACCTCATATATATTGTATACTTATTAATAATCACATATTTTGTAGTATTTCATTTCAAAACACACATATCTAGATACCACTTATTATTTTTAAGATATCCCACCAATCAATCCATTTATTCCAGTAAATGAAGTTAAAATCATCACATATTACACACCATCACTAAGTAGAGCAAATCCCTAGCCTCCACTCTCTAACTGGTAATATGCATTTGTAATATCTATCAAAAACATTTTACATACTTGCCAACAATTTTCAACACTTCCATGGAGGAAATTGCACTTTTGAATCTTCAGGTCTAAAATGAATACATTCATATATTTTCTTGAAACACTAACACCTGAAAACATCTAAGCTGCTGTTTCTAGAGAACTTTTTAACATCATGAAAAAGAAGAGATTTACAGATAATTCCTTTATGATATTCAGGCCCGAAATAAAGTCTTGCTCCTGAATAGGAAAAGTAGGCAAGAATACTTATGTTAAATCCGCTCACCTGTCTGCATTGATAGTAGCCACATTCCAACCAGTGGTGCTAGTGTCTGGCCTGGTTTAGACAGCAGTGCAGTACTCCCAAAAATCAGGGCAGAGACTGCCTTTTTTCGGTTATGAAGAACATAGTCTTCATCCACAAGGTCACTGATCACCAAGTTTAATAGTTTACAGGTTCCCTCAGTAAATACACGGTTGCTGGGGAAGGAAAGCAATGAGAATAGTTATAAAAATTAAAACAAAGTCAATCAGAACAAAGCATTACATTAGAGTAATATGGAAGAATCAAACCTTCAGTGACATTCCTGGCACATTATTTTCTCAATGACACTGAAAACGGACAATCAGGATAACTTCTGTCATGGAACTTCACTCTCTGAATTTTCTACATCAAGTGTCTGAGTATTGGTTAACCTCAATATGGAAAAAACATTGATTTACCTGGTTATGAAGAGACATCAATTTACCTGGCAAAGAAAAGACATCAATTTACCTGGCTATGAAGAGACAGAGCAGCCACAAATTCTTGGGTCCCATGAAGAACATGAAGAGGCTAAGAGAAAGTTTGATGGAGAACAAGATTTGTATGACTTTGTACACACCATACCGCTTACACAGCTCTAGGAAGAACAGATTATTTACATGGGGTGCCAGGAAAGATATACCTGTAAAATAGAAAATGTGGATACCATATATATATATATATATATATCCTACTTACATTCTTTTCATTTATCTTAGGAAAGACGTTTATAACCCACAGAAAAAACCCCTTCATTAAAGAATTTGGATCTCTCTACTTCTAAGTGATCATCAGAAGGATGGTGTTTACCAGTTGTCTATCAATCATTAACATTCATGGTCTATCAGCTATAACTGTCTGTGTAGGAAACAATAGCATAGTGGAACATTTGTTATAGGATTTATCAGAATCTGTAGTCATACAGAGAAGAGTAGCAGGATGTCATGATCCCCACCATCATCTTAGTCTTTGGAATGATACATGGACAGTACAGGACCCAATTATGA
Source organism: Ylistrum balloti (assembly GCF_031769215.1). Lineage (NCBI taxonomy): Eukaryota > Metazoa > Mollusca > Bivalvia > Pectinida > Pectinidae > Ylistrum > Ylistrum balloti. Next base: position 82,745 of record NW_026782088.1, read on the forward strand.
CTTGGTTTATGGACCAATGTTCCCTTCAGCATCATATGCATACTGACAGGATCCAGGTTCTTATGTGTGATTAGATCTTAAAAGGTAAAATGGAACCTTATACCCTGCCAGATATTCTGACAGGGATCTTTGGACTATATACCCTGCCAGATATTCTGACAGGGATCTTTGGACTATATACCCTGCCAGAGATTCTGACAGGGAACATTGGACCATTTATCTGACAAAGATTCTGACAGGGAACTTTGGACCATATATCTGACAAAGATTCTGACAGGGAACTTAGGACCATATATCTGACAAAGATTCTGACAGGGAACATTGGACCATATACCCTGACAGAGATTCTGACAGGCAACTTTGGACCATATATCTGACAAAGATTCTGACAGGGAACTTTGGACCATATACCCTGACAGAGAACTTTGGACCATATATCTGACAAAGATTCTGACAGGGAACATTGGACCATATATATGACAAAGATTCTGACAGGGAACTTAGGACCATATATCTGACAAAGATTCTGACAGGGAACTTAGGACCATATATCCTGACAGAGATTCTGACAGGGAACATTGGACCATATATCTGACAAAGATTCTGACAGGGAACATTGGACCATATACCCTGACAGAGATTCTGACAGGGAACATTGGACCATATATATGACAAAGATTCTGACAGGGAACATTGGACCATATATATGACAAAGATTCTGACAGGGAACTTTGGACCATATATCTGACAAAGATTCTGACAGGGAACTTTGGACCATATACCCTGCCAGAGATTCTGACAGGGAACTTAGGACCATATATCCTGACAGAGATTCTGACAGGGAACTTAGGACCATATATCCTGCCAGAGATTCTGACAGGGAACTTAGGACCATATATCCTGACAGAGATTCTGACAGGGAACACAGAGATTCTGACAGGGAACATTGGACCATTTATCTGACAAAGATTCTGACAGGGAACATTGGACCATATATCTGACAAAGATTCTGACAGGGAACTTTGGACCATATATCTGACAAAGATTCTGACAGGGAACTTAGGACCATATACCCTGCCAGAGATTCTGACAGGGAACATATCTCAATATAACAAGACTGAAATACAGACACAGAAAGTAAAGGACCATATATCCTGCCAGAGATTCTGACAGGGAACTTAGGACCATATATCCTGACAGAGATTCTGACAGGGAACTTTGGACCATATATCTGACAAAGATTCTGACAGGGAACTTAGGACCATATACCCTGCCAGAGATTCTGACAGGGAACTTAGGACCATATATCCTGCCAGAGATTCTGACAGGGAACTTAGGACCATATATCCTGACAGAGATTCTGACAGGGAACTTTGGACCATATATCTGACAAAGATTCTGACAGGCAACTTAGGACCATATACCCTGCCAGAGATTCTGACAGGGATCTTTGGACCATATATCTGACAAAGATTCTGACAGGGAACTTTGGACCATATACCCTGACAGAGATTCTGACAGGGAACTTAGGACCATATATCCTGACAGAGATTCTGACAGGGAACTTAGGACCATATATCCTGCCAGAGATTCTGACAGGGAACATTGGACCATATATCTGACAAAGATTCTAGGACCATATACCCTGCCAGAGATTTTGACAGGCAACTTTGGACCATATACCCTGACAAAGATTCTGACAGGGAACATTGGACCATATACCCTGCCAGAGATTTGGACAGGGAACATGGGATAAATATCCTGCCATATAACAATCCCTTTGTAATGATCTTGATCATGTTCAAAAATTCAGTCTAAAACAACTTAATCAAGCTATGATTATTGCGAGTGATAATGTCTTTATGCTTACAAGGATTGCTGAAAGCATGAAAGTTCATTTACCCTGGAAGAGCATCAATGTACTTTGGCAAAAACTCAAATATTGACACATACAATAGACCAGATGCCTAATCAGAAATTCAGAATATTTCTCTACAGTATAAGAAATCAGACTGTGGTCACATTCTTTCCTTTTTTTAAGTAATAACTTACCAATTAAGAATGATCCAAAACTTGAGCTCACAGAATTTCCTAATAAATTTTCCAGAAACAACGGAAAAAAATTGCTATTGAAGTGACAGTGAAAAACCTGAAAATATACAAGATGGTGTTGGTGTTGAAACAAAGCAAGTGAGAATGAAAAAATAAATACATTGTAATGAAATCATGTGTAAAATAAAATCAGTGTAAACAAAATATTTATTTAGTGTGAATGAAACAAAAACCAAACATCTATCTTCATTGTTAATGAAATGCCAAATCAGTGTTAACAATATATTAACAACTAATATCAGTGAAAATTAAACTGGTTACATAAATATCATGAATATGTGTCATTCTAGATACTTGTTGTACATGAATTGTCATGAGGTGTAACTTTCAGAGAAATCAGGAGAACAAAATACAATGTGATTTCAGAGTAATCAAAGGAGGCGGTGCCAATCTCCATGTAAACTTTTTGAACAGTAAGAATTCAAATGCACTTTCAAATAAAATTTCCAGGCTTATTAATGTGGTTCCACATATTCTATCCAGTTTATCGGTTTATCTTTCTTTTTCATCCCTGTAACTGGTGATTCACATTGTATCCTAAGTAGTGACAAGATTTCTTTGTCTCATCTGCTAATTTGGTTTCTTTTAATATCACATGGACACATGTACTTAAATTAGTAATTTTTAGGATACAAATTGAGATACAAAGGTACATATCATATTTGAATCTGGCACATTTTTGTGGGATTATGGTAACCCATATTTGAATCGGCGACATTCTTGTGGGACTATGGTAACCCATATTTGAATAGGTGAGATTCTTGTGGGACTATGGTAACCCATATTTGAATCGGTGACATTCTTGTGGGACTACGGTAATCCATATTTGAATCTGTGACATTCTTGTTGGATTATGGTAACCCATATTTGAATCGGTGACATTCTTGTGGGACTATGGTAACCCATATTTGAATCGGTGACATTCTTGTGGGACTATGGTAATCCATATTTGAATCGGTGACAGTTTTGTAGGATTATACTATCCCCTGTGACATTCTTATGGAACTAAGATAACCCATCTTTTGGAAGTCAATAATGTCTCTATGAAATCGGACACTTTAAAGTTTGAAAATGATATTGATATTGAATCAGAATGACATTTTCTACTTAACCATGTAACAGAGTGTGTCCTTATCTAACAGTTTTTTGGGGGAGGAGGACTATCTGTTAATAGACCCAGGACAAATATTGAAACTGGATAAAAGTAACAAGGTAAAGGATGAGTTTATCACAGGAAGTGTTATCACATTTGAAACAGAGAAAGAAATTTGATCACCTTTTAACCATACAGAGGTGACCAAGTGTTTTAAAGAGTTTACATTAGGGAGCAGAGTACCTTCATAAGAAATTCACCTAAAGAAGCAGGGCAACTCTAAAAAGAATTCATATCTGGGAGCAGAGCATCTTTATAAAGTGTTCACATCAGGCAGCAGAGCATCTTTATAAAGTGTTCACATCAGACAGCAGAGCATCTTTATAAAGTGTTCACATCAGGCAGCAGAGCATCTTTATAAAGTGTTCACATCAGGCAGCAGAGCATCTTTATAAAGTGTTCACAGCAGAGCATCTTTATAAAGTGTTCACATCAGGCAGCAGAGCATCTTTATAAAGTGTTCACATCAGATAGCAGAGCATCTTTATAAAGTGTTCACATCAGGCAGCAGAGCATCTTTATAAAGTGTTCACATCAGGCAGCAGAGCATCTTTATAAAGTGTTCACATCAGGCAGCAGAGCATCTTTATAAAGAATTCACATCAGCGTGCAAAACATCTTCAAAAAAGGTTCAAATAAGGCAGCAGGGTATTATGAAAAAGAATTCTCAACATGCAGCAGAGCATCATTATAGAGAGTTCACATTATGGGGCACGGCAACTTTTATCAAGAGCTCACATCAAAGAGCAGAGCATCTTTAGAAAGAGTTCCTGTCATAGAGTAGGGCATCTTTAGAAAGAGTTCAAATCATGGAGCAGGGCATCTTTAGAAAGAGTTCCTATCATTGAGCAGGGCGTCTTTAGAAAGAGTTCTTAGCAGGGAGCTGAACATCTTCATAAAAAGTTCACATCAGGAAGCAGAGCATCTTTATAGAGATTTCACATCAGGTAGCAGGGCATTTTTATAAAGAGTTCACATCAGATAGCAGAGAATCTTTATAAAGTGTTCACATCAGGGGGAAGGGCATTTTTATAGAGTTCATATCAGGGAGCAAGGCATCTATATAAATAGTTTATATCGGACAGTAGAGCACCTTTATATATAAGTTACCTGAATAAGATTCATCATCGTAAACCATATAAAATTTTGTTGGTTCCAAAGTTGTGACAGAAAAGTAGTGATTACAGGTTTTTCAGTTGGACTGGAGTCATCATACTTGTCAAATCTGAAAAAAAACATTGGAAAATCTGGATTTAACAAGTAAATGTGGTACATCATCATTTGTTAATAGGATCTAATCAAACAGATCCTAGATGAGAGCTTTTTGACAGAAAATAACCTTAATGTTTCGGCAATGTATAAACTTTCTAATCTGGTGTTATCTATAAAGAAATTTAATACTTGTTGAGATTAAATAGCTACCCATAACACAACTTCAAAATTACAAGTTTTTGCTTTTTCATGTGAATAACAAATTTGACTAATTATATAGCTATAAAATAGAAATGGAAATTTCCATAGCAACCAATATCAATGTTAATATAAACTTATTTTCTTATTGCATACCTGTTACTCCAAGAGTCATCATAGGAGAAAGATTTCTTCAATGTTTTAGTTCTTTCTTGTTTCATCAAATTTATAGCCACAACAAATCCAATGAATGAAAAAATAGCCAAACAAGAACAAAATATTCTAAATGAATGAAGATTTTCTTTACTCCAAACTGAGTAAGAAAAAAAAACAGAGGCTGATCCTAATGCACTGAAAAGAGAACTCATTGTGTTTAGCTGTGTACGTTCCCTAGCTGATACAGCCAAATCAGCTAACAATGATGAATGATGTAAATCCACAAGAGTAAGGAACCCATCATACAGACAGAGGCAGACTACAAACTGGAGACCAGGAAATCCCCATGGAAACCAAAATAAAACAAAAGATAATGCCAATAAAGGCCCATTATACATAAGTGCATTCAGGCGGTTCGTTACAATTTCTAAGGCACTGCTAGCACTTTCAGAATGTTTTTTTGTTGACAGATATTGCTTATCACTCAGCCATCCAAAAAGTGGATCATTGAAGGAATTCCATATTAGAAAAATTGTTTCTCCAATCCAGAATGACATCTTGTCAATTTTATAAACAGAAACAAACAAATCAACATGGTAGAGGAGAAATATATTGTTAAGAATGGTTTGGAAGAATGCCATGGATCCATAGTAAAACTCTACTCTACCCACAAGAGGCCATTGCACAAACATCATTGTAATGGGTAGGATGCTGAAGTTATGAAAATTTTATGACATTTTTTTAACTTGAAGTTATATCAAGAACCCCTTAATCAATCATCAAAAATGGCAAAAATATAGCAGCTCAGATCCAGTAACACTGCTGAATCGTAGAAATGACATCTTCTTATTAATAAGTATGTTGTCAATGTCTTTTGCAGTAGTTAAAACAAGATGGAAATTTTCACAAATATTGGACAATATACACCCAGATGCATTATTCTTGATTTTCAGCCAATGACCACTCAGCAGACAGAGGCACAGGAAGGACAAACCTAAAAATAAAAAAAATAAGAGATGGATGTATGATAGTATAGAATATTGAATGAAAAATAAAAATGATCAGGCGTTTTTTGACCATCCCTATTTCCTTATAAATTTTTTAAAAAATGTGTGTTTCCTCACCATCCCTATACTTTTGCCATGAACCCTGATTCTTTTTTTTTTTTATTAACATTTCAGCATAAAACACACTCTAAAATGTCTGTGTTGATTTTGCTGATTTTTGGTCTCCTGCTGATCCCTATCATGGTTTTGCTGATGTTATTTATTAAGTGCACACATATGCTAAAAACATCATGAACTTTCACTATAAGCAAAGGTGTGATAAGATGTTCCAGATCTCTTCTGAACGTGATAACTCTGCATTGCTTTGACAGATATTACCAATGTTCTATGTGTTATCTTTTTATATGCAAAGAAGTGGGTGTATATAGAAATATCCTTGTCTGTCTGTCCATCTGTCTAGAACCTTATAAATGCAACTCCTCCTACACTGTTCAATGAAATTTCATTGAGACTCGTCACTTGATAGGACTTATAACTTATGAGTACATGTTGCCTTACTAGCCATGGCTAGCGAAAATTTCCCTTAAATAAGAGTGTCCTGTTAGAAACCATTCCTTAATAAATATGTAGTATTTCAGAAATAAATGGCAAACTGAAGCGAACCTCATTGCAAAAAGAAAACCAAACACAAAACGCACCTACCTAACGTCCCTACCTTTTCAGGCAGAGACAGGTAACCGATTTTTTCCTCGTGGTTGTTATTGTAGAAATTTTCACGGTTTTACTTAAAACTTGAAACAGAAATAATGATATCTTTTTCATTTAATTCAATGGGTCTCTGTTTAAAATACCTCATACTCGATTAACTGATTCATTACTCAAAGCAGTGATTGTCACCGCGAACTTACACTCGAATGCAAACGAGTTTTACTGGTTTTGAATATTGATGCAGTATATCAATTATCACACAGGTTTTTACATTGAAGCAAGGACAAATTTACTTTCGGCTATAATCTTACCATTTCCACATAGAGAGATTACACTGCCAGCTGTTAGACAGTTACATCAGTGTTATATATCAGGAACGGAACTCAGCCCCGGATATAGCTCAACGTCTTCTAATCAAAAACAGCGACACGGACGGGGAAATACAAATACGGAACATATATGATTTACTTTATAGTTATTAATTAGTTTCTGATCATTCAAGAATATATTATTATTTGAAAAAAACTTCAGCCGACCATTCAGTCACTGATATATATAAATGATTAACTGTTGATAACGTTTCATCCAATAACTTGATTTTCAAATTTAGATAACACTTATATATGTATATATAGTCAATAGGTTTAAACAATTACGTTCACTCATTAATTGGTACTTACAGCATATGAAATAAAATTGAAAAAATACAACTTGTAATAATTTGATTTGATGTTATTTAACGACATTTTATCATGTATGGAATAAATTGTTATCTTTTGTTAAATCTACATGGTGAATGTGCGATATTTCCACATTTTTTTAAAAAAAAGATTAAAGCCATATGCAGTACGATATCTGCTTACCGTTTCGTCACCTTAGTGTACAGAGGATTATAGTACTTCGGAAATAAAGGTGGTCGATTCCTTACCATCTCGTACAATAAGTGCGTCAGTGCTGGTACGATTCCGGACACTGGTCATTTACCCGATGTCTGAAATTCAGACATGAGACTGAGTTATCATCTTTGAAAGTTTTAGGTTAACTTCGACACAATACAAATGTTAAGACTTTTCACATTCACATCTACAACAAAGGGCTTGACATATGTGGTAAACCTTGGCCAAATTTGAATGGACGGTTAGTTTGAACATATGATTTTTGCGATATAAATAATATTTTTTTGTCTAGTGTTTGTTCGAACCCAGCTTTATCCATATTTAATAACGTTTTCAGAATGTTCAAACACATCGAACCTCATCGAGGCGCAAATCCAGAATTTCGGGAAGGAGGGAGCACACAATTTTTTAAACTGGGAAGTCTCCCGTTCCATCCGTCCTTTTTTCTGTATAGTTGCCGACTCCGATACTACCATTTTCCTTGGATTTTATTTGTTTTGTATTTCTATATGCGAAGAAAAGTCACAGAAAGCCACAGAAGTGTAACCAATCGTGGGTAATGGGCCCTTTAACCCCACCCCAATGAAAATAATAATAATAATGAGAGAGAGAGAGAGAGAGAGAGAGAGAGAGAGAGAGAGAGAGAGAGAGAGAGAGAGAGAGAGAGAGAGGGGGGGGGGGGGTAGTGACGGTAATATTTCAAATTGAATTTGAAAAAAAGTCATTATTTAAATTACTAGAAATAGTTCTTAGTCGAGCATGCAATATATCAGTTTTGCGGGGTTCGGATAGAATTTTTAAAACTGAATAAAAAACACTCTATCTAATTTCGCGGACAGTGGCATAGCAAATGTTTTAGAAGTGTAAACTTTCAAGAGAGGGTCCAGGAGCGAAGTGCAGTAAAAACAAACGTAAGAAAAAAAATCTCACTGGAATTCGAGTGTATGCTTAAGCTTAGCAGCGTATATTATTGCTACGCCACTGGTTATATTGTGAGTTTTTTTTACACTAAAGGAGGCAAAAAAGAAGATAGATAATTAGGTGTGAGTTTATTACTTATTTTGTAGAAGAACTGTATTTTCCCTCGTTCAGACCACTTTCGGTATAAGGAGATTTCTGCTGCTAAACGCTGGTTAACATCTAGTAATTCGAGCGGATTCCAACTGAAGTTTGTTATTTGATTGTGGACTGTTTAAGTCCGTATTCTGTTACCTGGAAATTTTATGAGGACAGGATGTTTCCCTTTCGTTTGTTTGTTTGTTTGTTTGGTTTTTTTTTCAGAATTCTGTTGGTGTGGGATGATGATTAGCTCCGAATATACCTACTTCCGTTTTCTCCTGGAGGTTTGTGGATATTTCTGCTTCCGTTTTCTCCTGGAGTTATGTAGATATTCCCACTTCCGTTTTCTCCTTGAGTTATGTGGATATTTCTGCTTCCGTTTTCTCCTGGAGTTATGTAGATATTCCTACTTCCGTTTTCTCCTGGAGTTATGTAGATATTTCTGCTTCCGTTTTCTCCTGGAGTTATGTGGATGCCGAATATAAAGTACCTAGATGTTGAGTCAGAATTCCTGTTTGTTACCGTGAAATAATTTGTACGAAACGCATAAAAAATGTCGCAGACATTTAAAAAAAAGTTGTCGTTGTTGTTGTAAAAAAAAAAAAAAAAAACGATCATATAATAACGTTCGAGAAGGGTAGTAGAAAATTGTCTCCAATTATTCAAAGTCATAATTTAAAAAAAAAATCAATAAAATGAGAAGGAAAGATGTAGGAGTAGAGGAGTCGTATGGGATAAGGGGATCTGTACTGATCTAAACATACCTAATTGATCTGACGTCTACTGAACAACACAGGATAGCTGACACCTGTGAGGACACCAGTGATATGATAAACCTGTCTGTTGTTTTGACATATGATTAACATTAAATCAGTTATATTCGGATCATTTCTCATGTGTCACTGTGACTTGAACTGTACTGACCCAGTCGGTTATTGGAGGTTCAAACTTTCAATCATCCTCCATTCCAGGGGTTACGATCACTTTCGCTCTCTGCACTCATGGAACGTGTCATGGAAAAATTGAAGGCACAAGCGAGAGATAATTTGTTTGGTTTCAAGATATTTTTTTTTACCAATTACAGGCTGAAAAGCTCCTTTTGAAGATTACAAAGGGGCGACCCCAAATATCAAAGCCAGTACAACATACCGCTATTCAATTATTATTCAATAAAGATAGAAAATTAATATTTAGGTTTGCGAAGAAAATTATTTTAACGAAATAATATGAAAACTAGCGCTTCCCCGACAATACATTTTACTTAATTAGTCTTGGCTTCAGATAACTATAGTGTTAGTTCTATTCAAACTGACACATAAACTAACCAGCAAATACAACACGCGCAGTTTTCACACAAATGAATGCAAAAATAACGGATTTTACCGACAATTAGTACCACGCTTGTCATTTAATTGACCAATAGTGTAAACTAATTAGGTTTTACCTACCATTGATACAAACACCAATATAACAATGACAATGAATATATAATTACCTAATCTATCAACAGTACAAACATTACAAAGGTGGCCAAACTGACCAGTAATACTATGTATATAATGCACCTGCCCGTTCTGGATAACTGTTGATCGGATTTTTCAACAGTACTGATACAATAATGGTGGTTTTAATCGACACCTATATTGTAATAGAGTTTTTTAACGGTCTTCCATACGACGTTTGACTTGCTAATAAATAATAATGAAGAAATAATGTAACTATAGAGTATTTGATGACCAATGATAGAAAACTGGAGGTTTTAATTGATACTGATAACGTACTGGAGTTTAAAATGATCATTAACACAAGACGGGGGATTTTAATTACCAGTCACACAATAATGGAGGTTTTAATTTATATTCATAACGTACTGAAGTTTAAAAAGATCATTGACACGACACGGGAATTTTAAATGACAAATGACAAATGACACAATAATGGAGGTTTTAATTGATACTGATAACATACTGGAGTTTCCAGTGATCATTAACACGACACGGGAGTTTTTAATGACCAATGACACAATAATGGAGGTTTTAATTGATACTGATAACATACTGGAGTTTCCAGTGATCATTAACACGACACGGGAGTTTTTAATGACCAATGACACAGTGATGGTGGTTTTAATTATTGATACTTATAACGGAATTGTATTGGCTGGTCAGGGTCAGTCTGTGGAAGTCTACATGTATTGGCTGGTCAGGGTCAGTCTGAGGAAGTCTGCTTGTATTGGCTGGTCAGGGTCAGTCTGAGGAAGTCTACTTGTATTGGCTGGTCAGGGTCAGTCTGAGGAAGTCTACTTGTATTGGCTGGTCAGGGTCAGTCTGAGGAAGTCTACTTGTATTGGCTGGTCAGGGTCAGTCTGTGGAAGTCTACTTGTATTGGCTGGTCAGGGTAAGTCTGAAGAAGTCTACTTGTATTGGCTGGTCAGTGTCAGTCTGTGGAAGTCTACTTGTATTGGCTGGTCAGTGTCAGTCTGTGGAAGTCTACTTGTATTGGTTGGTCAGGGTCAGTCTGAGGAAGTCTACTTGTATTGGTTGGTCAGGGTCAGTCTGTGGAAGTCTACTTGTATTGGCTGGTCAGGGTAAGTCTGAGGAAGTCTACTTGTATTGGCTGGTCAGGGTCAGTCTGTGGAAGTCTACTTGTATTGGCTGGTCAGTGTCAGTCTGTGGAAGTCTACTTGTATTGGTTGGTCAGGGTCAGTCTGAGGAAGTCTACTTGTATTGGTTGGTCAGGGTCAGTCTGAGGAAGTCTACTTGTATTGGCTGGTCAGGGTCAGTCTGTGGAAGTCTACTTGTATTGGCTGGTCAGTGTCAGTCTGTGGAAGTCTACTTGTATTGGTTGGTCAGGGTCAGTCTGAGGAAGTCTACTGCTGGTCAGGGTCAGTCTGTGGAAGTCTACTTGTATTGGCTGGTCAGGGTAAGTCTGAGGAAGTCTACTTGTATTGGCTGGTCAGGGTCAGTCTGTGGAAGTCTACTTGTATTGGCTGGTCAGTGTCAGTCTGTGGAAGTCTACATGTATTGGCTGGTCAGGGTCAGTCTGTGGAAGTCTACTTGTATTGGCTGGTCAGGGTCAGTCTGTGGAAGTCTACATGTATTGGCTGGTCAGGGTCAGTCTGAGGAAGTCTACTTGTATTGGCTGGTCAGGGTCAGTCTGTGGAAGTCTACTTGTATTGGCTGGTCAGGGTCAGTCTGTGGAAGTCTACATGTATTGGCTGGTCAGGGTCAGTCTGTGGAAGTCTACATGTATTGGCTGGTCAGGGTCAGTCTGTGGAAGTCTACTTGTATTGGCTGGTCAGGGTCAGTCTGAGGAAGTCTACTTGTATTGGCTGGTCAGGGTCAGTCTGAGGAAGTCTACTTGTATTGGCTGGTCAGGGTCAGTCTGTGGAAGTCTGCTTGTATTGGCTGGTCAGGGTCAGTCTGTGGAAGTCTACTTGTATTGGCTGGTCAGGGTCAGTCTGAGGAAGTCTACTTGTATTGGCTGGTCAGGGTCAGTCTGTGGAAGTCTACTTGTATTGGCTGGTCAGGGTCAGTCTGAGGAAGTCTACTTGTATTGGCTGGTCAGGGTCAGTCTGTGGAAGTCTACTTGTATTGGCTGGTCAGGGTCAGTCTGTGGAAGTCTACTTGTATTGGCTGGTCAGGGTCAGTCTGAGGAAGTCTACTTGTATTGGCTGGTCAGGAAGTCTAGTATTGGCTGGTCAGGGTCAGTCTGTGGAAGTCTACTTGTATTGGCTGGTCAGGGTCAGTCTGTGGAAGTCTACTTGTATTGGCTGGTCAGGGTCAGTCTGAGGAAGTCTACTTGTATTGGCTGGTCAGGGTCAGTCTGTGGAAGTCTACTTGTATTGGCTGGTCAGGGTCACTTGTATTGGCTGGTCAGGGTCAGTCTGTGGAAGTCTACTTGTATTGGCTGGTCAGGGTCAGTCTGTGGAAGTCTACTTGTATTGGCTGGTCAGGGTCAGTCTGAGGAAGGAAGTCTACTTGTATTGGCTGGTCAGGGTCAGTCTGTGGAAGTCTACTTGTATTGGCTGGTCAGTGTCAGTCTGTGGAAGTCTACTTGTATTGGCTGGTCAGGGTCAGTCTGTGGAAGTCTACTTGTATTGGCTGGTCAGGGTCAGTCTGTGGAAGTCTACTTGTATTGGCTGGTCAGGGTCAGTCTGTGGAAGTCTACTTGTATTGGCTGGTCAGGGTAAGTCTGTGGAAGTCTACTTGTATTGGCTGGTCAGGGTAAGTCTGTGGAAGTCTGCTTGTATTGGCTGGTCAGGGTCAGTCTGTGGGAGTCTACTTGTATTGGCTGGTCAGGGTCAGTCTGTGGAAGTCTGCTTGTATTGGCTGGTCAGGGTCAGTCTGTGGAAGTCTACTTGTATTGGCTGGTCAGGGTCAGTCTGTGGAAGTCTACTTGTATTGGCTGGTCAGGGTCAGTCTGTGGAAGTCTACTTGTATTGGCTGGTCAGTGTCAGTCTGTGGAAGTCTACTTGTATTGGCTGGTCAGTGTCAGTCTGTGGAAGTCTGCTTTTACCCTGGATTGTTATAGTGAGAGGTCCCTTTGGTCAGGGTCTTTTACCCTGTGGAAGTCTACTTGTATTGGCTGGTCAGGGTCAGTCTGAGGAAGTCTACTTGTATGGAAGTCTACTTGTATTTGGTCAGGGTCAGTCCCTGGATTGTGTATTGGTGGTCAGGGTCAGTCTAAACTTTTACCCTGGATTGTTATTGGCTGGTCAGGGTACCCTGGATTGTTATAGTGGAGGGCCCTTTGGTCACTAAACTTTTATTGGATTGTCAGGGTGAGAGGGTCTTTGGAACTTTTACCCATTGTATTGGCTGGTCAGATTGGTCAGTCTACTAAACTTTTACCCTGGATTGTTATAGTGAGAGGGCCCTTTGGTCACTAAACTTTTACCCTGGATTGTTATTAAACTTTTACCCTGGATTGTTATAGTGAGAGGGCCCTTTGGTCTAAACTTTTATTGGATTGTTATAGTGAGAGGGTCTTTGGTCACTAAACTTTTACCCTGGATTGTTATAGTGAGAGGGCTAAACTTTTACCCTGGATTGTTATGGTCACTAAACTGAGAGGGCCCTTTGGTTACTAAACTTTTACCCTGGATTGTTATAGGAGAGGGTTCTTTGGTCTAAACTTTTACCCTGGATTGTTATAGTGAGAGGGCCCTTTGGTTACTAAACTTTTACCCTGGATTGTTATAGTGAGAGGGCCCTTTGGTCACTAAACTTTTACCCTGGATTGTTATAGTGATAGGGCCCTTTGGTCACTAAACTTTTACCCTGGATTGTTATAGTGAGAGGGCCCTTTGGTCACTAAACTTTTACCCTGGATTGTTATAGTGAGAGGACCCTTTGGTTACTAAACTTTTACCCTGGATTGTTATAGTGAGAGGGCCCTTTGGTTACTAAACTTTTACCCTGGATTGTTATAGTGAGAGGGCCCTTTGGTTACTAAACTTTTACCCTGGATTGTTATAGTGAGAGGGCCCTTTGGTCACTAAACTTTTACCCTGGATTGTTATAGTGAGAGGGCCCTTTGGTCACTAAACTTTTACCCTGGATTGTTATAGTGAGAGGGCCCTTTGGTTACTAAACTTTTACCCTGGATTGTTATAGTGAGAGGGCCCTTTGGTTACTAAACTTTTACCCTGGATTGTTATAGTGGCCCTTCACTAAACTTTTACCCTGGATTGTTATAGTGAGAGGGACCTTTGGTCACTAAACTTTTACCCTGGATTGTTATAGTGAGAGGGCCCTTTGGTCACTAAACTTTTACCCTGGATTGTTATAGTGAGAGGGTCCTTTGGTCACTAAACTTTTACCCTGGATTGTTATAGTGAGAGGGGGTTACTAAACTTTTACCCTGGATTTTTATAGTGAGAGGGCCCTTTGGTTACTAAACTTTTACCCTGGATTGTTATAGTGAGAGGGCCCTTTGGTCACTAAACTTTTACCCTGGATTGTTATAGTGAGAGGGCCCTTTGGTCACTAAACTTTTACCCTGGATTGTTATAGTGATAGGGCCCTTTGGTAACCTGGATTGTTATAGTGAGACTAAACTTTTACCCTGGATTGTTATAGTGAGAGGGCCCTTTGGTCACTAAACTTTTACCCTGGATTGTTATAGTGAGAGGGCCCTTTGGTCACTAAACTTTTACCCTGGATTGTTATAGTGAGAGGGCCCTTTGGTTACTAAACTTTTACCCTGGATTGTTATAGTGAGAGGGGTCTTTGGTTACTAAACTTTTACCCTGGATTGTTATAGTGAGAGGGCCCATTGGTCACTAAACTTTTACCCTGGATTGTTATAGTGAGAGGGCCCTTTGGTCACTAAACTTTTACCCTGGATTGTTATAGTGAGAGGGTTGAGACTAAACTTTTACCCTGGATTGTTATAGTGAGAGGGCCCTTTTACTAAACTTTTACCCTGGATTGTTATAGTGAGAGGGCCCTTTGGTCACTAAACTTTTACCCTGGATTGTTATAGTGAGAGGGCCCTTTGGTCACTAAACTTTTACCCTGGATTGTTATAGTGAGAGGGCCCTTTGGTCACTAAACTTTTACCCTGGATTGTTATAGTGAGAGGGCCCTTTGGTCACTAAACTTTTACCCTGGATTGTTATAGTGAGAGGACCCTTTGGTTACTAAACTTTTACCCTGGATTGTTATAGTGAGAGGGCCCTTTGGTCACTAAACTTTTACCCTGGATTGTTATAGTGAGAGGGCCCTTTGGTTACTAAACTTTTACCCTGGATTGTTATAGTGAGAGGGCCCTTTGGTCACTAAACTTTTACCCTGGATTGTTATAGTGAGAGGGCCCTTTGGTCACTAAACTTTTACCCTGGATTGTTATAGTGAGAGGGCCCTTTGGTTACTAAACTTTTACCCTGGATTGTTATAGTGAGAGGGCCCTTTGGTCACTAAACTTTTACCCTGGATTGTTATAGTGAGAGGGTTCTTTGGTTTCTAAACTTTTACCCTGGATTGTTATAGTGAGAGGGTTCTTTGGTTACTAAACTTTTACCCTGGATTGTTATAGTGAGAGGGCCCTTTGGTCACTAAACTTTTACCCTGGATTGTTATAGTGAGAGGGCCCTTTGGTCACTAAACTTTTACCCTGGATTGTTATAGTGAGAGGGCCCTTTGGTCACTAAACTTTTACCCTGGATTGTTATAGTGAGAGGGCCCTTTGGTTACTAAACTTTTACCCTGGATTGTTATAGTGAGAGGGCCCTTTGGTCACTAAACTTTTACCCTGGATTGTTATAGTGAGAGGGCCCTTTGGTCACTAAACTTTTACCCTGGATTGTTATAGTGAGAGGGCCCTTTGGTCACTAAACTTTTACCCTGGATTGTTATAGTGAGAGGGCCCTTTGGTCACTAAACTTTTACCCTGGATTGTTATAGTGAGAGGGCCCTTTGGTTACTAAACTTTTACCCTGGATTGTTATAGTGAGAGGGCCCTTTGGTTACTAAACTTTTACCCTGGATTGTTATAGTGAGAGGGCCCTTTGGTCACTAAACTTTTACCCTGGATTGTTATAGTGAGAGGGCCCTTTGGTCACTAAACTTTTACCCTGGATTGTTATAGTGAGAGGGCCCTTTGGTCACTAAACTTTTACCCTGGATTGTTATAGTGAGAGGGCCCTTTGGTCACTAAACTTTTACCCTGGATTGTTATAGTGAGAGGACCCTTTGGTTACTAAACTTTTACCCTGGATTGTTATAGTGAGAGGGCCCTTTGGTAACTAAACTTTTACCCTGGATTGTTATAGTGAGAGGGCCCTTTGGTCACTAAACTTTTACCCTGGATTGTTATAGTGAGAGGGCCCTTTGGTTACTAAACTTTTACCCTGGATTGTTATAGTGAGAGGGCCCTTTGGTCACTAAACTTTTACCCTGGATTGTTATAGTGAGAGTCACTAAACTTTTACCCTTTGGTTACTAAACTTTTACCCTGGATTGTTATAGTGAGAGGGCCCTTTGGTTACTAAACTTTTACCCTGGATTGTTATAGTGAGAGGGCCCTTTGGTTACTAAACTTTTACCCTGGATTGTTATAGTGAGAGGGCCCTTTGGTTACTAAACTTTTACCCTGGATTGTTATAGTGAGAGGGCCCTTTGGTTACTAAACTTTTACCCTGGATTGTTATAGTGAGAGGGCCCTTTGGTCACTAAACTTTTACCCTGGATTGTTATAGTGAGAGGGCCCTTTGGTCACTAAACTTTTACCCTGGATTGTTATAGTGATAGGGCACTAAACTTTTACCCTGGATTGTTATAGTGAGAGGGTCCTTTGGTCACTAAACTTTTACCCTGGATTGTTATAGTGAGAGGGTCCTTTGGTTACTAAACTTTTACCCTGGATTTTTATAGTGAGAGGGCCCTTTGGTCACTAAACTTTTACCCTGGATTGTTATAGTGAGAGGGCCCTTTGGTCACTAAACTTTTACCCTGGATTGTTATAGTGAGAGGGCCCTTTGGTCACTAAACTTTTACCCTGGATTGTTATAGTGAGAGGGCCCTTTGGTCACTAAACTTTTACCCTGGATTGTTATAGTGAGAGGGTTCTTTGGTTTCTAAACTTTTACCCTGGATTGTTATAGTGAGAGGGCCCTTTGGTCACTAAACTTTTACCCTGGATTGTTATAGTGAGAGGGCCCTTTGGTCACTAAACTTTTACCCTGGATTGTTATAGTGAGAGGGCCCTTTGGTTACTAAACTTTTACCCTGGATTGTTATAGTGAGAGGGCCCTTTGGTTTCTAAACTTTTACCCTGGATTGTTATAGTGAGAGGGTTCTTTGGTTACTAAACTTTTACCCTGGATTGTTATAGTGAGAGGGCCCTTTGGTCACTAAACTTTTACCCTGGATTGTTATAGTGAGAGGACCCTTTGGTTACTAAACTTTTACCCTGGATTGTTATAGTGAGAGAGGCCCTTTGGTCACTAAACTTTTACCCTTTAGTGAGAGGGTAAACTTTTTGGTTACTAAACTAAACTTTTACCCTGGATTGTTATAGTGAGAGGGCCCTTTGGTTACTAAACTTTTACCCTGGATTGTTATAGTGAGAGGGCCCTTTGGTTACTAAACTTTTACCCTGGATTGTTATAGTGAGAGGGCCCTTTGGTCACTAAACTTTTACCCTGGATTGTTATAGTGAGAGGGCCCTTTGGTCACTAAACTTTTACCCTGGATTGTTATAGTGAGAGTGTGTTGATTTACTGATATCAAAATTAAAAACAAAAATGACGGAATCCTTATTAATCATGTCTTTATTTTTTATCAATATCCAAATGAGGATAGAGGGCTCATGTATCATCTAAGTGTAATCTTAAAATTTTGCACATGTAAAGTTTCTTATCTGAATCAGTTGTTTGATTTGCCTTCAAATGATCCTGTATTGAGATTAAGGGGCAGTTCTGGCCCTTCTATCTGAACATATAGGGGTGTTATGGAGGTCATTACGTACACTATTTTGTATAAATCTGTATGCTATGTGACCGACCTCTAATCTCATTATCATTAGTAGAAATCATAATAAATGTATTTGTTCGAAAGAGTAAGAGAGTTTTTTATCTTAAGAATTCCAAGGACTTTTGTGCACTTGAAATCATGCTTGTACGGACTTCCATTTGTATGCTATAGGTTTAGTTACGTGTTTCAGAGCTCTTCAGACAGGATTTTGTTATTATCGAAGTCAATACTATTTTTTTTCAAAGTTTACACCGCTGTTTTATTTCTTAATTTGTTAAAAGGATTTTCATGGTTACATAAATATATCTTTTTATTCATTTTTTTACAGACAGACCGGACAAGGCAGGAGTCAAAAATTGTCTTCCTTCGTCAATTGTGTTACCATGTTCAAAGTTATGTTACCGACATCAATGACGTATTAAACAAATGTCCTAACCATTTAAAACGCTATATCACCATTAAGGCGATGAAATAAATTTTACGCAAATGTACTATGGAAAACAGCTACATAACCCATGTCATAGATCAAAGGTAACACACCACCACTTCATCATTATCCTTATTCACAATTTGATGTAGAGAAGGCAATGTCACAGTAAAATACATATACATGTACGTCATTTAGAAATTTATATTTACTACACACAAGTGAAAATAAAACAAATGAAGCATTTGATACATTAAAGTCAAATATTTAATTTAGCTGCATCATACAGCTGTTTTGTCATTCACATGGATGCTAAGGGTTTAGATTTTAAAGGCTAGGAGTTGCATTAAAGGTGATTTTCACTTGTGTGTCTCTTGTACAATCTCATCCATCCTTTCCTTACTTGGATTGGCCAAGCTTTTCATGGCAGGTGTCGTCGATGAAGTACACGCTTATTCTTCCGAAACAGCTGGTCTCAATCACATAGTCTCCGTGTAAATATCTTTTCTTCACACTTTGCCCTCGTTTTATTGAATTTGAAATTAAATTCTGTTGACGTGTGGGTATTTTCTTTGATAGTTATATATCCAATTGTTCTTGCTTATATTTTGATATTTAGATATTTCAAAGTTATCAACTTAATTTTCTATCCTGTTGTATTTTGCAATATACGAAGATATATAATTATGAATAATTAGACATTAAATTAGCAGAAAGTTAATATTGTAATTTAAATCCCTGACGTACACCCTTGAAACTTGACAAATGTGTGCATTTGAGTTAGGTCCCTATGGTACCATATTAAAATCACTGATGCATAACTAAACTGCGAACGCCGCTAGTACAAAAGAATAAGAGACAAAAGCACGATGTCTCGAACCCAGTATAAAGGATTGGTTCAAAATCTATGTGTGCGAATCTTCAGACATATCCGTCTTGATTTCCCACATTTTAAGCATAAACAGTTTACCGTAAAAAATGCCATGACTGTCCGAAGTTGACAGGGGTCGTGTCGTTGCAATTCTTATGCAAGGTACCCTGCAAAATCAGGTCGCTAATCAATTTGTAGTCCATCCAAAGACTACATGCCACCGGAAGGGTTGCAGACCGTGCCCGAAGCGGTCGCCCTCGTGTGACGACGCGTCGGCAGGATAGGGCAATGCGACTTTCGCACCTACGCAATCGCTTTCTGACGGCCACGGAAACAGCAAGGAACACAATTGGGCGTCATCATGTTCCAATTGATCCAAAGACAGTGCATACTCGACTGCCTGCCTGCGGTCTAAGACTGCGGTGGCCATATGTTGGACCACAGCTTAATGCGCAGCGATGTGCCAGACGAATGCAATGGCTGAACGCACATTCCGTAAGACGCTTCCCAGTGCAACGTTGGAGAAGGGTCCTGTTCTCAGATGAGTCCAGGTTTTCGCTTTACCGGGCAGACGGCCGACGTCGTGTCTATAGACGTACCCACGAGCGCTATGCAGATGCTTGCGTGATAGAGAATGACCGCTTTGGAGGAGGATCGGTCATGGTATGGGGAGGGAATGCGCATGTAATCAAAACTCCTCTGGTCGTTATTCAGAGAAATCTCACGGCCGTCCGCTATAGAGATCAATTCCTAGCGCCGCATGTTGTTCCTCTAGTACAGCAGCGTTAACTGACGTTTCAGCAGGACAACGCCCGGCCGCATGTAGCGAGGGTTTGCCGTGTTTATCTCGCAGCAAACAATATCCCCACCCTAGACTGGCCCCCATACAGCCCTGACCCCTTCCAAATAGAACATTTATGGGACGAGTTAGACAGAAGGATAAGACGTAGGCCGAATCCTCCAATCAACGTCACTCAGTTGGCGTTGGCGCTGGATGAGGAATGGAAACGTATACCAATGAGGAGGGTTAATACCCCGGTCAATTCAATGCACAAAAGAGTTCGTGCAGTTACTGCAGCTCGCGGGGGACACACACGATATTGATGGGTCCAGAACACACTTTGAGTGGGGTACTCTTGAATCAACGTCAAATTTGATAGGTTTACTTAACGTACACAAATGAGATTCTCGCAGATGACAGAGTGGTCAACTATCTTCCAGTTACACCATAATTATATTCTAAAACCCTTTTCTATTTCCCGAAGTTAACCTGGACATTCCTAATTGCGTTTCATTTTCCTCGCAGTATTATATATATGAAGGTTGAGAGTCTTTCACTTCTTCAATGTTTAAATACACCACTACGGTATTACTTCTTTCAGTATCGGGAAACATTACTCTTCTGTTGTGCTTCTTAATATAGATTCAGGAATTTCATCTTAAATCAAATTAATTCGTTTGTTTTTAAACAGAACTTATACCGGGAGAACCTTGAGATATTTTTTTCAAATCTCAAATATTCAGAAATGATAAAAGCTAAGGATCCAACGTTTGAACTTCAGCCACAAGACTGAAGTACCACATCTTGTTTGCTATTGGATTGAAGACCCTAACATCCTATAGCAATTTCTCATTGTAAGATCTTTGAACAAGAGGAGATATATACTTGACCCTTTTCCTAATCCACTATTAGATTTACAAAATTTATGGAATTGTGAGATTAATGCGCCTTCCAATCGTTACATCGACCTTGGTTGATGTTAATTTTCCTGACAGGCACATGAGGATTCGGTCCCTGGTATCTATGACGAGACATGAAAGGATGAAACTGTCTTATGCTGCAGTTTACACTATCTTAGTGTGTCTAGCGTGGAATTCTACACGATCTACATGTCATGTCTAAATCTTAAAGAATATTAATACAATAATACAATACATACATTTTCTTGGCGTTCTTTTCGCAGTACATTAATTTAGTCCGTGAAATGATGATAAACGTGTGTAAGAAGTGCTTTCACGTCCATATTGCATAATTTAAAATATATATCCACCCCTAGTTTATTGTAAAGTTTTGTGGCCGTACACAGTTTGTGTCGTTAGTAACCAATCACCTTTGTTAACATTATCTCATAGACTTGTCAGATTACTTCACCTAAGCAATGCAGTATTTCAGTACAATTAGATATGTTTTGGTCTTTTCCCGTGACTGCTAACATTTAGAAATAATAACACATCAAATGCATGAAGGAAAGACAATTTTTCAAACAAAAACAAGGAAGGTCACTTGCATTCATTTTTAATTAAGAAATAAAGGATTGTTTTAAGTGCCATTTCTCTACGTAGAAAGTTAAATGAGCATGGAAACAAAACGTGTCTGTAGAAAATGAATATCACACAGATCAATGCCTTTATCTATTGATATAAGCACTCATTTTAAATACGGATGGTCGACACAGAGGATCCTGGCGTAATCTATCTAGTAGAGTCCGCTTGATGGGGCACGAAGTCGCTAGGCACATTTCGTATCGCTAGTCAGTCAGGTCCCACTAGATATATCTTCATCTGTAAAGGATGACTTTTTCAAGCTGTCCTCCACTTAAACCCTCCAATGAAGGTGATATCAAACAACTCTAGAAATTTGTGAAGCGTATATTTCTGTTTTTTTTCTTTGTCATTATGATGCATACATTTGTTACAAGTAGTTTGATGGACATCCTTTCTACGTCACAAAACACTTGAATGAGATAGATCTTTGATGGATACGTCTAGAGCCATATATAAATACCATATTGTCGATATTACTGTTACTCTGCCAGAAACAGCCAAAGGTTGCAGCCATTTCTTCTTTAATCAGGTGAGTTTTATTCTTTATTAGCTTTATAGTCATTGACAGAGCTAGCAGTAACAATGGTTAAGTATAAACTGACTTTCATATTATACAGATAAAGATTGGAAAAGTCTTCCCGTCATCGTTCAGAAATTTATTGTAAATCTTCATTAAATGCGGTTAGAGTGTTGATAGAAATATATATTTACGATAAAATGATATGCGATGAATATGGACCAAATGTGAATCATTGGTCACTTGTAACTAATATCAAAAGTGTTTCCAGAACAAAAAACGATTGGATGATTTATTAATAATAACAGCCGAAATTAATTATTCCAGTGACTTTGCAAAGATTGTTACAGAAAAAAAAACATCAAAGTTTTGATCGATATGAAGAATTCGATGATTAATAACAGTCTATTTAGGTTATTTCGTCAATGGTGGCAGGTGATACCAGTTTAAATACTTTTGGAGAGCTCATAGTACCAGTATAGATAGTTAAAAGTAAACAATAAATGTGCTAAATCTTAATATACTGTTATATAACAACAAAAGTATGAACTCTATATACAATGTTATGATACAACAAAAATATAAACTCTAGCTACATTGTTATAACACAACAAAACTATTAACTCTAAATACACTTTTATGATACAACAAAAGTATTACTGCTAAATACACTGTAATATAAAAACAAAAGTATTACTGCTAAATACACTGTAATATAAAAACAAAAGTATTACTGCTAAATACACTGTAATATAAAAACAAAAGTATTACTGCTAAATACACTGTAATATAAAAACAAAAGTATTACTGCTAAATACACTGTAATATAAAAACAAAAGTATTACTGCTAAATACACTGTAATATAAAAACAAAAGTATTACTGCTAAATACACTGTAATATAAAAACAAAAGTATTACTGCTAAATACACTGTAATATAAAAACAAAAGTATTACTTCTAAATACACTGTAATATAAAAACAGAAGTAGTACTTCTAAATACATTGTTATAACACAACAAATGCATTAACTCTAAATACACTATCATAATACAATAAAAATATGAACTCTTTTTACAATGTTATAACACAACAAATGTATTAACTCTATATATATATAATGTTCTATAACAACAAAAGTATTACTTCTAAATACACTGTAATATAACAAGAAAAGAGTTAACTCTTAATACATTGTCATAATAGATAAAAATATTAACTCTAAATACACTGTTATAACACAACAAAAGTATGAACTCTATATACACTGTTATAACACAACAAATGTATTAACTCTAAATACTCCGTAAAAATACAAAAACATTAGCTTTATATACAATGTTATAAAACAACAAAAGGATTTATTCTTTATACAATACCATAACACAACAAATGTATTAACTCTAAATACACTGTTATAACACAACAGACGTGTGAACCCTATATGCAATATTATAACACAATAAATGTATTAAATCTAAATACACTATTATGATACAAAAAATATTAACTCTATATACAATGTTATAACACAACAAATGTATTAACTCTAAATATCTCTGGATATAAAGATGGCGTTAGCACAGATAGATCGCGTAATCGGTGTTCCGTGATAAAGCCAGAGATATGTGTGATTTACTGTGCTGGGCAGTGTTGTTACTGACCGTGGTAATGGGGATTGGTTCATGGATTGGAAAGGCTGTAAAAAGGTAGATTTTGATGTACCCTGATATACTGTATTGAGCTGAAAGCTGTGTTTGGAATTTGAATTGACCATTGTAGCATACGATATATATCTAAATATTGGTTATAGGCATTTACCTGTGATAAGAGACTCAGGTAACGCAAGATTCACGATTCGTCACGCTTTATTGCGCCTAACTGAGATTGACGGTCGTGTGGCGCGCGGAAGACGAATAGTACTGCTAAAATAAGAAATAGAAACAACTGTGTTGTACTTGCAAAATGTCCACGGACATTTTATCGGATGAGTATGACAGAATAGAGAGCTTCAATGACGTTGAAATAACGATGACGTCATCGTAAATAGACAAAAGTGTGTTTGTTCTTTTGAACGAAATCGCTGGCGGACTAGACAGGGATTCTTTTAAAAAGAAAGTTAAAGACATTTACAAGCTTCATCCTGAAGAATTAGCATGTGTTCGGCAATAGCTATATGACATAACTATAGATAACAGACCAGATACTCCCCTTGGTATACTCGTGAAGCGAAGAAATGTGGGAAACACATTAGCACTGGATAAATATGCCGATGATATTTATGTTTTTTCACTACATCTTCGGTAGTATGAGCCTCAATGACATACAAAATGTTTTGTGTTACAAGGACCGCTCACAACCATATGCGACGTGACACTAGCAAACGGTAGCAATGAAACAATAAACGACTCCTTCCATGATACAGCCACAAAAGGTAATGAAAGTACAGCTAGCGTAAGTCACACGTGGGCGAAGTCAAGTGAAATTGGAAGGGAAAAGCAGAGACAAATAGAACTGAAAGGAGTAAGTGCCGACTTACTTGTAATTATTGTTGGTATGAGAAAAAAAATTCTAGAGCAGCTACATTTCCTAACTAAGGAGCACACAGAGGAATTACGTGAGTTACGATTAGCGGTTAAAGAGCTGAAAGAAAGGGTTATAGCGAAGGACAAAACAATCAAGTCATTGAAAGCACGCTTACTTCGTAAGAACAGAGAAGATAACAGTGTTAATCAATCTATTGATCAGGCTATAGCAAATACTGCACTTTCATACGCGGATGCCTTATACTCGCTTAAAGTATCACCAGGTACTCGCCTCGATGTCAACAGTAGCTCAGTATCATACAATAGATTAGATACCTCTGTGGCATTTGAAAATGTAGTTAGAAACGAGGAAACGCGTTACGAATTTCGTGGAGTTAAACGTAAACCAACGGTAAAAAGAATGATTATGCTATAAATAACTGCTAACGCATCAGAGGAGGATGTAATAAGTTCCGTTGTCGCCTAAGCAGCCAGCAGAGGCGTAAAGGTGACCTTTATGCGAATTATGAAATATTGGGAGGATTAAAAAAAAACAAATCCGATCTTCACGGCAAAACTCAATATACTAGAGAGACATTTTGCTTTAGCAACAGATCCTGATTTCTGGCCGCAGAATGTTCTCATCCGCGAATGGGAGGATCGCACGAAGGAAAGATTCGCAAATAAACGCTCATCATGGAGGTTAACAATTACTTCATACGCCCATTCTATTCGCTACTTCTTGATCTGTTTGTGAATCTTCTAACATGGAATACAAGAGGCGTTTTGTATCGGACACCTCTTCTGTCAGAGATTTTAAAGGATATAGACTTAGCTGTTATCACTGAACATTGGTTCCCCCTAGAACAATTAAGTTTCGTAGAGAATATCGATGTCAATTAAAAGATATTTGGGAGGTCTGATGATCGCATAGTCCAAGATATTGAGCAAAGATTACAACATCGTTCCTGTGGAGGTGTAGCAATTCTCTCGAACAACCATCTGATGGTGTCATCACTTTTAAGCGAGGGCAGTGATCGAGTAATTGTTGTATCCGTGCAACTTCAAGATAAATCATATCTGTTTGTGATCGGAGATCTCCTACCATCTACAAATCGTCCAATTTTCGAACACAAAGACACTCTTGAATGTCTCCGATTAGTTCGACCGATATCGTGAGCAAGGGAGACTATCATTCTCGGTAACTTAAATGGCCACATTTCAAAGAAGTTTGGTATTAAAAGTCACGGGCACGCTAGCGAAAGAGGCACTTTACTGGAAACATTTATATATTCTCATCGACAGGAGAAAGTGTGATTTGGTGAGGATCTTGTGTAATACATGATGACCACTTCCTTAATGTATCAGATCATTTGCCAGTTACAGTTTCTTATGAGATATTGTTTTCCCCTCACCAACAATCTAAAATGTCACGAGCAGTTAATTGGAGAAAGGCAACCGGCGAAGAGAAGATGGTATACGAGACCAGGCTAAATGAGACACTGGGAAAAATACTTAATTACAAAAGATGATCTAGAATGCATAAAGAACAGCTTGAATCATTAGTACAATATACTACGGCAGCAATTCGTGAGGCTGCGAATGCTTCGTTGCCACTTAAGCTATATTGTCCATTCCTTAAGCCTTACTGGAACTACAGCAATGTTAAGGATCGCCATGATATTATGAGGCGATATTGTGCTTACTGGATACAACAGGGACGCCCAAGAGGACACTCTTTGGAGTCTTTCAGTGTGTAAAGAAGAGCAAATCGCGAATTGCGAACAGCTTTGGATAAGACGAAAGATCAATATGATCAGGAGCAATTTAAATAGTTGCTGACACAGCTGAAGTAGACGTTGCAACTTTTTATAAAGTTGTAAAGAAAAGATCCGGATACCAACAAGAAAGCATGAAAAGAACATTATCAGGATTAAGCAAAGCCGGGGATAAAACCTCATTTTGATTCCATATTCAAAGAGGAAGTCGAACGCAGCATTGATGGAATGTATGAGCAAAGTTTCGATAATCAGAATACGGTTTGCATGAATCGCGTAGAAGTGGATGAGTTGGATGAAGCGATCAGAGATATGAAAAATGGAAAAGCTGGTGGGCACGACCAAATAGTTATAGAACATATCCGTCATGGAAGGATGTTGTTTAAAAAAGTAATAGTTATGCTCTTCAATACTATTTTTGATTTGGAGGTGTACCCAAGGCATTTTTAAAAAAGGGAATTTTTATAACACTATTTAAAGGAGGGAAAATAAATAAAGTGGACATGAATAATTACAGGGATATCACTTTAACATCAGTGCTGCAAAAACTTCTTGAGAAGATTATGTATAGGCGAAAAGTGAAGCGTTGTTCAAAAATTGAATTTCCGCACAAATTTCAACAAGGCTTCCGGCCTCAATGTGGCAGTATAACAGCCGCTTTTACTGTAAAGGAGTCGATATGTCATTATCTGGAACGTAACGCAGTGTTTCTTGACAATGCAAAAGCCTTAAACAGCGTCTGGATACAGGGACTGCAGTACATGGTATACAAATTAGGCTTCAACGGAAACTTCTTGAAGATACTAAACGATTCGTTTCATGGAGTGACAGCCTATGAATTATACAACGGACAAAAGAGTAAGGAGTATCCTATTGAACAAGGGGCCGGTCAGGGAAGGACTCTCACTGCATGGCTCTTCCTCGTCATGATTAATGGATTAGCAACTAAATTTGAGGTAAGCGGTCTTGGACTTAGCATTAAAAATCTACATATCCCTTGTGATTTCCTAGCAGACTTACTATTAGCAACTTCAATCCGGAATCTCCAATTGCAGTTAGACATTGTACACGGTTATGCAAATACTTGGAGACTCAACTGCAATTCATCAAAGTCGTTATTGATGCAGTTTACCTGTCGGAAACTTCCCCCAAAGGAACCAGAGGTTCAGTGTTATATAGGAAATACTCCAATATTCTGGGAAACATCAAAAGTATACATGGGAATAACATTATGTTCCATCCTTAAACTCGACAATGATATGTTAATTCGTGCAGAAAGGGGCGTGCAACTGTTAATAGCCTTATAAATATTGGAATGCACCAGAATGGCATCAACCCGCTAAGTAGTCTAAGAACTATCAAAATTAGAATTTTCTTCTTTGAAATGCAGCGCGGGGCAATGGAAGCGTTTTATCACGAACGTTACCGAACGGTATTATTTCACTTAGTGGTGGAATAGGTGTGATAACAGTGTGCTTCTGGAACATTATAGACGTATACATCCTCATAAAAGCGCGAATTCTCTGTGGAAGCTAAGCTTAAAGTATCCAAAGCTGACACGGGCAGTTGATGAGCTTGTTAAGCTCTGTTATAGGACAGTGACAGAGAGTGTAATTTGTAAACCAACAACGAACACCACAAACCATTTTCTTATCCAATGCCCAGCCAACTGGAGTCGCACGATGGGTAGAACACATGCTTTATGAAGTAAACTTTCTTCTTGCGAACTAATATACAATCTCTTAGATGACGTATCTGATGACGTCAACATGTAAATAACATGTAAATCTGTCAACAATTGCAGTAATGATTGTTCAATATTTTACCACTTAATTCCATTTATACCTTTATTTAATTGAAACGCAATAATTAATTGTAAAATAGGGCATGGTATGCGATTTCTGCATGGAAGAAATAAAGAAACTTTCTGTCTGTCAATGTATGAACTGTAAATACACTATTATTTAACAACAAAAGTATTAACTCTATATACACTATTATAACACAACAAAAGTATGAACTCTAAATTCACTGATAGTACAACAAAAATATAAAATTATTTTCATTTAAGAGAAACGCGGATTAGGTAATAGTTAATTATATAATCTTTCAAAGCCACGGTCAAAAACAATATTCAATCCTGAAAAATGTCATGAAAGTACTTGGTTGACGCCATGTGAAATTAAGCTTACATTATGCCAGAAAGATGAATTTACTTACAAGCTGTATAAACGACACAATTACGAGGTAAATAAAAAAAAACTTTATTCAAATCTTTTACACTTGAGCTTTTCACTTTCTAATTACTGAATGCATGTTTGAGGTCCATCTGTTCTACAATCAATTAGTTGATAAAACCTTTTTTCAACAAAGTTTGAGTCACGACTTGTATGCGGAACCTATCTTTAAATCTTCAGTTCCCTCCACAAATTAAACGCCAAGAAGAATTCACGAATTATTTTCACTCCAATATACTCCTACATATAGAGATATGGTTGGATATTCTAGTTGATCTATATCATTATGACGTCATAATAATGACAGGAACGTGTAGTATATATCTGTCTTTTTTCCTGTTTGTGGTGAGAAGTGTTTGGTGTGTTCCACTTACAGTTGTACACTTGAATATGATGTCGTGTAATAAGTTTGGCAACCCGAGAACAGCGTTAATATCATAGAAATATTGTGCTATGTTACTTATATAATATGTGTTTTTCGTTATTTTTCAGTGATTCACACATCGTGTTAGCAAGATAAAGATGAAGGTCGCTATCCTCTTGTTGATCTGTGTGTCCTCCGCACTGGGAACATACAATGTACCAACCGTAAACACACGAACCGTCGTCGCCAACCCTATAAGCCATGGAGTTTTTCCCGGCCACACATCATACTCAACCGCACCAACAACGTACCATGACGGCGGCTATGCTAGCCAACACGGTTACGGCAGTCTTAATGGCTTTGTCGCTAATATAGTAAGTTTTGAACACATATTATCAAAAAAGAAGAAGCAATATAAACAAACGAACAAAACATTGCTATTAATCTAAATGCAAATATCCTACAATTTATTTTAAAATGGCTGTAGTAAAAATGTATTATACCAATTGAAATTCTAGACCTTGATACGTTACTGCATACTTTATATCAAGAAATGTGTCCACAATTTATCTATTCATTGGTTTTATATAAGTACTATACAATATAAAGGCAATATAATATCAACTTCTTATTATTTTCAGAACGCACCTTCCACGGTAAATAATATTCTTGTATATGTGTACGGGTGTGTTGGTGTTGTACAAGTTTTTATTTGTTTGTTTTGTGTTGTCATTCCTATTAAGTGTTTCAGTCATGCTTGGCTGGTTCGTTCAGTATGTTACCTCTTTTTATACTTGTTTGTATTCGTTTCATATTCTGCATGCTTTTGATTCAAATGTATTCTTTTTTCCGATGGACACGGTTTTGTTTTTTTTAATCTAATTCAGTTATTTGCGTGTTTGATAAGTTTTCTGATATGTTTGTTCGTGGTTCTCAGTGTTTTATAAATCCTATTTTGCTCAGAATTATTTCATTTATCGTCTGTATTTTATATATTAAACCTTCCAATGCAGAAGATATTCAGTGTACATACAAGTAAACACAAAACGATGAGTGTCTGTGTGTTAGATTTTCATTTTGGTATAAAATTAATTGTAAACATATTTCTTAAATGTCAAAGAAAATGCGAATCGCAGCTTTAATGTTCCTCCACGGTATGTCAGCATTCAATGCTTGACATAGTCATACCATGTAGATGATCATTCTAATTTATAGACATATAATTATAATGAGAATCTTAACAAATACCGAGCGAGTTAGGTATTAAATGTTTTGTTACGATATCTACCAGTAATTCATACATACCAGACACATATATCGTTGTATTTCTTCTTTATACTAGTTTAACAATATATTATATAAATGTAGAATATCTTACACCTCATGTGGTCTAAATTGTTATTGCAATATCTTACACCTCATGTGGTCTAAATTGTTATTGCAATATCTTACACCTCATGTGGTCTAGATTGTTATTACAATATCCCATGCATGATGTAGTCTAGATTGTTAGTAAAATATCCCATACATGATGAAGTCTGGATTGTCAGTAAAATATCTTACACCTCATGTGGTCTAGATTGTCAGTAAAATATCCCATACATGATGTAGCCTAGATTGTCAGTAAAATATCCCATACATGATGTAGCCTAGATTGTCAGTAAAATATCTTACACCTCATGCGGTCTAGATTGTTAATAAAATGTCCCATACATGATGTAGCCTAGATTGTTAGTAAACTATCCCATACATGATGTAGTCTTGATTGTTAGTAAAATATCAAATGTAAAAAAAGCCTAAATCACATGTAGTCTGGTTTTCTAGTAAAATAGACCATACCGCATTTTCGTATGTTCTGGTTCAATAGAGTTTTCTGACTAATGATATAAAAGTGGTGATTGTTAGCCAACTAACTGATTACCAAAACTACTTAAGTGAGGACAAAGAAAGTTAAATTAAGAACAATTTGAATGATAATATTTGATTTCTTTGTAATTGCAGTACGCATCATACTCCCATGGCATGTCAGCTGCACCATCTGTAAGTGAAATATGTTGTCTTGGGGTAGCAAATCAGCGGGGAAACTAATTTAAACAAATATCATACTTTGCGAGTAATACAATAGTTCACTTGTAAAATATCCTATATATCATGTAGTCTAATTATCTTGTACAATATCCTATATATCATGTAGTCTAGTTCTCTTGTACAATATCCTTTATATCATGTGGTCTAGTTATCTTGTACAATATCCTATATATCATGTGGTCTAGTTATCTTTTACAATATCCTATATCACATGTAGTCTGGTTTTCTAGTAAAATAGACCATACCGCTTTTTCGTATGTTCTGGTTCACTAGAGATTTCTGACTAATTATATAAAACTACTTAAGTGAGGACAAAGAAAGTTAAATTAAGAACAATTTGATTGATAATATTGTATTTCTTTGTAATTGCAGTACGCATCATACGGCACCTTTGCTGCACCATCTGTAAGTGAAATATGTTGTCCTGGGGTAGTAAATCAGCGGGGAAACTAATTTAAACAAATATCATACTTTGCGAGTAATACAATAGTTCACTTGTAAAATATCCTATATATCATGTAGTCTAGTTATCTTGTACAATATCCTATATATCATGTGGTCTAGTTATCTTGTACGATATCCTATATATCATGTAGTCTAGTTATCTTGTACAATATCCTTTATATCATGTAGTCTAGTTTTCTAGTAAAATAGACCATACCGCATTTTCGTATGTTCTGGTTCACTAGTTTTCTGACTTACGTAAATGTGGTGATTGTTAGCCAACTAACTGATTACCAAAACTTCTTAAGTGAGGACAAAGAAAGTTAAATTAAGAACAATTTGATTGATAATATTGTATTTCTTTGTAATTGCAGTACGCATCATACGGCAACATTGCTGCACCATCTGTAAGTGAAATGTGTTGTCCTGGGGAAGCAAATCAGCGGGGAAACTAATTTAAACAAATATCATACTTTGCGAGTAATACAATAGTTCACTTGTAAAATATCCTATATATCATGTTATCTAGTTATCTTGTACAATATCCTATATCACATGTAGTGTGGTTTTCTAGTAAAATAGACCATACCGCATTTTCGTATGGTCTGGTTCACTAGAGTTTTCTGAGTAATTATATAAAAGTGGTGATTGTTAGCCAACTAACTGATTACCAAAATTACTTGAGCGAGGACAAAGAAGGTTAAATTAAGAACAATTTGAATGATAATATTGTATTTCTTTGTAATTGCAGTACGCATCATACTCCCATGGCATGTCAGCTGCACCATCTGTAAGTGAAATATGTTGGCTTGGGGTAGTAAATCAGCGGGGAAACTAATTTAAACAAATATCATACTTTGCGAGTAATACAATAGTTCACTTGTACAATATCCTATATATCATGTGGTCTAGTTATTTTGTACAATATCCTATATATCATGTGGTCTAATTATCTTGTACAATATCAAATATATCATGTAATCTAGTTATCTTGTACAATATCCTATAAGTTATATATTTTTTTTAATTGTAAAATATCCTATCCCTTATGTAGTCTAGTTCAAATTTAAAAAAAAACTATTTAACGTGTAGTCTGGTTTTCTAGTAAAATAGACCATACCGCATTTTCGTATGTTCTGGTTCACTAGAGTTTTCTGACTAATTATATAAAAGTGGTGATTGTTAGCCAACTAACTGATTACCAAAACTACTTAAGTGAGGACAAAGAAAGTTAAATTAAGAACAATTTGAATGATGATATTGTATTTCTTTGTAATTGCAGTACGCATCATACGGCACCATTGCTGCACCATCTGTAAGTGAAATATGTTGTCTTGGGGTAGCAAATCAGCGGGGAAACTAATTTAAACAAATATCATACTTTGCGAGTAATACAATAGTTCACTTGGAAAATATCCTATATATCATGTGGCCTAATTATCTTGTACAATATCCTATATATTATGTGGTCAAGTTATCTTGTAAGATATCCTATACATGTGTAGTCTAGTTCTCTTGTACAATATCCTATACACGTGTAGTCTAGTTCTCTTGTACAATATCCTATATATCATGTGGTCTAGTTATCTTGTACAATATCCTATATATCATGTGGTCAAGTTATCTTGTAAGATATCCTATACATGTGTAGTCTAGTTCTCTTGTACAATATCCTATACACGTGTAGTCTAGTTCTCTTGTACAATATCCTATACACGTGTAGTCTAGTTCTCTTGTACAATATCCTATATATCATATGGTCTAGTTATCTTGTACAATATCCTATATATAACGTGGTCTAATTATCTTGTACAATATCCTATATATCATGTGGTCTAATTATCTTGTACAATATCCTATATATTATGTGGTCTAGTTATCTGGTACAATATCCTATATATAACGTGGTCTAATTATCTTGTACAATATCCTATACACGTGTAGTCTAGTTCTCTTGTACAATATCCTATATATCATGTGGTCTAGTTATCTTGTACAATATCCTATATATCATGTGGTCTAGTAATCTAGTACAATATCCTATATATAACGTGGTCTAATTATCTTGTACAATATCCTATATATCATGTAGTCTAGTTATCTAGTACAATATCCTATATATAACGTGGTCTAATTATCTTGTACAATATCCTATATATCATGTGGTCTAGTTATCTTGTACAATATCCTATATCACATGTAGTCTGGTTTTCTAGTAAAATAGACCATACCGCATTTTCGTATGTTCTGGTTCTCTAGTTTTCTGACTTACGTAAATGTGGTGGTTGTTAGCCAACTAACTGATTACCAAAAGTACATATCCTATATATAAAGAAAGTTAAATTAAGAACAATTTGATTGATAATATTGTATTTCTTTGTAATTGCAGTATATCATACGGCACCATTGCTGCACCTATATATCTGTAAGTGAAATATGTTGTCCTGGGGTATATATAGCGGGGAAACTAATTTAAACAAATATCATACTTTGCGAGTAATACTATATATAGTTCACTTGTAAAATATCCTATATATCATGTAGTCTAGTTATCTTGTACAATATCCTATATATCATGTTGTCTAGTTATCTTTTACAATATCCTATATCACATGTAGTCTGGTTTTCTAGTAAAATAGACCATACCGCATTTTCGTATGGTCTGGTTCACTAGAGTTTTCTGACTAATTATATAAAAATGGTGATTGTTAGCCAACTAACTGATTACCAAAACTACTTAAGCGAGGACAAAGAAAGTTAAATTAAGAACAATTTGATTGATAATATTGTATTTCTTTGTAATTGCAGTACGCATCATACGGCAACATTGCTGCACCATCTGTAAGTGAAATATGTTGTTCTGGGGTAGTAAATCAGCGGGGAAACTAATTTAAACAAATATCATACTTTGCGAGTAATACAATAGTTCACTTGTAAAATATCCTATATATCATGTAGTCTAGTTATCTTGTACAATATCCTATATATCATGTTGTCTAGTTATCTTTTACAATATCCTATATCACATGTAGTCTGGTTTTCTAGTAAAATAGACCATACCGCATTTTCGTATGTTCTGGTTCAATAGAGTTTTCTGACTAATTATATAAAAGTGGTGATTGTTAGCCAACTAACTGATTACCAAAACTACTTAAGTGAGGACAAAGAAAGTTAAATTAAGAACAATTTGAATGATGATATTGTATTTCTTTGTAATTGCAGTACGCATCATACTCCCATGGCATGTCAGCTGCACCATCTGTAAGTGAAATATGTTGTCCTGGGGTAGTAAATCAGCGGGGAAACTAATTTAAACAAATATCATACTTTGCGAGTAATACAATAGTTCACTTGTAAAATATCCTATATATCATGTAGTCTAATTATCTTGTACAATATCCTATATATCATGCTGTCTAGTTATCTTGTACAATATCCTATATCACATGTAGTCTGTTTTTCTAGTAAAATAGACCATACCGCATTTTCGTATGGTCTGGTTCACTAGAGGTTTCTGACTAATTATATAAAAATGGTGATTGTTAGCCAACTAACTGATTACCAAAATTACTTAAGCGAGGACAAAGAAAGTTAAATTAAGAACAATTTGATTGATAATATTGTATTTCTTTGTAATTGCAGTACGCATCATACGGCACCATTGCTGCACCATCTGTAAGTGAAATATGTTGTTCTGGGGTAGTAAATCAGCGGGGAAACTAATTTAAACAAATATCATACTTTGCGAGTAATACAATAGTTCACTTGTAAAATATCCTATATATCATGTAGTCTAATTATCTTGTGCAATATCCTATATATCATGTTGTCTAGTTATCTTTTACAATATCCTATATCACATGTAGTCTGGTTTTCTAGTAAAATAGACCATACCGCATTTTCGTATGGCCTGGTTCACTAGAGTTTTCTGACTAATTATATAAAAGTGGTGATTGTTAGCCAACTAACTGATTACCAAAACTACTTAAGTGAGGACAAAGAAAGTTAAATTAAGAACAATTTGAATGATGATATTGTATTTCTTTGTAATTGCAGTACGCATCATACTCCCATGGCATGTCAGCTGCACCATCTGTAAGTGAAATATGTTGTCCTGGGGTAGTAAATCAGCGGGGAAACTAATTTAAACAAATATCATACTTTGCGAGTAATACAATAGTTCACTTGTAAAATATCCTATATATCATGTAGTCTAATTATCTTGTACAATATCCTATACACGTGTAGTCTAATTATCTTGTACAATATCCTATATATCATGTAGTCTAGTTCTCTTGTACAATATCCTTTATATCATGTGGTCTAGTTATCTTGTACAATATCTTATATATCATGTGGTCTAGTTATCTTATACAGTATCCTATATCACATGTAGTCTGGTTTTCCAGTAAAATAGACCATACCGCTTTTTCGTATGTTCTGGTTCACTAGAGATTTCTGACTAATTATATAAAAGTGGTGATTGTTAGCCAACTAACTGATTACCAAAACTACTTAAGTGAGGACAAAGAAAGTTAAATTAAGAACAATTTGATTGATAATATTGTATTTCTTTGTAATTGCAGTACGCATCATACGGCACCATTGCTGCACCATCTGTAAGTGAAATATGTTGTCCTGGGGTAGTAAATCAGCGGGGAAACTAATTTAAACAAATATCATACTTTGTGATTATTACAATAGTACATCCTGGTAGTTACAAAACAACATTTATTACGTTTTTGTTGATTAGAGTTATTATTCCATTTATTTTATCCAAATTTTGAAATATTAGAAAAGTATGAAAGACAGGCATTACGGGAACAGGACACAGGAACTGTTTCAATGATGCATTTTTATTCGCTAATAGAATAAGAATAAGAATTCGAGTACACCGTTTAGTGACAAAATCGATAGCTTTATTTACCAATGATGTGCAGTTTTTACTTTAGAGACTGTTTGTGACCTGAAGAATTTTGAAATATTAGAAAAGTATGATTGTTTGTGACGACTGTAGATTGTTTGTGACGACTGTAGAGATTGTTTATGACGACTGCATGGTTTGTTTGTGGCGACTGTAGTATTGTTTGTGACGACTGTAGGAATTGTTTTTGACAACTGTAGAGATTGTTTGTGACGACTGTAGAGATTGTTTGTGACGACTGTATTATTGTTTGTGACGACTGTAGGAATTGTTTTTGACGACTGTAGAGATTGTTTGTGACGACTGTAGAGATTGTTTGTGACGACTGTAGAGATTGTTTGTGACGACTGTAGAGATTGTTTGTGACAAAATGTAGCTTTATTTTTGTGACTGTAGAGATTGTTTGTAGATTTGTTTGTGACGATTAGTAGAGATTGTTTGTTTGAGATTGTTTGTGACGACTGTAGAGACTGTTTGTTTGTGACGACTGTAGAGATTGTTTGTGACGACTGTAGAGATTGTTTGTGACGACTGTAGAGATTGTTTGTGACGACTGTAGAGATTGTTTGTGACGACT
Source organism: Ylistrum balloti (assembly GCF_031769215.1). Taxonomy (NCBI): domain Eukaryota; kingdom Metazoa; phylum Mollusca; class Bivalvia; order Pectinida; family Pectinidae; genus Ylistrum; species Ylistrum balloti. The sequence continues at coordinate 119,801 of NW_026782088.1, forward strand.
GTAGAGATTGTTTGTGACGACTGTAGAGATTGTTTGTGACGACTGTAGAGATTGTTTGTGACGACTGTATTGTTTGTGACGATTGTTTGTGACGACTGTAGTAGATTGTTTGTGACGACTGTAGAGATTGTTTGTGACGACTGTAGAGATTGTTTGTGACGACTGTAGAGATTGTTTGTGACGACTGTAGAGATTGTTTGTGACGACTGTAGAGATTGTTTGTGACGACTGTAGTATTGTTTGTGACGACTGTAGAGATTGTTTGTGACGACTGTAGAGATTGTTTGTGACGACTGTAGAGATTGTTTGTGACGACTGTAGAGATTGTTTGTGACGACTGTAGAGATTTTTTGTGACGACTGTAGTATTGTTTGTGACGACTGTAGGAATTGTTTTTGACGACTGTAGAGATTGTTTGTAGATTGTTTGTGACGACTGTAGAGATTGTTTGTGACGACTGTAGAGATTGTTTGTGACGACTGTAGTATTGTTTGTGACGACTGTAGTATTGTTTGTGACGACTGTAGAGATTGTTTGTGACGACTGTAGAGATTGTTTGTGACGACTGTAGTATTGTTTGTGACGACTGTAGAGATTGTTTGTGACGACTGTAGAGATTGTTTGTGACGACTGTAGTATTGTTTGTGACGACTGTAGTATTGTTTGTGACGACTGTAGAGATTGTTTGTGACGACTGTAGAGATTGTTTGTGACGACTGTAGAGATTGTTTGTGACGACTGTAGATTGTTTGTGACGACTGTAGATTGTTTGTGACGACTGTAGAGATTGTTTGTGACGACTGTAGTATTGTTTGTGACGACTGTAGTATTGTTTGTGACGACTGTAGAGATTGTTTGTGACGACTGTAGAGATTGTTTGTGACGACTGTAGAGATTGTTTGTGACGACTGTAGAGATTGTTTGTGACGACTGTAGTATTGTTTGTGACGACTGTAGTATTGTTTGTGACGACTGTAGAGATTGTTTGTGACGACTGTAGTATTGTTTGTGACGACTGTAGAGATTGTTTGTGACGACTGTAGTATTGTTTGTGACGACTGTAGAGATTGTTTGTGACGACTGTAGTATTGTTTGTGACGACTGTAGAGATTGTTTGTGACGACTGTAGAGATTGTTTGTATTGTTTGTGACGACTGTAGTATTGTTTGTGACGACTGTAGTATTGTTTGTGACGACTGTAGAGATTGTTTGTGACGACTGTAGTATTGTTTGTGACGACTGTAGTATTGTTTGTGACTGTAGAGATTGTTTGTGACTGTAGAGGTTGTTTGTGACTGTAGAGGTTGTTTGTGACTGTAGAGGTTGTTTGTGACGACTGTAGAGATTGTTTGTGACGACTGTAGTATTGTTTGTGACGACTGTAGTATTGTTTGTGACGACTGTAGAGATTGTTTGTGACGACTGTATTATTGTTTGTGACGACTGTATTATTGTTTGTGACGACTGTAGTATTGTTTGTGACGACTGTAGTATTGTTTGTGACGACTGTAGTATTGTTTTGTACTGTAGAGATTGTTTGTGACGACGAATTGAATGACAGCTTCTTTATTATTTAAAGAATTATTGAAGTATCTAAACATTCATTATATTTGCTGAAATCTTAAATTAATTTATGCTCATTAAATGAGATTTATTGTGAAAGAATGTTTTAAATACAGAAATCATACTCGGCTCTGTCTATTGAGGTACTATCGCCGCCTCAAATGGCTTTATTGATCACGTCAAGAGTAATTCCATTCCCATTTCAAATCTATCCTCTATGTAAACATACAACCTTAGCATAGTTTAAAAACATCTTCCAAATACTCTGTATCTCTTTTCTTTTTCTTTTTTTTAACACGTCTTCTGTACCAACAGTTAGCGTTTAAATGCGCTTTGTGTTGAATTATATAATAATATTTCTGCACGTATACACTGAGCAAGCTCCTCTTACGAAATCAAACACTCTGTGGTCGCTACTTTAAGATGTCGAATTTTATTTTGGTTATTGGTTAGTCTCCTCTGCATACTATACTCTCTCTTAGCTCACCGAATGTTCTCGTGTTAGCTTAATAGAATCAAAAAGTTAAGAACCGTAAAGAACTATTGCATTTAAATAGCGAAACAACATAATCCGAGACGGGAAAACGGAGCGTTCTGTCAATCGTGTAAGCTCAAGCAAGCCACATTGCCACACTAAATGTTTTCTTTGATATTATCATATGCAGACCACATTAAGGTTTTCTGATATTGATAAAGAGGAAGTAAATGTGTTGACTTTTCTAAAATACTTCAATAATCGATGTTGTCGATCAGTTATGGCATGTAAAACATACCATGTCAATGTTGTAAAGAACACCATGTAAATTTCTTCAACGGGAAAAACACAAATCTTACAGGACTGTTGTATATCTGTTTTTGTTTATGCTTTCAGGGCAACAGTTTTTACTCCTCTGCACCAGCTATTGTAAGTATATGAATGCGATTCCCTGCTTTATGACCTGTACGACATTATTACGTGTTCCGAATCTTTCTAGAGGTGATCGGTGAAAACAGTAATACTGGTCTAAATTAATACTCACACGATTATATGCTATTATGTTTGCTTTTTCGTCTTGAATTGAAATCCGATATCAAAGTGCAGTATTTCTAACTTTGATTGCGTATTATCGCCTATCAAAGAGCTTGTTGTTAACGATTGCTTTTTTACAAATGTAGATTACGTATTTATTGAAGTGTCAATGAAATTGTCGTTAGTGATTGAACTTTTATTTGTACATTTCAAGTTTTTATTGTATAAAGATGATCTTGTATGATATTCTATTTAGATGATATTTATGAAGCGGGTCTCGGAGATTTCATTTTCATCGAGACTTTTCAAATGATCTATGAAAGATGAATGGTGAAAACGGAAACGAATATAAGATTCTGTTAATCACACAACATTACAATAGGATCATATTAGACTGATACACAGTCGGGTTTAGCGATACTTTCGTTTTCGTGTCAAGTGTCAATGAAATTGTCGTTAGTGATTGAACTTTTATTTTTACATTTACAACAACTGTAGGCTCCGTATTTACATAAGGGTTGTTTCACGATAACATGAATGAGTTTGGATATTACAGGCACTTATCAAATGTCTAGATGACTGTTGCTAAAACTAGTATTTTCTGTCGGGTTGCCTGGTTATCACCACGAACTGCACTTACTGACTACGGATTTCAGTATTAAAACCAGCGTTTTATTTATCGATATTAGTAATAATTGAGTGTATTTCATTTCCTTGTTTTTTCTTGTTTTCTGTCCTCTTCGTATGCAGACCACCCAGCAATGGTACGCTAAGATATCAGATCTATCGGGATTTCGGCCTGCATCACAAAAACTAAAATCTCAAAAATGGCACATTTCAAGTTTTTATTGTATAAAGATGATCTTGTATGATATTCTATTTAGATGATATTTATGAAGCGGGTCTTGTAGCTTTCATTTTCATCGAGACTTTTCAAATGATCTATGAAAGATGAATGGTGAAAACGGAAACGAATATAAGATTCTGTTAATCACATAACATTACAATAGGATCATATTAGACTGATACACAGTCGGGTTTAGCGATACTTTCGTTTTCTATAATGTTGTCACAATGCATACGACGCCATTACATAACACATTTTCTAGTTCTATGAACTGAAACTTTCTCTGATCAATAAACATTTGTTGCCGATGCACTGTTCCATATGGACGTCGCAATGTTGTTACGTCATAAGTACGTATGACATTGACCACAAGCCAGAAAGCAGACGATGCTTAAGCTTGAATTCGGAACTAGAATACTCCCCAAATAGTGTTTTCATACGAAAAGTAAAAAAGAAATTTGTTTAAATTAATTAAAGTGATTGAGAGAGAAAACAAATTAGTAAAATTAGGTTAGATTAAGTTTATTTCGTGATCGTTTAGAGTATTTGCAATACTGACTCTTTCAAACGAGCAGTTACCCAATATGTCGGTCGGAGGAAGCAGACAACTTGAGTTGGATTGAAGATAATATACATTTCGACATGTAAATAATGTACAATGTCCCCATGTGGTCAGTTCAACTTCTTTAATCAAGTTATAATAAGATCAATCTTTGTTAATCGCTATTGCCATAAACTCAAAAAAGGATCATTATTTAAATACGTATCTAAATATCATTATGATTGGTTGCCAATGTTTTATAATTGCGTGCAACTTTTAATAGAAAACAATTATTATGTTACTCGCTGTATTAGACTAACCTTATCTTATTCTTTACATCATTGTTTAACTTAATTAGCTCTTAAGCATGAAATGCTATGGTTATTTAACAAATCTCATTTTAACATCAAAAACAAATGTCAATAGGATTGAAAATCAGGAATTGCCTATTTTAGTCCTCTCTTTATAGTGACTTTTTACTGTAAAAGAAGCTATATCGGACAAGTTAAACTTGCATTGTATTGTAGTATTATCTAGTCTCACTTGTCGTGTTGTCAATAGCATTGTATTGTTCTCTAGTCTCACCTGTCGTGTTGTCAATAGTATTTTATTGTTCTCTAGTCTCACATGTCGTATTGTCCATAGTATTGTAATGTTCTATAGTCTCAATTGTCGTATTGTCAATAGTATTGTGATTTTTTTTCAAGCCATACTTGTCGTGTTTTCAATGGTTTTGTGATCTTTTTAGCAACACTTGTATTTTAAAATGTATTGTGGAGTTTATGAAACGCTTGTCCTATTGTCAATGATATTGTGGTCTTTTCTAGCCACACTTCAATTGTAAATAATATTGTGGTGTTTTCTGATCACACTTGACGTATTGTAAATAGTATTTTGGTTTCTTTTCAAATACCTCTCGTTGTAAAAGTTGGTCCTAATGTTATTGTAGAAATTACTACAAGTGATGAAGGCTTTTTTCTTTAATTTTTACAGGCAGGTGGCGCCGGATTCGTAAGTAAAACGTCTTAACTTCTGCAACTGACATTGTACTGTAAATTGAAGCTATATCGAACAAGTTAAACATGTATTGTCAATAGTATTGCATTATTATCTAGTTTCACTAGTCGTATTGGCAATAGTATTTGTATTGTTCTCTAGTCTCACTTGTCGTATTGTTAATAGTATTGTTTTTTATCAAGCCATACATGTCGTTTTTTTTCAATCTTTTTGTGATCTTTCCAGCAACACTTGTATTTTTAAACTGTATTGTGGAGTTTTAGAAACGCTTGTCCTATTGTCAATAATATTGTGGTCTTTACTAGCCTCACTTATATTATAAATAGTATTGTGGTGTTTTCTGATCACAGTGACGTATTAATAATAGTATTTGGTTTCTTTTCAAATAACATCCGTTGCAAAAGTTGGTCCTAATGTTATTGTAGAAATTACTACAAGTAATGATTTTTTTTTATATTTGCAGGCAGCTGGCCCCGCACTTGTAAGTAACAAAACGTCTTAACTTCTGCAACTGACATTGTACTGTAAATTGAAGCTATATCGAACAAGTTAAACATGTATTGTCAATAGTATTGCATTATTATCTAGTTTCACTAGTCGTATTGGCAATAGTATTTGTATTGTTCTCTAGTCTCACTTGTCGTATTGTTAATAGTATTGTTTTTTATCAAGCCATACATGTCGTTTTTTTTCAATCTTTTTGTGATCTTTCCAGCAACACTTATATTTTTAAACTGTATTGTGGAGTTTTAGAAACGCTTGTCCTATTGTCAATAATATTGTGGTCTTTACTAGCCTCACTTATATTATCACTTATATTATATCCGTTGTAAAAGTTGGTCCTAATGTTATTGTAGAAATTACTACAAGTAATGATTTTTTTTTATTTTTGCAGGCAGCTGGCCCCGCACTTGTAAGTAATAAAACGTCTTAACTTCTGCAACTGACTTTGTACTTTAAATTGAAGCTATATCGAACAATGTCGTATTGTTCATAGTATTGTAGTGTTCTCTAATCTCACTTGTAGTATTGTCAATAGAATTGTGATTTTTTTCAAGCCATACTTGTCATGTTTTCAATAGTTTTGTGATCTTTCTCGCAACACTTATATTTTTAAACTGTATTGTGGAGTTTTAGAAACGCTTGTCCTATTGTCAATAATATTGTGGTCTTTACTAGCCTCACTTATATTGTAAATAGTATTGTGGTGCTTTCTGATCACAGTGACGTATTGATAATAGTATTTTGGTTTCTTTTCAAATAACATCCGTTGTAAAAGTTGGTCCTAATTTTATGGTAGAAATTACTACAAGTGATGAAGGCTTTTTTCTTTCATTTTTGCAGGCAGGTGGCGCTGGATTCGTAAGTAATAAAACGTCTTAACTTCTGCAACTGACTTTGTACTGTAAATTGAAGCTATATCGAACAAGTTAAACATGTATTGTCAATAATATTGCATTATTATCTAGTTTCACTAGTCGTATTGGCAATAGTATTTGTATTGTTCTCTAGTCTCACTTGTCGTATTGTTAATAGTATTGTTTTTTTTTATCAAGCCATACATGTCGTTTTTTTTCAATCTTTTTGTGATCTTTCCAGCAACACTTGTATTTTTAAACTGTATTGTGGAGTTTTAGAAACGCTTGTCCTATTGTCAATAATATTGTGGTCTTTACTAGCCTCACTTATATCGTAAATAGTATTGTGGTGTTTTGTGATCACCGTGACGTATTGATAATAGTATTTGGTTTCTTTTCAAATAACATCCGTTGTAAAAGTTGGTCCTAATTTTATTGTAGAAATTACTACAAGTGATGAAGGCTTTTTTCTTTCATTTTTGCAGGCAGGTGGCGCCGGATTCGTAAGTAATAAAACGTCTTAACTACTGCAACTGACTTTGTACTGTAAATTGAAGCTATATCGAACAAGTTAAACTTGTATTGTCAATAGTATTGTAGCGTTCTCTAGTCTCACTAGTCGTATTGCCAATAAATGTATTATTCTCTAGTGTCACTTATCGTGTTGTCAGTAGTATTGTGATGATTTCTAGCCACACTTTTCCTATTGTCGATAACATGGTAGTGTTATCTGGTCTCACTTGTCGTATTGTCAATTGTATTGTAGTGTTTTTTAGTATCTCCAAACAGAGACAAGTTTTAGAATATCGCATGCAGTCAATACAAAGATTTTTTTTTATTATTCTAGCAGGCAGCTGGCTCCGGACTTGTAAGTAACAAAACGTTTTAACTTCTGTAATTGACTTTGTACTGTAAATTAAAGTTATATCGAACAAGTTAAACATGTATTGTCAATAGTATTGCATTATCATCTAGTTTCACTAGTCGTATTGGCAATAGTATTTGTATTGTTCTCTAGTCTCACTTGTCGTATTGTTAATAGTATTGTTTTTTTTTCAATCTTTTTGTGATCTTTCCAGCAACAATTGTATTTTAAACTGTATTGTGAAGTTGTGGAAACGCCTGTCCTATTGTCAATAATATTGTGGTCTTTTCTAGCCACACTTACATTGTAAATAATATTTTGGTGTTTTCTGATCACACTTGATGTATTATTGATATTTGTTTGGTTCGTTTTTAAACAACCCTCGTTGTCAAAATTAGTCCTATTGCTATTGTAGAAATTACTTACACTTATGTACAAAATATCTTGTTTCAGGAACTAATCGGAGATTACGTAAGTACATGTTTAATCATACATAAACCAGAACAATCTGACCAGAAAATTAATAGGAAATTACACGCCATGACCATTTCACATGGAAATATGACAAGATCATTTTCGATTTTCAAACAGAGACAAGTTTTAGAATATCGCATGCAGTCAATACGAACGTTTTGCACAAATCAAAAAGTTTTATAGCTCTATGATTGAGGTGCATTTTGAAAGAACGTTAAAAAGAAATTCAAAACAAACCATTGGAAAGACACACTGGAATCAAAGTAAATATGGATTTGATATATATTTTTTCTTTTTTCTTTATATTGGCTAGAAAGGACGATACATTGTGCTTCATTGCAACATGGTTTAAAATCCTGAAGGTATCATTGGTCACACGTTATATATTATAGATAAGGTTGTATTTAAAACATCAAGAATATACCAATATGGCAATGTAATCGTAATCCAAACTCAGATTCCATAAACCTATGGCGGAATATGAACAAAGGAAGGATTTACACAGGGTCTCTTGAAAAAACACACGGAAAATAAGACCATGATTTCCGGAAGAGTAAGCATCTTCTGCTTCATTAACGGCACCCGCCATGTAAATTTCGGTCAATCCAAATAAGTAATGTCACGTTCTCAAATGAGAACAAGACATACAACAATGGAGCATCAAACACATCCAGTTTCACATCGCACAAGGAAATAAAATGTATCTCAATGAGATCACTTTGGCGAAAACATCTCCATAATTTTCATCACACTGCATCTTTTGAAATTTCGTTTTAACAATTTGTCCCTCAGTTGACGACTTCTTGCATGAAAATCGTGATAAGTTAAGACAAGATAGATATAAAATCAGTTTAATGATAATTTGTTAACATATTATGAAAAGCAAGTGTGGCTGGATAGGATAACATTGTTTTATTTACGGAAGTAGAGCGCCATAGTCACTATTTTGCTGTATGACATTTGCTCCAAACCACACTATTATACATATAATCATTGTTAATGTAGAAAATGATGAATAACACTAATGATACCTTATCATTACGCCTGCATTACACTTAAGTTGAATCTTGGGAAGTTATTCAGAAAAAGGAATTGATTTTATCTTATAAAGCGTGCTTATTTTATAACATTGATTAAACTTGTGTTTAATATTCAGTTTGGTAAATTTTATTATATTATTCCTGGTTATTGTTACATTTGATTGATGGTGTAGACAGATACAAAAGCTAATTGTAGTATTAACATATAAATGTTATATTTCCAGTTTATAGATACAAACTCAAGAGAGGATTATTACCGATAAATTCAGACAAATGTTTTGTAACAGTGCGAGAAATATAAACGGACTATAATCATAATTTAAATGCACAGCAAAACATCTTCAGTTTTAAACTTGTCGTATTGTCAATAGTATTGTGTTTTTAACAAGCGATACATGTCGGTTTTTTTTAAAAAATCTTTTTGTGATCTTTCTTGCAACACTTGTATTTTAAACTGTAATGTGGAGTTTTAGAAACGCTTGTCCTATTGTCAATAATATTGTGGACTTTACTAGCCTCACTTATATTGTAAATAGTATTGTGGTGTTTTCTGATCACAGTGACGTATTGATAATAGTTTTTTGGTTTCTTTTCAAATAACATCCGTTGTAAAATTTGGTCCTAATTTTATTGTAGAAATTACTTCAAGTAGTGATTTTTTTTTATTTTTGCAGGCAGCTGGCCCCGGATTCGTAAGTAATAAAACGTCTTAACTTCTGCAACTGACTTTGTACTGTAAATTGAAGCTATATCGAACAAGTTAAACTTGTATTGTCAATGGTATTGTAGTGTTCTCTAGTCTCACTAGTCGTATTGCCAATAAATGTATTATTCTCTAGTGTCACTTATCGTGTTGTCAGTAGTATTGTGATGATTTCTAGCCACACTTTTCCTATTGTCGATAACATGGTAGTGTTATCTGGTCTCACTTGTCGTATTGTCAATTGTATTGTAGTGTTTTTTAGTATCTCCAAGCAGAGACAAGTTTTAGAATATCGCATGCAGTCAATACGAACGTTTTGCACAAATCAAAAAGTTTTATAGCTCTATGATTGAGGTGCATTTTGAAAGAACGTTAAAAAGAAATTCAAAACAAACCATTGGAAAGACACACTGGAATCAAAGTAAATATGGATTTGATATATATTTTTTCTTTTTTCTTTATATTGGCTAGAAAGGACGATACATTGTGCTTCATTGCAACATGGTTTAAAATCCTGAAGGTATCATTGGTCACACGTTATATATTATAGATAAGGTTGTATTTAAAACATCAAGAATATACCAATATGGCAATGTAATCGTAATCCAAACTCAGATTCCATAAACCTATGGCGGAGTATGAACAAAGGAAGGATTTACACAGGGTCTCTTGAAAAAACACACGGAAAATAAGACCATGATTTCCGGAAGAGTAAGCATCTTCTGCTTCATTAACGGCACCCGCCATGTAAATTTCGGTCAATCCAAATAAGTAATGTCACGTTCTCAAATGAGAACAAGACATACAACAATGGAGCATCAAACACATCCAGTTTCACATCGCACAAGGAAATAAAATGTATCTCAATGAGATCACTTTGGCGAAAACATCTCCATAATTTTCATCACACTGCATCTTTTGAAATTTCGTTTTAACAATTTGTCCCTCAGTTGACGACTTCTTGCATGAAAATCGTGATAAGTTAAGACAAGATAGATATAAAATCAGTTTAATGATAATTTGTTAACATATTATGAAAAGCAAGTGTGGCTGGATAGGATAACATTGTTTTATTTACGGAAGTAGAGCGCCGTAGTCACTATTTTGCTGTATGACATTTGCTCCAAACCACACTATTATACATATAATCATTGGAATATTTAATTTTCGCTTATATACAATTGTGTCTAACTTATTTTGTAATACTTCTTTCGTCTGTTTACTTACAATAATAACTTATAACTGTACTTAAAATGTTGCTTTTATATAAATTTATAATTGAAATATCTTTATACCTAATCGTAGACGATTTAATCTGTGAAATATGCATGAAATATTGTCACATATATTAGACTTTGAAATAATCCAACTCATAAAGCAAACATGTATTAGCATTTAAAAGTGAAAAATATTGTGTATTCATTACTAAAATAGTGTTTTTGTTAATGTTGACTGACCGATATTTGCTGAAAATTTATATCATTGTAAGTCTACACGCTTTATATTTGAAGGCTGGTGCTGGTGCGTTTAATGCTGGCCAACAAGGAATTGTGAGAACTATTCTAGTGTAGAAACATGTGCTTAATTTTTTGGCATTAACATCTCTGTAAAGAAGACAATACGATTTTCTTGGCAGATGATGATAAAAGTCATTACTACGGGAACGACAAAAATAACAATTAATAAATAAATAGAATGACATGTCACGTTTAAATGTTGATTAAGATGAAACTTTCACTATTGTTAATGTAGAAAATGCTGAATTACACCAATGATACCTCAGTTGATTCTTGGGAAGCTATTCAGAAAAAGAATTTATTTTGTCTGATAAAGCGTGCTTATTTTATAACATTGATTAAACTTGTGTTTAATATTCAGTTTGGTAAATTTTATTATATTATTCCTGGTTATTGTTACATTTGATTGATGGTGTAGACAGATACGAAAGCTAATTATAGTATTAACATATAAATGTTATATTTCCAGTTTATAGATACAAACTCAAGAGAGGATTATTCCCGATAAATTCAGACAATTGTTTTGTAACAGTGCGAGAAATATAAACGGACTATAATCATAATTTATATGCACAGCAAAAAATATCCAGTGTTAAACGGCATTCGTCCTATGATTATGATGATATGCATAGTTGTCTTGATAGTCTAATAGAATAGATAAAAGATAAGACATTCGTTTTAAAAGACATATTCAGTCCGTAAGCATAGTTGATGAGTCATAGTTAAATGAAAATATCCCCTGTGTAATGTCTGTTCTATCCGAATAAATGTTTGGATCTAGTAAGAGGCAAAAGGAGGACTTATATTCAAAAGATGCTAAACAGCTCACAGCTTATTTACAAAAATAAATTATTTGCATAATCATATTTTGTAATATATATTTCAAACGTGAATAGCAACATGGATTGCATTCATTCTTACTGAATAAGCAATGACTTTTTCCTGTGAAGCCCGATTTATAAAATAATTACATTATATATATATATATATATATATATATATATATATATAAGTATTAACTTAACATTACATATGTCTCTGGTTATTATTATTATTAGTATTATATATATATATATATATATATATATATAGAAACATATGTAATGTTAAGTTAATACATGTATAGTTTGAATATTGCTTGGGCTATGGACATGTACGTATGTACATAATAGCAGAAGGAAAAAAATGATAAAAGTGCTGAAGGCAATGATGGTTATTAATAAGCAGATCGAAAGTAACACGTTGGAAGGGTATAGTTCCTTTTTGTTTGCCTTTTGCATTTTTTCTGTTTTCTTGAATGAAAATATTTATTTATTTCAGATGACGGGATATAACTCCCCTGCTGTATATTCGGTAAGATGTCATACAATACAAATTAAATATCTTATAACTGTAATTGAAGTGTGCTTTAATATAAATTTATAACTAAAATATCTTTATATCTAATCATATACGATTTAACCTGTAAAGTATGCGTGAAATATTGTCACATATCTTAGACTTTGAAATAATCCAACTCATAAAGCGAACATGTAATAGCATTTTATAAGCGAAAAATATTGTTTATTCATTGCTAAAATAGTGTTTTTGTTATTGTTGACTGACCGATATTTGCTGAAAATTTATATCATTGTAAGTCTACACGCTTTATATTTGAAGGCTGGTGCTGGTGTGTTTAATGCTGGCCAACAAGGAATTGTGAGAACTATTCTAGTGTAGAAACATGTGCTTAATTTTTTGGCATTAACATCTCTGTAAAGAAGACAATACGATTTTCTTTGCAGATGATGATAAAAATCATTACTACGGGAACGACAAAAATAACAATTAATAAATAAATAGAATGACATGTCACGTTTAAATGTTGATTAAGATGAAACTTTCACTATTGTTAATGTAGAAAATGCTGAATTACACCAATGATACCTCAGTTGATTCTTGGGAAGCTATTCAGAAAAAGAATTTATTTTGTCTGATAAAGCGTGCTTATTTTATAACATTGATTAAACTTGTGTTTAATATTCAGTTTGGTAAATTTTATTATATTATTCCTGGTTATTGTTACATTTGATTGATGGTGTAGACAGATACGAAAGCTAATTATAGTATTAACATATAAATGTTATATTTCCAGTTTATAGATACAAACTCAAGAGAGGATTATTCCCGATAAATTCAGACAATTGTTTTGTAACAGTGCGAGAAATATAAACGGACTATAATCATAATTTATATGCACAGCAAAAAATATCCAGTGTTAAACGGCATTCGTCCTATGATTATGATGATATGCATAGTTGTCTTGATAGTCTGATAGAATAGATAAAAGATAAGACATTCGTTTTAAAAGACATATTCAGTCCGTAAGCATAGTTGATGAGTCATAGTTAAATGAAAATATCCCCTGTGTAATGTCTGTTCTATCCGAATAAATATTTGGATCTAGTAAGAGGCAAAAGGAGGACTTATATTCAAAAGATGCTAAACAGCTCACAGCTTATTTACAAAAATAAATTATTTGCATAATCATATTTTGTAATATATATTTCAAACGTGAATAGCAACATGGATTGCATTCATTCTTATTGAATAAGCAATGACTTTTTCCTGTGAAGCCCGATTTATATAAAAATTACATTATTAACACGTTGGCAGGGTATAGTTCCTGTTCGTTTGCCTGTTTTCTTGACTGTAAATATTTATTTATTCCAGATGCCGGGATTTAGCGCCCCTGTTGCATATGGGGTAAGATATCATACAATACAAATTAAATATCTTATAACTGTATTTGAAGTGTTGCGTTAATATAAATTTATAATTAAGATATGTTTATACCTAATCATAGACGATTTAATCTGTAAAATATGCATGAAATATTGTCACCTACTTAAGACTTTGATATAATCCAACTCATAAAGCGAACATGTATTAACATTTTAAAGCGAAAAATATTGTGCATTCATCAATAAAATAGTGTTTTGTATGTATATGGTAAAATGTCATACAACACAAATTTAACGAAAGGATGTAGGAAAGTCAGTTTAACTACAAGTAGAACAAAATTCAATACGAAATGAATTCCAGCGTATCTTGGAATCTCGCGTGCCTTTTAATTTTCATTGTTATGTATTCCATAACATGGAGTACTTAGCAAGATGTTTTGTAGACGTTTTGTTGATGTTTTCCATAATTATTACATTGTGAAACGGTTAAGTTGATGTCGTGATTCGTAATTTCAACCTTTTTCCGTTGGTAAGGTATATATTTTGAATAAAGTTTTTAAATAGTAGACAGAATTTTAAAAAAAGGGCATTTATTGTGGTCACAAGAAATTCGTGAATCCCGACTGGATATGATACATTTATCAGTGTTTTACTTTGTTTCTTGATCTTAGTGATTTGCTTCATATTTTCTAGAGTTCATTTTTAGTTCCAGTTTCTAGTTCGTAAAATAAAAGAGGAAACTTGTTGGGGAAAATTACTTTAACATATCAATGCATGTAATAGAGAATGAATAGTGAACACGAATATTTCATATGCAACATAATCTGTTTCTTGTAGTGAAAAAATCACCAACATATACTTATATTTCTGTTTTCAAAAAATCATGAAAAGAACAATTTTTTTTCTCTCCAACTTTTGACCGACTAACCTCCACAGTATTTGTAGTGAATGGTTTCAGAAATTAAATTCATTATTCGTTACAGGGATTTTCTCGTTTTGTGTATTACCTGATATAGGGACCGAATTGTTTATTTTGATATACAGACATTGTTGTGTGTACAATTTGATATACGGACAGGGCCATGTATATGTATCAACATAGGGACAGATTTTAATGATGATTTTGATATACAGACATTGTTGTGTGTACAATTTGATATAAGGACAGGGCCATGTATATGTATCAACATAGGGACAGATTTTAATGATGATTTTGATATACAGACATTGTTGTGTGTACAATTTGATATAAGGACAGGGCCATGTATATGTATCAACATAGGGACAGATTTTAATGATGATTTTGATATACAGACATTGTTGTGTGTACAATTTGATATAAGGACAGGGCCATGTATATGTATCAACATAGGGACAGATTTTAATGATGATTTTGATATACAGACATTGTTGTGTGTACAATCTGATATACGGACAGGGCTGTTTGTCATTGAAGGGGCACACCTGGGTATTTAGTTACCTATATCGGTAGTCCTGTGATATTCCCTGCTTTGTCTTTCAGGTTGTAGTAGTGTTTTCCAATCTATTCTTAAGATTTGAGGTCACCTGAGATGAAAACATTTATAGTTCACGTCCTTCTTGGGTCTGAGGGCGGAGTCAAAAATGGTGAAATTGACTTAAATCTAAAATCTTCTTCTCAATATCCTAATATATAGAATCAAATGTTCTTCATGGATGGACGAGTCTGAAGGTACTTTACCAAAGTTGTAAATTTATGGTCCTAGGTCTCACCTTTCACCATCGGGATGGGGTAAAGTTTACTATAGTTTATATAGGAAAATAACATATTTGAAAACGACAGTTTGGTGCTATGCACGTATTGACCCTGGCTGACGGGCGGGGTCAAAAAGGGGTCAAATCAACTGAAATTTCAAAAATCTTCTTCTCAATAACCAAATGTTGTGTAATCTAATGCTCCTCGCTGATAGAAGTGTCTTAAATTAAAATTCTTCCGACCCTGTACAAATAGAAGTATTGAGTCCCTCTTCTCTATACTTCAAATTCATTCCAGTTGTTTCAGTTTGTGAGTTCACTCAGGTGACCGTTATGGCCCCTTTGCCTCTTGTTTCTATTCCATCTTATTTTCCTTTGGTAGTTTTGATTTTCTAAGTAATTGGTTCATTTAGCATTTATTTGTTCTTCTTGGTCAAATTATTTACATTAAATAAGTACTAGCAAATTATTGCTTGTACATATTCAACAATACAGGAATTGATACATTTCTAATTTCATTTTTCAGAGTCCTAATTACTTTCCCATTAACGTAAGTACAACAAAATTCGGACGACTATGTGGTTTGGGTCATTTTTATTCTAAAAAATTGGGAAAATGACATAATGTTCATACTTTTCTAATTTATGCAAACTTGAAGTGGTGACCTCGGCAACCATAGCTGGAACTATGATATAAGGGAGATAACCGTAATTTGAAAAACAGTGATTTTCAAGCTTAATAATGAATTTTAAAATCTAGAATTTGGGGCCAAGAAAGACAAAAATATTGGCTGTTAATGTTTATATTTCGTGATAGATTGAAAGAAGAGTTGAATCTCTATATACCTTCCATGTTGTAGATATCACTTTTGTTGGATTTAATCGTTAATATATCATAGCACGACTATCCTTTATAAAAGTATGTAATTTGTTTATATGGGGAAAACTTTGATACGAATTACATGAATTCAGTATTAAATGTTTTTGAAACTTATTTGTAACCGCATATATAAAAGTTCAAAAGACATGTTTCACTATCCCTTGTATCTAATAATTTGATTGGTGAAATTTGTTTCGTACCTAATAATTGGATGGGTGAAATTGTTTGGTATCTAGTAATTGGATAGGTGAAAATGTTAATTCATGTTTTATATATTTTACAGGGACAATATTAAGCGATCTTCAATGGAATATGAAATAATTCGATAGCAGAGAAGTTTCATATTTAAAAGTGTTTCGACGCCCGAAGATGAATAAAACTAAATAGAGCAGACATATATACGTCTCATCGTTTTTATTCTCTCTCTTAAGAAAGGTAATATTTTAGAGCTAGCTGACACTCCCACGTTTATCAAAATAAGGCATACCGTATCATTTCATATATTCATTCTAAGTCCATAGCTTTCAAGCTTTTCAAGCAAACATTGCAACATATGAATGAAAAACAAAATCTTCACATGTTCTCCCTCTCTCCTGTTTTAAAATCAGGCGTGTCGTGAAGGTTACTAGTAACCATGATTACCGTTCCTGTTTCTGGCCATCTACACATACTTGTCATGTAGAACCTTCGGGAACTTGAAGTTAGATCCACTTTCAAAGCGATTTAGATAACCAGATTCACATTTACATGCAAAATTTAAATGTTTAACTACTTAAACTACATTTACAACCAGTTTGTTTATATGTGTGTAAATACCTCATTGCCTGTTTCGCGCAATACTCATTTTTTTGGTAAGTAAGGGCCATGACAAATAAACGCAATTACAAAGTTTTTTTTAGCAAACTACAGACACTTCAATTAGCACAATTAGCACGTATTTTACCGCAATATGTTCAGCGCGAAAAGCGTTCAATGAAAATAACCGCTGTATTACATACACGTTTACATTAAGTTCATATTCCATAACTAATACTAGAGTAGGTATAATATTGTATTCCTCTGATGTGTTGACCGGAAGTAAGACATAATTCAATACAAAATGAATTCCAACATGATATATTGGACTTTTGTCTTCTTATATACTTTGTCATCTATAATGGTACTCTAAGTAAGTAAGTTGAAAACGGACGAATCATGTGAAGTTATGAAGAAATTTCACTCGTGGACTACTATTTTTGACGGCGTAGTTGACGGCGTAGTTGACGGCGTTGACAGTTAGTATCGTAAACGAGTTTTCTAGCTACTTAGGTAATTCTCTTGAGTGTAGCTCTGGAAGTTTTGGTAGATTTCAGCAAATTTGGTATGCATTATCACCACAAATCACAGATTTCAAATTCATGAATTCCGAACTGGTGACCTCTTTCCCGGATTTTTAGGACCAAAAATAAAAAAAAGAATTAACTGGTTTCCTGATACTGGAAAAGCTGACTGTGGGGGCGAAAATTGTAAAAAAAAAAAGTGCAGAGATCCCCTCTTTTTCATCATTAAAAGCATCCTCGATAATTTCTCTTTCAAAACTTAAAGCTTTAAAAAACGTTTAATACTAGAAGATGGTGAAATAAAAGATTTATATCGTTTTGGAACATTTCCCTTTTTGGTTGCTTTGCAGTTTCAAGCTGGTTAAGTAGAATGAAAACCTAGGATTTTTTACATTTTAAAAAGATATTCGAGTATTATGCCCTTATATCGTAATAAAAGATGAAAAAATAGTTCAAAAAGGTTGCTTTTTGACGATATATCGATAGATTTGGCAAGTATGAAAAGTGACAAACTCTGACAGGCATAAATGTCACAAACTGTTATCAACCCTATCTCCAACAAATATCAAATTGGACATACACAGCTAAATGATAATGTCCATCGCCGTTAATATGCCCCAAGCTGGCATGTGATGTATGTATTACCGCCACAACTTCACTTACCAATTATGAAGGTGTGATTTGTAGTGTCTAGGAATCTGTAGTTTCCAGAGTTTCCAGAGTAGTTGTGTATTGTATCGGTTCGTAAAACTTTGATATACATCTTTTGATTAAAGCGGTGAATGATATTAACTAATTGCATTTTTAATTTTTTAAGAGATATCGAATAAAAAACAGCCATCAAAATAAATGAGGAAAACACAAGAGCTTTCATGTTGGCGTAAACACAATTGTAAGTGATTTTTTCACCCCAATTTTAGAGATTTGGTGTTGTTATTTTTTTGCTTGGAAAAGACAGAGCACGCTCTTTCGATGTGAGATGAATAATCAAATGCTTCTGAATTGTATAGACTTCACGCTTCAAGTAATACTAGCATTTTAAATTTACACTATCAGGTCTTTTTTAGGAAAAGAAGTAAATGACACTGCAAATCTAACAAGTGATTTAAACAATAGCTTCTGAAAAAAAGATATATTAGAAACAAGTGATGTCTATCGTCTTTCTATCGACACAAAAACATACATGTATATTCATTTTTCCCATGAAGGACAATAAAGACTAAGCTAACAAACGGAGCGTTACATCTAGTTGTTTTGCCGGAAGGAAAGATAGCATCAGTTGTACGTAGATAAACAAGACAGAACATGACAACCATACGAGAGTTGTGAGCCATTTTATCACACCTGTATGACGAGCAAAAGGTCATCTGTGAAGGTATATTGATTGTCAGCATATATTATAGGGTTTGGAAATTTGTTTCTATCGTTAGGGTTTCGATACAGTTTAACAAATACGGATTTCATTCTCTACTGGGTAAACACTGTAGGAAATCAAAATAAACAAAATATAGACATAATAGTTTTCACCATATTACACAACAGATACATTTACAGTACATACACAGTACGTACAAAGTACACAACAGATACATTTACAGTACATACACAGTACGTACACAGTACAAAACAGATATATTTACAGTACACACACAGTACACAACAGATACATTTACAGTACATACACAGTACGTACACAGTACACAACAGATATATTTACAGTACATACAGAGTACGTACACAGTACACAACAGATACATTTACAGTACATACAGAGTACGTACACAGTACACAACAGATAAATTTACAGTACATACACAGTACGTACACAATACACAACAGATACATTTACAGTACATACACAGTACATACACAGTACGTACACAGTACAAAACAGATATATTTACAGTACACACACAGTACACAACAGATACATTTACAGTACATACACAGTACGTACACAGTACACAACAGATACATTTACAGTACATACACAGTACGTACACAGTACACAACAGATACATTTACAGTACATACACAGTACGTACACAGTACACAACAGATACATTTACAGTACATACACAGTACATACACAGTACACAACAGATACAATTACAGTACATACACAGTACGTACACAGTACACAACAGATACATTTACAGTACATACACAGTACGTACACAGTACACAACAGATACATTTACAGTACATACACAGTACGTACACAGTACACAACAGATACATTTACAGTACATACACAGTACGTACACAGTACACAACAGATACAATTACAGTACATACACAGTATATACACAGTACGTACACAGTACACAACAGATACATTTACAGTACATACACAGTACGTACACAGTACACAACAGATACATTTACAGTACATACACAGTACACAACAGATACAATTACAGTACATACACAGTACATACACAGTACACAACAGATACATTTACAGTACATACACAGTACGTACGCAGTACACAACAGATACAATTACAGTACCTACACAGTACACAACAGATACATTTACAGTACCTACACAGTACGTACACAGTACACAACAGATACATTTACAGTACATACACAGTACATACACAGTTTACACAGTACACAACAGATATATTTACAGTACATACACAGTACACAACAGATACATTGACAGTACATACACAGTACATACACAATACAGAACAGATACATGTACAGTACATACACAGTACATACACAGTACACAACAGATACATTTACAGTACATACACAGTACATACATAGTACATACACAGTATACACAGTACACAACAGATATATTTACAGTACATCAACAGTACACAACAGATACAAATACACTACATACACAGTACACAACGGATATAATTACAGTACATACACAGTACATACATAGTACATACACAGTATACACAGTACACAACAGATATATTTACAGAACATACACAGTACACAACATATACAATTACAGTACATACACAGTATATACACAGTACACAACAGATACATTTACAGTACATACACAGTAAATACACATTACACAACAGATACAAATACAGTACATACACAGTACATACACAGTAGACAACAGATGTAATTACAGTACATACACAGTACCTACACAGTACACAACAGGTACATTTACAGTACATACACCCTACACAACGGATATATTTACAGTAAATACATAGTATCCAACAGATATATTGACAGTACATACACAGTAAACAACAGATACAATTACAGTACATACACAGTACACAACAGATACATTTACAGTACCTACACAGTACATACACTGTACACAACATATACCTTTAAAGTACATACACAGTACACAACAGATACATTTACAGTACATACACAGTACATACACAGTACACAACAGATACATTTACAGTACATACACAGTATATACAAAGTACACAACAGATACATTTACAGTACATCAACATTACACAACAGATACAATTACAGTACATACACAGTACATACATAGTACATACACAGTATACACAGTACACAAGAGATATATTTACAATACATAAACATTACACAACAGATACAAATACAGTACATACACAGTACACAACAGATATTTACAGTACATACACAGTTTACACAGTACACAACAGATATATTTACAGTACATACACAGTACACAACAGATACAATTACAGTACATACACAATACATACATAGTACATACACAGTACACAACAGATATATTTACAGTACATACATAGTACACAACAGATATATTTACAGTACATACACAGTTCATACACAGTATATACACAGTATACAACAGATACATTTACAGTACATACACAGTAAATACACGGTACATAACAGATATATTTACACCACATACACAGTAAATACACAGTACGTAACAGATATATTTACAGTACACTCACAGTACACAGCAGATACAAATACAGTACATACACAGTACACAACAGATATTTACAGTACATACACAGTATACACAGTACACAACAGGTATATTTACAGTACATACACAGTACACAACAGATACAATTACAGTACATACACAGTACATACATAGTACATACACAGTACACAACAGATATATATACAGTACAAAGATAGTACACAACAGATATATTTACAGTACATACACAGTACATACACAGTATATACACAGTATACAACAGATACAATTACAGTACATTCACAGTAAATACACAGTACACAACATATATATTTACAGCACAAACAGTATACAACAGATACAAATACATTACATACACAGTACATACACAGTAGAGAACATATATATTTACATTACATACACTTTACACAACAGATACAATTACAGTACATACACAGTATACACAGTACACAACGGTTATATTTACAGTACATACACAGTATACACAGTACACAACAGATATATTTACAATACATAAACATTACACAACAGATACAAATACAGTACATACACAGTACACAACAGATATTTACAGTACATACACAGTATACACAGTACACAACAGATATATTTACAGTACATACACAGTACACAAGATATATAATTACAGTACATACACAGTACATACATAGTACACAACAGATACATTTACAGTACATACACAGTACATACACAGTACACAACAGATATATTTACAGTACATACACAGTACATACACAGTACACAACAGATACATTTACAGTACATACACAGTACATACACTGTACACAACAGATACATTTAAAGTACATACACAGTACACAACAGATACCTTCACAGTACACAAGCAATACCTTCACAGCACACAACCAATACCTTCACAGTACACAACAGATATCTTCACGGTACACAACAGATACCTTCACAGCACACAACAGATATCTTTACAGTACACAACAGATATCTTCACAGTACACAACAGATATCTTCACAGTACACAACCAATACCTTCACAGTACACAACCAATACCTTCACAGTACACAACTGATATCTTCACAGTACACAACCAATACCTTCACAGCACACAACAGATATCTTCACAGTACACAACAGATATCTTCACAGTACACAACCAATACCTTCACAGTACACAACAGATACCTTCACAGCACACAACAGATATCTTCACAGTACACAACCAATACCTTCACAGTACACAACAGATATCTTCACAGTATACAACAGATATCTTCACAGCACACAACCAATACCTTCACAGTACACAACCAATACCTTCACAGTACACAACAGATACCTTCACTGTACACAACAGATATCTTCACGGTATACAACAGATACCGTCACAGAACACAACAGATACCTTCACAGTACACAACAGATATCTTCACAGTACACAACAGATACCTTCACAGTGCACAACAGATACCTTCACAGTACACAAGAGATATCTTCATAGTACACAACAGATACCGTCACAGAACACAACATGCACCTTCCACGAGAATACCAAGATGTCAACAGAATCTAAATAAACAGAGATTTGATAAAAATATGACAGAATGACGTCAAAAGAAAGGTTTACACAGAGAAACCCGCCCAGTTCATAAAACAACTCAAATGAAACCTAGAAAAACAAGCCAATCAACAGACAAACTAGCGAGCATAAAAAAACTTCAGTTTCATATAGCACAAGAAAATGAAATATTTCTCAATGAGATCATTATGACGACCATAACTCTTGGTTGATACAAAATGGAATCCCATCTATCCAGTGCTGCTCAAGATCAAATTGTCGAATTATTTCATTTCCTGCAAAAGAGTTTTAAAGCATTATTTTTAGTTCCTATATTCAAGAAAAAGTTGACGAGCAGAAGATGACCGCCTGGTTATGGCATGTACTTACCATTTATTTAAACCGCTGTTAAATTGACAAATTGGATGACCTGCTGGTAAAGAAATAAGTATAAATGGTTATTAAGCATCCGATAAAAAGGACTCTGATTAATATACATTGTTATCCATGAAAAGAACTTTCCGGAAACTTAATTCAAACTTTGATAGATGGATCCCAATCAGTAAAGCATTTTAAAACACAGCTCTGTAGTCTTTGATCCTAATGTCAAATAAACACTTCCAGATTTTCATGATAGGCATGTTATTGTGCCTGTAGATTTAGCATATAAGTATCTGATCGTCATTTGCAGACTGCATAGCATTCCCGCTTGATAACGGAGGAAACCCTACCTATATATTATCCAATCTTTCCAAATAGGAAGTAGTCTTGCTGCAGTATTACAATCATTCAGATTGTCAATTAATGATAACAATATAGACCCCTTGTTTATATTGAATCCGGACCTCCCCCGTTAATACTGGATTCCTAAACAAGAATCGGCTCTTCTAGTTGCTTAATCAATTATTAACGTTAATTTCATTACTATCAAATCAGGGTTACAGTCTCAAAGTAATACTTCTTCTCTATGTGGAATTAATGGTATATGGATTTTACAGAACTCCAAACGTTTTAATTATATCTTAAACATCCTCTTTTTAAAAACATGTTATATAAAAATTGTTCACGCTATCCCATTCCAAACTGGGGGTACGTCTTCGATATCTTTTCACGGAAGATTTAATTTTAAAGAACGGTGGTACAAATATATAACTGTAAACTACACTGCTTGTTTGAAAAAATTCGTCCAAATCAATTTTATTAACGTCTTCATTGCGTTTGGCGGTAAGATCTTCCAACAGACTGTTGGAATGAACTAACTATGCCCTCTGACTTGTTCTCATGTCACGACCTTGCGAAGTGCATCTATTTCGCTTCCAGATATATTGATGATGCCCTCTCTTCAAATAACAGCATATTTATTGACTGTCTTTGTCATGTATACCCATCAGAATTGGAAAGGAAACGTGAAACCTTCTACATGAACTGTTTACCTCGATCTTTTCATCCAACGACCACTTTTTTTTTACACAGCTATATATACTAATCGTGATGATTTCAATATCCGTATTGTAAACATTCCATTTCTGTAATAGCATCACACCTACATCCCCAACCTATTGTGTTGATATGCAGCAATCACTACGATATTCAGGTGTTTGTTCTCGATATCACGAACAAAAGGTCGGCAACTTCCAAAGGTTTGGCGAGATGTAGGTGGAATGATGGTCTTTATAATGACCTTAGAGGGAAAGTAATGAGTATATCCTTGTAAAAAAATGGAGGTGTTTGGTGCTCATCATATAAACTCACCAGAAAAAACACAGCCTTCTATATCAGCCGTTTATCTCGATCTTCTCCTACAACAAAACAACATGAACAGCTTTCCGCCAAGTTGTATTATAAACAATTAGCAATATCCCTGTGTCTCCAGCCTATGATATGTACAAACCACAGTTCACATTCGTTGGCCTGTTCCCATTACCACGATTTTCGTGCAAAAAGTCGTCAACTGAAGGACAAATTCGTTACACTGGGCTTCTTAAGATGCAGGTTGATAAAAATCATGGGGACTTTTAATGGTCGCCACAGCGATCTCATTGAGAAATTTTATTTTTTTTTAGTGTGATATGAAGCAGGGCGTGTTTGATACTCGTCAGTATACATTTTGGTTCAGTTGTGTGATATGAATCTAGGCGTGTTTGATGCTCGTCAGTATACGTGTTGGTTTCAATTGTGTGATATGAAGCTGGGCGTGTTTGATGCTCGTCAGTATACCTGTTGGTTCTCATTTTGGAATGTGACATTACAATCGACCTTCATTTTGTAGCTGTTTCTTCCTTCTAGGTCAGTGATTGAAGATATGGATACAGGTCGTTGAGTCGCTGATAAAAATTCATATTGTGGCTCGTTGTACATACAAAAATAAAGATATGAATTCTTGTCACGAAATCATATCGTGTCCAATTAAACAACTTGAGATTACACAAATTTCTTCACATCCGTATTCGCATTCCAATTCTTACTGGTTTTTATATTGCAAGTACTGCTTTAGAGATAAATACGTAGTTTCGTTTGAATAATAACTTCAAATAAGAAAAAGAATGTTAAGCGGAACTGAGAAGTTATCTAAACACAAGATATTTACAAATCGACGGTAGTATATCCAGCCTCAAACTTCAATCTCAGGCAAGTGTTTAGTGGAATTAAGAAGTTTAAAAAAAACGCAAATTATCAACAAGTCGACAACAGTGACGTCCAAAGCCCAGGAAACGATGGCAGAACAAATGGAATATTTAGAATTAGTACAAGGAGAATAAAACTATGTTCTTCAGAGTGATAAGCGTCTTCTGCGTTATCGACGACACAATAGCAAAACCACCACGCATTCTAAAAAGCATCGAAGGATAAAAATGTCATACTGACTTCATGAATCGTACTAAAAATATGAAATAAATGTTGTTGTTTATATTTGTAGATTTTTTTATATTTGTAGATGGAGTTTTTTTTATGTTATGTATCTAATATGATATAATGGAGTATCGTAACAGTTTTTGTTGCCCTTGGTGATTTTTTTCTCGGTTTTTATTGTCTAATGTTATGTCAACCTGTACATGTAATTCGTTTGATTTTGTTTTTATTCGTCCTGCGACCCAGTGACTTGTGACGATAGTCATAAACTCTCATTAAACCAACAGAAAAAAAAACCCCATTCATTTCATACTTTTAGTAAAACCCAAGAAAATACCAACATGTCAACATAGTAATAATCCAAATTCAAATTCCATACAACTAGGGCAAAATATGAATAAAAGAAAGATTTACTCGGAGACTCCCGAAAAAGTACCAATAGAATAAGGTCAGGTGTTCCTGAAGAGTACACGTCTACTGCTTCATCGACAACAACTGCCATGTAAACATTGGTCAATCATAAAGTATTAGAATATTTCACAATACTTAATAAGGATGAAGGACAGCTTCCTGTACACTTCGCTAAGTTTTACAAGAATATTTTTGTGCTTGTAAGACCTGAACACAATGCTAGATCTTCTGTCATGGAATATTGTTACTGCATTATGTGAAAATCACAAATTTGACCCGTTTTTACTCTTTGATCTCCATCTCTACTGCATTCCAACTTCTATTCTAATTATACTATAGCTGAAAAGTACCTTGATCATAACGAAATCGCACACTGTTTTTCTAATTAGTTGTAATATGATAACATCTGATGAACATACTTACGGTAGGCTTGGCCTGCTGCCCCGAACAACAAAACTAATTAATTAGTTAGAGTATACATTTGTATTCTACAACGTAAAAAGAGTATGACCCTCGACATATAGATGACATGCACAAATAGTAGAAATGAAAGATATCTTGATATATGATGAATTTAAAGTGTGATCAGGTTAATTATTACTAAAACAATGTTCACCTTATCAACTCACGTGACACCACAAATATAAGAATATTGACCATCTAGAAACAATATATTATTTTTTTAATGAAGTTGCAAATTTAAATTCCTTATGCTTTCTTGGTTTTTACTAATTTCACTCGTCTACATTTCAACGTTCAACATTAAACGGAATTTTCGTCGGTTCGATGACCGTTTTAGTAATAGGTAATAAAGTAAATAAACATATTTTTAGATTCCCTTTTGCTGTCAACATCAATGTGTCTAGATTTTATGTGTCATCACAGCCATCAATCAAACTACACCATTACATTTTACTGATTGCATACCGGGAAACTTTTGAACCGGGCAACTTTTACCCTATGATAAATAGATATGTTTCTGGTCAGTAAGGATCCTTCTTACCATACTTTACAATTTAATAATCATTCCCTTTAATAAAGCCCGCAGCTTCTGTATTAGCGTCCCTTTTACTGGAGGGAGGGGGAGGTTGGAAGATAAAGGGGAGATTGGAGATAAGGAGGGTGTTTAGGTAAGATGAGAGCTGGTGGGAGAGTGCTTTTCCATAGTGCCAAAACCCCTCACTGTTCTCGTCGATGAAGCAGGAGACGCTTACTCCTCTAGTACACAAAGTCTTGTTCTTCCTATAGACGTTCCTGGTGATAAAATTATTTTTTTCTATTATTCATACTTTGTAATAGCTTTTTACGTTTTAGATATGCTTATTTCGACATACGGTTACAGTTCTAGTTCTTTCTTGACTGATTTTTTCCCGTTTGTTTCATAAGAGGCTGAATACAAAAGAAGAGCCTATAAGACAGGTCACTAAAACCTTGCTAATTCCTTCAATTCTGCCTTTGGATGAATTGATATTTTGTCGTTGAACAACAGGGGTTATATATACCATCGTATTGGCCCACATGGTTAGAGCTGGAGACACGACATGTTCTGTCTGGACAACCCAACCTCCCTCGATCAACAGGAACATCTCTCCATCAGGCTGACTGATAGTGGTAATGGTTAGCAATTTCCCTTTTTGAAATTACCACACCTGGATAGTAGTAGTAACCAAAGGACATTTTTTTAAAATCATGATTTCCTTGAATGATGACAAACAACTGGCGGAGTGACTAGAAATACAGGTTGAAGAAAAGTTTAACAGTCACTACCATGACCTGTGTAGAATCGTTTGTTGACTAGCCTAGTAGTTTCTTGTTCTTATTTAAAAACAAGACATCAATCACCTGCGTTGACCAAGATTAACATGATGGCTGTAGCCGATGAAGAATTCTTAGTCTTCCATGTTTTCAATTTTCTTTTGTTTAATTTTACCCCTGCTTTATCGAAATATGATTATGTTGATCTTTGTTCCACTTGGTTGATCTTTGTTCCACTTGCTTGATCCTTTTCAATTATAGGTCTATATGTGCGGGCGCAGCATATTTTGCCTGTGATTTTAATTGAATTATCCCACACATGAGTTTTTTATTTTGCCTGTGATTTTAATTGAATTAGCCCTCGCGTGAGCTCTGTATTTTGCCTGTGATTTTAAATGAATTATCCCACACATGAGTTATGTATTTTGCCTGTGATTTTAATTGAATTATCCCACACATGAGTTATGTATTTTGCCTGTGATTTTAATTGAATTAGCCCTCGCGTGAGTTCTGTATTATGCCTGTGATTTTAATTGAATTGTTACTCACGTGAGTTGTGTGTTTTGCCTGTGATTTTAAATTAATTATCCCACACATGAGTTATGTATTTTGCCTGTGATTTTAATTGAATTATCCCACACATGAGTTATGTATTTTGCCTGTGATTTTAATTGAATTAGCCCTCGCGTGAGTTCTGTATTTTGCCTGTGATTTTAATTGAATTGTTACTCACGTGAGTTGTGTGTTTTGCCTGTGATTTTAATTGAATTATCCCACACATGAGTTATGTATGTGATTTTAATTGAATTATCCCACACATGAGTTATGTATTTTGCCTGTGATTTTAATTGAATTATCCCACACATGAGTTATGTATTTTGCCTGTGATTTTAATTGAATTATCCCACACATGAGTTATGTATTTTGCCTGTGATTTTAATTGAATTAGCCCTCACGTGAGTTCTGTATTATGCCTGTGATTTTAATTGAATTATCCACACACTGTGAGTTGTGTGTTTTGCCT
This sequence comes from Ylistrum balloti, assembly GCF_031769215.1. NCBI lineage: Eukaryota > Metazoa > Mollusca > Bivalvia > Pectinida > Pectinidae > Ylistrum > Ylistrum balloti. The sequence goes on from NW_026782088.1 coordinate 148,920, forward strand.
GTGATTTTTTTCCCACACATGAGTTATGTATTTATGCCTGTGATTTTAATTGAATTCTCCCACACATGAGTTATGTATTTTGCCTGTGATTTTAATTGAATTATCCCACACATGAGTTATGTATTTTGCCTGTGATTTTAATTGAATTAGCCCTCGCGTGAGTTCTGTATTTTGCCTGTGATTTTAATTGAATTGTTACTCACACTGTGATTTTAATTGAATTATCCCACACATAAGTTGTGTGTTTTGCCTGTGATTTTAAATGAATTATCCCACACATGAGTTATGTATTTTGCCTGTGATTTTAATTGAATTAGCCCTCGCGTGTGTTCTGTATTATGCCTGTGATTTTAATTGAATTATCCCACACATGAGTTCTGTATTATGCCTGTGATTTTAATTGAATTGTTACTCACGTGAGTTGTGTGTTTTGCCTGTGATTTTAAATGAATTATCCCACACATGAGTTATGTATTTTGCCTGTGATTTTAATTGAATTATCCCACACATGAGTTATGTATTTTGCCTGTGATTTTAATTGAATTAGCCCTCGCGTGAGTTCTGTATTTTGCCTGTGATTTTAATTGAATTGTTACTCACGTGAGTTGTGTGTTTTGCCTGTGATTTTAAATGAATTATCCCACACATGAGTTATGTATTTTGCCTGTGATTTTAATTGAATTAGCCCTCGCGTGAGTTCTGTATTATGCCTGTGATTTTAATTGAATTATCCCACACATGAGTTATGTATTTTGCCTGTGATTTTAATTGAATTAGCTCTCGCGTGAGTTCTGTATTATGCCTGTGATTTTAATTGAATTATCCCACACATGAGTTATGTATTTTGCCTGTGATTTTAATTGAATTGTTACTCACGTGAGTTGTGTGTTTTGCCTGTGATTTTAATTGAATTATCCCACACCTGAGTTATGTATTTTGCCTGTGATTTTAATTGAATTAGCCCTCGCGTGAGTTCTGTATTATGCCTGTGATTTTAATTGAATTGTTCCTCAGTTGTATGTGTTTTCGCATTGATAACTGCTTATTTGTGTTACACGCGTGTTGCTATGAAGTTTATAACTGTTATCAGGAAAACATATGTACAACCTGAAAACAGGAATATCGACAAGTGAACAATCTAATGTCAACAAATATTTTTCGATTATTTTAGCACTTTTTATGGATGGTAATCAAGAAACTCCTCCCTCACCTCTTTATCATCAACAAAACGCTCTTGTTTATAATGTTTTGTGTTTAGCTTTGTATATAGTATAAGTATGGATGTTTACATCTTTTCACGTCATAAATTTAGTTCTACCTTAAGTTAATCACTTACAGTTAATTATTTATATAAATTATAAAGACAATCGCTTTAGCCCTGGTTGAGGTTGCTTCCGCCTTTATTCTTACCTACGGCAAACACGTGTTCAATATCACGGTTGGTGAACATAATCTAGAACCAACAAAATATCAACGTACTACATGATTAATTGGCATTACAAGCAAAATATCAGACTAATTAATATTGCAACACCATCACTCGATAAACACATCATTTGGAAAATAAAAGTCAAAGATCAGATGTTCCTGATAGAAGCGACCTATAAAAGGACCTCGGCCTTGGTCTTCATTGCACATTGAGCCAACCTTTCATCTATTCCCGAGGTCAGTCACATCTTCATAAAAATGTAAGTAGCCACGTAGCTTCATACAGATGTATTATGTATTCGTATTATTAAATAGTATATTTCGTTTTTATAGATCATGTGGTCGTATTATTTGATCGTATCTTTGTTTTTTATAGATCATGTGGTCGTATTATTTGATCGTATCTTTGTTTTTTATAGATCATGTGGTCGTATTATTTGATCGTATCTTTGTTTTTTATAGATCATGTGGTCGTATTATTTGATCTTATTCTCCGTTTTTATAGATCATGTAATTTTATTATTTTATCTGATCTCCGTTTTTATAGATCATATAATCGACATCTCGGCATATAAATACGAATCGTCCTTTGTACTTCTGTATAAATACGAATAGTCCTCTGTACTTCTGTATAAATACGAATCGTCCTCTGTACTTCTGTAGAATGACATTCTCGGCGTCACCTCGCCCCCTGTAAAGATTTACATCTCGGCATACGAATCTGAATGTCCCTCTAGGTTTCTGTAGACAGACATCACGCCCTACAAAGACCGACATATCGGTTTATCAATTTGAATCACCAAATATGTTTCTATAGACAAACAGTCTCGGCGTCATCTCGCCCGTACAAAGACCGACATCTCGGTTTATCAATTTGTCACCAAATATGTTTCTGTAAAAGGACAGGGGTAGGTGTATAAAAAATAAAGTTTAGCTATCATTTGTAACCCAACGCGCACAAAAAGGATGCTTTCTCAGTAGAAATCCCCAACAAATATTTCCATAATTCAAATAGAATCATTCAATAACAGAAAGTTTATAACCTTTTATTGATCATTTATTTATATATTTATAGCATCAGCTTCAATATAATACGAGTGATATACGATAAAGTAATAAAATTATGTATGACAGGATAAAAATAAAAGAATGAGATTATATCATTTATTTAATTAACTATATATATAACTGAGGTTACACAATATTTCTACAATTTATTGTTACGAATATTTTGTAATATCGTTGTGTATTTCATTTCCCCGCTTGGGGAAGTAGAGACCAATATATGTGTCGGCAAAGGCGTTAACTGTCTGGAAGTTTGACAAATTCCTTGTTTCTATTTGCCGTTAATAAGTATTCCTATATATTGTGTCTAGGATGTGAACCACGCCAGATCATATCCTTCGAGATTTCTCTTTTTTACTTTCCAGACAATGATTACTCAGGTCACACTGCTGCTGTGCGTGGTGGCTTTAAGCCTGGCCGATTCTGTATACCCAAAAGGGGACTATGAAAAAGGCTACAACAAAGGCTGGAATGGTTTCGGCAGGGGTAACTGGGGCATGATGAACGGATATGGTCCCGGATGGGGAAACAGGATGCACGGCTACCATGGAATGGGCCCACATATGGGAATGTGGGGAAGGAATGGTATGGGAAATGGATATAGGTGGGGAAATCCGATGAATAGCTGGTATGGATGGGGAAATAACATGATGGGAAACGGTTACGGATGGGGAAATATGGGAAGCGGTTACGGATGGGGAAATAACATGATGGGAAACGGTTACGGATGGGGAAATATGGGAAGCGGTTACGGATGGGGAAATAACATGATGGGAAACGGTTACGGATGGGGAAATATGGGAAGCGGTTATGGATGGGGAAATATGGGAAACGGTTATGGATGGGGAAATATGGGAAACGGTTATGGATGGGGAAATAAAATGGGATATGGAAGAATGCCATATGGAATGAACAACATGGGAATGATGGGAAACTGGTATGGGCCTAGCATGAGAAATGGTTACGGATGGAGTACTAGAAATATGGGAATGGGAAATGGCATGGGATATGGATGGGGAAATATGATGAACAACATGGGCGGATACGGATGGGGTAGAAGAAATGGAATGTGGGGTTCAAATGGATACGGAAATGGATACAATAACGGATACGGATGGGGCAGAAGTGGCTTCAAATCATTCACAAGCAGCAAGGTATTTATAATTCTCTTATTTATATAACTTGGCTCTGAAGCATTGTCTGGTCTTAATGTAATTGCGGTCTGCATTTATTTCAATGCCTCTGCTAGGATTCGAACTCGAGACCTCTGACTTACTAGTCTGATGCTCAACAGATCGAGCTAAAGAGAAGTTCTATCTAGCCGAGCGGGAAATTGCGGCTAGTACCAGGGTTACATTAACTACATAATAGGGATCGTTGTTTGTATTACACAGGAGTACTCAACTTTATCTTTCTTTCCTCTCCTTTCTTTGAATGCCTAAAGATGCTATATGACGCATGCATAACCAAATTTCAAGGTGATGATGTCGTGTTGTGAGATTCAGAATCAGTGCAAACGTATATTTTTGTTTGCTTTTACAAACATGTTCTCCATCAGATTATCAATAAAAAGAATCTCGGAATTTTGTATAGAAACACGATGAGTTTTACCATTTTCATCTTATTTGCCTGTTGCAGAAGGGATCTTATTAGAAGTATCTACAGTCACTCCGTTGCGAACAATCACTCATTATGTTTGAGTCAGCACTGATATCAATACCTGGAGTTGTCCATAAAGAACCCGAAGATTTCCTAGTGCATCGTTGCTGAGTTGGAACTGATATCAATACCTGGAACTGTTCTCCAGAAATGGCTCTGACACGCCCATCTCATTGTAATTTTTTCGTTTTGTAATTAAATCCATGAGCAGATTTATGAATGGTGTTCCTATCATTTTTTAAGAGTATAAGTTGACTTTGCCCACTATGACGATGATACATCCTACTAAGGTCGGCTGTTACGCTGTATATCGGTGTGGAATAAACGGACTTTTTCAACGAAGAATCACCAAATTTCCTAAGTTATGTCATCGTCCCTGTTCAAGTCGAGTTCGAATTTTCCCAAACTTCTGTCTTTTAACCTAATGTAGATTCCTACAAGGACGATACTAAAATAATCTCTCACGATTCTACATCTATTGTAATTACTTAATTAATCCAATTAATGGCTAGGATTGACCAAGGTTTACTTGGCGTCGTCGATGAAGCAGAAGACGCTTTGTACTTTTTCAGGAGTCTCCTTGTAAATCTTTCCTTTTTATTCCTATTTTCTCTAGCTTTATTGAATTCGCGTAGTGATTATGATTATGTTGACATGTTGGTATTTTCTTGATGCAGAGTTTTTGTTACACAGAGTAACAAACAACATTATTTGCAGTACATAATCTATTTCCATTTTTACTGAATAATTCCCGGATATGATACTCTGTCATGTCTTGTACTAATGAAGTAAATAGAACAATTCAATACAGGAAAAGCTAAATATTGAATAAAACTTCATCATACAGTTGTGTCGTCCTTCTAGGACTCGTCCGTGATGCTACATCATACAGATGTGTCGTCCTTCTAGGACTCGACAGTGATGCTACATCATACAGCTGTGCTGTCCTTCTAGGGCTCGACAGTGATGCTACATCATACAGCTGTGTCGTCCTTCTAGAACTCGTCAGTGATGCTACATCATACAGATGTGTCGTCCTTCTAGGACTCGACAGTGATGCTACATCATACAGCTGTGCTGTCCTTCTAGGGCTCGACAGTGATGCTACATCATACAGCTGTGTCGTCCTTCTAGGACTCGTCAGTGACGCTACATCATAAGGCTGTGTCGTCCTTCTAGGACTCGACAGTGACGCTACATCATACAGCTGTGCTGTCCTTCTAGGACTCGACAGTGACGCTACATCATACAGTTGTGTCGTTCTTCTAGGGCTCGACAGTGATGCTACATCATACAGCTGTGTCGTCCTTCTAGGACTCGTCAGTGACGCTACATCATACAGTTGTTTCGTTCTTCTAGGGCTCAACAGTGATGCTACATCATACAGTTGTGTCGTCCTTCTAGGACTCGACAGTGACGCTACATCATACAGTTGTGTCGTTCTTCTAGGGCTCGACAGTGATGCTACATCATACAGCTGTGTCGTCCTTCTAGGACTCGTCAGTGACGCTACATCATACAGTTGTTTCGTTCTTCTAGGGCTCAACAGTGATGCTACATCATACAGTTGTGTCGTCCTTCTAGGGCTCGACAGTGATGCTACATCATACAGATGTGTCGTCCTTCTAGGACTCGTCATTGATGCTACATCATACAGCTGTGTCGTCCTTCTAGGACTCGTCAGTGATGCTACATCATACAGCTGTGTCGTCCTTCTAGGACTCGTCAGTGATGCTACATCATACAGCTGTGTCGTCCTTCTAGGACTCGTCAGTGATGCTACATCATACAGCTGTGTCGTCCTTCTAGGACTCGTCAGTGACACTACATCATATAGCCATGTCGTCCTTCTAGGACTCGACAGTGATGCTACATCATACAGCTGTGCTGTCCTTCTAGGGCCCGACAGTGATGCTACATCATACAGTTGTGTCGTCCTTCTAGGACTCGTCAGTGATGCTACATCATACAGATGTGTCGTCCTTCTAGGACTCGACAGTGATGCTATATCATACAGCTGTGTCGTCCTTCTAGGACTCGTCATTGATGCTACATCATACAGCTGTGTCGTCCTTCTAGGACTCGTCAGTGATGCTACATCATACAGCTGTGTCGTCCTTCTAGGACTCGACAGTGACGCTACATCATACAGCTGTGCTGTCCTTCTAGGGCTCGACAGTGATGCTACATCATACAGCTGTGCTGTCCTTCTAGGCCCCGACAGTGATGCTACATCATCCAGCAGTTTAGTCCTTGTAGGACTCGTCAGTGATGCTACATCATACAGCTGTGTCGTCCTTCTAAGACTCTTCAGTGATGCTACATCATACAGATGTGTCGTCCTTCTAGGACTCGACAGTGATGCTATATCATACAGCTGTGTCGTCCTTCTAGGACTCGTCATTGATGCTACGTCATACAGCTGTGCTGTCCTTCTAGGGCTCGACAGTGATGCTACATCATACAGCTGTGTCGTCCTTCTAGGACTCGTCAGTGACGCTACATCATACAGCTGTGTCGTCCTTCTAGGACTCGACAGTGACGCTACATCATACAGCTGTGCTGTCCTTCTAGGGCTCGACAGTGATGCTACATCATACAGCTGTGCTGTCCTTCTAGGGCTCGACAGTGATGCTACATCATACAGCTGTGTCGTCCTTCTAGAACTCGTCAGTGATGCTACATCATACAGCTGTGCTGTCCTTCTAGGGCTCGACAGTGATGCTGCATTATACAGCTGTTTTGTCCTAAGTCTCGTCAGTGATATCACATCAAACAGCTGCTTTTTTTTCTTCTAGTAGTCGTTAGTACTGCAACAGTTTGAACCCTTGGAGGCTAAATTGTCAAATTTTCGAGGCAACCTGTGCCTTTATCAAGACACAAATTTTTTTATAAGTTCCATAACTTTAGGTTGTTTTTAGTCCGTTTTAAAGGGCCTTCAGCGTCTACCGGCCGAAGAGATTATCATGACACCTAAATATTTGTGTTTTGATAAAGGGACAGGTTGCCTCGAAAATTTGACAATTCACTTGTCCTTACTGTCGCTGATATTTCATTGATTATGTATCTATTCCGATGATACGCATCCAACGAATATTTTTCATAAGTACATGTGTATGAATCAAAATTACTTCAGGCAATATCAGGTCATGTTTGTTGTTATCGTCACTAAAATTGATAGATCTCTAAGTCACCAGTTTGAAACAAACTGTAAACAATGACAGGTTAATAGTAACATAAAAAAGTAGAAAATAAATAAAAGTGAATGAAGAAATGGAATATAAATAAACAGAACAGATAATTTCTATAAATACATTGATTTAAAATTTCTTTCGCATTGAATACATCAAACAGTTTGTTCTTTTTTAAAATACTAGAGTCAAATTGGGATCAAAGAGTGTGTTTGTCCTTCCTATATAATATCTGATACTAAGTGTCAACTTTTCCACATTAAGCATGCAGATTTTCATGGACTGCAAGATAAGACTAGGGTTACGATATGTAGTCACCGCCATGAGATTCCAAACTTGACATCGATTGACGACAATAAAACCTACCACTAGTCTTGTTCGTTCCTCAAAATCCAAACTCAAATTCAATAAAACCATGGCAACATATGAACAAAAGAAAGATTTACACAGTCTCATGGAAAAGTGAAAAGGAGAGTTGACCAAGGTGTTCCGGTTATCTGCTTCAAACGACGCTCGACATGTATTTCTTGGTTAAGTAAGGAATGCCATGTTCTCACATGAGAACAGTGTATACAACAACGGAGCCAACAGGCACACTAACGAACATCAAACACGAACGGCTTCATATCCCACAAATAAATAGAATATTTCTCAATGAGATTACTATGACGCCCGGCTCCATATCCCACAAATAAATAGAATATTTCTCAATGAGATCACTATGACGACCATGATTTTCATCAACTTGCAGCAAATTGTTGCTTCGAGTTATGCTCTGTAAACGTCGACAGAAACTAAAATAAAAAAGATACAAAAATGTAATTCTTAACATCAGGAAATGTACACTGGATCTAAGTTCCACAACTTCGGACTAAATGGTCATTTTTTGACGTAAATTCATTGCAGGTGGTACATCGATATTGCAATTTGTTGTTATAAGTCCCTTCTGTAGGCCTTTAATACATATGGTGAGTTAAAGGCAGATAATAAACTTATCCTGATTTCCTGGAGTTTAGTCACTATTCTCTTACATAGTTTACAATATGTAATAACACTTGTGGAATCTCCACCTGGAGGAGATAAAAGAATGTCTGTCGGTCTGATAGAGTTTAACTGACAAGTTTGTGGTCTAATGGTTGAATTTCAGTTGGGTATTTCCCACACCAGAATTGTTTGTATTTTGCTGGACAGAAATAGGTGTTGAGTGTGGTACACTTGAGCCCGTGTACACCTGACATTTAATTGCCAAGTCTGAAAACTGGAAATTTAAGCTTTTCCATGTCAGACAATGTGAAAACAAATGTAAATGGCATGTAAAACCATGAAATATTTTAACATACTCAGATTAAATTCAAAATATTTTATGTACTACATGTATAACCTGAGATGTATATATAGGTCTCTGCTTTATCTTTGTAAATTACTTTGTAAAACTTGTATTTTGTATTCCATTTCTTGTAAATCTAAAATGTTAATCTTCGTAAATCTTGTGATTTATTTCGTAAAACTTACTGAAGATATTTTTGACATTTTGTATACAATTTTTGAATATTTTGGTAAGAATGGATTTATGTATATTTTTTGACATTTTGGTGTGTAATTAACAAATAGTCACAAAAAATTAAAGAAAAAAAATAAAAAAAAAAATTACCTTTAAACAAATTGTAAATAGAGAAATATCACTAAACCAGCCTCTTCTTAATCACAATACCTAGTCGCAGACAATTATGAAAAACAAAGAAAAACAAGAGGCCCATGGGCCTTAACGGTCATCTGACAAAAAGCAAGCCAAACTCTAACAACAGTGAGTCTGCCGTTAAAACAGTGGGCTTTATTCATTTGAATAAACTTGGTAGCCCTCCTAGCATCCTACAGGCCTAATATCAGCACTCTGAGCCTTTTGGTTACTGAGAAGAAGTCGTTTACAGATTTTAACATATTTGAATCCTGTGATCTTGAAAGTGGGTCAAGGTCATTCACTTGAACACATTTGGTAACACTTCCTCAAAGCATCCTACAGGCCCAATATCAGCACTCTAATCATTTCGGTTATTGAGAAGTCATTTGCATATTTTAACATATTTAACCCCTGTGACCTTGAAAGTGGGTCGAGGTCATTCATTTGAACAAACTTGGTAGCATGTCATCCATGCATCCTACAGGTCCATTATCAGCACTCTTGGACTTTTGCTTATTGAGAAGAAGTTGTTTGTATATTTTAATATATTTGACCCCTGTGACCTTGAAAGTGGGTCAAGGTCATTCATTTGAACAAACTTGGTAGCCCTTCATCCCAGCATCCTACAGACCCAATATCAGCATTCTGAGCCTTTTGGTTGTTGAGAAGAATCTGTTTAAAAATTTCAACATATTTGACCCCTGTGACCTTGAAAGTGGGTCGAGGTCATTCATTTGAACAAACTTGGTTGCCTTTCCTCAAAGCATCCTACAGGCCCAATATCAGCACTCATGGACTTTTGCTTATTGAGAAGAAGTGGTTTGTATATTTTAACATATTTGACCCCTGTGATCTTGAAAGTGGTTCAAGGTCATTAATTTGAACAAACTTTGTAGGGCTCAATGCCAGCATGCTATGGGGCAAGTATTAGCCCCCTCGGCATTCTAGTATTTGAGAAGAAGTTTTTTGAATGAAAAGTTTACGGACGACGACAGACGAATCACGATGGCTATAGGTCATCTCGACCCTTCGGGTCAGATGACCTAAAAAGATTACCTTTAAAGAAATTGTAAATAAAGAGAGAAATCTCCCTAAAAGGGTCACTACTTAATCACAAATCCATTTTGACCAAATATATCAGCTCCAGCAATGGTTCGCAAGTATGACAATAGGTTTATGGCTGTGTTGATTATTCTGAATGGACCGAAAAAATTCCACCTCCAAGATCAAATGTGTATACTATTTTGGTCCTCGTGAAGTTACAAAAAAAAACAAAAAATAAAGATTTGTAGGATCGTGTCAAACAAATATATTGATAAACAGACAGCACAGAGGTGATTTAACACTACAATCAAAACTCAAAGCAATCAACAAAGAGTGATGGGCCAAGAGAAATGAATATCATTTTCAATTTTCAAATGAATAACAAATCAGACAAAATCAATATTATATTCAATAAACTTTAATATTTTATTTCATTCAAGCTAGTGTTCAACAGATTTCTAGCATTTTTATTACATTAACACAAAAAGAAATTTCAGATGTGGATTTTTGAAAAAACTTTATTTTGTGCTGCTAAGAACACTGAAAATTGTATGTATTTGTCAATTCTTCAGAAAAGATTTTGAAGTTGCCCAACATTCCACAAGCCTATAATTTGTGCTTGTCAATTTCCCAGCAGGTTGAGATCTTCCTATTTCATACCGATGAATCTAACACCAATCTGTTCACCCTTTTTGAACTTAATACACATAGATCCTCAAATAGATTATAGATAAACACCATATTATATCCTCACTATTAGAACTTCTAGCAATTAACAAAAAGCAAGGTATACAGCTTATTGTATTTGGATTGGCTTTATCTCTGTGTAAATGAAAACTTTTGTATAGTTGTACCCAAGGGTTATTGCTTTAAATGGGTTTTTTCACACTTTTTCTTTCATCTGAAATTTTTCTTAAGATTGAATCAAACATGCTTTCTGATCATTAATTGACTTTAACACAAGATAATAAGACATAGGTTGATCAGATCTAGACATCTGATCATCACAGCACTGGTACATATGTTTGGAAAAGAATGAGAAATAACGTTGTTATGTATGTTCTTGTTAAACAAAATCTGATCCCAAAATTGTTTTATAATATAATGTGTGTGGAATACTAGAATACTATGTAAACAGATCTTCAACTAACAATCTGAAACAGTGGACTGTTTCAGGCCATGAACAGACCATCTGCATGTAAATTACCCGATTTGACTGTCTATATATACAAAACCCTTGTGGACTATAAAATACTTCACAAACTTCAAGACATCTAAGATCTTTTCATGATAACAAACCAATTAATAAGTTAAAATGACAATGGTTTATGCAACTGATAAATCTCCTATGAAATGATTTGAAATGTGAGATTCTGTTTATCATGTAACCAAAATCAATCATGACCAACAACCAAACTTCAAACATTACTAGGTGAAGTCACTAACAGCACTATATAAAAAGAGTAATAAAATGTCAATTCACCATTTATGAAACATTGTTAGGACACAGTAACTGGTAGTTATGAGATAAACACTAATTATATAAGAGAAATACAATTTTTCCCTGTATTATTTGCATTTTGAATTTTTGAAACTCCGGATATTGGTTCCTTGACTACCTGATAGTAACCAGAAACTTTCCTTCTTATCACTGGTACTGTAAAGAACTATTACGACCAGAAACTTTCCTTCTTATCACTGGTACTGTATAGAAATATTACGACCAGAAACTTTCCTTCTTATCACTGGTACTGTAAAGAACTATTACAACCAGAAACTTTCCTTCTTATCATTGGTACTGTATAGAAATATTGTGACCAGAAACTTTCCTTCTTATCACTGGTACTGTATAGAACGATTACAATCAGAAACCGAAGCAATATTGTAACCTTAGTCTCCACCTCATTACCAACTTGACAAAAAAACAAAAACTCATCACCATGTAACAGCTGTTTTTAATATTTAAAACAGCATTTGATGAATGGGGCCAGCAATTGCACACATGATAGTATAACATTGACAATAAAATATCAATGATTATATAATCCTCAGGGATGGAATGGTTTTGGTGTATTTAACAGATACTGCTACTTTTTCTGTTACCATAGTAACATATAGATAAAATGTAACCACAGTAACTTATACAGGTAAATTAAGTCTTTGAACACTTATACTGCATATCTATTCTCAAATCTTTGAAATATGCAGTTTACTGGAGATGCACATGGATCATATTTAAAAAGCAAATATTGAATGGTCAACAATTCTGACTTAAAGGCAACACACAGAATGGGGAAATTCTACGGATGCATGTATTTGCATATAATATAGTGAAAACATACATTCTGTCATACGCATCCTTTCACATGTTCACACACACATACACAAACTAGCATTCACACATACTCGTAAACCGGCGCCAACTTGCATTGTTATGGCAAACGACCGTCAAGCAAACATCATGGCAACAGAGGATATATATAAATAAACAAGTTCAATGTTAACAGTTCTCAATCACAAAACTGAAGCTTAAGCTGAAAATGAAACGAGGTTTGTTTACATGATAAGCTGCCAGTGTCTGCTAATATTGTGATCACCTAGCAACCAATGGAGCATGCACTAGCTGTCCAAGCCATTGGCAGGTTCACTGGGTTCAAATATGTGAACGAGACCTTTCTCTATGTTTCACCAAACAGACACCATCAGGACAGGATTTAATCCTAAACCTGAACAAGCCACTGACAACTTTTATAGATCACAGTCATGGCTGTCATAAAGCTAAATGTCTTTTAATATTATTTTTAATCTTTCACATTTTTGAATGATTTTTGACAGTTTGACTGTAGGATCAGAAAATGATAGTGACTGTGTAGTCATTGAGGAAGAGTTCTTTTTGACTAATATTCTGGAGTGGTCAGTGTGCTTCTAGCTCTTGTTTCTGTAAATCCTCTGCAAGCTGGTCTAGCTGATTGCAACTCTTGTTCTGTCGTAACCGATGAGCTACAGCTGTTACTATAGCAGCCCCCTTTCCACTACCATCATGCGACAACATCAACTTGAACTGAAATGTGAAGGAATCATAACAATCCAATGCAACATTTTACATCATAAAAATATAAACAGGATTTAAAGCTATATTGATTGATTTAACAAAACTAAAAAAAATTCTTATACCCATGAATTGTCATTTTTACATATACAGCCAAAGAATTGGAACTTAATAATTTTCCTATCCTGGCTGAAATTACCTTGATTCCAGGTTCTACGAGCTGGTTGAGTTTTTCCACCATGAGATCATGAAAGTGTGGGTGGAATCGATACAGGGATCCATCTACTGCCACAGTAACATCAGGACGCTGCATCTTGTTTAATATACACCCAATGCCTGTAACAATCAACATGAGTCTACAGCATTAAATATCAACACAAATATATAATTTACACATTTTTAAACATGTCAATATGTTTATAGTTTACCTATTTTGTTTGTAATCTTCAGTTCTTCAGAAGTTTACCTCAAATCCATCCTTACACTTGTTTACATAAATCACCTGTATGAGAAACCTTCTGATTTCTCACTATGTCTGTAAATTACCACTACCTTTTCAAATTTTATGATTTTGATTGGAATTTTTCACCAATTTTTAATAAAATCAGTGGAGCCTGATGTGACTATAGGGTAGTTTAATGACTGGATCACTGACCTGCAGCAGCTAGGTAGGCAGCCCTGGTAGAGATGAGGGAGCACACATACTGAGTGATACGACAGTCTTCGTCCGTGTATCTCTCTATATTCAACTCCTCAAACACTTGCTTTGTATTCTTGAAGTGTTCATCAACATCACTATAAAATATAACAAAAAAGACTTTTGTTTAATCAACTCTCAAAGAAAACTCATTTAAAGTTAACTGTACTAAGCAATATATCTGATATACATGCACCAGTATGTGAATTCAAATCTGAATTTAAAATTTTTAAAACTCAACTGCCTTATTGGTGTGGGGAAAAAAAGGACAAAAAAGGAAATCAAATTTTAGGTTTTTTTTATTGTTATTATTTTTTTCCGACTTTAAGCATACCTTTTATTTGCAAATAAACATGAAATCAAACACAAGTTATGAAATAATTTATCCATTTTATTATTTGTTATAGTTATAAGTACTTGTTTTTCTCAAGGATCCAATGGGAAGAACTGGAAAATCCTTGTCTATTAGCTTGTAAAATATTAACCAATGAAATGATATAGCTCCCAGTGTGACTGACATAGAACAGCTAGTCATAAAATCTTTTTATGTGTATATACCAGGTTCTTGTTACCTCCCTTCACTCATATTCCTCTAGAAATTATTTACAGAATTTATGAAAACTACTTCAAATTTTTAACATACTGAAAGCATAAATGGTCTCTCTGCACCCAAGCGCAGTCATATTTGATGAAAAAAGAGTCAGGTAATTACATTTTTGTATGCTAATTAATTGTCAAAAATTATCTCTCACTTCAAACTTCACTCCAAATACAAAAGATTAGCAAATAAATTAACGCTTTAGTAAGAAATACTGATATAGGAAGTAGAAATATGGCCATGTGCTGCCTTCAGAAATATAGACCAGAGTACTACCGATATAATGAAGCTCACTTTTCCACATCAAACTTTGTTTATACACAAAACAATCATATATGTAAGGATACACCATGAAATAACTGCTTTTTTATACTTCCTGTTCCACTATGTTCGATACAATGCATTACCAATCCTACCACAAACCACTAAACTATCTATCCATAAAGACTGAATAAATAAAAAAAAAGAGAAAATGAAATAAAAAAATGAATAGGGCATAACATTTGATTCAGAACTGTATGTTACAGTTTCAGTAATCTTAAACACTACTTATGTATGGATCAATTTATGTTATATCAATATTGGTTAGGTATATAATCATAAATATTTCTATCCGAAAATAATTTAGTATTAACATTCTATCCATAACCTCTAGAAAATTTTCAGTTTAAAATGACTATTACTGACCATGAATCATACAACATTTAGTGATTTTAGGATCCATTGTAAATGTGACATATCTGGTAAAAGTGCTGATGTAGGAATAACGTCACAAAACCATCTCATTGAAAAATGATATCATTGAAGACTCCACTAGTAAAACAATATCTATTTTCTTGATTTAAGATTTTATGGTGTGAAACGGATGTGGAAAAAAACAGGTAGGAAAAGAAAAAATGAAAAAAATAAAGTAAAAAAAAAAAGAAAAAAAGAGAAACAAAAAACGGATTGAAGGTGAAAGGTGAATAACTGGTGCTTGAAATATACCAATTCAGATGTGGAGTTTGACCTCTCCTTGACCCCTGTCTGACACTACAATATCAGTCTAAGTCTAGAAATGTTACTATATCTGTGAAAATCTTTTCATCGTTGTAATTTTTATACCAAATTTCTTTCCTGATTATATTCATATGAATTATACATTAACTGATAACAGATGAATATTGTTTTGTAGAAATTTCTTTAATGATGAGTCAGTAATTAATAAAATTAGTTAAGAAAACAAAAATATTCACACAGATTTCATTTTAGATGAACCAATCAGTTTGAACCAGAAAAGTGAAGAGTCAATCACATCGTGACAAACTTACCCAGTCATTCTATTTCTCATGTCCCTTTATGTGAAATTAAAGCATTTAAATGTTTACAATTTTACTTGAAAAAGTTTGTTTTTTGAAACATGAATAAAATCATTCATCAAAATGGTAAAAAGAGGATATAAAATGAAAGGTCAAATTCAACATTTTGCTTATAAAAGATTCAAAAGTGTACATACATATTTTTTTTTAACTTTTTTATCTTAGTGTTTTTACAAAAACATTTATGTGTCCTTACCTTTCAATTTCTGACACATATTTTGTGTAGAATCGACCCCTTGTAGACAATTCTTCGGAACCTTTTCCTCCAAATAAATGACCACCCTTTCGGAGTTTCTCCAGTAGAAGTCTTACAATCTCTCCCATGTACATACCAGAAATCATTTTCTCATATCTGTAAATTTACAATGAAAATACATACTTCTCTATTATAGATATAGATAAGAAACAGTTAAACAACAATCACTTTCTTATCAATATTTCATTTTAAAACTACTTCTCTATTAAAGCATTGCCATTTTCCAAGACGTATCTTATGAAATGTCACTGTTTGAAAAAATCTTCTAATAAAATCCTTTACCTTTTGTGTTTGAAATAAATTACAGAATTCTGTACAAAAGAAAGGAAGAGAAAAAACACTTACGTTTGTTTACCAGCATTGATTGAGGTTTTGTCAACCTTTCTGTCATAATCAGTTTTGATAAAGTCAAGAGCCCCATCATCTCCAAATGCCCCCCATTCTGTGTTGATCATCACCTAAGTAAAGGGAGATAACTACATATATAATGGCTTGCTGATAATTCATTTAAGTACAGAAAGTTTTCACTGACCTAACATAATGTCTTGAAATTCCATCATAAATACAGGAATTATGAAGTATTGTAACATCTAAAACTTAAGTTTAGTGTTATGATGGGTATGAATACAAATAGTAAGATTTCCAACCAAGGGAGAAAACCAAAGAAAATGTAATAAGTTATTACAAAAAGTTTTTGAAATAAAATCTGGATTTTTGTCATGATAATAAATCAACTACATAACAGAAACATTCAAGTAAAGCCAGGAGATATACAAAAAATTTAAGATTGATGCACAAAGAAAGTTTTTGTTCAAGAACTTGAGAATATCAGATGTACCACTGTGTTGTAGATGTACATGGGAAATGTATCAATTTAGCATCTCTGTGTAGCTACCACTAGCTATATTAACACTGTTAAAAACTTGTACATGGGAAATGTATCAATTTAGCATCTCTGTGTAGCTTCCACTAGCTATATTAACACTGTTAAAAACTTGTACATGGGAAATGTATCAATTTAGCATCTCTGTGTAGCTTCCACTAGCTATATTAACACTGTTAAAAACTTGTACATGGGAAATGTATCAATTTAGCATCTCTGTGTAGCTTCCACTAGCTATATTAACACTGTTAAAAACTTGTACATGGGAAATGTATCAATTTAGCATCTCTGTGTAGCTTCCACTAGCTATATTAACACTGTTAAAAACTTGTACATGGGAAATGTATCAATTTTGAATTTGATGACAAAACTATTACCTCACGAGGTTCCTCATCATCACCATCCCATAATTCCACATTGTCAATACGCTCGATGTAACATGCATTAGTTCCTGTACCTGTAACAATAATTACACAACACTTTATACATCCGTGTGCCTTAATTCACATGTGTGGATACATTTATACATGATCTCAAAGCACTTAACTAATGTGTGATTGCTGTTCAGGTCATGATAGGTTAGAGCATAATAAGAATCAACGTTGAGGATAACTATAGATAACTATGAACCTTGTTGACTTACCGAGAATGAGGCCCACTGCACATTTCCTGTTACTATGGGCACATGACATAAGAGCACCAACAGTGTCATTAATGACAGCCAGACATTCAACATTTATATCCTGTAAAACAACAAGTTAACATGAATTCACAAATAACAGCACTTTATTAATTCATAACATGAAATTGTTTACTTGAATATTACATTAAGAAATTTACTTGAATTATCAAACTGAAAAATCTTTTAGGCAATAAGCAATAAATGATATTGCTCTTTTAGCTAGAAGGATATAAGCATGGATTTAGTAGCTGAATGAAAATAAAGATATTTCCAAAACTAGGATGACTGATTTAGCACTTACAAAAGGCTCCACTAGAAACACTAAAAAACTCGAAATCCCAATGTCATAAACCATAATATCACATCCTGTTAATTGTTTATTTACTTTTTATAACATCATTTACAAATGTTTCCCTAAAGTTCAAACCTTTTACTGTCAACACCTTCACACCTAAGTCTTTGATACTTCTCCCCACCCACCCCTTCTGGAACAGGCATAAAATATATCTCCTTTCCACATCCTCATCCAACAATTTTACCCATCTCCTCTGTACAGTGTCATGGAATAGACAAACAATATATCCCCTCTCCACAACATCACCATACAAGTTAGCTCTTTTCTTTGTATTGCAACATGGAACGTGCACACAATTTTCTCTTTTTCCACACCCTCACCCTACCACCTACCTTTCTCCTTTGTATAGCCTTGTGGAACAGTTATACAATATCCTCCCTCTCTGCACCCTCAACATACTACTTACCCCTCTCCTTTGTATGGCCTCGTGGAGCAGGCGAACAATATCTTCCCCCTCGACACCCTCACACTTGAAGCCCTTGGTCCAGTGGGCCAGAACAGCCTTGTTAAGACCCAGTTGTTTACAGGGAAAGGAGAATGTGAATCCAAGCGGAATATTCTTATGGAGAATGTTGTGCTCCTTCATGAATTTAAATATACATTCAGCGATGTGATCAAAGAGCTGAAACAAACAAGTCATTCAGTCTATTTAATACTGTACCGGCCCATTTCATCACATTTGATTTGAGATGGGACCCATCAATAATTGTATAAATCCCTTATCATTGAACCACCAGAATCATCTTCAGAGCTTTTGAGGTAATCCTTATAAAATACATGTGACTTGTATCATGTGTAATGACACTCATGTTATTTTGTCAGTCGTGAAAATGTTTCATCCAAGTCAAAACTTTTCTGTCTTATACAAGAAATCAAAAGTAAACCGATGGTTTTAATACTTTTGTATAACTATAGAATCTTCTCCATTCAGTTGAATTTACATGTAATGTTTAGCATGAGGAAATGACATCTCACTGAAGATAATATATACCGATACAAGATTTAAGCCAAACCACCTATAGATGTACAGTAAAAAGTAGTTATCTCCCTTACCTGAATGCCACTACCCAGCATAATCTGTTGGGGGATCAGAAAAATCTTACTTTCCATCTTCACTTCCTGTCCATCAAGGGAAATAAGCAGGACACGGAAATTAGTTCCTCCGAGATCTAGAGCAAGGAACTCTCCATTTTCTGTAAGGAATTTCAACAGAAAAATCTCTATCAGCACCTAACTATAGTGAAAGATTTAAAGGACATCTATAAATACATATAATAACATGTGAAAGAAGAGTGTTTAAGGCAATATGTCATTGATAAACAATGGATTCTTAGGTCAATCTGGCATCCCTTGGTTAAAGGATTCAGAGGAGCAGGTTGTTATCTTACCTGAGCCATCAGGTACACCACGGACATATGTTGTGAACATCTTCACGGAGGCAGTAGGATTTGTCTCTTTTCCAAGGCCTTCGTCAAACCTTTGTCGCATACGTACCATGATCTCCTTATAGTCATCATCAGAAAGGATAAAAGGACGCACAATGTTCTCGATCTGAAAATCAAGAATATTCATAAATATGGATGCCAACAAATTTTGGATATCAATGAATTAAAACACTGGTACTCTTTTTTACAAGTACATGTAAAACATTAGAGTTACCAAAGGTTATCTGAGATTGGACTGTGTTGTGTTTTTTTTTCTATCAGTACATGTAAAACAGTATCTACTGACTGTGTTGTGTTTTTTTTCTATCAGTACATGTAAAACAGTATCTACTGACTGTGTTGTGTTTTTTTTCTATCAGCACATGTAAAACAGTATCTACTGACTGTGTTGTGTTTTTTTTTCTATCAGTACATGTAAAACAGTATCTACTGACTGTGTTGTGTTTTTTTTCTATCAGTACATGTAAAACAGTATCTACTGACTGTGTTGTGTTTTTTTCTATCAGTACATGTAAAACAGTATCTACTGACTGTGTTGAGGTAGATTTTTTCTATCAGCACATGTAAAACAGTATCTACTGACTGTGTTGTGTTTTTTTTCTATCAGTACATGTAAAACAGTATCTACTGACTGTGTTGTGTTTTTTTTCTATCAGCACATGTAAAACAGTATCTACTGACTGTGTTGTGTTTTTTTTCTATCAGTACATGTAAAACAGTATTTACTGACTGTGTTGTGTTTTTTTTCTATCAGTACATGTAAAACAGTATCTACTGACTGTGTTGAGGTTTTTTTCTATCAGTACATGTAAAACAGTATCTACTGACTGCGTTGTGGTTTTTTTCTATCAGTACATGTAAAACAGTATCTACTGACTGTGTTGTGTTTTTTTTCTATCAGTACATGTAAAACAGTATCTACTGACTGTGTTGTGTTTTTTTTCTATCAGTACATGTAAAACAGTATCTACTGACTGTGTTGAGTTTTTTTTCTATCAGTACATGTAAAACAGTATCAACTGACTGTGTTGAGGTAGATTTTTTCTATCAGTACATGTAAAACAGGAGAGATATCAAAAGTTATCTGAGATTGGACTGTGTTGTAAAACACTAAAGGGACCAGGAATATACATGTATAAAGATATATACGGACCAGTGCTCCCCATGCTGAGGGTACCCTCTGCCAGTTTGCAACATACAAAAAAAAAAATACATCATGTACATGCATCCTTCAGATAGATCTAATACCAAAATAGCTTAGCTGCTTTGTAATGTTCCCTCATACAACAGGCAACATTACATAACCCAGCCACATGCTCTTTGATAATTATTGGCTATGAATGTTTATTACCAGTATTTATAATCAAAGAGTTAGATTTTTTATAGAGACAAATGTTATATTATGCACACCACAAGTGTTGGTTTATACACAATCTGTAGCCTCCCATTTGATGCCCCAGCTGAGACAGGCAGGGTTCACTACAAACATGTGGACCAGATAGCAAAACATGGCCGCAGTACACCATAACACATTAACAAATTAACCTTGTCATCACTCACAGTGTTTGGTTCCGACTTTTTTAAACTCTTCTTTCGACGCTGTTTTTTACTGCCATCCCTTTGACATTTAATACTGCCACTTCTGTGGCAATCTTTACTGCTGCCATCTTGTTCTTCGTAGTTTACACCCGTACCATTCATAACAGCGGTCAGGGTCAATCAAGGTTATATAGTACAAATCAAATGTTTCTCACAGAAATTTATCTGCTCCTTGTAACATAAACTCAGTAATCCTGAGACAAATTTCATCAGCCTCTGTTACAAATAATTTGTTAGTAATTTGTCTCCATGTGTTAGGTCATGATGAAATACTCACTGAAACCAGACATCATAATGATTTACAAATCTCTCCACTGTCTGATATAAGAATCAATATATATTCCAAACAGACCTGTATACCTAACACTGCTGAAGTTCCACTACCTTATCCAGAAGTCCACAACAACAATCCAACAAGTGTAGTTTAGTTAATCTCCAACCTACTCCAGTCTCATTGCTTTGTAATCCAGAATATCTCCTGGATAGCTACAATACACCCATCAAATTCCCATGGAAAAGTACAGATATTGATTGGTGTTGAGTACCAATGATAGACTTATCCTCAACCTTCACACACTCCTTCTGATCTGAAAGATGTCCTCTAGCAATTGACGTCTAAATGATTGTCCTCTTTCTATTGAATAAGGTCACTTCCTCTTGTTATTGATGTCCAACAAGAGTTTAGCTGTAGAATAAGGTCACTTCACCCTCTGAGGATGTGTGTGCGTGTGTGTGTGTGTGCAAGTGTGTTATGGGCTGTCTATCACAGCCACTCCTCAAAACATTAATAAAAGGCATATGTGGCAAGTATGATGGGATGTTTTACAACCAAATTTCAAATTTATTATGTATCCTCATACAGGTGTTTCTTTACATAGCACCACTAATAACACCCTCTAAATATAAACCACAGTTAATATTCTACTACAGATATGAGTGAGTATAATTTAAATGGCATGGGAATCTGTACATACAATACCAGCTACACAGTCTCTCTTACTCAATTTAATGTTTACTCTTTGGTATATATAAGCAATACCATTATACTTTCTAATAACATCTGGAACTTCTCTGAGAGGCTTCTGTTACTTAATCACACACACAGCATAATTAGACATCCATTTAGTCATACAAAATATGTCTGGTGCAGCAAACACAATCTTCGTTATGAACAGAACAAAGGTTAAAGAGAAATACCTGGGAGGATATAGGTATGATCTTATAAATACAGTGAATTTACTGTTAACCAGATGCCCTCGTCTTTACACCAAACAATTTGGCTGATTTGGAGAGATGTCCAAATATCATTAAAGAGTTTAATTGATAAGTGAAGAAATCTTTAGCTTGACTTTATTATTAATTTTGATAGAATGCAGATAACTGAGATTCAATGATGCCATATTAGACAGATTTCAGTGCATAACAGAGATAATTAGGAATTCTATAAAAACACTAGTAACAGTTAACAATATACATCATTATAATTTTTATGTGAATCTTTGAATGGTATTAACAATGCAGTAGGCTAGAGGGCAATAAATAGTTTCACTTTTTAAAGATGGGGTGGGCTTATTACAGGACATTGAAATAGCATACTGTGAAATCTTTAATTTCCTTTGGATTTTTATTTTTGTTAATTTTGTATGTATTCTTTATCCATGAATTCACATGTCCACAATCTGTTACAATTAGTATACTGTCGAAACAGACTCCTCTGACCCTCCTGATGTATGAGATGTCTTGGTATATAGCAGAAAGTAAATGGGTTTGGGTGTTTTGTTTGCCATGTTTTCAGTGTAAAAAGCATAAAAAATATTGCCAGGATATCAAAGCAGAGTGAACATCATCTCCTCTCAGATGTAAACAAGGTTCCGCCCACTATCAATAAAACCTCATTGACTTATCATTGAGTCTCCTTGAATGTCCCAGCAGAGTTCAATGACACTTCAATGCTATCCATTCATTATCTGGTAACTAAGTGTTTTTGTACCATTTTGTACCAAATCACTTAAACTTGTATCAATGTCACTATCAACGAAATCCAAAAATTAAAAAAAAAAAAAATATATAGGTTTATGATATAGAACCAAGAAATATCAGGGACAACCTACAGCATAACATTAATACAAAACTACATTCTTTCCAATCTGTGAAGTATACTGTAAATCCTATAAGGCAGATGGAAGGTTAATTGGCCTATAATTGTCGACTCTCTATTAATGCTGAAAAAATATCAGTAAAAACTAAAATTTTTCAGCAGACTTTCAAAACTGTCATTAGTCCACAAGAAAAAGCAGCTTAAACATCTTAAAATCTTAATTTGTTCAAAAAGGTACATTCTGTATGTTTATGGATTTTTATGTTTTTGTTGTTTTTTTTTTTAGGCGAAAGATTATGGACAAGCATAATCTTTTTCTTAAAAATTTTAAAAAGTTAGTAAGTATATTGCATATGTTGGCCAGGATGATGATTGATTGGTAGATCATCTACAGAACTGTTTTCAGCTAACCTAAGTAAACTACCTACAACACATAACAACAATGACAACACAGCTGCCAAGCTTTGACGTCACAAATTGAGTATCGGGTGGCTTTCAACAACAGTTTGCCACTGGCAATTGTTAAATACACGTCATAAAAGGTCAAAGTTGACCATGGCCATTTTCTAACTTAACACGAACAATTCAATAGTTAAAGATATGTCGTATTAATTTACACACAAAATTTTCCTTACAAAAGAAATGGATATTTATAACTTTCTCTTGGATCTTTACAATTCAAAAAAGAAAATATGATTGTATGTAACTCAGTTGAGTTCTCCCACACATTTTTCACATAAGATATACTTTTACAGGATCTTTCATACAAACTGTTGTAATCAAAACTCACTGAGGAGTTCTGGAATTTTTAGAATGTTTTACTTGTCGAGGTCTTTCAATCGCTTTTTTGACTGTCTTCAATTAAGTTTCAAAGTCAATGTACCATGAAAGTAATCTAGCTATGTTGTCAGATAAACAAATTACTTATTTGATATGTATCATGACCAATTTTATAATTTCTTTTTAAGGATTCTATATTTGTGATAATATTTCTCTGTCATCACTGATCGCAAGCATTCGTAGAAATTTTCTGTTTGTGCAAAATCTTGTATCTACATCATAATGGATGTCATATCATATTTGTACATCAATGTGTTTAGCTTATTAATGCTTTACTTCCTATTAACAGCCAGGGTAAGGACGTAGCAGATTTGGGTGGTGGGAAAAAGCCAGAGTTTCTGGAGAAAGGATGAAAATCACCAGCCTGTGGCAGGTACCTGATGACTGCCCCACATAGGTCTCGAACCCACAACCCAGAGGTGAAGGGCTAGTGATAAAGTCGGTCAGATCCCTAACCACTTGACAACAGCAACCCCTCTATATGTATGAGAAGCTTGAAAGCATTATCCCAATAACAACCGGTGTCACTGTTATCTTCAGGTTAACCTAAAGTAATGTGTCACTTTATCTAAGAAAAATTTAATCCCTAAAACAATCCCATAGGTTGACTCGACAATGTGCCCTCAGACGACCCTCCCTGATAACATCCTGAGCAGTTTCCTACCAGCATTGCATCATTGTATATATACATGACCATCCTTAATGTCACAAGCAATTTAGTAACAACACAGAATTGTGAAATATATCTAGTGCTAGGTAATTAACATGTAGAGACATATAGATTAAACTGAGTTTAAATGTAGTGTTTGGTTATGTGATAAATCAAAACGTTCCTGCAGTATATTTAGAAATCCTAGAACCTAGATAGACACAAAAAATGTGACACCAGCAGGTTGCTTATCCAATACAATACCTCTACAAAAACTGCCCATATTTACATCAGCTATTCAACTGTTAAGTCCTTGGACTACTTCATGTCGGTACATTAGCCGCCTTTACAAGTGAACACAATGCCTTGAATGGCAACAACATTGTGTAAGTCAGCCTTGATTTGAAAAATACCTTTGATTTTCGACTTGCTCGTCGTTCTCGCTTGAATTTTTCATCTTTTTCAGTACATTTCTGATCTTCTGTGGTCCCTAGGGCTTCCTCGTTGACTGGAAGCATGGTAATGTTGGTCTGTTACACACTGCTACGGTTCACAAGGATTGAATCATGAACAACACAACTGAACCGTAGCCAACAGGCTTCTTGTGTGACTAATATCCCAGTAAACCTTAAGTTCATGCACACAACACTGATCAATATATCGCAGTTAGAGTTTTTTTCCCCATAACAGCTCTGTCTGTCTGTCTTATATTCTCGTTCTGATTAGTGGAACTCCTTCCTTTTACCTGTGTAGCCAGGTATAGCCAGGTAAATATTGATGATTGTATTTACCTACACGGGCCATTCATGCCCAAGATCTTCCTATAAAAGGGGCCCCCGTATTCATTCATACTTGTATTGTTATACATAACACCACCCTTTCTACAACTGAGCTATGTGAAGAATGAGACTTGTAAAACCCAAACAATAGATCAATGTGAAAATGCTAGTTTCATGTTAAAAGTCAGTTAAACCTACAAGTGATCAGACAAGCTGCTTACCAATATATCCTATACAAGCCTAGAGCATTAAAAGAATTGGCTATTACACAAAATATACCTTTATCTTATGACATAATACAACAAACCTTGGCATTAAATCTGTCTCTCCTTAGACTGGCAATCAACATTTTATAATCTAAGAATATTATAAGGTCTTAAATTGACATCAGAAATATTTCGTATACAGAAACTGGTAGAGTGCGACAGAAATTACCATAGTATGTTTTAACCTGTAAATAATGCTGTCCCTTAGTTTATTTATCACACAGTATCATTTATGCTACACTGTGAATGTTCAGATTTCAATGACGAAGTGAGTTTCTTAGAATTGAACATATATATATTCAATTTAGATCAAAATCCAGACTTCTTCAAAAAACAAATAGCTAACATATTTATTACTATGTTTACCTCACAATCCATACAAAATTAAAATGGAACATTAATTCAAACCAAAATGGAATTCAAAAACATGACATTGTAAGTCATTATCTAAGAAATTTATTACTCAGCAACACAATTTCATACTTTAAGTTTCCTTTTATGGAAAGATACTAAATATCAACGCATCAAATTCTAGCCCCAAAGAAATTAAATAAGACTGAAGTCATTTTTTCATGATATAAAAAGGAAGGAAAGAGCAAGATCACAATTTTTACATGAAAAATTCAAAAACGTTCATATCAATTTTAATCAAATTTCATTTAATTAAAACAAATCAAGTAGAAAAAGGCAAACATGTTTTAATGATTGAATAATGAGAGGAATTTTATCAACTGAATGCTATATTTCGAGATGGCCTTTGAGTTTACAAGGATGATGAAGAGCAATTTTTCTTCAAAAGAATTTGGCCAAACAGTAATGAGGGGTATGTAGAAATATACAGCACTACTCAGTAATAATTTTTCAAACCCTATGTTCTTCCTTAGATAACATTGAAAATCAACTACTTGGAACAAAAGAGCTTGTGAATCTCCTTCATTGGGCCCCATTCTAATACACAACACTTGTATGTAACTTGGCAGGACTCCAAGTATGCTGAGCCAAGCCTACCACAATGAGCCAATCAGAGCGGAGGATTTCGTCACACCTTCTTTCATCAGACCAGACAATAATAACAAAGTCGCACCTATTGATCCCACAAAAAATCGATACTCGTGAAAAATCGATACACAACGGCAGAGCTTTAAGGTCCATGTGGGAATGTGTTCGTATGTACAGCAGTATCATCAATGTCTCTACATAATTCACTTGTTCAAATACAACACACAGCTATGTGTCCATACCATTCACGTCACAGAGCGAATGCAAACGTTATCCTATTCTGCCTGGTAAACATTGAATGTCTTAAATCTGATTTCCATTTGATATTACTGAACAGAAAAATAAAGAACAAATGAGGAAGTATGTTCATCTGTTTTCAATAATTTTAGCCGATAGAGAGAAACCATATAACTAAATATAACTCATTACACTGAGACATCTCAATTTTGTTATTTAAAATTCTTTAAAGTATTTATTTCATGAATATAAGGAATATACAATATATGGGAAAAAATTATCCAGCTTAAATACAGTTATTGTAAAAATTCAATGGAGTTATAAAAAAAATGGTTTACCATATTTAACAACAGAAAATGGCAAGTGACTAATTTATAAATATATGGTTTCTTGATCATTTCACATTCTTCTAAATCCAATAATTACCGAAATATTAAATAATCAATTTTCATAAGACAATCTTACTCTTCCCAGTTGAATATTTTCATTTTTTATATTCCAAGTGAAAAAAATTCTAATTGTGCAAACTTTCTAAGCTTTGATTTGCAGAGAACTGCATCAAAGTAGTCAAAGTCTATACATATTTTACTTCCTCATGTGTCTTTTTCTAACATGGATATCCTAAAATCAATGAAAATTGAAAAGACTTATGTACATTAATCTTTTCATCAATTCTCTATTTATAAGACATAACAACATCTCGGTCAGGCCTCAGTATGTAAAATCTCACTGATTATTTCCCCTGAGCTGGAACTGCTACCGACTGTAAACACTAACCATAAAGGTATAGTTTATAACACAGGTTCTATTGTAATTCTATTAACCTACATTTAGTCTGTT
Organism: Ylistrum balloti; assembly: GCF_031769215.1. Lineage (NCBI taxonomy): Eukaryota > Metazoa > Mollusca > Bivalvia > Pectinida > Pectinidae > Ylistrum > Ylistrum balloti. The sequence continues at coordinate 176,615 of NW_026782088.1, forward strand.
TCAAAACATTTATGCATAGATGTCTGATGTCACAACTGGCAAAATAACAACTTTCAGCCTGGAACTTGGCAGAAAAACAAGTTTTATTTGGCCGGTAAATGACTAATTACCATAAGATTTGTAGTATTTACATTGTTTTTTAATTAGACTTATTCTTAAGTTCAAAAGTTGACATCAACCATCCTTTCGTTGTCTCATACACCTGGTGAATCAGAAGATGTTTCTTATAACAATAACATTACCTGTCACTAAATTCAGTCAATTATAACATACATGAATTCAGTCTGGAACCCAAGAATTATAACATACATAATGTAAACATCTAGTTATATAACGACACATAAATCAGACTTTTTAATTAATGAATATTTAATTGTCCCTTCTAGACATATTATGGCATTGATAAATCTTTATTCTCATGGCACAAAATTAAGGGAGGAAATGTCCATGAATTACTGGAATAACTTACAAATAGAAACACATGTATTTTCATGTCTTTAATGATTTAATAGTAAACTTTATCTCCATTCAGATAAACCATTTGCTTATCTCCATTGAAACATAACAAATAAAAACTTATTATTAAAGCTTTACAAATTGCAAGCTAGTTCCCATTTCTTCAATTTTAAGTAGCTTGCAATTTTTTTTAATATATTTGAAATTTTCCCTAATACTGGTACATAAACCACTTAAACGCATTATATATATAAAGTTAAATGCTTTGTATCAAAGCTAAATTTGTAAAGACACATTTATGGCTTGATTGGCACTTTACAAGTAATCTATGGTGGGATTTTCATACATCTACATTAACATAGAATAAAAATTGTTCATATGTTTTTCTAAGAATATGTATTATCTAAGTTTTAGATGAAATTCTATAGTAAAATTGATGCACCTACACCAATAAACCTTTAAATATTCACAAACTTTTAAACAACCTTTAAATATTCACAAACTTTTAAACAAACTTTAAATATTCACAAACCTTTAAACAACCTTTAAATATTCACAAAACTTTAAGGAACTCTCTACTAGTTACAAACCTTAACACAACCTTTGATATATTTACAAACCCTAAAACAACCCTTGAAATTTTTACAAACCCTAAAACAACACTTGAAATTTTTATAAACCTTAAAACAACGTTGAAATTTTTATAAACCTTAAAACAACCCTTGAAATTTTTATAAACCTTAAAACAACCCTTGAAATTTTTACAAATCTTAAAACAACCATTGAAGCCTTCACAAACCTAAATATAAATATCACAATTTTCAATACCAACCTTATATGACAATGCCATTACAAACCAGACAATCCTTTCACAAAACTATGATAACCCTTCACTGTCCAAGGACAACCCAGATATACAAACCCATTGACAACTCTTTAATAAAATCCTATGACAACCCTAATATACAATCCTATGACAACCCTAGTATTTAATCCTTTGATAACCCTAATATACAAAGTCTTAACAACCCTTATATACAATTGTTTGAAAACCCTAATATACAATCCTTTGACAACCCTAATATACCATTGTCTGACAACCCTAATATACAATTGTCTGACAACCCTAATAAACAATCCTTTGACAACCTTAATATACAATTCTATGACAGCCCTAATATACAATTCTTTGACAACCCTAATATACAATCCTTTGACAACCCTAATATACAATCCTTTGACAACCCTAATATACAATTCTTTGACAACCCTAATATACAATTCTATGACAACCCTAATATACAATCTTATAACCAGATATGACAATTTGATCCCCTTTAAGATGTTTTGTAGGTTAATAAAGAGGAATCGGACATGGTGTGTGAGACTATCAATGTTACAGACTTACCAGCATGTCCTCTTGACCAGGCATGGCCTGAAGAAGTTGCTGGACAATGGCCTGATATTCGGGGGCCATCATTTTCTTGGCAGCATCCAACAATGCTTCTGCCTTTATTGGAGCAGCATTTTTATCCTCCGACATGATAGGCAATTGGTCTGGACTGGCAGCCATAACGACTTTTGAGTTTTACAATAATGTTCACTTGTAAATTATCAAGTTGCTTTTCCTCAGTCTGTTTTAGTTACGAGTTAAATGACAGTTCTTTTGTGAACTGAAAACTGATTGTAAATATTGTCTTGTGAGATTTCAGAATTGAGTAGTATAATAGGTACACAATGAACTGTACAGTATCAATACTCCTCACACTTCTTACAACTTACATACTAAGCTGACTGTAAGCAGGACCTAGGTATTTATACACATGCGATATCCGGCTGTAGACCAGAGGCCCTGCGTCACTGCCTGTCACACGTGTTCAGTGTATACCTTGTATATTTACATATGAATGGAACTCTTATTTGCAGTTTACAGCCAATATCTGAAATTGAAGTCGTGACTAGTTAAACGTATATATAATCTATGTGAAATAATATCCCGGGGACGTCTCACAAAAAATGAATCCATTTAAAACCCTTTAGATGTAAATATTGACTGTCAACGTTGAATGAGCATTTAGAATTTTTTCTTTACCTGTACACAGAGATGAAGTAATTGTGACGCACAAATATAACTTATCAGTCTGATGTATCTGTAAAATCAGCTTTATATAAACTTACATTTTAAACATCAAATAAAACTTCACTCTAGATAGACAACACCTTCGAAATCTAGGACATCAAAACACCACTTATGACTTTTACAATAACAACACTTGTGATATATCAGTTTTAAATAGTGTAGGTCACATGAATCCAATCCCAGTTTTTAAATTTCAGTTAAATGATTGTCCTTGAACAAATTTGACATTTATTTTTTTTTTTTTGAAGAAACACGTCTACACATACCTGAAAAACTGCTGCATTTTGGAACAGTGACCTTTATAAATAAAAAATACAGCATTGCTTCGTAACATTTTTCAGTGTCTTTTATTACAATCTCCTCTTCCCTCCCCCCTCCACCCTCTCACAAAAAAAGGACTGTTGTCCCCTTGTTTAGAAATGTTTCCTTCCTAAATCAAAAATCAGGAATTTAATCAATTCTAAAAAAAAAATTCAGTTTTTTATGAAATATTATGAAACCATAGATACAATGCACATGTATCACAGATAAAATAGGAGAGTACATTACAATATATAAGTATTACTAAATCCCAGCATGTGACAAAGGCATGTCAGTATTCTATCTGCTGGACATGTCTGCTCTCAGCATTGATTACCATTAGTGCTTTTCATAAGAAGACCAGACACTTTGATCCTTATTAACATATTTTGTATCTATCAGATGTTTCAGAAGAGTTAAAATATTGCTTATGTTTTACTTACAAAGAAAACAAAAAAATTGACTTCTACAGACATAATGCCAGTGTTAATGAAACACAAACAAACTACAGTTTAATAAAATCCAGGTATTTTTACAGGAAAAAGGAAAAAATAATTTGACCGACATTTATAACAAGTAATAAATCTAGGCATGATGGTTAAAAAAACTCATCTCTCCATGACACAGAAATAACAAGGAAGACAAATCAATATTTAAGTACCTTGTATTTGTTTTTGACTCCTTCACCTATGTTAATTGATTATTTCACACAAATATATCAAGTAAAATAAATATGAATCTAACATTCAATCACTTTAATCACAGAGACATAGATCAGTATATTACGTACAGGGTGGTATTCCTCTTGTCTTCATAAATGATATTTACAATATTATCTACATGTCATTTTCTTTCATTCCATAACAAATGTATATAGATAAATTACTTGTTATCAAGACCGAGACAATTTTCAGAATATCCAATGCAAAAAACCTTTTTTTTCATTCATTTTGTAGTAATTTGTATATTCCTTATAAAATGATTGTGCAAGTAAACATTGGTTGGAATTCAGCTGACGCAGAATAACAACATGTTGATGCCAAAAATTTGTCTCTACAGACGTCTCTATACAGACAGCTGAAATCCATGAATAGTCCCGCCAGTCTCAGACTGTCAGTATAAATAGAATCTACGAACTGCCAAAGGATAAATAGAATCTACGAACTGCCAAAGGATAAATAGAATCTACTTGCTACCAAAGATATATAAAATCAACTCAGTCAAATGATAAATAGAATCTACTCACTGCCAAAGACAAATAGAATCTACTCACTGCCAAAGATAAATAGAATCTATGAACTACCAAAGGATAAATAGAATCTACTCACTGCCAAAGGATAAATAGAATCTACTTGCTACCAAAGATATATAAAATCAACTCACTGTCAAATGATAAATAGAATCTACTAACTGCCAAAGATAAATAGAATCTACTCACTGCCAAAGTTAAATGACATCAAGATTGTGCTAAATTATACTTAACAAAATGTGTTGACCATAAACTGTATGTTCATCTGGATTGACCTTTGACAAAGTCATTTGCATCAATATTATCTTTTTTTTAACCAGATCTTCTTAACAAAGAAGATTACATGGAGTGTGTGGGGGACACAGAGAGAAAAAATAATTGTTACAATATCTATATGTATATACATTTTTTATGGATATTTCTAGATTTAACATATATACAAAGTTTAGTGTAGGAGAGGCTTGAGATCAGCTGGAGTCAGCTGATCTTTAAAGATATCTACAGAAACACTTTCTACAATGGCTGCAAAGGAGGAAATCCATTGGACATTGGTGTGCAGTCTTTTTCACTGATATATATCTGAAATTTTGATTGTTTGATTTCCTGGTTGTACTGTTAATAGGAGGATATCAGTTGTAGGAGCAGAAATGAGACAAGACACAAATTTTATAGAAAACTACAAGGCATGTTTTAAGATGATAAAATTGACATTCCCCATTTCTGTTCAACCCCTCAGGATGAGTGAATTATGTACAGTTGTCTTGATGTGAAACTACAAGTAAGTAAATGTCATTTGTTCATTTGCAGGTAAAAGTTTTTGATTAACATCAAGGAAGAGTTAAATATATACACCTGCACAGACAAACTGCCTGATTAGATATGCAACATGACAGGCGTCGTAAAACACCAGTGCAATGAGGAATATAAGTGAGATTTCTGTACCTACATAAAATTAATTTGTCTTTTTATGATAATTAGAAAGTCAAGAATACATTAAAAAATATATATTATGTCACTCTGTGTCTTTTGTATAACTATTGTAACAAATGTTTTATATTTCATTCAAAGTCTGGTGACCTAATTCCATATATTAAGGGCAAATTAGAGAATGTCTATTTTCAGTAATTGACAGGGTTTTTTTACAGAATAATTTTTGGACACTTTTCAAATCTTCAATTACACCTTTGTTCTTTGTTACATTCTCATTATATACATATTTAGAAAAAAAAGAATATTTAATTACTGCTGTCGTGCACATGATTTAAAAAGTTAGACTTTTTAAAACAAAACATTGATAAAAGATTTTGTGAAATTTCAATACACCTAATGTGTGTCAGTACTTAGGAATTCTATCACAATTACCTAATCGTTTTGTGCCAGTTATTCATAACACTTTCCTAAAAGCAATGACATTGATACACCATTGTACCAAATACACATGGCCTGATTTATTCATAATCATAGAAATTATTTCAGATTTTTTTACATTGCTCTCAGATCCATATAGTTTAAATCAACATTTTGATCTTTGTCAGTCTTTTAATCTTAAATCATTCTGAATTATATCAACTAGAAAATAGGGAATTACTTATAACTAAACTGCAGCCTACATGTTAACTTATTATATATAGCACATACAGAGTCTACGTGTACGATTATTTATTCATTACACAGTAGTTTTGAAACTCCCAAGTCTACTAATTATCATAAGAAATCAATAAGAAAAATAACTGATTTAACTTAAGTTTGTATTTTCCAGTTGAAAAATATAAACTTTAAGTTGACCCTGAAAATAACTTTTATGAACAATGCTGGACGAATGTTGGCATTAAGTCAACAATTAATACCACTACACAATAAGTCCAACTATTATCAATATGTTAATATGTAAGCCTGGATTTTGACCTGAAATATACATATTATGTATTCCAGCTCAATTTGCCCCTTTGTAACTTCCTTTGGGCCATTTAATTCTTATTCAGTTCTATAGCTTGAACTTCTTCAAAAGGTTTTTGGCTGAAACTCAAAAAACTCAAGTCTACAAAACAACCTACTTTGACAGCTAGTATTATTGTCTAAGTACATTTACATATATTGTAAAGGTACCCATGTACCAGCATTTGGATCAGAAAATGGTGCAATTTGACCTAGTAACCCTGGTCTGTAGTTGGAGAATTAGAGCAAATCTTCATAATATTAATGGCTTCATAAGTACACCTTAGAGAGTAGATTTTTTTCCACTTGGTTACAAAATGCTTCTGTTGTTCAATTTACTCATACCCAGTAAATGTTTTTTCAAGGACGAGTACATCTAACCTATATACTGGAAATATCAAGCTCATTCAAAGACAACAAACAACACATCTAACCTATACACTGGAAATATCAAGCTCATTCAAAGACAACAAACAACACATCTAACCTATACACTGGACAAACAACACATCTGACCTATATACTGGAAATATCGAGCTCATTCAAGGACAACAAACAACACATCTAACCTATATACTGGAAATATCAAGCTCATTCAAAGACAACAAACAACACATCTAACCTATATACTGGAAATATCAAGCTCATTCAAAGACAACAAACAACACATCTAACCTATATACTGGAAATATCAAGCTCATTCAAAGACAACAAACAACACATCTAACCTATATACTGGAAATATCAAGCTCATTCAAAGACAACAAACAACACATCTAACCTATATACTGGAAATATCAAGCTCATTCAAAGACAACAAACAACACATCTAACCTATATACTGGAAATATCGAGCTCATTCAATGACAACAAACAACACATCTGACCTATATACTGGAAATATCGAGCTCATTCAAAGACAACAAACAACACATCTGACCTATATACTGGAAATATCGAGCTCATTCAAAGACAACAAACAACACATCTGACCTATATACTGGAAATATCGAGCTCATTCAAAGACAACAAACAACACATCTAACCTATATACTGGAAATATCAAGCTCATTCAAAGACAACAAACAACACATCTAACCTATATACTGGAAATATCAAGCTCATTCAAAGACAACAAACAACATGTTTAACCTATATACTGAAATTATCAAGGTCATTTGAAGACAACAAACAACACATTTAACCTAAACATCAAAAATCAATATTTGTTACGTACAAGATCATACCAGCATTAGGTAAAACCTTCACTACTGACATCTATATAGTTATAATTCATTCTATAATTTTACAAGCTTAACATCAATTATTTTTCGGAAACCAAAGTCAGGGTTAGACAATGAGATAGATGATGCCATACTATCAGTCATGTGACCAAATGGTGTTATAGTTTGGTACAAGTTACCTCTTCCATATCGCAACAGGAGGATGCTGAGCAAATGGAAAATAAGTAGATCTATGAAATTTAACGTTTTCTGTAATTCCAAATCTTATACAATGATATGATGAAGTTTTCTTATCATTCAGTTACATTTAATAATGAAATTTCAGTAGTATGAAGTAAAAGTATATTTGAGTCACAAAATAAAAACCTTGAAACTCCTTCTGATAGCTGTTTATTTTGTCCTTTATCAGATATGTCCTTTAGGTGACCCTCACACTGTCAACCTCCCTTGATCAATCTCTGTGCTGAACAATGGCGACAGCTAGATTTTGGTACAGACAAGCCTATTTTAGGTATATTTTACAATGTTATCTGTGTTCATGTTTTGATAAACTATAGCGTAAATATGGCCTGGCTTTCAAAGTTTATCGACAAAACAGAATGTTTATGCGGGAAATGATTCAAAATGTCAATCAGAAAAACATGTTTGTGAACTAAAATCCTCCCCACATTGACAGTCCAGAAAAATTAAAGAATGTTGATACCAGTAAAACCACTTGCTAGGATGGTAAATGTTAAACACACATTCATATCATGCAGAATCTGGTGGGTCAGGACCACATATATAGTAGTAGAAACATGGCTATTTCAATCCCAGTAATATTTATCTTAATGTCCACAAAACAATTAAATAGATTACTGATAACAATATTTTGTCTATAAACAACTGGTTGGTAATAACTAGTCCATTATTCTAATTCATACATTGTCAATTGATCCTTCATAACTATTAGCTGGTACATCACTAGTATTTACTCATATCAAATACTACAACACAGTATTTCCATACTTAGCATTCGTATGCCTTGATTATAGTCAAGTTCCTTCTGAAAACTGGTAGACGACAACTTTACAGGGCCATATATCAGCATAAGACTGGAACTTATCATTCCATGATTCACTGTCTGAATTTGGCAACTGAATGTGAAAAATGGACAAATAATTCACAGGTCAAACAAAGAAAGGGACATAACTCTGATAATAGAGATAAGTTAAAGTATTACATAAAATTAAATTAATTTAACAAATGTAAATGTAATACAATCACAAATCAACTTACAAGAAGGTGGAAAATTGGTACTACAGTGTTGGGCAATCAGCCATCCAGATAGTAATCAAGCAGAGACCAGGAATTTGTAGAGACCAGGGTTAAATGGATAAGTCTAATTTATAGCTGGTCATTCTGAGGACAGATGAAGCATTCCATGCTATTTTCAGAAAATACCTACATGGCACATCCAGTTAGTATATCTATTATAAGAAACCTTACTGTCAACATTAATGACCATTCATATTTACAGTCTGACACATGGTACTGTTGTAGGTAGTATCAGAAGAGATCCAGTTTAAACATATTTTCTTAATTCTGTTCAGTACAGTGAGGTAACAAATTAGATTAAGCCTTGATGCTCCCATGATTAAAGACTATATAATCTACCTTTAACCAACCAACTAAAAATGATATTGACCTCTTTTTTAAGTTATCATTTTAACCATTCTCAACACTCCAAGGGTTTACAATCAATTTCACTCTTTGCACCCCTAAAACATGTCATGGCAAAATTGAAGGTTCCATGTGCAACATCTTGTAGTCAAGATGAGAAGACTAGTTTGATACTTTGATATACATCAAACAAATCTCAAGGTCACATAAAGGTATAATGTAATGGCTTTGAAGTTGGGGGTCTCTCACTTTGTAATCTTCAAAAGGAGCATATCAGCCAGTGATTGGTCAGTTTTTTTCTCTTGGAACGGATCAAATCATTCGTTTGTGTCATTGATGTCGCCATGACATGTTCCAGGGGTGCAGAGAGCAAAAGTGATTGTAACCCCTGGAGTATAGAGGATGCTTTTTAACAGCTGTAATATTCTTTAACATGTAACAACTTTTCAAACATTGGGCTTCCATGGAAAAAGTTATGTTAATTTTCTATTTATTTTCATGTCTGATTTCAAAATTTGAAACCACTAATGGAGATACATATATATTTACTATTATATTTGTACAGCGATGTTTCTCAAAAGTTATTATTATTGGAAATGTTTTGCTCTGATAAAAAAAAGCTTCCTCTTTAATTCCAGGAAATGAATTTTATCATATTCAAGTACTATAGTATTGGCTTGTACTGTTTGAAATGTATATCATATTTATTTTATATACAGTTTGTGAGCATACATTTATGTGTATGATATAGACAATTTACAGTTTGCATTCTCAGTACCGGGCGGTAATTAGGTCAATATACCTGGCTCTACTATAGGAAATCCATTGTAATCCCATATTATACACAATGCTTTGTACTGCAAAAAAAGGAATTTGATAATAGGAATACAAGTAACCATTTTAATGAACAGAAATTATCGAAAGATAAAATCAAGAGTTCACTGGTGGTAGATTGAGAATGGAATTGATACATGAATTAATATTCATAAGTTTAAATAATTCAAACTCAAACAATTCTCCGGCAAGTTTTCAAATCAATAACCAGTTCTTTCATTGTGATTTTGTTTAATTTCAACCATTCTTATGTCAAAATATAATATATACATTATATATATATATATAATTGAAGTCAGTGGAGATAGGGAAATATTTCTAAGTTTTGAAATTAAAGCAATTTTGTTTTTAATTTCAAAAAAATTTCAACATAAAAACTTTACACTTTACTGAGTCCATTTAAAGGTTCTTTAAACCAACAGCTGAACTAATCACTTTTAAATTTCAGTCTTATATAATTGAGTTATCATTAACTTTATTCAGGTTTTCAAATTTTAATGTTTTATAAACTTTGTCATAATGTATCAAATAGCTAAACTCACACAAGCTTTGCTGAACAAATTCAGTCTGTTTTAATTGATAATTTAATGTAAAATACCTACCACTTTTAATGTGTATCAAACCAAATGTGTCTCAACACATCAATTAAGTATAATGTAGTTCATTAATTCATTAGTATAATGAACCAAACACTCAAAGACAATCTGGCACCATGCCAACTGTCAGCCCTCCAAAATATGTGGTACATAGTATGCAATGTAAACAGATTTCATATGATGATATAGTTGTACACATTTCAAAATAAGAAAACATTGGTACAAATATATAAACAGAAACTAGTATTTCAAAAATGATGTGAATCTAAATAAGATTAGACAATGAGATATATCACAAGAATGCATGTATTATTATCTTATCTTATTTCTACAACAGTTTGGGGAAGTATTGTGATCAAGTCTCCAGTGTCTCCCAACAAGTCCCTCCCCCAACTCCATTCAAAGACCTCTCCTCCATGTCTAAGCAAGTTTGGTTGTTTTTGCCTGTGAGTTCTGAAATCTCACAAAATGGCAAACATTAGTAAACAGGGAAACAATGTTTCAATATGGAAATCATTAAAATTGGTAGAATTTTGCAAACATAGCAAGGATGCCCTACATTTTAAGAAAACAATTTCTGAAGGAAATTGGCAAATATACCAAACACTGTTAACACTATATACATTGTTGTTTATGTTGGGTAGCTTCTGTCAGGAAATATACCAAACACTGTTATACACTATATATACATTGTTGTTTATGTTGGGTAGCTTCTGTCAGGAATATACCAAACACTGTTAACACTATATATACATTGTTGTTTATGTTGGGTAGCTTCTGTCAGGAATATACCAAACACTGTTAACACTATATACTATATATACTATATTACATTGTTGTTTATGTTGGGAATATACCAAACACTGTTAACACTATATATACATTGTTGTTTAGGAATATACCAAACACTGTTAACACTATATATACATTGTTGTTTATGTTGGGTAGCTTCTGTCAGGAATATACCAAACACTGTTAACACTATATATACATTGTTGTTTATGTTGGGTAGCTTCTGTCAGGAATATACCAAACACTGTTAACACTATATATACATTGTTGTTTATGTTAACACTATATACTTCTGTCAGGAATATACCAAACACTGTTAACACTATATATATACATTGTTGTTTATGTTGGGTAGCTTCTGTCAGGAATATACCAAACACTGTTAACACTATATATACATTGTTGTTTATGTTAGCTTCTGTCAGGAATATACCAAACACTGTTAACACTATATATACATTGTTGTTTATGTTGGGTAGCTTCTGTCAGGAATATACCAAACACTGTTAACACTATATATACATTGTTGTTTATGTTGGGTAGCTTCTGTCAGGAATATACCAAACACTGTTAACACTATATATACATTGTTGTTTATGTTGGGTAGCTTCTGTCAGGAATATAGCTTCTGTCAGGAATATACCAAACACTGTTAACACTATATACATTGTTGTTTATGTTGGGTAGCTTCTGTCAGGAATATACCAAACACTGTTAACACTATATACATTGTTGTTTATGTTGGGTAGCTTCTGTCAGGAATATACCAAACACTGTTAACACTATATATACATTGTTGTTTATGTTGGGTAGCTTCTGTCAGGAATATACCAAACACTGTTAACACTATATACATTGTTGTTTATGTAGATTCTGCCAGGAATATACCAAACACTGTTAACACTATATACATTGTTGTTTATGTTGGGAAGCTTCAGACAGAAATATACCAAACACTGTTAACACTGTTGTTCATGTTGGGTAGCTTCTGTCAGGAATATACCAAACACTGTTAACACTATATATACATTGTTGTTTATGTTGGGTAGCTTCTGTCAGGAATATACCAAACACTGTTAACACTATATATACATTGTTGTTTATGTTGGGTAGCTTCTGTCAGGAATATACCAAACACTGTTAACACTATATATACATTGTTGTTTATGTTGGGTAGCTTCTGTCAGGAATATACCAAACACTGTTAACACTATAAACATTGTTGTTTATGTAGCTTCTGCCAGGAATATACCAAACACTGTTAACACTATATACATTGTTGTTTATGTTGGGAAGCTTCTGTCAGGAATATACCAAACACTGTTAACACTATAAACATTGCTGTTTATGTTGGGTAGCTTCTGTCAGGAATATACCAAACACTGTTAACACACTTCTGCCAGGAATATACCAAACAGTTAACACTATATATATACTGTTAACACTATATATACATTGTTGTTTATGTTGGGTAGCTTCTGTCAGGAATATACCAAACACTGTTAACACTATATATACATTGTTGTTTATGTTGGGTAGCTTCTGTCAGGAATATACCAAACACTGTTAACACTATATATACATTGTTGTTGTATGTCAGGAATATACCAAACACTGTTAACACTGTTGTTCATGTTGGGTAGCTTCTGTCAGGAATATACCAAACACTGTTAACACTATATATACATTGTTAACACTATATATACATTGTTGTATGTTGGGTAGCTTCTGTCAGGAATATACCAAACACTGTTAACACTATATATACATTGTTGTTTATGTTGGGTAGCTTCTGTCAGGAATATACCAAACACTGTTAACACTATATATACATTGTTGTTTATGTTGGGTAGCTTCTGTCAGGAATATACCAAACACTGTTAACACTATATATACATTGTTGTTAACACTATATATTATGTTGGGTAGCTTCTGTCAGGAATATACCAAACATACACTATATATACACTGTTACACTGTTAACACTATATATACATTGTTGTTTATGTTGGGTAGCTTCTGCCAGGAATATACCAAACACTGTTAACACTATATATACATTGTTGTTTATGTTGGGTAGCTTCTGTCAGGAATATACCAAACACTGTTAACACTATATACATTGTTGTTTATGTAGCTTCTGCCAGGAATATACCAAACACTGTTAACACTATATATACATTGTTGTTTATGTTGGGTAGCTTCTGCCAGGAATATACCAAACACTGTTAACACTATATATACATTGTTGTTTATGTTGGGTAGCTTCTGCCAGGAATATACCAAACACTGTTAACACTATATATACATTGTTGTTTATGTTGGGTAGCTTCTGTCAGGAATATACCAAACACTGTTAACACTATATATACATTGTTGTTTATGTAGCTTCTGCCAGGAATATACCAAACACTGTTAACACTATATACATTGTTGTTTATGTAGCTTCTGCCAGGAATATACCAAACACTGTTAACACTATATACATTGTTGTTTATGTTGGGTAGCTTCTGTCAGGAATATACCAAACACTGTTAACACTATATATACATTGTTGTTTATGTTGGGTAGCTTCTGCCAGGAATATACCAAACACTGTTAACACTATAAACATTGTTGTTTATGTAGCTTCTGCCAGGAATATACCAAACACTGTTAACACTATATATACATTGTTGTTTATGTTGGGTAGCTTCTGTCAGGAATATACCAAACACTGTTAACACTATATATACATTGTTGTTTATGTTGGGTAGCTTCTGTCAGGAATATACCAAACACTGTTAACACTATATATACATTGTTGTTTATGTTGGGTAGCTTCTGCCAGGAATATACCAAACACTGTTAACACTATATATACATTGTTGTTTATGTTGGGTACCAAACACTGTTCTATATACATTGTTGTTTATGTTGGGTAGCTTCTGTCAGGAATATACCAAAGCTAATATATACATTGTTGTTTAATTGCTAGCTTCTCAGGAAAATACCAAACACTGACTATATATTGTTGTTTAGAGCTTCTGCCAGGAAATGAACTATACCTAATCACTATATTTTTGACGAAACATCTGCCACAAAATGCCTTTCTCAGGAATATCTGCCTTTAAATGAGTAAATAGGTTACAAACGCTGAAGTGACATAGATTATCAATACATTCAGGAATATCCAAACACTGTTTATTCCCTTGATAGTTATGTGTAAACCGAATAAAAAGTTGTCTTGGAAAACTATATATACGATTTCTGCCTGCTCATCATGTGAAACGCGACATATCAGCTATGATAACAAACTTTTTCAAAAGGAAAGCATCTGACAGTGCTTGCGATGACAAAGACAATAGTCAACAGCCACAGCCTGGCCTTTCTGAAAAAAAATTGTCAAAATTGGAGAGCGTTTCTCCTGACGCTGCTGATATAAAATCACCGCCACAACAACGTGCATATACGGCCATGTTAAAAACAGTACGGAAATGAGAAAAAGAATTGAATATTATTCTAGGATACAACAAATCATCTAGTAACGATGTTGTTAATACAGTATGGTGCAATGACTGCCGAGAACACGGAAGATAGTTGTCTTGATAATAATTTATTGAAATGATCGTTAATGTGAACAATTTTTTAAATAATATAAATTTGTGTACAGTTACATTTATAAATGGATCTGATCATATGACAGTCAGATTAGATGTAGCTCATACATGAAAAAAAGAAAACTGATAAATTCAAAGTTTATATAGATTTAAAATGTTGATGTTGTAGCTTCTGTCAGGAATATACCAAACACTGTTAACATATATAAACATTGTTGTTTATACAGGTAGCAATCAGACATTCTTATCCAATGTCTTGGATAACTTTTCCAATATCACTCAGTTCCTGAAAAACTCAATATAACAGTAAATAAAAGTCAAACCTATTCACCAAAAAATTGCTAGTTTGTTCATCATTTTTGCTAGTGGAAATTTTAGGCACTAGCAATGGTTTGCTAGTGACTAAAAAAGTTAATTTTGACCCCTGACTATATATACATTGTTGTTTATGCTGGGTAGCTTCTGCCAGGAATATACCAAACACTATCTCATGATGTTACTACTGACAACAGATGTAACATAGCAGTAAGTTCACTATCTCATGGAATTACTACAGACAACAGATGTCACATTATCAACAAGCTCACTATCTCATGATATTACTACAGACAACAGATGTCACATTATCAACAAGCTCACTATCTCATTATATTACTACAGACAACAGATGTCCCATTATTAACAAGTTCACTATCTCATGATATTACTACAGACAACAGATGTCACATTATCAACAAGCTCACTATCTCAGGATATTACTACAGACAACAGATGTCCCATTATCAACAAGTTCACTATCTCATGATATTACTACAGACAACAGATGTCTCATTATCAACAAGTTCACTATCTCATGATATTACTACAGACAACAGATGTCACATTATCAACAAGCTCACTATCTCATGATGTTACTACAGACAACAGATGTCACATTATCAACAAGTTCACTATCTCATGATATTACTACAGACAACAGATGTCTCATTATCAACAAGTTCACTATCTCATGATATTACTACAGACAACAGATGTCACATTATCAACAAGCTCACTATCTCATGATATTACTACAGACAACAGATGTTACATTATTAACAAGCTCACTATCTCATGATATTACTACAGACAACAGATGTCCCATTATCAACAAGTTCACTATCTCATGATATTACTACAGACAACAGATGTCCCATTATCAACAAGTTCACTATCTCATGATATTACTACAGACAACAGATGTCACATTATCAACAAGTTCACTATCTCATGATATTACTACAGACAACAGATGTCCCATTATCAACAAGTTCACTATCTCATGATATTACTACAGACAACAGATGTCACATTATCAACAAGCTCACTAACTAATGGAATTGCTATAGAAACAGATGTAATATTATCAAGCTCACTAACTTATGGAAGCATGCCAAACATATACTAAGGATATAATTTTAAGAGCAAATGTCCTCATGACCACAATGTGTCTGTATGTAAATACACCAAATATAAACTGTCAGAGCTTATAAAACCACCTTACATTGTCATGCTGAATGTAATTTTATATACATATTTACCACATTCTATACATCTTTAGTGTCAGATTCTAGCTTGACAAAGACAAATAAAGCCTTTCCCTTGATAAAACATTGTTGTCATCTCACTTCTCTCCCACAAGTCAACTGTACCCTGTGACCTCCCGACATAAGGTTGAAAGGTCAACCTTAGGTGAAAGAGTGGAATTAGTGATGTTACACACTTGGCATCTTCACATCAACACTGTGTTTATATACTGTAAATCCCTTAGATTTAGTGAATAATTACCTCTCCAGACATATTCGCAATATTTCATGAATTTGATCTAGAAATTACTTTAATTCAGGAATAATGAGCTATTAGAAAAATGGACTCTGTGCGACTCAAATACAGGTAAACCGGATGCCTTCCAGAGTTATTTTCACACAATTAAATGCTCAGATAGGAATTCGTAAATGACTCTCTTCACATATTAAGGCAAAAATAAATTCCCCACAAAACCGAAGTAATTTGCGGTATAAGGAATACACAAAACTACAGGTGATGGCAAGTAAAAGAGATATCCTGTATGATTATCAAAAAAGCTTTCAAAGTAATTAATGATAAGAAATTTGACCAGGTTCTTCAGCTGAAATTACTCCCACATCAAAACCTTGACATGATCTATTTGGCACTAGATTGGTAACAGAAAAAAGTAAAGAAATAAATCAAGGAAAAGATATGACTTTACTGGAACCATCAGCCTGTTATTGACCGCTAACCCTCTCATTTCACCAGTCAAGTAGTCCATCAAGCCAAAGTTTGCATTAGGCAAACATTTATCCCAACTTTTTTAAAGTATAAATGTAATGACAAATTGATCAACAAACATCAATAAATCAACTATTTTCTACTAAGAACCTATATGAAATAGGCACCCACTATATATTTAATACTATGAGATGTATAGTTAGCTGTACAGTGTATTTAGGTGATAAAGTTAGAAAAAATATACATTTTTTTTTTAATGATTTTATTTTATGTCAATATGTGTTGGTTTTACACCCATACTGAATACAGATCATACTTTATAGCTAGGGACATGACATATTTACCTACTAGGGTGCTCTTTAAACAGGATATTTGGTGAACAGGAAGGCAAATCAACTTTGATCCAAATTGGTTAAAATTAACATTTTCAACATGTAGGTTTTTGGCATTAATGGTTTCAAATAATTCATGTACATGCTTGTTAAAGCTTATTTGAGTTCTGTTAACAATATTGTATACTGATTGGTTTTTATTTCCACATTATTGCTTGAAGGGATATTCTGGTATGTCAGGATAACTTTTTAACTGATCAATAGGTCAAAAGTTCACAGTCCATTTTGTGAAAAAGATTCAGTGAGATTAGAGCTGCCACAGCTGATCATATGCAGCTTGTCAGTTTTTGTTGGGTTCTATTCTTAAACACTTTGAATTTCCTCACACACTACCATAAAGTACTGGATGCGCTCGTTGCACATTAGAGTGTAACCACACCGATGTTTTTACCTATAAACCTGACACTAAGTTATGTAAACACTTCCTAGTAATGTTACACGTGACATTTAATCTGGACCCGGTTGTCTAGACAACTGTATATCATATTACTTCCTGTTTCTCCATTGTCAACATGACATCAGTTAGATGTACACCATGTCAAGCAATTTGACAATGTGCAGACAGATTTCCATAATCTGTCTAAAATTTGATTTATTTCAAAAGATTTGTAAATCTGAAATAAAATGCTTGGCTAAGAATTCCTTTTGCTGTTACAACACTATCTTACTATCAATTTCATTCAAATGAAAACTTTTGTTGTTACAACACTATTTTACTATCAATTTCATTCAAATGAAAACTTTTGTTGTTACAACACTATATTGCTATAATTTTCAAAAGAGAAATAACTCCATTTCAAATATCAAAAGAGAAAGTAAGGAAACCAGAACACCCAACTTCGTCTACAGACAGACATAGCATACAGATGTTTGGATGGACAGCAGGATAAACCACTTTAACATCCAGTTTAAAACACTATAATTTTACAGAAATGGCTTATTTAACATATTCTACCCTTCTCTGATGTCACTCTTTCAATCCAGTAATCTGTTTAATTTTCTATAAAATGTATATCCAGTTTTGGAGTTTACATTTCACTTTGGCATTTTGGAGTGTGTTTACAAATCACAACACAAAGCCTAGGGATAAGGGTGGGAAAATTAAAAAACAAAATTGAATAAGCTTGGTTTATTAAATAATAAAGATGAGGAAAAACATGGGTGTTGATGACAATTAGGCCCGTAAAAAATGATTTTACAACAAAATTGACAATTATTTTTTTCATTACCAAAACATATTTTTTGGGGTATAATTATGCATTATATTGTGCATTTCAATGATATTTATGTGACATTTATCAATTTATCATATTTCCTGATAGAATTAATTAAATAAGATGTTTAATTCCTCAAAAGTGTCAAAATCTGAATCAGTAGTTCATAAGTACATATCTATATGTGACCCAGGCAGGAAAGTAATGTGTTGACATATTGTTTATTGTGGTGTACGTATATCTACCATAAAAATAAAGTCATTTAATCAAGTTTTATCCCAGAAAATCTGAAGGGATGAACCTTAATTCAATGAAAAGAAAAGCTTAACCACACCATAACAGTTCATATAATGTCATCATAATATAGGGTGGAGGCCAGGATATATTTTTGTAACCAATCATACAATAGGTTTGTTAAAAAAAAGTAACCTTTGAGAAATGTTTGTAATCATTTCACATGTATGTCTTAGCAAGATAAAATTTCATCCCATAACACAGTTTGTAATTAAGTATAGGGCATTTAGAAAGCAGATATTTATTAGTGAAATATTACACCTAAGGCAGAATGCATCATATCATATGATATACAGTTGGCTACAGCTAAGTTGTGTTTCAGCTTCCATTTTAGATGAAAAATCCAGTTCATCAATACAAATCGTAAAATGCAACAGCTGGTATCTGTATACTAACATTATTTCATTACAACGATGTTGTGAGTAATATAGAGTCCTACATACATAGACAAAGCTACTAGACTAAAAAATGTATACATACAAAATATAAACAAAATGTCCACTAACCAACAACAGCTGCCGAGAGCATGTTGTACAACGGCTTGTCAACAAAGTCGATCATAGGTGTCATATCAGATACATGGTCTGTAACAGAGGTCATCAGTTATTTCAATGCCTCTGCTTGGATTCAAACCCAAGATTGGTTTACTAGTCTGACACTCAACTGATCATCTAAAGAGAAGTTACCTCTAGCTGAGCAGTATATTGCGACTAGTATTTTACCAGGGTTACATGGTCTATACTGTTGAAGTATTCCCATCACTGGAAACAACTTTCACAATCACACCATCAAAAAACAAAGTAACCGCTGCACAGAATTCACACTTTAGTATGCTGGACATGGCGAGATACTGGATTTATTCTTTTCTTCGAAGAGCATTTTCTTTAAAAGAACAGTAAATAGCGTGGGGTCAATCTGTATACTTTCTCGTGCTTCAAAATTAAACCGCCAGCACAATATTACTTTTGTGATTGTGGGATGAAGTATTGAAATGAATATGCTGAATGTCATTTAGTCTTTAACTTAAATGCATTTTTATGTAAGTTGTAGATTATTTTTACTTTTCCAGGTCTCTATAAAACATGACATTGATGGTTGTCCCTTTCAAGCATGGAATCTGAACTACCTTTCCACCAGAATTGGAAATCACAAAAAATTACAACTCTTTTTCTGCACTCAAACTTAATCACTAGCTTCATTTCATTTCTTGATACCATTTCTTAATTTTATTTGTCTTTTGGGTTCTAAGTATCAGACTCATGTCTGGTCCCTGTAAGTCAGTTCTTTTTATTTACAATAAGGTTCATAGCACAATTCAAACATTTGACTTATTGTTCATATATGTAAGCAAACAAGGGATCTGATCATTTCAAGCACTTGATTAGTATGTGATGTGCACTACCTACAGAAACGTCAACCATACAAGTTATCTCGGAAACAGTGTAATGGCCATCATGGCCTGGACATGTTTTCTCTTTCATATCAATTTGACCATTCTAAGATTTTCTTACCCTGTCCTATCAGTTCTCAAAATTCTCTCAGAGATGGCAGAAGTGAACAGAATACAGCACAATTCTAAATGTTCATGTGTTGGTTGTTTATATTTACCTACAGTTATTACTGGTATCAATATATAAACATCTGTTTTTAAGGTCATCTGACAATAAACACCTACACAACTTGTTTACATTTATACAATTTTACTGATATATTGTTGGATTTGCTCTAATTCCAATTTAAAGGGAAAAAACACCAATGCAAGTACTCCAGTTGATTAAATCATCCTTCCATCTCTACACCCATCCCTGGCCTCCACTACCCATTCCTAAAACAGGCAGAATTATACTGCTACTTTACATCTGATCATCCATCATGTACCCCTACCTCTAACCAAATCTGATCAGCCATCATATACCACTATCTCTAAACACATCTGATCATCCATCAGGTACCACTATCTCTAACCACATCTGATCATCCATCATTTACCACTATCTCTAAACACATCTGATCATCCATCAGGTACCACTATCTCTAACCACATCTGATCAGCCATCAGGTACCACTATCTCTAAACACATCTGATCATCCATCAGGTACCACTATCTCTAAACACATCTGATCATCCATCAGGTACCACTATCTCTAACCACATCTGATCATCCATCAGGTACCACTATCTCTAAACACATCTGATCATCCATCATGTACCACTATCTCTAAACACATCTGATCATCCATCAGGTACCACTATCTCTAACCACATCTGATCATCCATCAGGTACCACTATCTCTAACCACATCTGATCAGCCATCAGGTACCACTATCTCTAACCACATCTGATCATAAATCATGTACCACTATCTCTAACCACATCTGATCATCCATCAGGTACCACTATCTCTAACCACATCTGATCATCCATCAGGTACCACTATCTCTAAACACATCTGATCATCCATCAGGTACCACTATCTCTAAACACATCTGATCATCCATCAGGTACCACTATCTCTAAACACATCTGATCATCCATCAGGTACCACTATCTCTAAACACATCTGATCATCCATCAGGTACCACTATCTCTAAACACATCTGATCATCCATCAGGTACCACTATCTCTAAACACATCTGATCATCCATCATACCACTATCTCTACCACTATCTCTAAACACATCTGATCATCCATCAGGTACCACTATCTCTAAACACATCTGATCATCCATCAGGTACCACTATCTCTAAACACATCTGATCATCCATCAGGTACCACTATCTCTAACCACATCTGATCATCCATCAGGTACCACTATCTCTAACCACATCTGATCATCCATCAGGTACCACTATCTCTAAACACATCTGATCATCCATCAGGTACCACTATCTCTAAACACATCTGATCATCCATCAGGTACCACTATCTCTAAACACATCTGATCATCCATCAGGTACCACTATCTCTAAACACATCTGATCATCCATCAGGTACCACTATCTCTAACCACATCTGATCATCCATCAGGTACCACTATCTCTAAACACATCTGATCATCCATCAGGTACCACTATCTAACACTAATCATCCACATCCACTATCTCTAAACACATCATCCATCAGGTACCACTATCTCTAACCACATCTGATCATCCATCAGGTACCACTATCTCTAAACACATCTGATCATCCATCAGGTACCACTATCTCTAACCACATCTGATCATCCATCAGGTACCACTATCTCTAAACACATCTGATCATCCATCAGGTACCACTATCTCTAAACACATCTGATCATCCATCAGGTACCACTATCTCTAAACACATCTGATCATCCATCAGGTACCACTATCTCTAAACACATCTGATCATCCATCAGGTACCACTATCTCTAACCACATCTGATCATCCATCAGGTACCACTATCTCTAAACACATCTGATCATCCATCAGGTACCACTATCTCTAACCACATCTGATCATCCATCAGGTACCACTATCTCTAACCACATCTGATCATCCATCAGGTACCACTATCTCTAACCACATCTGATCATCCATCAGGTACCACTATCTCTAACCACATCTGATCATCCATCAGGTACCACTATCTCTAAACACATCTGATCATCCATCAGGTACCACTATCCCTAACCACATCTGATCATCCATCAGGTACCACTATCTCTAACCACATCTGATCATCCATCAGGTACCACTATCTCTAACCACATCTGATCATCCATGTACCACTATCTCTAAACACATCTGATCATCCATCAGGTACCACTATCTCTAACCACATCTGATCATCCATCAGGTACCACTATCTCTAGCCACATCTGATCATCCATCAGGTACCACTATCTCTAACCACATCTGATCATCCATCAGGTACCACTATCTCTAAACACATCTGATCATCCATCAGGTACCACTATCTCTAACCACATCTGATCATCCATCAGGTACCACTATCTCTAACCACATCTGATCATCCATCAGGTACCACTATCTCTAAACACATCTGATCATCCATCATATCTATCACATCAGGTACCACTATCTCTAACCACATCTGATCATCCATCAGGTATCTGATCATCCATCAGGTACCACTATCCCTTACCACATCTGATCATCCATCAGGTACCACTATCCCTAACCACATCTGATCAGCCATCAGGTACCACTATCTCTTACCATATCTGATCAGCCATCAGGTACCACTATCTCTAACCACATCTGATCATCCATCATGTACCACTATCTCTAACCACATCTGATCATCCATCAGGTACCACTATCTCTAACCACATCTGATCATCCATCAGGTACCACTATCCCTAACCACATCTGATCATCCATCATGTACCACTATCCCTAACCACATCTGATCAGCCATCATGTACCACTATCTCTAAACACATCTGATCATCCATCAGGTACCACTATCTCTAACCACATCTGATCATCCATCAGGTACCACTATCTCTAAACACATCTGATCATCCATCAGGTACCACTATCCCTAACCACATCTGATCAGCCATCAGGTACCACTATCCCTAACCACATCTGATCATCCATCAGGTACCACTATCCCTTACCACATCTGATCATCCATCAGGTACCACTATCCCTTACCACATCTGATCATCCATCATGTACCACTATCTCTAACCACATCTGATCATCCATCAGGTACCACTATCTCTAACCACATCTGATCATCCATCAGGTATCACTATCACTTACCACATCTGATCAGCCATCAGGTACCACTATCCCTAACCACATCTGATCATCCATCAGGTACCACTATCCCTTACCACATCTGATCATCCATTGGGTACCACTATCCCTTACCACATCTGATCATCCATCATGTACCACTATCTCTAACCACATCTGATCATCCATCAGGTACCACTATCTCTAACCACATCTGATCATCCATCAGGTACCACTATCCCTTACCACATCTGATCATCCATTGGGTACCACTATCCCTAACCACATCTGATCATCCATCAGGTACCACTATCTCTAACCACATCTGATCAGCCATCAGGTACCACTATCTCTAACCATATCTGATCAGCCATCAGGTACCAATATCTCTAACCACATCTGATCAGCCATCAGGTACCACTATCTCTAACCACATCTGATCGTCCATCAGGTACCCGTATCTCTAACCATATCTGATCATCGAACACTGATATCTTATATCGCCAACCCCATCTTGTCATACATCAATTACCCTTAGCCCTGTCCCCAATTTACCATCCTTTAGTTGCCCAATTGGTCAAATACTCCAAATCATTCTTTAAGTAACAAAGTAATTAATCTAATCAACTTTGAGAAATCCAACAGTCTCTCAATTTTAGGTAATACAATGCTGTATCAAAGTCACACACTCAATTTTAGGTAATACAATGCTGTATCAAAGTCACACACTCAATTTTAGGTAATACAATGCTGTATCAAAGTCACACACTCAATTTTAGGTAATACAATGCTGTATCAAAGTCACACACTCAATTTTAGGTAATACAATGCTGTATCAAAGTCACACACTCAATTTTTTTCATGTTTAACTTCCAGGTTGACTTAATGGCCCTAAACAGATATAGGGTTAGAACCATGACATTGCTGGTTACACCAGGATTTGAGGTAATTTACAATGATGATAACTGAAATGGTTACCTATATCCTGTTTGTGAAACCACTTACATGTCCTACAGGTGGGTGATGATATACAATGTCTCACTTCAGGATATCCTTGTCAACATGATCTTATCCTACTTGAAATAGCCATCAAAGTTTAGGACTATCTTTACCTAGAAACACTGGCACATAACAGCTATTGTTGTACATGTCGATATGGTTATCATAGAATCATTAAATCAGATGAAGAAATATTACAAAATGTTCCCTTTCTGGTCATGATGACATTTAACACATGAAAAATATTACAAAGTAGTTATTTGATGTCATAGTGATGGTATCCAGGAAGAAGAATAATTACAAAAATACTGTAGATGTACTTATTTTAGTGGTAAACTACTGTTGTGTGTGAAGTTCAGTGTGTGTCATAATAATTACACTACTGTTATGCGTGAAGTTGTGATTCATAATAATTACACTACTGTTGTGTGTGAAGTTGTGATACATAATAATTACACTACTGTTGTGTGTGAAGTTGTGATACATAATAATTACACTACTGTTGTGTGTGAAGTTGTGATTCATAATAATTACACTACTGTTATGTGTGAAGTTGTGATACATAATAATTACACTACTGTTGTGTGTGAAGTTGTGATACATAATAATTACACTACTGTTGTGTGTGAAGTTCAGTGTGTGTCATAATAATTACACTACTGTTATGTGTGAAGTTGTGATTCATAATAATTACACTACTGTTATGTGTGAAGTTGTGATTCATAATAATTACACTACTGTTATGTGTGAAGTTGTGATACATAATAATTACACTACTGTTGTGTGTGAAGTTGTGATTCATAATAATTACACTACTGTTGTGTGTGAATTTCAGTGTGTGTCACTGTTGTGTGTAAGTTGTGATTCATAATAATTACACTACTGTGTGTGTGTGAAGTGTGTGATTCATAATAATTACACTACTGTTGTGTGTGTAGCTGTGATTCATAATAATTACACTACTGTTGTGTGTGAAGTTGTGATACATAATAATTACACTACTGTTGTGTGTGAAGTTCAGTGTGTGTCATAATAATTACACTACTGTTGTGTGTGAAGTTGTGATTCATAATAATTACACTACTGTTGTGTGTGAAGTTGTGATACATAATAATTACACTACTGTTGTGTGTGAAGTGTGTACACTACTGTTGTGTGTGAAGTTGTGATACATAATAATTACACTACTGGTGTGTGTGTGTGTGTTATAATAATTACACTACTGTTGTGTGTGAAGTTGTGATACATAATAATTACACTACTGTTGTGTGTGAAGTTGTGATACATAATAATTACACTACTGTTGTGTGTGAAGTTCACTGTGTGTGTGTGTCATAATAATTACACTACTGTTGTGTGTGACTTTGTGATACATAATTATTACACTACTGTTGTGTGTGAAGTTGTGATACATAATAATTACACTACTGTTGTGTGTGAAGTTGTGATACATAATAATTACACTACTGTTGTGTGTGAAGTTGTGATACATAATAATTACACTACTGTTGTGTGTGAAGTTGTGATACATAATAATTACACTACTGGTGTGTGTGAAGTTGTGATACATAATAATTACACTACTGTTGTGTGTGAAGTTGTGATTCATAATAATTACACTACTGTTGTGTGTGAAGTTGTGATACATAATAATTACACTACTGTTGTGTGTGAAGTTCAGTGTGTGTCATAATAATTACACTACTGTTGTGTGTGAAGTTGTGATACATAATAATTACACTACTGTTGTGTGTGTGTGATACATAATAATTACAACTGTTGTGTGTGTGATACATAATAATTACACTACTGTTGTGTGTGAAGTTGTGATACATAATAATTACACTACTGTTGTGTGTGAAGTTGTGATACATAATAATTACACTACTGTTGTGTGTGAAGCTGCGATACATAATAATTACACTACTGTTGTGTGTGAAGTTGTGATACATAATAATTACACTACTGTTGTGTGTGAAGTTGTGATACATAATAATTACACTACTGTTGTGTGTGAAGTTGTGATACATAATAATTACACTACTGTTGTGTGTGAAGTTGTGATACATAATAATTACACTACTGTTGTGTGTGAAGTTCAGTGTGTGTCATAATAATTACACTACTGTTGTGTGTGAAGTTGTGATACATAATAATTACACTACTGTTGTGTGTGAAGTTGTGATACATAATAATTACACTACTGTTGTGTGTGAAATTGTGATACATAATAATTACACTACTGTTGTGTGTGAAGTTGTGATACATAATAATTACACTACTGTTGTGTGTGAAGTTGTGATACATAATAATTACACTACTGGTGTGTGTGAAGTTGTGATACATAATAATTACACTACTGTTGTGTGTGAAGCTGCGATACATAATAATTACACTACTGTTGTGTGTGAAGTTGTGATACATAATAATTACACTACTGTTGTGTGTGAAGTTGTGATACATAATAATTACACTACTGTTGTGTGTGAAGTTGTGATACATAATAATTACACTACTGTTGTGTGTGAAGTTGTGATACATAATAATTACACTACTGTTGTGTGTGAAGTTGTGATACATAATAATTACACTACTGTTGTGTGTGAAGTTGTGATACATAATAATTACACTACTGGTGTGTGTGAAGTTGTGATACATAATAATTACACTACTGTTGTGTGTGAAGTTGTGATACATAATAATTACACTACTGTTGTGTGTGAAGTTCAGTGTGTGTCATAATAATTACACTACTGTTGTGTGTGAAGTTGTGATACATAATAATTACACTACTGTTGTGTGTGAAAGTTCAGTGAAGTTGTGATTCATAATAATTACACTACTGTTGTGTGTGAAGTTGTGATACATAATAATTACACTACTGTTATGTGTGAAGTTGTGATACATAATAATTACACTACTGTTGTGTGTGAAGTTCACTGTGTGTAGTAATAATTACACTGTAGTCTGTGTCAATACAGTAACAATATATATAAATACAGCTTTGATTTGTTGCTTTGTGGAATCATAAGAGAATTGGAGAAGGCTGCAGTGATTGTCTTTGACTTTCAGCCATTTTTATGATCAATATGTGTATGAAGATTACAAAGGAACACATACAAGAGAATATACAATCATATTATATATATTGGTCATTAGAATGATCACCTCACTTGTTTGGTAATGTTTCTCTATAACCATGACTCTGTGATCATTTCACAGAAAAACGACACACAGAAAACTATAAGTGAAAAGTTACTGATCACAACTTTAAAAAATGTTCTTGTCGTCTTTCAGTGAATTTAATACAGTGCTTATAAATCTTGTTCTCCCCAGATGGCTAAAATAAGACTGCACTAATTTAAGTACATGTACAGCGGTCATTTGAAGTGATGAAAACATTATTTCTATCGGATGAGGAAAGTCACAGGAGGGAAGATTCATTTGAATCCTTCTGTCATCACACAAATCATCATACATCTCAAGGTCATTAAGATCAGATGGGAAAAATGTCATGATACAAACTCAAGTTTTATTTTCAAGATACAGGTCTATTTTTCTTGAATTTATTTCCTCAAATCTAAGGGGAAAAAAAGAGAAAAAAATATATCAACCCTTGAAAAACTACCAAAATCTTATTTGTAGCTGTACCACTTTGAAAAAATTCCACTCAACAAGAATGATGGTAATAATCAGTAAACAGTAACCGAAACGTTGCATCTAAACATCAAACCTCATTGAATCTTTGAATCAATATTGTTCCAGAATTGATAAACATTTCCTATACACTTGTTTAACTGTAAACTCTTCAGTGATATGAGATCATTTTGGGGACAACATCAACTGATATATACAGTTCACACAATAAATATGTATATAGAGTGACTTGAAAGTAAAAACATTTCAGTAGTGTAAGAAAACTTTTGAAAAAAATCAAAATTAATATTTTGTAAACATATAACCATAACTGTACTTACCTCTTCAAATGGATGCATCATTAAATTTTGTTTCATTTTACATCCCCCTAATAACTACACTGACAGAAGTCATCATGATCACTAAACAAGTTTTCAGTGTAAATTTCCCTACATTAGTTCAGTGATCTTGTGAATACTTCATTGGAGCGTTACCAGTCCCAGTCTAAAGATAGAGTAGATATTTGATTTAGGCCTATGTTAATCAGTTATGTAGTAGTTCAGGCAAATATGTCAAAAACTTTATCTCTTTTTATGATCTTAACCAGTCTGTCAAAAAAATTAGAGGAATTTCCATAAAAAAACTATTCAAGTAGACCATTAGAACTTCTGACTTGCTGCTATACATAGATTGGAAATTAGAATACTTGGAAACTGATCAAATTACTTCACACTAAATAATCCAATCTTTGTTAAATGTAACACATTGTACACGTGTAAAAATAAACCTATTTCATCAGAACAGATATATTTTTGTCATGATATACAGATACTATCAACTCCTGATGTTAGTGGCTACAAAAGCTACTTTCCTGGATGGCAGGAAGCTAATCCTGGATTTTTTTTAACTTTCATTTTCATTATCAAAAAATAGGAATATCAGAAAAATGTGAAAAAAACTTTGTATCTTACATATAACAAAGAGGATTTTTAAATCTCTTAAAAGCATATGACAATCTTCAATGGCTTTATTTATTGATATATATTGTTTCAATTTTGTAACTTTGTTTTAAAGAAGCTTTAGTTGGGGCAAAACCAGTTGAAAAATAAATTGATGAACCTGGCCTCATTGCCTGCTTTGCTTCACTTCTACTGTTAATAAGCAACTTTGTTTCATGGTTATACCCTGAAGACGTCTGTACATATCTATCAACATTTCTGTTTTCTTTACAGTTCTATTTCTGCCTTTATAAAGGCACAAATTGAAAAACAAAAAATAGATGAATTTCTTTGATTATGTACTATCACTCTTGTCAGAGAACTAATACTGCATATTTCTTTAAAAAAAATATGTTTCAAATTGAAGTACCACATAGTTAATTACTGATACATCTCAAACTAAACCTCTCGGTATTCTCCAATTTCAATATATAGTGCTTTAATGATACAATATTTATAAAAGGCTAGCAGCAGCCTTCATTTCAATTTAAGATTTCCTTTTCCTTAACCTGAATAACTTTCACTTGTAAATTTTCCATGTAATATGTCACAACTATTAAATCTTTCCCATTTGAATGTGATTTCTATGTAGCAATTATCATGACTTTAAATATTGTGAAGCCAAAGAAATATACTTGTTCCCCCTACACTAAACTTAATAATAAAAACATACATTTGTATGTGATGTCAAAAAAAAAAAAAAACAAGAAAAAAAAATCATAATAACAAACTACTCCCATGAAGTGACTCACTGGAATCTTGATATTTTCGTAAACCATCTCCCCATAATTTTATTTAGGGTCAGTTAGGTCATTATAATTGGAAACCACTTTACTCTGGAAAAAGTTTTGGAGGCCAACAGAGTTATTCCCCTTCCATCTTTTTAAGAATATCTCGAGAAAAGAATTTTAAAATAGTAGAATCAGTGTTGTGATAAATTAGAATTATAAAGAAAAACTGAAAGCTATCAACATAAATAAGAAACATGAAAGTTTTTGTCTTTTTTTTCTATTTAAGTGAACATTTCAGCTTCATCTGAAGTTACATAAGGACTATAAGATGAAAAGCAATGTATCTCCTTGATTAGATTTGTTACAATCAGAACATAAAAAGTGATATATCGCGATTTTCATTTATAGTAATATTGTCATCTGAATTCTACTGTACAGGTATACAATTAACAAGTAACCAAAATAGCATTAAGTTTTAAATTTACTCAACTAATAATGGCCAATTCTATAACAGGAGGCCAAATGGGCCAGATTCATCCATTTGATAGTCAAAGCTTTTGCAATATAAAATTTATTCATATACAACCGGATCTTTTTCTGGAGGACTTCAATACTCATGATTTTCAAACATAGCAAGACAACTGAATTATAAAGCTATATTCAATAATTCTGCCTACTTTCAAATAAAAAACTCTCCAAGCCTTTAAGTAGCAAAAATTGTCTGAATTTTATCAATATGGAACTTGAATATGGTAAAGCCACTTTTTTTTTAACTAACTTTGTCAGGTTCCATCCCAGGACCAATAACTGACAGTGAAATATCATGATGCTTTGTGGTTAATCAGCAGAAATCATTCAGTGTTTTAACAAAATTGTCAAAAATACTTCACATCAGCATCTCAGACTGATACATTGTTGTTTCTGAGTTTCATGATTTTTAGAAGTAAATGTAACAAACAGTAAATGTATCATATCAGTGTTAAAATATTCTAATGTAGTTGTATTAATCATACTGATAGTAAATGTGTTATATCATATTGTAATATTGTATTTTCGTAGCAGTATTATTTATACTGATAGTAAATGTGTTATATCATATTGTAATATTGTATTTTCGTAGCACTATTATTTATACTGATAGTAAATGTGTTATATCATATTGCAATATTGTATTTTCGTAGCCCTATTATTTATACTGATAGTATATGTGTTATATCATATTGTAATATTGTATTTTTGTAGCACTATTATTTATACTGATAGTATATGTGTTATATCATATTGTAATATTGTATTTTTGTAGCACTATTATTTATACTGATAGTAAATGTGTTATGTCATATTGTAATATTGTATTTTCGTAGCACTATTAATTATACTGATAGTAAATGTGTTATATCATATTGTAATATTGTATTTTTGTAGCACTATTATTTATACTGATAGTAAATGTGTTATGTCATATTGTAATATTGTATTTTCGTAGCACTATTAATTATACTGATAGTAAATGTGTTATATCATATTGTAATATTGTATTTTTGTAGCACTATTAATCATACTAATAATTTATGTGTTATATTATCTTGTAATACTGCAGTTTTGTAATCATATCTAATCTTGTAATATTGTGCTTTATGTGAACTTTTAGTTGGAATTTGTTTTACAGAAACCCAATTACGTTTAAATGTCTTGATACTAAAGAACAAATTTGTATGGCTACAAATAAAAACTTAACTAATTAATGTTAAACATGCATGATATATTACAACTGTCTCACAAATAATCTATTTTCTTTTTTAAATGATTTTGTAGATTGAACTTCTCATTAAATGTGTCAGAAGTGTAACTGAATGAGTAATGAGAAACTTGTAAACAATCACATTATTTATCAGATCTGTGATACTTAAACTACTTTGAACATTATAAATATCTTCATTCCATCTGTAATCATATGTCTGTGTCGCTGCTATGATACAGAAAAATTCACCAGTCACATATCCTGGTTAGTGGTAGTGAAAATACACAAAACCATTCAAAAGGCAAGGCGTGTAGACCCCTACAATCATTTTTCCCAGTAAATGACATCATGAATTATTTGGTTACAGGTTCCAGAAACAGGATGTTTCCAGGTCTAATGAGGACCCATCTACAGATAGTTCTTAAGTACAGACAGAAACATAACCAGTTGAAGTTGGTTTTTAGGTACAGACAGAAACATAACCAGTTGAAGTTGGTTTTTAGGTACAGACAGAAACATAACCAGTTGAAGTTGTTTTTCAGGTACAGACAGGCACCAGTTACAGATAGTTCTTAGGTACAAACAGGAAAAAACAGTTATAGGTGGTTCTTAGGTACAGATGGAAAAAAGTTACAGGTGATTCATAGGTAAAGACAGACACCAGTTAATGGCAATTCTAAGGTACAAACAAAATCATTTACATGTATTTCTTATGTACGAACTTTAAAACAGTTACAGGTGGTCCCCAGGTAGACAGAAACTAGTCAAAGGTGATTTCTAGGTACATACACAGACCAACACTACTAACAGGTGAACTCCAGATCATTTAGACAGACATCACTTACAAGCAGTTACCATGATCAAAAGGTAACCAAGAATGAATGGTAACCAGGACCAGGTGGGTACAGGTAATTACCAAGAACAAGAGATTAATCAGAACAAATAGTTACCAGAAACAGGTGATTAAAAGTTCAAGTGATTACCAAGAACTGGTTATTTAATATGTATATACATCTCACCTATAAGTATACTACTATATGTAGTACAACTATAAAAGCAAATTACACAAAATGCACGTCCCTTACCAGCCCCACTGTTGTACTCTGGCATTAACCAAAATCAAAGTTATATCCACATTTACCAAATCTGTATCATTTCATAGATGATGTATTGCTTTAGGACCCAACAGAGGCGTAGCTATAATGTATGCTTGTATGCTTAAACATACACTCGAATTCCATTGAGATATATTTGCCCTACTTTTTTAACCTTACTGCACCCCTAGATCCCCTTAACCGGGGCTTCGCCCTTGGATCCTCTCTTGAAAGCATACACTCTTAAAAATGTTTTGCTACACCACTGCCCAAGAAACATGTCAAATGATGAACCACTTGTATCATTAAAATCTTACTTATTATTCATTAATTACAGTAGCTTGCATTATTGATCGTGGGCAATAATGAAAACGATGTCGTATTTAATTCACCACCATGACGAAATATTAAAACTAAATACGAAGTTGAAACCCACGTGTGCATGCAGCGTTGCACGTACATTTTCAAGTCGACATTCGTGCTGTCAGTGACATTTATAATAAGATTTAAATGTAAAATATGTACTTACAGAGTTTCTGTCAACTGGCTTTTTGAAATATTCCCGTTTACTTGCTGGAAGGGCATCATCTTGAGACAAGGACATATTCATTCACATAAATGAAGGTCGGGGATAGGGGCTACTCAAGTTGGCTCGTCTCTGTTGTTTATCATTAACATCATGATTATAACAAACGCGGAGGATTCCGGAGAGTTAATTACGGAACGAGTGGGGGATTGTACTCATAACGTTAATATTTAAACAACTAAATTTACAAAAGTAAAATTATATCATAAAAAAAATTAAAATTTATTATATTTAATATCCAATTCATATCAAACTGTGCCTTCTTTTAGGGACGTATGATATATATATATATATATATATATATATATATGTGTGTGTGTGTGTGTGTGTGTGTATATATATATATATATGTGTATATATTCGTCACATTTTCACTATATATACGTATATATATATATTAGTTAAGATTTTTTTGGCTCCTTCTAAAGAGGGCCTTCGGTGGCGTCCAACCAGCCGAAAGGTTTAAACTTTGTAATTCTTAAATTTGTTTCATGTATGTGATGTAACTACGTAATATACTATCTGGTGTCTAGATAAATGAGAGGATTGCCTCGAAAATGTGACAATTTACTAGTCGTATTGTCGTTATTACCGGCGCAACGAAATATCCAAAACTACTCAAAAATACCCCAAACTAGTAAGATGTATTCAGATGTGATAAATTTGCCACGTTTTGTGCTGAGTGTATTTCGTTCTCGTATCGAATTTAGCTGTATAGCGCCCATCCCCGTAACATCGGAATACGGACGGAAGATCAGTTTACGCTCCTTTACAATGTGACCATAATTGTTTAGGTATATCAGTTTGTGATTATGTGTAACTGTATAATTATCCGCTGTCAAATATTGTTCCTTGAAATACTGTTATAAATGTGAAAAAAATCATGATTATATATTACATGGATTGATAATAAACAAAGTTCAGTCTTACTCAAACCATAACTTCATCCTATATTGGAATTAAGTACAATAAGAACCATTTGATATTTAATAAAACGTTTTTTGCTATATTTTGATACAGTGCACAAAGTGCTTATCAATAAAATAATTCATTTTTCATGACTTTTACGAGAGTTGCCTCGAAATGACGTCTACATACAGGGTGATCTCATTACAAGGTTTGGTTTCGTTTTCTTGCAGAAATCGATACATCAGCCCAGAAACAAATAAATGAAGACATTACTTTCATATAATTACTAATGGTTCATGAAATTGATCTTTTCTCTATCATTTTATCATTCATTACCAAACTTCAAAATAATTTATTAAATAAGTATATATTCAAACCAGAAAATATCTTTTTAATTCCTGTAAATCTTTCAAATGTGAATTTGAAAAATACATATATCAATATATATAGTAATATTTCTATTATACTTTTTAAAATTTATTTCAATGATAAACGTATTTTAATATGAACCTGTCTTACATTTTTTATTCTGTTACTTTAACACATCTTATAAATTGTTAAGACAGAGCTGAGTCAAAATATAATCGGTGGACATTATTTATCATATTTATTAACATATCCATGTTAATCGGGAGATTAAGATTATTTACTTAAATAAATCATTGCCGATAATTATGTCTTTTTGTTGCTCTTTACGTGTCCCGATGTAGAGTAAATAAACACTATATACAGCCAAAACCGATCTGAGAGAGACGTAACTCACCACTAATGATGCCGCGGGTTAGCGTTATCTTTCATATTTGGAATATCTTTGAGTTTTTGGGTGATTGATAAGTCTTAGTAATTTTTGAGAAAGTTTTAGGGGTCTTTTTGTATGTTATGGTTGTTTTGGAGTGGCTTTCGATACGTTTTTTTGTTGGTTTGGGTGGTTTTGTGTAGTTTGGGGTAGCTTTTAGTGATAATGGGTAGTTTTGGGCGGTTTTAGGTGGTTTGGAATAAGTTTTGTGTGGTTTTGATAGTTTTGAGTGGTCGTGGGTAAATTTTGGATTGTGGTTGGTTTAGGGAACGTATTCGTAGGTTTTGGGTGGTTATGAGTATTTTTGGGTGGTTGTGATCAAGATTTGTGGTGTGTGTGTGTGTGTGTGTGTGTGTGTGTCAAAATATTACTTATATTTTAAGATGCTGACCATGTATTCTCCATATATCTGAAAAATTAATTACATCCAATTATCCTCACTCATCATTTTATGTATGAGCATTTTGATCAAAAGAATGCTAAAGCAAAAGTTACTAGGGGAAATATTTGTTTTGCGTGGCTTGCCTATTGGTTGTAATTTATAAAAATATCTTTTCCACAAAGATTCCGGTGTGTGCCGTTACCGTTAAACGGTATAAGTTTAGTTTCTCTTCCTTGCCGGTGTAGTGTTTACGTTACTTCTATGGCTGATACGGAATGGTTAATGCATCTTGTAGTGTACTTTTCACAGCCATTCATTAATTTTGAGTCCATAAACTCTTTACAATCTAGAGCATTTATTCCTTTTTCGCCAGGGGTTGCGTATCCCATGGGATCGTTGTAACAGGAAGCGGAAGTGAAAATGAAGAGGATGGGACAAAAATG
This sequence comes from Ylistrum balloti, assembly GCF_031769215.1. Classification (NCBI taxonomy): domain Eukaryota; kingdom Metazoa; phylum Mollusca; class Bivalvia; order Pectinida; family Pectinidae; genus Ylistrum; species Ylistrum balloti. The sequence continues at coordinate 212,667 of NW_026782088.1, forward strand.
GCGGCAATAATTTCGGGGCCTGTGCTAGCTTCATTATTTTATGATCAATCTCGTTGTTCTGGTGATCAGGTATGCATTAAGTTGACAAGTTTTTCATAAATGATTTACAAGAATTTTCTACATGTGAATGCAGTTTAATCGGTTTCACGGTAGTAGCAAATAAACGCAATTTAGATTCCTGACATAGCTTTGACAGTGACAGGTCGACTGACTCATCAGCTTGCAGGGTATAATATGTCGATACCACAGACGATTTTCTTGATAAACTGATGACAATTTGAACACGAGTTATTCACTGATCATGTCTTTACCGCGGTCAATATATTATAAATGCCATTTTATCAAACACAAAGTATGTAATTCTGAACCAATTAGGGTAATGGTGTTGCAATTATTTATTTTAACTTAAAAGGGTATGGTTAAAGGATATATCATGCAATTATGAAAAAAAACAGCATTTCATGGATCTATTTTAATAGAACTTGACTAATGATGTGACAAGTTTAGTGGTACTTTTTGGGTGTATACCTCCCCTCCTAGGCATGGACACAATTAGTAAAAATTCTGTTGTAAATACATTTACATCAAAACAAAGTGTCAAATGTAGTCTCTGTGACTCAGCTGCTGGAACACGCTTGTTTATCTATCATGGTAGTGCTGTGGATTATTATGCTAGACTCCTGAATTCCATTCCTCTCGGAGCAATAGGCAAGAATGTTTCCCCCCTTCTTTACCATTTGTGCCCAACAACACAGGTCGTGGTATTTATTTAATCTCAGGTTGAGATTGAGGAAATGTAAGTGTAAAATGATAGGGTCATAATATGGTCTCTGTCAATCAGTTGACAGAGCATGCTTCTTTAGTTCAGTTGGTAGAGTCAAAGATTATCACCCCAGAAATCCAGATTTGATTCTTTTCAAGGCACTCAGCAGACATGCATTTTACATTCTCGTTCACACACTGAAGTTTCAATTTTGGGGAAAATATAGGCCAAGAGTATAAACCTGAATCATTGCAGGATTTCTATATACAATAGTACTGATTACATGTGTTTTGTTGACAGGAGGGACTACTGATTGGTAAAGTAAGCCATTCTGTAAAGGATACCATCAGTGATTCTCAGATAAACAACTACAAGGTGGAAACAAAGTTATGTGAGTAAAGCATCAATATAAGAAAGACTAACTTTTTTCTAGTTTAGTGTTGACCATCAAGTTCATTTATGGTCACCTATTACCCATGTACTTCCTGTAAAAAAATAAAACAGTTTGAACTTGTATGCTACAGAGTACCTAGTCAGGTATATTACAGATAGGGCCATACAAATTAGCTACTGACATGAATAGAAAAAAAACAATGAAGAATTCCGAAGCAGTTTGAGCTTATACTTAAAACAGTTTGAACTTATATACTATAGAGTACCTAGCCAGGTATATTGCCGATAAGACCATACTATTTTAGCTACTGATACAAATTAAGAAAAGAAAAAATTCCGAGGTGCCTTTTAAATGTGAATTTGTGTATTCTCTGTCAATAATTGCAAAATGAATTGTCCAGGATTATAAGTGATGACTACATGGTTTATTTTTATTTACTTTTGTATATGTATATAAATAGATAGAATTTTTGAAACCTTACTTTTTCAGACATTTACTCATGCCATGAGCTACAAAGGGGTACAAATCAATCTAGAAAAGATCAGTTACAGAAATGCATTACAGAGCAGATAAAAATACACGGAGAGAAGGTTTGTAGAGTATCCAGCTATAGCCCCTCTTATTGTCTTTATTGATTAATGGTGCATGAAGTAATGAAAGATTGGTCATTAATCTCCAGCTTAGGGTGGTCAGGTAGTGCAGTTGTAATACACTTGTCTTTCAACTCAACGTCCAGGTTTTGATTCTCAGAATGGATGTGAAACCATAATCATAATCCATATTTATTGACATAATCAACCTTAAAGGAATTGTTACTGAAATATTTTGCAAAAGATTATAATTTCATTGACATCATATATTCCTTATGAAAATATGATTTGCTATTCCCAAATACACCTGATTTTTAGGACTTTGATATTTAAGTCCTGGATTCATGGACTCATGCACATGCTTTTCCTGTAGGACTTGCCCAAATTCTGAAGATCCATTATAACTCTTAGTAGTGTTTTGGACTAACTTGAAAAAAATCCTATAAAACTGAATGTATATATATATATATATACCAGTAATATTTGTAGGATTTCTTCAGAGAAGGTAAGAAAACCCATTTCCAAAATTTTATGTAGTAGGTTCTCAAAATTTAAACAATTTCCTCTGGAAAAAAAAATCTAAGGGTCATACATCAGAATGACAACATCAGTGTCTGGATACTTTTAGATATTGTACATGAATATTTCAAATGATTGATCTAATAGAGTATAACATAATATAACAGCAGAAATTCTAATGACACAAACCATACCTGACATTTAATATGAAGTACATTTGGTACCAGTTCCCAAAAAACACTTGTCAACATACATCGTTAATTTAAAACTACATATCCTGCAATAAGCTCAGGGGGCTGACATACTCTCTCTTCTCAAAGTCAAGGGATTGGTAAATACAGGATAGTGAAATAACATTTGTTGCTTAATATACTAATATATGACTTTGACTTGTTCCTAGCTTATTATGGTATTAACACGTTTGTGTTTATGTACAATCCCAAAATGAAGTATCAGATTTATTTATGTAGAACATGTAATTTATGTATAATCCCTCAGTGGTATATCAGATTTGTTTATTTAGTACATGTAATATATGTGCAATCCCCAAGTAATGTATTAGATTTATTTGTACATGTAATGTATGTACAAACACTCAGTGACAACTCACATTTATCTATGTAATATTACCACTGCTATAATATATTCCTGTATTTGTGCACAAGAGTGTTTCATGTATCTATTTTTTTTACCTGTAAGTTAAAATTGTACAGAAATAAACCTTGAAATTCTGACATCTAAATACAACAAGGAAAAACAAATAATGTAGATTTACAAGAAATACATTTGTACAAAAAATCATTGTAACCTATTAACAAGTATGTGATCTTTATGTTAAGTTTTGTATAAATTATATATACATTTGTATTAATTGAAAAGTGCTTCAGCTGATAGATACTTATTGATTAATTACCAACTGTTAGAGAAACATTGTAAAATATGACATCAGATTTTTCTTATTCATGGAAATCAGTCCAGAGATAACACTAACATTACCAGTCAGAGTCTTTTTATTTGATTGAGTTTTTTTGTATTTTCAGTGTATTGTGGGATGGTACCATTCTCGGAGGAACACAGCACCTCGTCTGTCTATGCGAGAGAGGAGCATACACCACACCTTAGTGAAATCTCTCTCCTCACAAGGGAGAGAGGACTTCTATTTCCTGCTGTGTACCTCCTCAAACACCCTAAACAGATCAACCCATAACTTTGATTTTGGTTTCTATAAACTGAACAAAGAGTAAGTGACATGTTAACTCACGATGAAGGGCAGAAATGAGATGAAAACTTAAAATAGGAAATGATAATCCAAGCAAAATTATAGGAGAAAAATCCACCCAAGAAATATGTTATTTATATTTTCATATCAACTGAAATGAAATGCTTTTCTTTTCTTCAGAGTGAAGTTTTCATTACAACTTAAAAGGGCACATTATTATAACATTCCTTCATGAACAATAACAATCTGTCTTCAACAGCAAATTTATAGCTAATCTATTAAATGTGGAAACATTTACCAGTGAAATACAGGCTAGAAATGGGTTCTTCATTGTTTTATTAGGTAGTAGGTCTATACTACTACCTGTTTCACCCTTTCTGTCAGGCTTTGTCAGGACCAATTAGATTTACTATGATACAACTGTGGTATTGACACCACTGTAGTTACATTGAATCTGTTTCAGTGATGCTGATTTTGCTAAAGTGCCAATAACAGTTGTTAACTTGGAGGATACTACCAATAACCAGTATAAATTAGACAGCACTTGTACAGCCTCTGCATCTTCAGGAATCTATGCCTCAGTCATCTCTAAGTTCCAGTAAGTGTGACATATGTTAGGTAGAAAACAGGCATGTGTTTACTGGGTCTTGATATTTATAGTATTTTATTGTTTATGTAAGAAAAAAAAGAAACATTCAAAAAAAAATCTTTAATTTCCCAAAAGGGTAGTGGTTGTAATTTATGTTTGTGTTTACGGTTGAATATATCAACAATTGGTGTGTGACACTTTAACTTATTTAATTGCATATTTAATAAGATATTATGTAACAAAAGTTTATTCACGAGTGTTTACTTGCTTGTTTTTTAACAGATCTGAAATCTTGGACAAATCAGGGCAGGTTCAGGAAGTGAAGAAAATCAGTAGCCTTGAGTCAACATTACAAGAAAAATTACAGGTAAATTCCTATTCCAACAGGTAAAGTAACCGGTAAGGCTTAACAGGTGTGCCTAACCTATCATAACAGGAAAAGTTACAAGTGAGACTAAACAGGTGCTCCTTACCTATCATAACAGGAAAAGTAACAGGAAAGACTAAACAGGTGCTCCTTACCTATCATAACAGTTAAAGTTACAGGTGAGACTAAACAGGGGTTCCTTACCTATCATAACAATTAAAGTTACAAGTGAGACTAAACAGGTGCTCCTTACCTATCATAACAGTTAAAGTTACAGGTGAGACTAAACAGGGGTTCCTTACCTATCATAACAGGAAAAGTAACAGGAAAGACTAAACAGGTGCTCCTTACCTATCATAACAGGAAAAGTTACATGAAAGACTAAATATAATATCTATTAGCTACTTAACTATTTGGTTTTCAGCTTTTGAAGGTCACCTTAGACTTTGTATCAGGGTGACCTATTGTATTCTCCTTTTGTCCATCGTCGTGCACTGCTTGTCTTGCGTTGTAAATTTTTAACATTTTCAACCTCAAATGGAAAACTCTTGAACCAATTTCAATGTAATTTCACAAAAACCTTCCACCAAACTTGTAAATTACATAGTCCCCAAACTACTTGTGTCTGAGGGGCGGTGGCAAAAAAATGTCAAATTGATTGAAACTTCAAAAATCTTCTCAAATCTGAGGTTTCTTAGAATCAAGTTTTCTTCATGAATGGAAAGACCTTCAGATGCTTTACCAAAATTGTAAATTTCATGACCCAAAGGTCTCATATCTCCCCAAAGGGAGGGGTAAATTTTACTATAGTTTATATAGGAAAATAACATTTTTGAACATTATTTTTTTATCTTTTGTTGGAATTAGTTCAAGCCTGATTAGAATTATTAGTTTAAAATGACAGTCTGATGAGGTGCACATATTGACCTTGGCTGACCTACCTGACATACCTAAATAATGTAGTACTAAATACTCTTCGTGGATGGAAGTTCCCTATGGTGCTTCATAAAAATTGTAAATTTCATGTCACCTAGGTCTCACATTTCCCCTCGGGGAAGGGATGAAATTTATTATATTTTTTGTAGGAAAATTACATTTTTGAGCATAATTTGTTTATTTTCTTTGTGAAATAGTTAAAACTTGGTTAGAAGTTTAGTATAAGCGGACAGTTTGATGAGATGCACAAATTGACCTTACTGACATCCAGTGGATGATGGACAGGGCCAAAAAAGGGTTTTCAAAGATGTCCTGTTCCTGGATGGAAGATTTCATAAAGAAAATTTCAAACGTTGAATTTTATTTCTTTTAATTCAAACTTGGTTAGAAACATTAGAAAAGGACAGCTGTTAATGCATACACAATATACATTTGCATTATGTGTACGGTATAGTTAATGTTACATTACTTTTTTAACAAAATCATTTCAATGGCAAGTTAAAGAAACATTGTGATTCAGGTGACAGTTAAGACCCTTTTTTCAGGAAAAGTTCAAATACAAGTGGTATAGATATGTATATGAAATAATTACTGATAATTCTTGTTTGCAGGATTTGACTCGTGGAGTAGATCAGAGTGAAAGAGAGTTGCATGCACTAGAACAAGAGGTAAGGCAGCGACGACAGTTGATTGAAGTGAAGCTGGAGAAGGAGAGAAACATGAAGACACATTCACAAACACCGCCACCAGCCTATGATGATAAACCCATTCTAAAAATCAGTTCTGTCACTCCAGAGGAGGCTGTCTCCATAGCTAAGCAGAAACGTAAGACTAAGATTTCTTATATTTGTTTACTCTGATATCAGTTTTTCAGTTAAGTCAATTGTTTATGTAAAAATAACCCTGATATTTATGAAAACACAAATATGTTTTCTTTATGTGCATTTTATTTTGTCTTTCAAGGTGAGCAAAGACGAAGAGAAAATAACAAATCTTTACTCCCGAATATGTCATCAGGACGACCTTCATCTGCCAAGTCAAAAACAGATCAGGTACACCCCTTGACACGCCGTCTTAGCTCAGAACTGGACGAGCCCTCAGCCACCCACAGTCATCGCCTTAGTGATGAGATAGCCTTTATAGATGAAGATGTACCTGAAGTTACTGATCATGAAGAAATGGATACCAAATCTGATGATGAATTAAAATCTGGTGAAAATCTGGAGGACCAGACAAATACTCAGGGGTCGGGGGTCATTTTGTTGCCTCATCAAGGTCAAACTGTGCAGTTAACATTACCTGACATGAATGTCCCAGAGATGAAAAGACAAACAATACCAACTGTCACATTAAACCATCCAGCAAAAACAGACTCTGTTAATAAGGATCATTTCTCATTTGTGAGTGGACTCTTAGCTGAAGAAAAAACAAAACCTGTAAAATCTAAAACAGTAGAAAACTCTAATAAACATGTAAATTCTATGTCTGTGCCAATTGGAGGCCACATTACTGCTCCACTGAAATCCTCTTCCCAGGCTGCAGCTGCTGTTGGTGCAGCAGTTGCAGCGGCTGCTAAAGGCAATAAAGATGAGGAATTATCTTGTCAGTCATCACGGTTACAAAAGCAGCAGCTCACAACAAGTGCTGTTTTAAATGTCAACAACAAAGGTCAAAGGTCAAGAGCAAAGCAAAGTCAACCACAGACTTCTCGGTCAAGGTCGAAAGAAGGAGGAAAAAGGAAAGACACAAGTGCTGTTTGTTTAGATCGCCCATCATCAAAGGACACAATGACAGGTGCAAAAAATAATCTAACTAATCATGATCAAGACTCTCAGAGTTCCTCTCATGCTGTGTGTAGGTTGGAAGCAAACATTGAACAGATGCAGAATTTTGAGGAAGATGAGACGGAAGATATCCATAAAATAAATGATCATGGACAATTAGACAATTTCAAGATATCATCGTCGCCTGTGTTTTAGATATCAGTCGCTAGAACAAACATTTGATAAGTGTTGTTGTGGTGTTGATGAATTTTACCTTTATAATGAACAGTGGCATGTTAGTCCTCAACTTTACTTTGATTATTGGATACCCTTTGGTAATACTGACATCTCTGACCACCAATCTATGTAAAACCTTGAGCTTGCATTGGTAGTGAGAATGCTTGTTGCTATTGTTTTGGTTGTGTCTTAAATTTCCTTCCAGTTACTAATTCTGTTATTTTTGTTACGTAATTTTGAAATATAGTTATGTGATTACATGTATTGATAAGTTTTGAAGGAAATTGAAGACCAATCACAGTTTGTAGTAAATGAAATGCTGTCTATTGTGTTGATGACTCTGTCACAAATTTTATTTGGGTAAATGTCTACCTTATAAAATAACTGTAATTTACCCATGTTGTGTGCAAGATGCTGAGGCTACGATCAAGAGAAAATAATATTGAAACATTGTGTTTTGACATTATGGCAGTACTATAAATGTTTGCTTTTTAAACTTACTGCGTTTATTCTGTGATAAGCCCATGCCTGGTAATTATCCCACCCTGATATGCACTTAAGTTAGCAACCAGTGATATTTCATTGTCCTTTAATATACTTACCCCCTAATGTTGAGTAAGAAGTAATATGTGGGACCCTAGGGGTCCATTAATAAGCCCATCCCCAAACTATGGGTAAGAGGAAATAAGTTGGGTCCATGGAGTCCTACAATAAGCCCATCCCTTAACTATGAGTCAGAAATAACGTTTAGGATTTAGGATAAATATGTGATAAAACTTGATGTAACATACCATTAGTATTTCTACCAATCCAGTTGATATTTCTTATTTACTTCATTCAGAACTGTTGGTCATTTTACTCAATGTACAGATGAAACAACAGCAGATTGTCTCGTTTTACTTTTTAATATATATTAAATATCTTTGGTATAGAAATACACAACTAACTACACCTTTGTTAGTGAGTTACTGTATTTAATTTTACACAGTCAAACTTTAGGGCATCATCACAGTTTTGGTAAACTAGGGCAATCACATTTTATCTAGATACATATACATTTAGAACAAAAAGTGCTCAAATAAGATTACTATTAAATATGTATCTGTATTTTTAAAGTATTTTTCATAGATCTCAGAAAATAGTTGTATACAGTATTCTATACTAAGTGGCATACAATCTTTGTTTTCCATCTATATGTCAGTGGAACAATGTGCTAAGGACCGTGTACTAAACCCTACACTTCCTTGATCAAGACATGGTTATTCTTTAAAAGTCTGATAAGTAATTAACGGTTTTAATTTTCGATACACTTTATAATTTCCTTATATGGAAGAATTCAAACAGGTATCTGTAAGTGATACTAAGATAAAGTGTTCCATCATTGTCCAGTTACAATGTATCTGTCCATTTAATGTATATATTGCCATGGCATTTAATGGAAAAGTGTCGCATATGATCTGTATATTTTATCCAGTGACATTCTGTGGTATAATACCCATGTAAAGATGTTGACTTCTGAACAAGAATTATACTAACATTAATGAGACTATTTGATATTTTTCTTTAGCAAATGATAATTTCTCTTTGATTGGGAGGGTAACTTGTTCAGAATTTATGAATGAGAGATAGTAAGACATGGGAGTATTTTGGTAAAGTTTTCCAATACACATATTTCACTGTATGCAGAGAAACATTTGTGTAGGGTATTTTTCACTTTTACATAAAACTTTTCATTTTGCCCATTGTTAGATTCGCTCTAAAATACATACACTATTTTCTGAATTATAAGCCACAACCTTTTTCCTCAAGCGTCAGTTATATGGCTTATTTGTGGATAAAAAGAACATCAGCAGTATGAAAATATTTTTAGTAGTAAAATCAAACATTTGCTCTTTTTGTGTTCTCCCTATTGGCAAAATAAATGATTTGAGAGTGACACCACAACAATAATTTCCCAGCATACAATATACACATTTTTCTTTCATACTGACATGATATTGATAACTGTTATTACAGATATCAGGTGAACAATTTGTAGCATAAATTGGTACTGGAGTTTAAACTGTTACCTCCTTTGCTAAGTAGAGCTTTAATGCAGGATTATAAAAATAGATTTTATGACATGTATGTAAATTGTAAAGCATTAGTAAATTTTCAATTAGGTGCTATGTTTATTGTTAAAGATTTAAATAAAACTCATCTATTGAAAATTTCTTGGTCAACTTTCAACTTTGAGAAAGAGATTAAATCAAGTTAAAGCAAACAAAATCATACACAGAGATATGTCTCAGATTCAATATAAGAAAGAATATTAAATGATATATATAATTTTAATATTTATGTCAATTGTAAATTGTTAAATTGTGTAGGTGAGAAAACATGTATCAGGTTTAACAGTGTATGTATGGGATCTTTGTTTTACCTCAAAGTATATGAATGGAGTCGGATATGAATACCCTCATATATGTCACAATATTAACCTAGGTACTACATTTATATTTTATACAAGAATGACTGGAAAGTCTGACCCAACCTTGATGTCTATATTATAGTTTTATAAGCCCACCTGGTCCAAAGGACAAGTCAGCTTATGACATACCACAGCATCCTGCATCCATCAACTTTTCTGTTCAAATTAGTACTAGTCATAAACAACTTGCAGATTTTGACCAAATGTGGTCCATGGGGGAAGGGGAAAAGATTTTGTATAAATCGTTGGCCTTGACCCCCAAGTGTCTGAGGAGCAGGGCCTAAATGGGAAATTTTGCAGCCTATTTAAAATCTTACTCCTCCTGAATGGACATGGACCAAATTTGGTCTGAATGCATGGGTTCTGTCCCAATTTGGTTTGAGGCATGCTTGATTGAAAGGGATCATTTTGAAATAGGGGTTGGTCTCAGCCCCAGGGGTTGGGCTAAATAGAGCAATTACAAAAAAAAAAAAAAAAACCTTCTGTTTGAATAATTCACTTTTCCCAAAAGTAGATCTATAATATTCTTGGATGACAAGAACTTTTACCTGTACTTTTCCTTCAGTTGGTGAAGAACTTTCAGCAAACAATGGGTCTTGTGTTCTAAACAAATTTGATTTTAGACAAAAGGAAATAAATGTGATTTTGTCAGTTAAATTTTTGTAACATATACTAAATCATATACCGATATGAAACACATTTGAATAGCATGTGTGACATATTGTTAGATTTGAGATGTAGCATATATATATATTTAAATTTGAAATTATGTAATATTTAATAACTTTATAACTAACATGAATATTTGTTTGTTAAAATCCAGAGTAGACTTCACTACAATTTCCTTATTATGTAGCGTTTTTTTTCTGACATCTTTATCTTCATATACAGAAAAAGTTAACAAATTGAAAAAAAGAAATGATGAGTATAATTACAGGATACACAAAAGATATTAATGTTTGATGATGTTAGAAATGATCCTTTAGAAAACTACATGGTATTACTATGTTGTAAGTATTTTTGTGTAAGGAATATTTATCTTGATACAAGGTCGTCACAACTGATTGGACTTGTTTTCTTTAATAATAACTTATATAATCAAAGAAATTTCTAAAACCTGAAAAATGTACGAACACAATGAATAATGTCATCAAAATACAATTCTAAACATTGTTTATTTTTCTTTTTGGTAATTTTAAACTATTTTGGCCTCCAGTAAGTGAGGTTTTTGCTCGACATGTTAATTAAAATTTTCACTCAACTTTGAAAGGATCCATGTCACACCATAACAGATTAACAGTATTTTAGATTCCATGTTTGATGCTAGAAAGGTTAAAAGGTCAGAAACTTACTATTTATATCTAAGTTGTATATATTTTTAGACATTATGAATTATCTAAGTTGAAAAATTTGAGCTATTATTGTGATTAAGATTTATAAATTTTTTTTATTGATGGTGCTTAACTTCTTGATATGCTTGTAAAAAAAGAGAGAATTAAGTAATTATTTATTTTGTACAAAGAGTTTTTTTTTTCAACTAAAATTACATGCTGTATTGATTCTTATAGGTATGTTAAAAGAGGAACATTGCTTTGGCTTTTCCTTAAAGACACTGCTGTAAAAGCTTTAACATGAGATGTTCAGAAATACAGGGCAAATGATACAAAGTTCAAAGCTTTTCTGTTAATATTTTGTCCAGAAGTATCTTCAATTCCACAAACAATTTTTAAAGAATGAGATTTTGTACTATACAGAAAGCTACAGAACAAATTTTTATTGATTCAATTTTTTTTTAATCCCAACTAACCCTTGTTATGCAGTGTTGGAGCAAATACCTTGCTTGTTGAAATGGGTTATCTCCCCTCCTCCATTATGGCACTGTCTGTTGGTGTTTTTCAAACGTCATTGATTTAGCTGTTCATGTACCATTTCCTCCTATATACACCTTTTGTCAAACAGTTAGCCAGCTGATAAGGAGTAAAATATGTTTTCATACAGAATCATGGAAGCCATTAAAATCCCAAACTAACACTTTATGGTTAATAACTCCTTATAATCTGAACTTTCACTTTGTTTGATTTTTTTTTTCATTTTAATAACGGGTATGTAAAGTAAGTTTACATGAGCAGGTGTTTTTTAATGCTCAATCTTCCCTATCTGTCCTGTCAGCTCATGACTACTAGTACTCATTGATGCTTCCTGAACATGCTTTCAAATATAGAGCCAGCGAGGTGATGTGCTTGTGTATATTTTTTTCAGATGTCTTGTTTAAGTTTTGTATAAATATTTGCTCCTAAATGGTTGTAAATGGCGATAATTCAAAAGTAAAGAATTGTACTTCACATGTCTGGTTGTTATTTTGTCAAACACCCAAACCCAGGTACCTCTACAAATAACTTGATACTTTTTAATAACATATTTTCACATCCAAGTAGTGTTTGTTGCAATTATGTTTCTAGAGTTTCATTTTTCTTACCGCTGTTCTTTCTCGTAAGTTAAGTAGAAGGAAACCAAGATTTTTTCATTAAGAAATGAAGCTGATATGGATTCCGTGTTTCATGTTTGCTTTGTGTTAATGAGGAAAGTATATCACATCAACTTCATTAATGTTTGAAACAGATGTTTGATATGAAGGTATGTTACTGAAAATAAGTGTATCAACAGATGTTCTGCTCTTACATAGTTACTTCCCTTTGTTTCACTTGGATGGTACAAGGAGAACCTTAACAGAAGATAGGGGTCAGGGATGCTATAAGTGGATTATTATGCTTCTCGAAGAGAGAGCATACAGTGGCTGCTTTGTCTGTCCGTCTGGCATAATTTTGTCCAGAGCATAACACAAAAAACAAAAAATATCAACATTAAAACTTAAAAATAGGTAGATAGATCTTAACAAGAAGGAGAGCAGTGCAAAAGAATCATTACTTTCTTATTGCCCTTTGTTATTTTTCATACTTTAATTTTGTTCCATTTGGGGAGCATAAGCCTTCAGGGTTACGTTTTCAGTTCAAATTTTGGTAGAAATATACAATTTTAGATGAGTTATGGCCCTCTGTACTTCACTTTTCCAGGCTTCTCTCCACGGTGTTTGCAGAAATTTGAAAATACCATCAATGATTTTTCCGCCATGAAGACATTTGTAGCCCACTATCATGACATGGGTGGCTATTCAAATCGCCTTACGTCTGTGGTCTGTCGTCCGTCTGTATTCAATTTTTGTTATTGTTATTTCTTGGGAAGTACTGAATGGATCTTTTTGAAATTTCATATGTAGGTTTCGCTAGTACCTAGTTGTGACCGTTTGATTTTTGACTGATAAAAAAAAATGGCTGACAGATGGCCACCTTAGATTTTTTCAATATAGTTTGTTATCACTATTTCTTGAAAAGTATTTGATGGATCTCTCCAATTTGATATGGGGTGTGATCAGATAAAGAAAATGGCCGACAAGCGGCCATTTGTTATAAATGTTTCTTGACAACTGCAGTATACATATTTATCAAATTTCCCTTGATCCCTAGTAGTGCCTGTTTGATTTTGATATTGGTCAGTAAAAGAAAATGGCCTACGGGTGGCCATCTTTGATTTTGACTTCGAAAGTTTGTCATTGACGGATCATTAAGATAATAATAATAATAATGAATTCTCAAATTTCATGTGTAGGTTCCTCTTGGTCCCTAGCTGTGACTTTTTGAGTTTGGGACTGAGCAGATAAAAAAGTATGGCAGACAGGCAACCACCACCTTGGATTTCGCCTAGTAAAGATTGTTTCCTTATTTCTTAAGAATTACTGAATAGATCTCAAATTTCTTAGTTATGTTCCCTTTGGTCTTTACTTGTGTCGGTTAGATTTTAAGACTGATCGGAAGAAAAAGATGGCTTCCAGGCGACCATTTTGGATTGGCAAGTAAAGATTATCATCGCTATTTATGCAAAGGAATGTTCTAATATCTTATAATTAAGAGCAAAAACAGAGAAGAGAAAAGATAAAAAAAAATGATGGGCGCCAAAATCCCTTTGGGATATGTTCTTGAGATCGGTTAAAGGTTAGGACCATAGGGACCTGAGAACTGGTAGAAGTATATCACAGTTTGTTACAGTGAGAAGGTTAGCACCACAGGGACCTGAGAACTGGTGGATGTATATCATGGTTTGTTACACCGAGAAGGTAAGGACCACAGGGACCTGAGAACTGGTGGATGTATATCATAGTTTGTTACACCGAGAAGGTTAGGACCACAGGCACCTGAGAACTGATGGAAACATATCACAGTTTGTTACAGTGAGAAGGTTAGGACCACAGGGACCTGAGAACTGGTGGAAGTATATCACAGTTTGTTACATTGAGAAGGTTAGCACCACAGGGACCTGAGAACTGGTGGATGTATATCATAGTTTGTTACAGTGAGAAGGTTAGCACCACAGGGACCTGAGAACTGGTGGATGTATATCATAGTTTGTTACAGTGAGAAGGTTAGCACCACAGGGACCTGAGAACTGGTGGATGTATGTCATAGTTTGTTACAGTGAGAAGGTAGGGACCTGAGAACTGGTGGAAACATATCACAGTTTGTTACACCATATCACAGTTTGTTACATTGAGAAGGTTAGCACCACAGGGACCTGAGAACTGGTGGATGTATATCATAGTTTGTTACAGTGAGAAGGTTAGGACCACAGGGACCTGAGAACTGGTGGAAGTATATCATGGTTTGTTACATTGAGAAGGTTAGCACCACAGGGACCTGAGAACTGGTGGATGTATATCACAGTTTGTTACAGTGAGAAGGTTAGGACCACAGGGACCTGAGAACTGGTGGAAACATATCACAGTTTGTTACAGTGAGAAGGTTAGGACCACAGGGACCTGAGAACTGGTGGATGTATATCACAGTTTGTTACAGTGAGAAGGTTAGGACCACAGGGACCTGAGAACTGATGGAAACATATCACAGTTTGTTACACCGAGAAGGTAGGGACCTGAGAACTGATGGAAACATATCACAGTTTGTTACATTAAGAAGGTTAACACCACAGGGACCTGAGAACTGGTAGAAATATATCACAGTTTGTTACAGTGAGAAGGTTAACACCACAGGGACCTGAGAACTGGTGGATGTATATCATAGTTTGTTACATTGAGAAGGTTAACACCACAGGAACCTGAGAACTGGTGGATGTATATCATAGTTTGTTACACCGAGAAGGTTAACACCACAGGGACCTGAGAACTGGTAGAAATATATCACAGTTTGTTACATTGAGAAGGTTAACACCACAGGGACCTGAGAACTGGTGGATGTATATCATAGTTTGTTACACCGAGAAGGTTAGGACCACAGGCACCTGAGAACTGGTGGATGTATGTCATAGTTTGTTACACCGAGAAGGTAGGGACCTGAGAACTGGTGGAAGTATATCACAGTTTGTTACACCGAGAAGGTTAACACCACAGGGACCTGAGAACTGATGGAAACATATGGTTTGTTACAGTGAGAAGGTTAGCACCACAGGGACCTGAGAACTGGTGGAAGTATATCACAGTTTGTTACACCGAGAAGGTTAACACCTGAGAACATGGGACCTGAGAACTGGTGGATGTATATCAAGTTTGTTACACCGAGAATAGGGACCTGAGAACTGGTGTATATCACAGTGTTACAGTGAGAAGGTTAGCACCACAGGGACCTGAGAACTGGTGGAAGTATATCACAGTTTGTTACAGTGAGAAGGTTAGGACCACAGGGACCTGAGAACTGGTGGATGTATATCATAGTTTGTTACTGGTGGATGTATGTCATAGTTTGTTACACCGAGAACAGGGACCTGAGAACTGGTGGATGTATATCACAGTTTGTTACAGTGAGAAGGTTAGGACCACAGGGACCTGAGAACTGGTGGATGTATATCATAGTTTGTTACAGTGAGAAGGTTAGGACCACAGGGACCTGAGAACTGGTGGATGTATATCATAGTTTGTTACAGTGAGAAGGTTAGCACCACAGGGACCTGAGAACTGGTGGATGTATATCATAGTTTGTTACAGTGAGAAGGTTAGGACCACAGGGACCTGAGAACTGGTGGATGTATATCATGGTTTGTTACATTAAGAAGGTTAACACCACAGGGACCTGAGAACTGGTGGATGTATATCATAGTTTGTTACACCGAGAAGGTAGGGACCTGAGAACTGGTGGATGTATATCATAGTTTGTTACACCGAGAAGGTAGGGACCTGAGAACTGGTGGATGTATATCATAGTTTGTTACACCGAGAAGGTAGGGACCTGAGAACTGGTGGAAGTATATCACAGTTTGTTACAGTGAGAAGGTTAGGACCACAGGGACCTGAGAACTGGTGGATGTATATCATGGTTTGTTACACCGAGAAGGTTAGCACCACAGGGACCTGAGAACTGGTGGAAACATATGGTTTGTTACATTGAGAAGGTTAGCACCACAGGGACCTGAGAACTGGTGGATGTATATCATGGTTTGTTACACCGAGAAGGTTAGCACCACAGGGACCTGAGAACTGGTGGATGTATATCATAGTTTGTTACAGTGAGAAGGTTAGGACCACAGGGACCTGAGAACTGGTGGATGTATATCATGGTTTGTTACACCGAGAAGGTTAGCACCACAGGGACCTGAGAACTGGTGGATGTATATCATAGTTTGTTACAGTGAGAAGGTTAGGACCACAGGGACCTGAGAACTGGTGGATGTATATCATAGTTTGTTACAGTGAGAAGGTTAGGACCACAGGGACCTGAGAACTGGTGGATGTATATCATAGTTTGTTACAGTGAGAAGGTTAGGACCACAGGGACCTGAGAACTGGTGGAAACATATCACAGTTTGTTACACCGAGAAGGTAGGGACCTGAGAACTGATGGAAACATATCACAGTTTGTTACAGTGAGAAGGTTAACACCACAGGGACCTGAGAACTGGTGGAAACATATCACAGTTTGTTACAGTGAGAAGGTTAACACCACAGGGACCTGAGAACTGGTGGAAACATATCACAGTTTGTTACAGTGAGAAGGTTAACACCACAGGGACCTGAGAACTTGTGGATGTATATCATAGTTTGTTACACCGAGAAGGTAAGGACCACAGGGACCTGAGACCTGGTGGAAACATTGTTTGTTACACTGAGAAGGTTAGCACCACAGGGACCTGAGAACTGGTAGAAGTATATCACAGTTTGTTACAGTGAGAAGGTTAGGACCACAGGGACCTGAGAACTGGTGGATGTATATCACAGTTTGTTACAGTGAGAAGGTTAGGATCATGGGGACATGGACGTTCGACATTGTAGGTACATTTTATCAGATGTGGTTCACAGAAACACGAGAATTTTTTTACAAAGTCTGTTTTATTTTTACCATTATTTCATCATTATTAGTTAAAGATAAATAATACACGTGTTAACATTATAAATAAATATTTATTATTGAAGCAACATATGTGAATCACGCAATATGACAGTTATAACAGGACGTCTGTGGAATTCTGAAAGAACAAAAGAAAAAAAAATTAGTTCTAAATTATTTTTGTTAGAGTTGTAAGTAAATGGCTAAAACATTTCCTTCGTATTTAATATATATATACATGTCCGCAGTTAAGCAAAAGACTGTGTATACCAATTAATACGTATGTTGATCTTTACTGAATGGCGTTGCCAAGGCGACATTATGAAGGGTTTATCGTTTATGTTTTTTCAATGATGATTTTTTAAGGTGAACCTGAATCAGTCAGTTCTTTTACAGTATCTGCATGATACTTAATAAGATAAAATATATATAATAGTTGTATAGATACGGTGAAATTGAAATATTCAGAATACTCACCATTTGATCTCTTGTATACATAGGGTGCATGTCAGCAGCAGAACATTACGCTTAACCAGTGATACTTCCAGTGGCGTTGGTCAAGATGAGGATGGCGAAGAAGAGCAGACCTGGAGTAAAAGACGTGAATCATTAGCGCTAACATCTCTGATATGAGTGACGTAAATATATACACAGATAAGTAGTATATAGTTGATTTTCTTTATACAATGGTTTGTTCTGTGACTTTGTCATGCTTTACAGTACTGCAATTTCAATATATTAACTCAAAAAAAAAAAAAAAGACATGTCAGTATAATTTGGTGACAGACTATGTAGACAAGTCTCTCCCTTACTATCGATACGTTAAATATTTGTTCTAATTTTCCTCCTGAACAAGAAATGACGAATACATTGAATCTAAGTCTATGGCACACGTTTGCATTGATATGTACAATAAAACAGAACAACGAGAATGCGAAACTTTGAATTTTCTCAGAACAATCGTAATCTTTCTAAACTTTGGGTTCAAACATTTGAGAACCAAAACAATTCCTTACCGAAGTTCAACAGGTTGCTGGTCTTGGCTCCTCTGGCGCTCTGTAGAGCGTAGTTGTAATAGTATCCAGGCCCGTAAGCGCCACCGTATCCACCCAATGCACCTGGGTATCCAGGCTGGTAGTACTGGGCCATGACGTAAGCCATCAGGCACGGGATAAGGACGAGCATCAAAGTCTTGTTCATCGTGACTGGCGGGCTGTTAGGCGGGCAAGGATTCTGAAACGACAATACCAATAAGACAAGGTTAGAAGGCGAAAACGTGTGTATATCTATTATTACAGTTGATTGAAGTTGAGTGAACACACAAACTTTCCTTTAAATCGCTGGACCTAACAGTTAATAGTATAAATCTAAAAGCATCAAGTACCTGATACAATTTCCATGCCTGATTTACGCTTCTCAACACATGATACTGTCTCAGTGATATCATAACTCAATTTTAGCTCAAATGAAAAAATATTACCATCAGTAAACTACCAACTTTTAACGGTACACTGTCGTTAATATGTAAAAAAAAATATGACGTCATAATGGTAAAACACTGACTGTCATTTATCGTACTGTATAGTGTACCTCTTCCTGATTAGTTTATAGAGGTAAAGTAATCAACGAACAAAGTATGGCGGTGACAGATGTTGGATTCATTCAATAGAAATTGGCACATTGTGGCAAATGCGCCTTCTATTGAGGAATTTTAATCCTTTTAAAGTTCTATAGTTCTATATTAACTCAAAAATGAAATACATTGAATGTCAACTGTTAAACATTTAGATACAAAATATTACTTGAATACGTAAGTAGACAGAATTATTCTTTATAGCTGCCGTATTATGATAGTTTTCTGTTATTAATAGCACCCGCTCTAGAAAAAAGTGGATCTGGGAATACTGTAGCCTTTTCAGAATTGAACTTTTCTTTAACACGACTTTTTTTTGGCTTAAACTTATGCTATCTATAACAAAAGGATCTTGTTATTTGTTACGTCGCTTTTGATTGGTTAGATGAACGGCGCAATAATTTCACAAATGAATTAGTTCGTGAAAGGTGGTCAAAACTGTAGAATATAAATTAACTTGGATTTTTAATGTGTTTGCCGGTAAAAATAATCTGGAGTATTCTCTGCTTATAAATCACGGTAAAAAACTGTTTATATTTTTTGTATTTCGGTACCACAACCCTAAATATCGAATGACCAAAATATCCTCAACCAAAGCATGATACCAGAACACTTACCTTACTCTGTAGCTGGTGACAGATCGAATGATTTTGCTTGGTGACCACCCGATATTTATACAGATCAGGGTGATCCGTGCGTGTCCAAAGTAGTTACGTCTGATCAGGCAACACTTCCGTGTCGCCACGTTCCGTCGAAGTGTCGTAACATTGCATTCAATAGCACCAGGAAGGCCGCCTAATATCTCTTTCAGGGTTCATCCTGTTTGTCTGGAAATACTCAAGGCTTGATAGAAAACGATTACATTACTTTTCATTTTTGGATCACAAGATGTCACACGGATATCGTGAAGAGTTACTTCGGAAATTTAACAGGTATACAATTAAAGGCGAAAAAACATTTAAAGTTTTTTGTTGAACTCCACGAAATATTCATTCATAATTTGACGTATTTATTTTTTTCATTCAAAAAAGGTTAACCCACAGTGTCAATTTTGTGTACAATTAAAACTAGATTGGAATGAAGATGGAAACAAAAGGACGAGAACCTAATTACAACACTCCAGACAAAAACAGTAGCTTGACGTATATATAATCTATATGATCACTGAAGTAATAACGACAGTATGGACAAGTGATTCTTCAAATCTATCTCTATCACGGATAAATGTTTTATATCGATCTCGGTCTGTTTTGCACTCTAGACACTGAGCGTGTATGCGATCGTACCGAAAACAAATGCATGCAACACACCGAATATATATATATATATATATATATATTAGTAAATATAGGTATTAAGAAATATATATATTAGGATATAAAATATTAGGACATATTTATATTAGGATATATAGATATTAGAATATAAAGATATTAGATATATAGATATTAGGACATATAGGTATTATGATATATAGATATTGGAATATATATATATATATATTGATAAATATAGGTATTAGGATATAAAGATATTAGGATATATATTTCTATATAAAGGATATATAGGTATCAGGATATATATATATATATATAAGGATATATAGGTATATATAGAATTTATAGCTTCAATACCTTATTAATCATTCTGACGTTATGAGGGTGAAGGAACACTTAGAACACTTAATATGTGTATTATTTTTATGTATTCATAAGAACGACAGATTTTAATAATATAAAAAAAAGGGGGGGGCGGGGGGGGGGGAGAGAGAGAGAGAGAGAGAAATTTTGAACGTACTGATTGTTAAATATGCGATTCCATGTATTGAGGTTGTATTTAGATATGTTGGAACAGGACACTACAGAGAAATCCTACTGAAATATGATAGTAACAGATAGAAGATATTGTGATGTTGAAATCAAATACATTTTCATATTCTATAATTATTAATTTTCAAACTTTTTGTGACATAACAATATTCTATTGATAGACGTTAAATACATATGAGCAATATAAAGAGGTACAAAATAGACTGGATAAACATACAAGTGATTAGATATTACTGGACCTTTTTGCTCCTGGGACGAGTTTCTCTATACTCGTCTGTACGTTAACACAAAGAATATTCCTCAGCAGACTGCAGATATTAAATAACGAATGATACCAGATAGTAGGTACATTTATAAAATAGTCATATTAAGATTGATTTCCTTAGATTACTGTGTTTCTCTCCTTGGTATAAGTACAATGTCAGATTACAATGATTTCTTCAGATTTAGGCCCAATTACCGTCACATCACCTTGCAAGAATTTCAGTTAGATTCCCTTTATCTTCGTCGTTAAGCATGTTACACTCTACATATTTCTTAACGAGGCCCAGTTGATTGTACACTGGTATTGTGGTGACGACAGAACAGGCTTTGATATATGTCTTGATCCTTAAGATGTTTAACATCATCATAAATATTCCAATGTTAGATAGTAGACGGAAGGATATGTTGGTAATACTTAATTCATAAAGTTTAGTCTTGATTCGTAAGATATTTCATATTTTCATACATAAATTCAATTACGATAACAGACGGAACAATATGTTGGTAATACTTAGTTCATTAAATTTAGTCTTGATCCGTAAGCTATTTTATATTGTCATATATATATATTCAGTTAAGATAGCAGACAGATTGAGGATGTTTTGACGAAGTCGTCTGTGACCTTGCGACTCATCCAAGCTGTTTTCAATTATTTGGAATTTCTACTGACATATGACGGTAAGCCCTCACTTATCCTTAAACTTGGGCGTCATTTTTCCAATCTCTCCCAATTATTCTAAGACATAAGATGTTCTGTTATGTTTTCCCTCATTGGTAATCAGTGCTAACACTGATACCGAAATGTTGATAGGAGTCAGAAAAGTCATTTTCAGTGTTAACATATGTAATAGCTTAATTAATCTGAATTGATATAAGCTTTAAGCTTGTTTTTCCATCCCGTAAGATTAAATGTTCCTGTCTGTATTTAAATGCTAATCATTGAATAAAAAATATTGTTTATTGTTTAAACTAATATCTTAAGAAGTAGGAGGAGAGACTAGTAGTTTTTAATCGAACAGAATCGGTTTTATCAAACCATGTTTTCATTCAATAGTCAATGATTTCATGATAATCATCAGTTACTCGATGTATTGGATTTCATTAAGGTCGATTATCAGCGAATAGTAAATAAAAGAGGCACAAAAGATAAACCATGACTTCCTCCGGAAGTAATGTCGAAGTCTGTATGAGTAATTTGATAAAATAATTAACCCATGACTGGCCCCATTCTACCTGTGGGCTCTCGTGCCTACGACCCGGTATACGCTAAGGGGACGTAACCCATGGTATCCCGTAGAAATATCTGCATATGGAATGGTTTGGGGTACAATTGTATTAATGATTGAGTGCGGTACAAATATGTTCATGTTACCGCCGTGCACCATGTTGACCACATGTTTGACCATACTGTTATTCCTAACAAGTGATTTTGCAGTTTTCTGTATCTTCGGTATAGATAAAAGACAAACGATATGCATGTTAACATTATAAATAGATATTTATTATTTAAGCAACATATGTGAATCACGCAATATGACAGTTATAACAGGACGTCTGTGGAATTCTGAAAGTACAAAAGAAAAAAAATATTAGTTCTAAATTATTTTTGTTAGAGTTGTAAGTAAATGGATAAATTATTTCCTTCGTATATATATATATATATGTACATGTCCGAAGTTAAGCAAAAAACTGTGTATACTAATAAATACTGTGTTGATCTTTACTGAATGGCGTTGCCAAGGCGACATTATGAAGGGTTTATCGTTTATGTTTTTTCAATGATAAATTTTTAAGATGAACATGAATCAGTAAGTTCTTTTGGTTGCGCGATAGTTTTAAATAAGAAAAAATGTCTGCATATAATAGTTGTATAGATACAGTTAAATTGAAATATTCAGAATACTCACCATTTGATCTCTTGTATACAAAGGGTACATGTCAGCAGCAGAACATTACGCTTAACCAGTGATACTTCCGGTGGCGTTGGTCAAGATGAGGATGGCGAAGAAGAGCAGACCTGGATTAAAGACGTGAATCGTTAGCGTTAAAATCACTAAGATTAGTGACGAAAATACATACACAGACAAGAGCAAAGTCCCGGTAGTCAAATGGATAAACCGACAGAGTCTTCAAAATAAAGAGAAGAAAGGTTGTTTTTGGCTAAGTATCATATAACTTGTCATCGTCATCTTCCTTAAATCAGAAATGGTGAATATATCACAGAGAAAACGATTTCTAGGTCAGTCATGACAACTGTGAGGAGATATCTTAATCCATTCAATTCATTCGCTCTAGAACATAAGATAATTCCTTACCGTAGTTCAACAGGTTGCTGGTCTTGGCTCCTCTGGCGCTCTGGAGAGCGTAGTTGTAATAGTATCCAGGCCCGTAAGCGCCACCGTATCCACCCAATGCACCTGGGTATCCAGGCTGGTAGTACTGGGCCATGACGTAAGCCATCAGGCACGGGATAAGGACGAGCATCAAAGTCTTGTTCATCGTGACTGGCGGGCTGCTAGGCGGGCAAGGATTCTAGAAACAAAACACGTTTTTAAATAAGCTCTGTAATGTTATATCAGATAAGTGTATATAAACACTATTTGGTGAATCTGTGGTATTGTGATATTTAAGTTCAATCTTCTGAGGTCAATGAAGTCTAGTTCTAATAATATGAAACTAATAGATAGGGAGCACAAACATTAAGAGGTCATTTTCAAAATCGTGAATTTTGTTTTCACATTTTTAAAGCATATTTTGAATAGTTTTGTTTTTACTATATCGAATCAGGAAGAATGACTCATTCAGTACTGACGATAGCCAAAACATTGCATTCTTTGATGTTCAATAACCAACTGATTCAGTGATATAGTTCAATGTTCTCCATAACATTCAATCAAGAGAGAGAGAGAGAGAGGGAGAGTTGTTGAACATAAGGAACAAAAAATGACTTCTAAATGATTTAAGCCTATGAAGTTCTAGTGAGATAAGAAAAACATACTTTCTTTTTAGATTAATACGTGAAATATAACGGTGTTAAAGCAGTGATGTTCACTTACCTTACACTGCAATGGCAAACAGGTGAATGACCTTTGAATGTCCAGCACGGCTATTTATACTAACTGGACTGGTGATTTCGTGTGTAGAGCCGTCACTTACATCACTGCCGGCACTTCCGCCTCAGTAAGTGTTACCTTGATTATCGTTATTATTATTCCTTTACTTCCTCAAAAATAAAGACCAAAAAGAAAATCACATGTACAACTGATTAGCGCAGATTAAGTACAATGACATAATAAATTCATAAATACACGTATATATAAGATGATACTAGCTTATTTGTTGTCTTGAAGTACAAGTATCAGTTGATAGGGTTAGTATATTTGCACTTGGTATAACATGACATAATAGACGTTCATCGTAACATACATTTTATCCAAGTAACGTATTATCTGTAGTGATGAAATTTTAACAGTGTAAAACAAAATTTCGTAATCATTTTGGTCTATTCTGAAGTTAGGAGCACCACCAAGCAGTATATGAATTAGAACAAAATCACATTAAATTCATTATTAAGCAATGAGACAAACAGGCACTAGAGATCATCCCGAAGACTTTCAGTTTTGGAACAATGCAGAACGATGTGTGTTGTATTGTCATTGTACAAAAGACCGCAAAAATGACATAGTTCAACATCATTAGACAATTTCAAATCTACACATAATCTTACTACATTTCCGATCTTTTCCAAATGTTCGGGAAACTTCAAAGCAGTAAAGTATGGGGATAAATAACATCATGTATCAACAAAAATCTAGAAAAATCAGAGTCGCTTTTCAAGAGCCATATACTGCTTTAAATACATTTGCTAAATACACAAGTAAAAAGTCAAACAAATTATATTTCTATAGTACTTTCACTATATCGGGAATAAATCTTGGCCAGACTCGTGTATACGATACACGAATAAACGTTTAAGAAATATTTCATTTGATATTTACAATTCATCCCAAAAAACAATTACTTTTTAATATCAATATAGCCATGTCTGTTCTAGTTCTACTGCTGAAACCCTTGTATTGATTTTACAATAAAATTCTGAGCGCGTTCTAATTTAACAAGCTCTGATTTTGTTGTTTGCCATTAGTCACATCCATAAAAAGCAGAAGGATATACTATATACTTGACGGTTTTTTCTACAGTTAACGGATTGAGAGTTCTGGGATGAACACCAGATTTTATAAGAGCCATTGTGCCACATTTTAGTTCTTTACAAGCTATATCAGTCCTGTCATATGAGCAAAACTTGAAATGCATAAAAACTCCGACATGAGTAATGTTTTCAACAACTGGCAATGCTTTGCCATATAAAAACACATTTTTTGGCAAAGCTTGTTTCCTAATATTGGTAAATACAACAATGTTACTTTTATTAACAGAAAAAGAAAATTTCTATCTATAACTATAATTTTCGCAAACTGAAACCATATGTTATAAACCCGTACATGTGTTGCTAACTAAACATATGTCACCAACGTGTGTTTGGATGTTAACTTAAGAATTAACCACCATTGCACATTGATCTAATGATTATACATTGTTAAGTAAGTCATTGATAAAGACCAAATACATTTTAGCAGACAATGATCCACCTTGTAAGATTCCCCCGTTTCATATGTACGGGAGATAACAAATGATCTTTAAAAGTAACATGGATAACAAAGCAAGTGTACATGTTCTTTATTATAGTCCAAATTTTACATCTAAACCCAATGTTATACAAATTAAGAAGCAAACCGTTCTGCCAAACGGTATCAAAGGATTTATTGCTGTCCAGAAAAGCAACATATAAATTAGAACTGTGCTCTAAATCATATATGACACATTATTGAATATTAAAAGAGGTACACAAACTACACATGTTCTTCTGGTAGGCAGATTGTTGTCTATTAGGAAACGTATTAGTCTAAAAAAGAATTCATTCTTTGATCCAGAACTGACTCGAAAATTTTGAAGGAAACTGGAATCAAAGTAATACCTCTATAACTGTTGGGGTAATTTCTGGGTTCCCTCTGACCTTTATACAAGTACAAATTATACCCGTTTTCCAAGCTTTTGGTATTTGTTCATATTTAATAATTAAGTTGAATAATTTTGTTATGTAAGTTAGCAAGTTATCTTTTCCATACTGAATATGTTCATAAACCAAATTATCACAACCACCAGCTTTGTTGGTTTTAAGTTTCATACAAACTCGTCGTTTTTCATCAACACTGCTATCTGAAATATCTGATAAAACGTAATCATTTCTATATGAATACCATTTTGGATTTCACTAATCTTGAGTAATACATTTTGAGCAAAGCTGTCGTCAAATGACTCAAAAGTATTATCGTTATCAAAACGTTTACTGAAGTGTTTACCCAAAGCTTCCAAAGTAATACCATTATACGTCATCTCTGCTTGGCAACAACCAACGTTTCGAGAAAGATTCTTGAAAAATTTTCAACAGATTTCATGGTCGACATCGCCAGATTTATCGAGCTCAGCGAATTGTTCATTCTTATACACATCAAATGCGCGACGAAGAAGTCGTCAAAATTTGGTTTTGATAGACTTGTAATTTTTTTTAAACAAATTACCTCTAGGTCAACCCGATGCGATCCAATTTGACCTTTTGGAAACCCTCTCACTATGGAGAAGTGATAATTCTTTGTTCCAGCATGGTTTCAAATATTTCTTAAAGGAATTCCTTTTAATCGACCTCTCTGCATCCTCAAGTAAACAAGATCTGACCGTAAAAAACATCTACGTCATCTGCTTCTGTATCATCTTCAGGTACACATGTTATTTAGGAGTTCATTAACAGTCTTCTTGTAAAGGTCAACCGATCTTTGTATTACCGCATCTCTCCATTTAAATCTCTCTAAAGCGGGACTTAATGTTTTACTGTTTTTTCAGGAATATTCATTGTACATATTACCGGAATATGATCAGATACATTCAGTTCATGGTCATCTAAAACTTCATAATTGACGACCAAATCTAAACAAGAAGACTCAATAGTAATGTGATCAATAGTAGTATTGTGGTCTGTTGCAGGAACATACGTGTACTAAGGACCTTTACACATCTCTGATACGGTTACTAAAGTCATATTTAGATCACCTAAGAATGACTGAAATTTGAATGATCTATCGTTCTCAACAAAGTGATACCGACTAACATGAATTTGGACATTCATGTCTCCCAGTGTAATGATTTTTTCTTTTACGGAATATACAGAAACTGAAGATTACAGCATATCAATATTTTCCACAAAAATATCTACCGACCTGGAGGCTGCACGCATGTAAACCGAAAAGATAAAGATATATTCGCTACGTGGCAATTGAATTTCAAGTCCTAATATTCTTGGACTTTCAAAAATAATTTCTTATATTCTCAAGTGATCTCTAAACAATACACAAACTCTACCTTTGATATTACACCTGTAGCGAAACTGGTCTAGTTCTTGAACAGGTTTAACAAAACAAGAATAGCCCGTGCCTTTAAATGAATCAAAAGGGACAAGTTACATTCCCTGATCCAATGCTCTGAAATACTAGATATATCAATGTCACACTTTTCTAAAGAGGTAAGGAGGATTCCAGCCATAATACCTCCGATGTTTAAATCAGCTTTAAATTATCTTGTGTCTTCATGTTGATTTTGGAAGACCCCACGAAGGTAACCACTCACGCAAATGGACAACATCTTGCCAAAACGATGAATCTTCAATTAGGTTTGTGAAAGTTTCATCATCAATTACATTGAGTCTAGCCGATGAAGTACGTTTCCAAGACCGCAAGAAATACCGTACATAAGTATATTTGATAGAGTTCTTGTACAGAAAATCGCGAAGTGCCTCAGCTGATGACTTTAACTTGTTTATGCCATGTATGTAGTATCTTCGGACTCGTCACCTTTTTTGTTGATGTGAATACGACATATCGAGAACTAAAGGATGTTGCCGACTGCGGCGCTTGAACAGCAACCATCTCCATAGTATATGGAAACAGACGAAGGAAAATGAGCTGGAACTGACTTCTCTCTCTGTTTTGGTTCCTTTATATTTTTCTTGCTCTTTTTGCAGGGTGTCATTCTTATTCGACCTGAGGAGAGTCTTATCTCTTTCTTCATCAGGCTTCGAAGTCAGATCTCGAAGATGACTGTTCTGAGGTTTAGAGGTGTTTTTTGTTTTGAAACAACCTCACTTAACTCCTCGGTATACTCTTCGACCAAAGCTCGAAGTAACACGAAACAATCTCTAGCAAGTTTGGACTGAATGGGTTGATCACCCGGTCTGCAAGCTCTGAGTCTCTTACGAAGAAGACATTCTTTAATAGGAAAATCGTCCTTTTCAGAGGCTAGCTTAAAAGTTCATACCGTACCTTGTTCGAGATCTGGTTCACTCTCATAGGTTATGGACCATATTTGTTCAATTAGCAATGTTCTGAGTTTGTCAATAATTGACCTCAGTTCATTGAGGTACCCTAGTATATCATTGGAGTTGGCATTAGTAGGTTCAAAAATGAAAGGTCGTTGTCATTGGGTGTATAGATAAAGGATTCGTCGTATTTATTTTGTCTGTTTTGCCCTGAACGTAATGATAGGACGTTCCGGGTGTAACATTAAGTCGCTCATTGTGTCATGCCATCATTATCGGGTATTAACTATCGCAATATGTAAAGTTACATCGTTCTAGAAACTTCACAGGTAACTCGATGATGGTAACTCTACCGATAGGTTCTGCATATTTTTCCACAGACTAAACTGATTTATATCGACAGATTTTTATTATTAATAAGTCCAGAATCAATAAAGTAGCGGTAGCACAGTGGTAAGATCCCTGTGTACGATGTATGCGAATGAGTGTATACCCCCAAAGACATCTTAATAGAACCCATATAAGAAATACACAAAAAAAGGAAGTCTTCAAACGTCACAAAAAGGGAGGATGGTGGGCGTGTCTCCGCCCCAAAAGGAAGTCTTCAAACGTCACTACATTTTTGTATGTCCTAAAAAAAGTTCGATACAGCAGAGTCAAAAAAATTAATTAAACTGCACCTTACAACAGTTTAAAATGGTTCTTACTTCTTCTACAATAGTAATTTGATATAAGCTAAGGGGACGTAACCCATGGTATCCCGTAGAAATATCTGCATATGGAGTGGTTTGGAGTACAATTGTATTAATGATTGAGTGCGGTACAAATATGTTCATGTTACCGCCGTGCACCATGTTGACCACATGTTTGACCATACTGTTATTCCTAACAAGTGATTTTGCAGTTTTCTGTATCATCGGTATAGATAAAAGACAAACGATATTCATGTTTACATTATAAATAAATATTTATTATTGAAGCAACATATGTGAATCACGCAATATGACAGTTATAACAGGACGTCTGTGGAATTCTGAAAGGACAAAAAAAAAAAAAATTAGTTCTAAATTATTTTTGTTAGAGTTGTAAGTAAATGGATAAAACATTTCCTTCGTATTTAATATATATATACATGTCCGAAGTTAAGCAAAACCATTTAATACGTATGTTGATCTTTACTGAATGGCGTTGCCATGGCGACATTATGAAGGGTTTATCGTTTATGTTTTTTCAATGATGATTTTTTAAGGTGAACCTGAATCTGCCAGCTCTTTTACAGTATCTGCATGATACTTTTAAATAAGATAATATATATATAATAGTTGTATAGATACGGTGAAATTGAAATATTCAGAATACTCACCATTTGATCTCTTGTATACATAGGGTGCATGTCAGCAGCAGAACATTACGCTTAACCAGTGATACTTCCGGTGGCGTTGGTCAAGATGAGGATGGCGAAGAAGAGCAGACCTGGAGTAAAAGACGTGAATCGTTAGCGTTAAAATCACTAAGATTAGTGACGAAAATACATACACAGACAAGAGCAAAGTCCCGGTAATCAAATGGATAAAGCGACGGAAAGTCCGCAAAATAAAGAGAAGAAAGGTTGTTTTTGGCTAAGTATCATATAACTTGTCATCGTCATCTTCCTTAAATCAGAAATGGTGAATATATCACAGAGAAAACGATTTCTAGGTCAGTTATGACAACTGTGAGGCGATATCTTAATTCCTTCAATTCAATCGCTCTAGAACATAAGATAATTCCTTACCGAAGTTCAACAGGTTGCTGGTCTTGGCTCCTCTGGCGCTCTGGAGAGCGTAGTTGTAATAGTATCCAGGCCCGTAAGCGCCACCCAATGCACCTGGGTATCCAGGCTGGTAGTACTGGGCCATGACGTAAGCCATCAGGCACGGGATAAGGACGAGCATCAAAGTCTTGTTCATCGTGACTGGCGGGCTGCTAGGCGGGCAAGGATTCTAGAAACAAAACATACGTTTTTAAATAAGCTCTGTAATGTTATATCAGATAAGTGTATATAAACACTATTTGGTGAATATGTGGTATTGTGATATTTAAGTTCAATCTTCTGAGGTCAATGAAGTCTAGTTCTAATAATATGAAACCAATAGATAGGGAGCACAAACATTTAGAGGTCATTTTTGAAATCGTGAATTTTGTTTTCACATTTTTAAAGCATATTTTGAATATTTTTGTTTTTACTATATCGAATCAGGAAGAATGACTCATTCAGTACTGACGATAGCCAAAACATTGCATTCTTTGATGTTCAAATACCAACTGATTCAGTGATATAGTTCAATGTTCTCCATAACATTCAATCACGAGAGAGAGAGAGAGAGAGAGAGAGAGAGAGAGAGAGAGAGAGAGAGTTGTTGAACATAAGGAACAAAAAATGACTTCTAAATGATTTAAGCCTATGAAGTTCTAGTGAGATAAGAAAGATATACTTTCTTTATAGATTCATACGTGAAATATAACGGTGTTAAAGCAGTGATGTTCACTTACCTTACACTGCAATGGCAAACAGGTGAATGACCTTTGAATGTCCAGCACGGCTATTTATACTAACTGGACTGGTCATTTCGTGTGTAGGGCCGTCACTTACATCACTGTCGGCACTTCCGCCTCAATAAGCGCTACCTTGATGTCGTAATGTTGTGTGTAAAAGATTTGTAAGTTACAGAAAACTCTACTTAATGTGCTGTGGTTACATATAATTAATTTGCTAAGTAATATGACGTGAAACTACACTGATATACGTATTACATTACAAATCGTGGTAGCAATGTCTGTTTACAGATCTGCGAGAGTGAATGGTGGTTTTAGATGTTTGCTGCGGCGATAGGGGACCAGAATATTAGTTAAATCTTCATTGATTCATTTTTTATGCAACTTCAGCATACATTTATATATTTATTGTGGAATGCATTAGATTTATAGAGCTAAAATCACACAAAAAAAATCGAATAAATTTACATTCTTTTTCTTACATGATGATTGGCTTGTAAAAGTATATTTTGCTTCCATTCTAGACTGAATCGAGAATGTCTAGTTAATATTAAAAATGTTTCTCCACATACGAGTTTATCAGATGTTAGTTTCCTAAATGATAACGTACGTTCCAACATAGGTTTTCATTAATATATATACATATATATATATAATAGATCAAATTTCGTAGTCTATGACCCAGTATTCAGATATAATCAACACCTTCATGAGTATTTTTTTTCATACCTTATCATTTTTCTTTTTCTTTCTTTTTTAAGTTTGAATTGAAATTCGGTTGCCTTGTTGGTATTTTCTTAGTTGCTTTTATTCGACAGTTCACAACGATTGTAAAACTGAACAAAAGACACCAGTAAATGCCATCATTTAATACATATAACGAATGGACATGAACGGTCAGAAATATAAAGTTATCATAAAAACTGGTTCCTAGCATCACGAGTCTCATAAGGACAGAGAAACTGTTTGTAGCTGTTTAATTCATCATACGGCTTTACTGTATCTAAATCTCTATTTGTATCTAAAGTATTGATAATGTTACTTCTATATTTAGCTCTACTGTATCTAATTCTATATGCGTATCTAAGGTATCGATAATGTTACTTCTATATTTAGCTCTACTGTATCTAATTCTATATGTGTATCTAAGGTATCGATAATGTTACTTCTATATTTAGCTCTACTGTATCTAATTCTATATGCGTATCTAAAGTATTGATAATGTTACTTCTATATTTAGCTCTACTGTATCTAATTCTATATGTGTATCTAAGGTATCGATAATGTTACTTCTATATTTAGCTCAACTGTATCTAATTCTATATGCGTATCTAAAGTATTGATAATGTTACTTCTATATTTAGCTCTACTGTATCTAATTCTATATGTGTATCTAAGGTATCGATAATGTTACTTCTATATTTAGCTCAACTGTATCTAATTCTATATGCGTATCTAAAGTATCGATAATGTTACTTCTATATTTAGCTCTACTTTATCTGATTCTATATGCGTATCTAAGGTATTGATAATGTTACTTCTATATTTAGCTCTACTTTATCTAATTAGGGCTTTTCACCAACTAGTGAAAAGACCTATTGTTTTGTTATGAACTTAATGTTTTGTTTTTCGGTAGATTGTCGCCAAAGAAGAGAAAAGCCCGCAAAATTGTTAGCAACAATTTCTAGTTCTATATTTGTATCTAAAGGTATTGATAATGTTACTTCTATATTTAGCTCTACTGTATCTAATTCTATATTTGTATCTATAGGTATTAATAATTTGTATACATAATGTTGTTTTACGAGTTACAGTTCTCATAAGATAAGGTAAGTTTCTGCTTCATCGACGACACCCGTCATATAAATGTAGGTAAATCCAAGTAAGTAATGTTACATTAACAAGACCGGTTGATTGGTAGGAATAAGTATACATACTACATTAAAGCTGACTGACTTGTTGCTTTTCTGTATCAACACCAGCCTGAGATTTCAGTAGCATTTGTCATAGGCTATGTAGATTTGTCAATATACCATAAATCACATAACAGCCGTGAATTTTCGAGTTTGATTACGCTATGGAAAGAGTATATACATAAACATACTAGTTTTTACAGTTATTTGTACTTGTAAAAATCATCACAGGTATAGCGTACAAATCGGACACAATTATGTACAGAAACTTAAATAGATGTCCTGTACTATCACTTTGCCCACGGGGGATATGTTTCCATGCTTTAAACGTGCAGCTGCGGGCAATAGTAGGATGTTATGGTAAACAATCAAAGAGCCATGACGGACAGATGAAGGAAGAGAAGTTTAATCAGAAAAAAATCATTATAGAGCGCAAACTTTAAACGATTTTTTTATAAAATATATTTATTTTCTAAAATACACAACTGTAATATTTATAACCCACATTAGAGAAGGAAACATGTAGACCTAAAAGATCATAAGAGACATGATATCCAAAGGTTCCATACACATACACGAGTAGATAACAGCGTTATCACAGAGGAATATTTTGGTGAGGAACATCCACTAGCAAGTAAACGTTCACATGAATCAGATAGATATTAACAATGAAGAATAACATAAACTATAACAACTTTTTATGGGATAGATTGATTGGATGTGGAATTTACAAGATTTTCTTATTTATCATTTTTGATAGATACCATTTGGTTTCATATTTATTTACTTTATCGTGTCGTTCATCTATTCATTTACAGTAGACAATAAAGTCATCGTGATTTGTTAACAATTAACAAAGACAATACAATTATGGTAATAATACAAATTATAATTCATTCACAGGAAACATTCACATTAGACCTGTATAGGATCAAAATAATTTTCTTGGAAAAAATGTCAAGTATATTGCAAGCGAAGGATACTAGGATTGTTATTGCTTGTTACACATTAATTGAACAGAATACCGTGTCCAATTCCTGATCTATAAATATATATTGTAAGATTTAAGATAAATAGAAGTGTTTTCTGAAGATAAGATTTCAGCAAATTTGTCCATATTCAATATAAAGAAATATTTCCTTTTCAAAAAATTTTATGCAGGTGGATGAAAATTATGAGGAGGTTTTATGGTCGTCATGGTGATCTCATTGAGAAAAATATCAAGCAGAACATAATCATATCCAAGCTATGCTGTGTGAAGCTGGACGTGTTTGATCCTTGTTAATAAGCAAAAGACGCTTACTCTTTCGGAACACCTGGTCTTCTACTCCTTGTACTTTTTCAGGAGTATCCGTGTAAATATTGTTTGTATTTTGCCTTAGTTTTATTGAAATTTTAGTTTGGATTATGATTATGTTGACATGTTGGCTTGTCCTTATTTTGCTTATACAACCCTTATCAACATATCTATGAAAGGGATCGACAACACACTGCTTGTTCATATATTGCACTATTTTTACTTAATTTGAGATTGGATTTGTACTTTTCACATATACATTGTATAATGTAGTATTGTGTGGTCAGAATATTCCGGAAATTTAATGATTAAGCTCCAGGAGACTTAGACACAAGCAGTCAGAATTATTCTTAATTAGGTACGCCCTCAAAAGTCGTGTTTGACGTTGTTACAAAATAAAAAGTAGATCTGAATAATGAAAAGAAACTTTAAGGTATAAAAGCTTGAATATGCATTCGGTAAAAATGAATATAAAGTACAGTGGGCAGAATAACAGTATTAAAAACAAATATCATGCCGAAATTAATTTATCTGTTCATAAACATTTTTGATAAACATTAAAGTGTCTTGAGCGGATCTTCCTAAAATGCATATGGAATAAAAAAAAAAGACAAGATTACAAGAAATATGATTGTAAAACCATGTGTAGATAGTAAGAAGTTCTAGGTAGAATAAAATCACTGGAGTTGACATGGATCCAACGTTTAGTAAGATCTAGAGGTTTCTGTACAGTTTTTACTTGTAGTGATACCGGGTAATGAAATCTTGTACGTCACCCATTGAATGAGGATGTACATAAGAAAGCCAGTGCTATATTGAAAAAAAAATCGGAAAGAAGTTTAAAATTATTTCCAGATTATTCCGAAGGACGTCAATGTAAACCAACATCTGTGGTGCAACAGAAAATAAAACAATTCATAAAAAAATGAAAGGAAAAATGTTTTCAGTATGTAGATGATTTATTGTGTTCTGAAGTTTGATCCTTACGGACAGACCATCTTGTGAGAACGACTGTCAACCTCCGATAACTGAATTCTATGGTTACGTCTACAGGGAAATGTGATGCAAGTTACTACCATACTATCGTGTTACTATGTGACCTTAAATGTATGTAAAGTGGCACCTCGATTATCCGGATGCCTTCGTTCCTGGCAGTAAAATCGTCCGATTTTTCCGGCCTGCCGAATTCAGTAAACTTGCCGCGAAAAATTGAGTTACCTCCCTTGGTACTATAATTTACAAGACGCTGCAACTAATTCTCAGGAGTATTTATGTTCGGCGGTATTTATTGCAAATACGGGTGTTTATCAATGTGTTTATAATGTGTATTTTTAATAACAATATGTGAATTGTGTAGAATTACATAAATAAATGTTGTTAATTCACTGAAGTCCACTTTCACATAAGATTCTCGTACATCTGCCTGAAAACATTAGTGTTTATTTACTCAAAATATTTGACAAGGTGCACTTTCTAAAAACAATATACACTACATTTTTTTAAAATCTATGCAACCACATTCACAATGTTGCTGTTTGTTTATAGTATTACAATTCGATAAACTGCAAAAATTTTCTATGTATACGACAAAATGGTGTATAGTATTGTAAGAACAAATTATTATTTACATATTATAATATTATTAAGGATTCCTCTATATTTTGTTCTGAAACTATCCTGCACCTTTTTTGTCATAGGTATTCTGAAATCATCCTTCATCTCTTTTGTCATAGGTATTCTGAAACTATCCTGCATCACTTTTGGCAGTGCAGAATTTCTGGGAAGATTCAACTAAAAAGCAGGAAATTGGATCCTCAAAAATCACGATTTAAATTTTAACTGGGAACTTGACCGTAATAGTCCGATATGTGTATCTGGCGGACAATTGACCACTTAGTTATTAAAAATGCATCTAATTCCATTTAGCAGTCTACTGCTGACACCGCTTTTCCAAAGTTTGCACCATACAACCTTATGACTTACACTATCAAATATTCTCTATAAATCGACAAATACACAATTCATTTTTTATTTGGTCTGAATAAAAATATAAACTGATTAATGCTAGGATGTTGAGTCTGGTTAGAAGTCTAGATTGCGTACTAATTACTAGACATGGTTTCCGGTCAAGTTTTAAGCTTGACTAGTTTGAATGTTTTCGGTTACCAGTCCTTTTCCTTAAACAGGATCTGGAAGGATTCCACGCAGGACATGTATATCAGTTGGCGGAAAACACAAGTATTAAAGAAACTCTTATGTTCTTGAAATGTAGATTGTATTTCTCATCGTCCAATTTAGTCAAACTCCGTTAAACATTTAAAGGCAAACATCTGCAAACTCCGTCAAACATTGTCATTCTCCGTCAAACTCCGTCAAACATTGTCATTTAAAGTCAATGATCGTCAAATTATGTTCGGCGGTGTAATGAACTTTAAAAATATCATTAAACAAGGGTATATAGGATCGAAAGGGCGTTTGTTACATCCCTTGTTCTATAGGATCAAACAGTGCAATATCGTCATTTAAAACGTAAAGTGACCGTTAATGTCACTATAACTAAAACAATACTAAAATAATTTAACGATTTTTTTATTCAAAGCAACACAAATACAGCGCAATATCAGCTACAACAGGACGTCTGTGGAATTCTGAAAGTAAAAAAATACCTAAAGTTAAAAACCACTATAAAACGGATATGTTCCGCTTCATTTTGTACACAACGACAAATTCAGCTGCAGGCAAACGTATAAAATCAACAGTAGTAGGTTCTTAATCCAGAAAGACTGATAAGTGCTCTGGATATTATCTACTCTTTATAGATATAAATGTATTAATCAGTTACGTAATTCATAAACTCAAATCGATTCAATGGGGAAAAAATTCTCCCTTCTGTATTTATGAAAGAAAGGATGACAATATTCAGAATACTCACCATTTGATCTCTTGTATACATAGGGTACATGTCAGCAGCAGAACATTACGCTTAACCAGTGATACTTCCGGTGGCGTTGGTCAAGATGAGGATGGCGAAGAAGAGCAGACCTGGAGTAAAAGACGTGAATCGTTAGCGTTAAAATCACTAAGATTAGTGACGAAAATACATACACAGACAAGAGCAAAGTCCCGGTAATCAAATGGATAAAGCGACGGAAAGTCCGCAAAATAAAGAGAAGAAAGGTTGTTTTTGGCTAAGTATCATATAACTTGTCATCGTCATCTTCCTTAAATCAGAAATGGTGAATATATCACAGAGAAAACGATTTCTAGGCCAGTTATGACAACTGTGAGGCGATATCTTAATTCCTTCAATTCAATCACTCTAGAACATAAGATAATTCCTTACCGTAGTTCAACAGGTTGCTGGTCTTGGCTCCTCTGGCGCTCTGGAGAGCGTAGTTGTAATAGTATGCAGGCCCGTAAGCGCCACCGTATCCACCCAATGCACCTTGGTATCCAGGCTGGTAGTACTGGGCCATGACGTAAGCCATCAGGCACGGGATAAGGACGAGCATCAAAGTCTTGTTCATCGTGACTGGCGGGCTTCTAGGCGGGCAAGGATTCTGATAACAATTAAAATATGTTTTATTTAAGATCAAATTTATAGGGGTATATTTAAGGAACCGATGTTGTCATCAAACAAAATCACACTAGCTGTAGAGGGGACATCATTATAGAACTGATGTTACTGATAAAAGGGCATCAAACAAAATACTCTAGCTGTAGAGGGGCATCATTATAGAACTGATGTTGCATACAACACTCTTACTTCAACACGTACGAGGAAAACATTACAGAGTTTCAATTACTGGCAATATTGTTCATTGTAAAATCTTTACCATCTTCATGATCTTTTTAAGTGTTCGAACTCCAAATAAAGAACGACAAGAAAAAAACTTTCTAGTATTTAAGATATTATTGACTTACCTTGACACTGGATGGCTTGTCGAAAGAATGACCACACTGACTGACCACTCGCTATTTATACTGATCAGGTACCACGTGTCTGAAGCAATCATCAAGTACTTCCGTGTCTCCAGTCTACCGTAACGGTGTAATATTATATGTAGGACTGTTGCCAGGAAGACATGGTTTCTACGAAACATTATTTTTCTAAGGAAATGTGTTAATGTGTTCAGGTTACGTAAAGCAAGCCATCTGAAAGGTGGCAATTTTAAAATCTTTCTGATATTTCAGGATACCAACGTTTGTTACTGTTCAACATCATCTTTATACCAGACTTTGTATTCATTGGTTCCAGCGTTCTAAGTCTGCCAGTAACTTAATGCTTTGGAGAATAAAAAAGATATCTGGCAACTGAAATAGCATGTACATGTTGGTTAAACGAAGAAATGAAATGAGTTTCTCGGAGATGTTTGTTTCAAATGTAAATGTATTGATGTTTTCTGGACTCTGCCAGTTCCTACTGTCATATTTACTCTTTTTTAATCATACATGATGTTTTCTTTCATTTTGATATGTCACAGTTCTTGTGTGTTTCCTTTATTGTGTGTTTCCTTCGTCACCTTTGCTTTCCTTTCTTTCCTGTTATTGGTTTTCGTGTTGTGAAGATAGGTCCTCTGTTTTTTTTATCTAGAAAATTTGGATCCATTTAAATTAATAGAATTTAGGTCCGAAATGAAAATTTCAATTATAAATCAAATGATAAAAGCATTTCTATAATTTAGTAGAAAAGTAAATAAAATTATTATTTGCTCTTCAAATAAACTCTCATATATTCTTAGTCTGACAATTTTATGTATGTGTTTCCTTACTTCTGCTGCTGTGTGAGGACAGAAGTAAACATTTAATTTCTTCAGCTGCTGTGAGAAATTTTTGTTTTGGACACAGCTACAGTGTATGTTTTCCGTACTTCAGCTGCTGTGTAAAATTTATAACTGACAGGTAATTTTTGGACACAACTACAGTGTATAGTTTCCGTACTTAAGCTGCTGTTAAAAATTTATAGATTACCTACACACTAAGTGATAATGTAAACTGTTATTTGTCCTTATCTTGCTGTGAACTATGTTAGATAAGTTGCCTTATTTCTTCATTACTGTGAATTTTGTGTTCCTCACAAGAAAAACGACAAAAATGTTTTTTTTCATGTTATGAATTAAAAATCAATATATATTATTATTCTCACTATAGTAATATGTATGTCTATTTATTGAATGGTTAACCTATGTAATCACGTGCATGATTACTCACACGTGTACCCTGGAGTATCTCGCACCTGTTGTATCAGTAAGTCTATACTTATAGGCATTGATGTGATAACAATATTGTTATACAGGATACCAAAAACATGTTGGAACTTCATACCGACATTCCGTATCCTTTAGTCGGCAGGAAGAACATGAAATAATCTACCGAGACATTAGAATAATCCCTATTGTTGTAAAACATGTACAGAGTTTCTCTCGTTTGATGAGTGTGAAATGAGTTCATGACTTAATTACTGGTAATTCCTTATTGCTATGACATAGAAAATAAAAGTTAAAAGATAAATACCACTGCTCAAAAATATTTCAATTTCTCATAATATTTATTCACTTGATATATGTGTAACTTTTATTACAATGGTTGATATTAGTTTAAGATTACGGGTGACCTATACTAACATACGTGACGTGTACCCCGGAGTGCCTCGGGCCTCTCTATGAATTAAAATATACAACGTCCCCAGGGTAAAATTGGTACGAAGCGACCGAGATGGCAGGATACCATCACCCGCCTTTGACGAAAACTTTGTGTATGTAATGCTTTGCAAAATTATATCAACGTATCTGATATTATTTTTATCAGAAGGTAAAAAAAAGGAAGAGAAAAAGTAAACTATATACCTTGACCAGTTATATCGACTTTCTGACAGAAAGTTAGGTAACTGTTATACAAAATGAAACGGCAGGAAATTAATATTTAAAGTATGTTTCAAAATATCTATTGTGAAGATTATTCTGTAACCTGCATGCCATGTTTCCATTCATTCAATTAGTGACACTTCTTAGTATGTACACATGTACACGACGTTGTTCCAGAATTATCAGGTGTATAAAAATAAGGAAATTTATTGAGTTATAGGGCTAATGTATCCCCCCGTCAAAACTTTAACTTTTCTTTCGATCATGTTGGATTTTCCTCATTCGCCTCATGGACTTCAAAATTAAGGCCCTGAGCATCACTGACGAGTCCTAGAAGGACAAAACAGCTGTGTGATGCATTTCAATTCATTGTTTGGCTCTACTATATCTAACGCTAAATTTGTATTGATGTGCTATTCACTTGTGTGTCTTTTGTACAGTATTTGAACTTATATATAAATAATATTTTCATATATGTAGGTAGCAGTACACAGTTTCTCGGTGTGGTCATGGATGATAATTTTGTCCATTATAAAGGTTTTACTTAAAATTAAAAAAAAAAATCCTTGCTAAAATTGGTCTTGTCGTGTTGAAGTTGACAATATGGGGTTTCATTTTTTTCATAATAATATTTTAGCTTTGTGTTGGAGATTATTATTTGGACAGTCTCGAATCTGTGTCTATGCACCAAAAACTATTTTTACAGGAAGTGAAAATGTTATAGTGTTTACATGTGGTCATGTTATGAAGGATTTCCGAGTTGGAATTTGCTGAAATGTAAGTACTTTGTTACAATATCAGTGTTGTTGAGTTTAAGGTGTGAAAGTTGTAGTGTTAAGTTGGATTTAGCAGTATTTTTGCATTTGTAGCATTTTTTCAGTAGGTAACCATGACAATCACGTGCTAGAAATCAAAGAAAAATTTTTATGTACACAAATTTTATCTCTCTACTATGAATTTGTTTGTGATTGATTTATTTTAGGTAACGTAACGTGGGTTGTTGTCCGTTTCTGTCTTTGGTATTCCCCTATCATCGACAATATTGTATTATTCTTGGTGTCAGTGTTTTCATTTCATAACTTATATATACAGTATATTGACAATACAAACAACATATGCTTTATATTCTATTTAATGTATACTGTATATACTTTGTCAACTTTTTATTACCGTCTCTTGTACATTAAGAATTCATGTGACACGGGATTTTCATCAAACTGAATTGACTTAAATTGATGGTAAGTACAGAATAACAATGTCCATGCCATGGATATAATAATAGATAATGTAATGTTCACATTCATGTCCTTATACTTTTGTTTGTCAGTACGAGATTGTCGTTATACTGTTGTTTGTCAGTACGAGATTGTCCTTATACTGTTGTTTGTCAGTATGATGTTGTCGTTATACTGTTGTTTGTCAGTACGAGATTGTCCTTATATTGGCAGTACGAGATTGTCGTTATACTGTTGTTTGTCAGTACGAGATTGTCCTTATACTGTTGTTTGTCAGTATGATGTTGTCGTTATACTGTTGTTTGTCAGTACGAGATTGTCGTTATACTGTTGTTTGTCAGTACGAGATTGTCGTTATACTGTTGTTTGTCAGTATGATATTGTCGTTATACTGTTGTTTGTCAGTACGAGATTGTCCTTATACTGTTGTTTGTCAGTATGATGTTGTCGTTATACTGTTGTTTGTCAGTACGAGATTGTCGTTATACTGTTGTTTGTCAGTACGAGATTGTCGTTATACTGTTGTTTGTCAGTACGAGATTGTCGTTATACTGTTGTTTGTCAGTACGAGATTGTCGTTATACTGTTTTTTGTCAGTACGAGATTGTCGTTATACTGTTGTTTGTCAGTATGATATTGTCGTTATACTGTTGTTTGTCAGAACGAGATTGTCGTTTTACTGTTTTTTGTCAGTACGAGATTGTCGTTATACTGTTGTTTGTCAGTATGATATTGTCGTTAT
This sequence comes from Ylistrum balloti, assembly GCF_031769215.1. NCBI lineage: Eukaryota > Metazoa > Mollusca > Bivalvia > Pectinida > Pectinidae > Ylistrum > Ylistrum balloti. The sequence goes on from NW_026782088.1 coordinate 254,634, forward strand.
ACTGTTGTTTGTCAGTACGAGATTGTCGTTATACTGTTGTTTGTCAGTATGATATTGTCGTTATACTGTTGTTTGTCAGAACGAGATTGTCGTTATACTGTTGTTTGTCAGTACGAGATTGTCGTTATACTGTTGTTTGTCAGTACGAGATTGTCGTTATACTGTTGTTTGTCAGTACGAGATTGTCGTTATACTGTTGTTTGTCAGTACGAGATTGTCGTTATACTGTTGTTTGTCAGTATGATATTGTCGTTATACTGTTGTTTGTCAGTACGAGATTGTCGTTATACTGTTGTTTGTCAGTACGATATTATCGTTATACTGTTGTTTGTCAGTACGAGATTGTCGGTATAATACTGTTTATTATTAAAAATATGCCTTTATACAGTTGTTTGTCCGTATAATACTACCTATCAGAAATGAGACATTATGAAACGACAATGGCATCAAATCTTTACTGTGCTTATATTTGGCAATAGTTATGTCATATTAAACATTGATCTGTTCTCATATAGCATTTTACAATTATAAGATTGTTTTAAATTCTCTTAAAAAACAAAACAAAAGCTGCAAACAGATGAATCCCATAAGCTGATTATTAAACAGTATGTAACGTCAGCGAGAAAGTTTCAATCATCCGATTTGCTGGTATACTGCATATTCTCCCATCACAAAATAGTTTACGGTTTTTTATGAGGAATTAGCATGTACTCGCATATGCCTGTTAAGATTGCCGGATTGTGAGAAGCGAAGAAGACAGAGCTTACATTGGTAGGGTTTTTCTCCACTATGGATACGAAGGTGCTTTGTCAGAGTAGAACTGTCAGAGAAGGCCTTCTTACATAACCTACATCTGTATGGTCGCTCTCCTGAGTGCGTGCGCATGTGCGTGGTGACGCTCGAACTCTGTGAGAATCGACGATCGCAAATTGGGCACCTGAACGGCTTTTCGCCGCTGTGCGTCCGAATGTGCGCCGTTAAGTTTGCTGCCTGGGAAAAGGACTTGTCACACGTTGAACACCTGTATGGTTTCTCACCTGAGTGTGTCCTCAGATGTGTCTTCAATGTACTAGGACGAGCGTATGTCTTTCCACATATCCTACACAGGTTGACCTTGTTATTTTCACTTTGTAACGTTGCATGCGCGTGTCGTCCACCAAAGAATTTGGACCGTTTCCAATGATTCACAGCACAAAGTCTCGCTGCCTCTTTTAAGTTATCATGAGGACGATAAAAAATTCCTCTGGATTCTGAATTCGAAAGAGGTCGTAAGTCCGAGGATAAGGAGTACGAGGACTGGTAGGGATGGGTTTGCGGACAGTTGTACTGAGGGGAAAGAGGAGCCATGTTGTACTGGGAATGCTGGTATTGAGGAGTTATAGTCCGTGGCGGTGGTTGCTGTTGTGTGCTTGGCCACTGTTGGTGATGCACTGGGTTATATTGACAATTACTGACACCGTGAGGGGACATCCCCACATTCATACTCATAGACACACTTACACTCATTGATGGAAACATGTTCGTCTGCGGTTCACAAGGGTAAGGGGGCACGCCATATTGTGGAGATTGCTGAGAAGGATAAATGTTCTGCGGCATCTGTGTGTTTGGATTGAGCGCATAACCGATACTTTGTGGGTGCTGTCCATTGTTTGAACCTGGTCCCGTAGGCGCTTGACCAATATGCATGGTTGGTGAAAGTGGAGATAACTGTCCTCCAAGACCCGGATGTACCACTGCGTGTTTCAAAGAGAGAAGGGCGTCTGCAATATCCTGTGGAGATTTCTCTTTGAATGCGGAAAACTCTCTGAAAGAGAAAAAAATCACTGTTGAAACACTTTTCTTTCTGTAATATATTATCAAAATTCCTAACAGATTTCCAAGCAACGACAAAATATTTCCAACAAGATGGAAAGTTGATATCTTTACAGAACTAGTTACCATTAACTGCCAACAGTATTGATTTCAGTACAAGAACATTTCAAAACTTCAAAAAGCTTTCCTCCTGGTTCATTAGAATTATTCACTGGTGAATAGACATACAATGTACAGTATTCGTGGTTCATTTAGCTTCGATATTCAAAGTATCACGAGCTGACGCCTGTACTGTCTGCTGATTCAATTTCCTGAAACAAAGTCTGAAGCAAATTGTCTATTTCAGCATTCATTACGATTTTCAAGCAATTATTCAGTAAATAATATATGCCTCATACTTTCATGTTTTTAAATTGTAGTCTAGTTTAGAAAAGTAATCTAAAGTTATGACTAACAAGTTTGTGACGATAGTATTTTGAATGATATTAAAAAAAAAAAAAAACAAAAGGGAGAGGTTCACTCATTTATAATACTAGAAAAGATTGTACAATAGACACACAAGTGAATACCACCTTTTTACTGAAATAGAGGACATACAGAACAGATAATTAATTAAACTGCACTATACAGCTATGTTGGCGTTCTAGGACTCGTCAGTGATACTACAGACTGTAAGGCCCCCAAATCGTGAACTTTAGGAGACGAAACTGAAGAAAATCAGAACTAGTCCTCGAGCAGAGTGTGTCATGTATGATTTCGAAGATTCAACAATAGCCGCAAGTGATAAACTTTTAATGGAAATCAACAAGAAAATACCAACAAGTCAAAATAATCACAATCCAAACTCAAAGTCAATAATACTAGGGCAAAATATGAGCAAGACAAAGATTTACAGGGAGACTCCTTTAGAGAAAAACTGCATAATTTCGAGGGAACTTCAAGGAATACGTATACCCTCAGTCGAGCCAAAATTAATAAATATAATAACAGTGAACGCCGATTTATATTCATACGTTAATAACTGATATTGTTTTCTGGAGATCTATCTACAAAACTTGGAAATCCGGAGACATCTTAATTTTGCCAAACCACAATAATGTATAAAGTTGTTATATTCCTACCCTCCTATATCGATAGATTAAATGAATCTAGGATCTTACATGAGTATTTATTTCCAACGAGATTTTATTAAAGAGAAGCAAAAATCGACACTTTGAGCCGATTTTCAAAAACTCTCATATGAAATGAATGTATTAAGATTTTTTTTTACCACACAACTAAAATACCCTTCCACGGGTTTTATTATCAAAATAAGGCGGACAATAAAAAACGATTGTTGCCATTTTGTTGCGCATTTTCAACTCATGTCGCGACGTTGTTACCCATATTATGACGTCACAATCGATTTCTGACCGGCGCATTCAATCAAAAACGCTGCAGGGTATACTATACTTGTGACATATACGCAAAACTATTAAAAGAACGAATTCACAAGATAAAATGCCAACTTTGCAGTATATTCTCAGATTCTATATATCATATCCAGAAGGGACATATTTCTATCATCTACTTGACCTTGTCTTACAAAAATAATAGAAAAAATTGACATTTATAAAGCACACAATTATAGCAAAATAACTTCTTTATATACAACGTCAAATGTAAGACATGTCTGTGATGTCGGGGGTGAAAGCGAAATAAGATTCTGTCTAAAAAAACATATATACAACGTCAATTGTAAGACATGTCTGTGATGTCGGGGGTGAAAGAGAAACAAGAATCTGTCGAAAACAATATATAGAAATTGGATAAGTGTATTTATTCCAGGTTTTTAATATAACGGCAAAGAAGCAAGAAATCGCCATCATGAAAAAAAGGGAAAATTTAAATGAAAGGAGGGAAAGAAAAGTTTCAAGGAGACCATCGGAAGAGTTCAAAGATTGTGAGACCAAATATTCCGGAATAATAGGCACCGTCTACCAATTCAGCCATTTCAATATTAGTTGATCCAAGTACAAATACCATGTTCTTCAATGTGAAAAAGTACTAGATTTATAAAACCAGGTATTCCGGTAGAGTTAGCGTCTTCTGATTCATCGACGACACTCGCCATGTAAAATTGGTAAATCTATATATGTAATGTCCCGTTTTCAAATGAGAACAAGATATACAATAACGTAACCAACAGGCAAACTAACGAGCACCAAGTAATAAACACCTAACTCCAAATCGTAAGAGAAAAAGATAAGTTTTCAAACAGACCATTTCGGTTATCATAAAACGTTACTGTAATCAGTATGATATAAAATTTGCGCACGTTTTTGAAAATTCTCACTAATTTCAGGAACCAAATAAGTCCAACTGTGATAATAAATCGTGTAGATATTCTCAAATACCTAATACTACGTGTAATTAACCTATGTGTATGTTACAAATACGTATTTTTACTGTATTATTTGCTGATAAATATGATATTGTAACTGATATTAATACCCCAATAAGTAACAATTAATTAAAAAAAATACATTTCCATCGAATTTGAGAATGGAAGATATTTTTATATCAAGGTGTAAATAAAAGTGTTTATAAAAAGAATCCAAATAGAATGTTATACAGTGTATGTTGCTTATTGTTGATATTATCATTTACACTTATCCATCATTTGATTAAATGAGAAAAAAAATATGAACGTAAATATCATATTGTATTTTATCTGTAATAGATATATCGTTTACCTTAAACTACCCGAAAAATGTATTCTTTACGTGGTGGCGAATCTTAACATCTCTTCAGTTTGACAATTAAGAAGTAAGCTTGGCCATTGTTCTTGAAAACCTTCACACCATGCTGCATTTCATGTCCCTTTTCGAGGACAAAGTAAACATTCAGACTTTGGGATCACACCGTATTTAAATACCCCGCACTAAATATAGATCCCGTGGCAATGTGCTAACATTTAAGTGAGCATTTACAATTCTATTAAAATTTCTGTCTACTTCTTTCGAAAAAAATCATAAATTAACGGTAATTTATTTCTGGATAAATAAATCAACATTATGAAATATTGTTCCTTATTCTGTAGTAATGTAACGTACTGTTATAAAGTTTGATATAGATCGGGCGAAATAAATTTATCGTAATTTTCAAACTAAAAATATAAATAGAAAAATAAATTCTTAATCTTTATAAAGACATTAGTTAGTTTAATATCCATCTGTTCATAAAGAGAAATAACCAGTCTTGCCGATTTTGATATATCTACGTCGTAATTAAAATTTACATTAGAAACAAGCTGTCCAGTTAGCAGTTGTATATGGCAACGTTTGTTTTGTACTTTATTATATTATATTTGATCTCAGAAAATATTTAAAGTATTTCAGTATATAATGTTATGTGTTTATGCATACTTAATCATTGAATTCGAAGCGGAAATATACATATATATACAGACCTCCATGCACCCATTCATCCGAATACGAAATACATAATGAACAGATGGCACACGGCTGAAGACAAGGACAATACACACGAGTAAACCACATCCATCTTTAAGTCAACACTATACACAGTATGTCCCTCAGATTAATCCATGCACATCAATAAAATTTGGAATCCCAACATTATATATGTATTAATCCCCTCATCCACAAAGAAGCCTTACTGTACCATTGCGTTAGGAGTAGATGACAATGACGTACATCAGAGAGCTGCTATTTCTAGGCTATACCATTCCAGGACAATTTCAAAATCATTAACATAATAAGTCTGCGTCTTCCTCGTTAGACGTTTGAACTACAGATCACTAAGTCCAATAAAGACAGCGTTCTGACAATTTAACAAAAAATATATATTTGACAGACCGAGTTTCCATTCACCCGATCACTTGTCCAAACTTTATATCACAGCGCATGTATTGACATCGACGCGGTCGAACGGATGACAACGGACCGAGATCATAAAGCGCAGGCAGCTTTGTGTTTATCCAAATATTCTTTATAACTTGTCATATCAACTTTAGATATTATAAACAACCATGGTATTTAAATAAAATTTATTATCTGGAATGAAATTATTAATAGAAATAAAAGAACCTGAAAAGTTAATCTATTTATCGAATAAAAAATGATAAAATTCTTTGAAGTAAGCATGATAGTCTCAAAGGCCGTGGGTTAGTTTATATAGGGTAGGGTAAATATACTACTCTCTCATAGTCTAATTAGAACATTTATCAGCCCTAATCAAATACTTCTAACAAACAGATAATTTTGTTTAAATTCGACAATACGTTGACATCTTTGTTACCACCCTGACACTGGAAGACTTACCTCTCCACAAGCACGACCCTGTAACATGAGCCATCATCATGCTCCCCTGAGTGTTTGGAGAAAGCAGCTATTTAGCAAACAATCCCACCCCAAAACACTTTTCTATCTTTACGTGAATGTGTTTAAGCATTAATGTATGAGAGGGTCAATATACTTGTCTTTTAAACCTGAGTCAGTTACATCTTGAGAGTTTTATCCTAGTGATACGTAGCTTATCGATATACTTGATGACCAAGTTCACGACATAAATAACATGTTTTTCAATAGTAAATTATACATCATTTTATTGACACGGCTGTTCACACAGAATTAACACGTATTAAACACCTATCCAAAACATCAGGGAATAGACCACGATTAACGGTCCTCATTACTATTATTCATTCCATCAATTTCGACTTTCTCTTCCGTTCAATTTTCTGAAATTTTATCCTTATTTAAAGAACCTGTCAATGTATTGGAATGTAAATATGTACTCAAATCAAAAACGAAAACTTACCAAACGAACGTACAGATTGTCACAAAACTTCTTTATCAATAATCTTTGTATATGTCGTTGTACTAGCTTTATTGAAATTAAAATTGTTCTAAAATTACTGTATAGTTGTTTTCACATCAGTATATTTCATTATTACCATATAGATAGATATGGCATGATATATTAGGCATTCATTCCTGATTATGAAATTTATCTAATTATCGGGCTGTTGCACCTCCACGTCTGGATTTTGACTTTTCGTTCGGTCACTTGGGATTTTCCTCAGTCGCCTCTTAAGAGGACAACACACCGGTATGATGCAGTTTATTTAATTGTCGTTGCTCTACTGTATCTAACTCTAATTTTGTATTTAAAAGATTCTATTCACTTGTGTGTTTTGTTTTATAACTTTATATAATATGAATTGACTTCATCAAGTCTATTGTTATTCTATCCATATCCGTTAATCAGAAAACATTTTTTTCTCGTCAAGGTATTAAAGTAATGCGTTTTATAAATTATAAATGTTTAAATAACAGCGATGGAAGCCTTACTTGGCATCTTCATAATCTGACGAATTAAGATTTTCGGTGGACGGAAGAACCATCTGGTAATTTTATTTTATTTTTTGAGATCTTTAGATTTGTGATATTGCCGTACATTTTGTGGTGACATTAAAACTATTCTCACCTGTAGGATGGCCCACACGGGGAGAATGTGAAGACGTTAGGGACGGGATCAAACTCTATAGTAGTCACGGGATACGACCCCACATTCAGTTCATACGGAGATCGCGAGAGATCTGGATAGGCTTGCTTTACATCCGGGGAATTTGTCCTCCAGACGTCCTCATATCCAGGGCTTCCAGGCGGATACGTTTCCATGTCTGCGTAATGTTTCTGACAACAAATAACTTCATTATACTTCCCGTTTCTGTGGACATGGGGTTAGTTGAAACAAGTCAAACATAACATATTGGATGATGATTTAATTCATCGATTTTAACGAGATATAACACTGTTAGACTGCAAAATATTGATAACGTGTTAATTATTATAGCAGTAATTTTGTTATCATCACAGCAAATTTTCTACCTATTGTCATAGAGGGTTTTAAAAACATCAGGATAAACAAGTTTCTATAAGCTTCCGACAGTAAAAAAAAACAAACAAACAAACAAACAAACAATAAAATAAGGTTCGGTAATTAAACATTTTTCATTTGATAGTTTAACACAGTTGATAATCTACTATCTAATACTGATATAGTTAGATAAGATAGGAAAGTAAAACGTTTGATTCTCACATGAACATGAGATAAAACAATAAAAAACGAGACAACATCACCTTTGCATTGTAAATATTTCTCAAATATATCATTGATGTTCACTTTTTAGATGTCGTCAATTTTTTAAGCTTCTGTTTTATTTAATTGAAATTTTAATGTAAAATAAACATTTGTTTATTCATACTTGCTAGTTCGTAAGGAAAACGGAAAGCAAAGTACTCCGGAACAGACAACGCAATTTAACACATGCCAGATGAATTCGGTCAGGATTAATAATAATTAAATACGCCTTTGATTGAACGAGAAAAAGAAATTTACTTGATTATATTTTAAAAGATGTAAAGCAAGATCCGCTTTCAGTCTTTATTTCGTATCAGACATATATGACAAAATTTTGAAAATTGAAAATTAAAAATTGCGGATTTAAAAGAACGTTTTCCAGTGAAAAAGACCAGGCTGCGTGGTTTGTGTTAATGAAGCGCTGAAAACCCTAAAGAACGCCCAATCAGGGTATATCCACGAAATTGAATTAAAATGCGAAGATGTAAAAGATAGGCTCTCGACCGCCGATATCTTTCACGTGAGGAAGAAACTAATCGGAAAAACGCTAGGAAGCATTACATATACTGCATTTTTGTGGTAATCGGGAAAATTTACTTATTTCAGAGATTTATAATCCTTACAACAGGAATCGGCGATAGGTATGTACAGATATAATTACGAACGTTACCAAACATACAAACGGCATTTTTATCACTGTGTTTAACAACGGCTTACCTCTGGTAATACGTGCTTGTTCATCCCTGGGCCCCGATCCTTCTTGCATCACAAACTCTTGACGACAAGGAAAAAAGTTGGTTGATTACACTATAAAGTCTAACAAGTTCACTCATATAAAGCCTAAATTGATGATACCAACTAAACGCAGGGATAAGTTGGGATATTTTATATTGAAAAATATTAATTATGATGAAATATATGAACACCTATGATCTTTGACCTTTTGGTGACAGGAAACATGGTTTCACCATTGGCCGACCAAGCTATGTGCACTGACAATTAATAAACAATCATACGAAAACGGTTTTGATTGGATACCATGTTTGATACATGATACGGACACCAGTCAGTTCTCCCTCCTCCACGCCCGCCCGCTACCAGAGGTGAGACACACAGCGTAGCTCTCGGTCTAGAGTAGCCCGCCGTGGTTCATACAAGATCTTCAGTCTTTAATTACACGCATATCTCGATCCATAATTGCTCACGTGCGCGGACAAACGTGACTAACGGTAGTCTGACACGTGACTACACGTGCAAACTAGCAAACGCGCTATCGATGACAGATCAAAAAAGATGCAAATAGCTAATTTTTGCAAGGGATTATCTAACATTTCATGAAGAGGATGAATTTATCTTCTCCTGAGAATCCTGATTTACGAGTGATTAGATTGAGTTTTTTTGCAGTATAAACTGCAATGACCTGTCATCAAAAGATGACAGTAGATATTTGTCATTGTATAGTCCGAAGAATGACCGGGGCTGATTACTGTATTGAATTAATAGGCAATAAAATAGAATTAGTGGTGCACTCCCTGTTTGTCAGTAGTGCATGCTGTTTACCCACGGAAGTTCACACTGGTCATTTTCCAAAGAGAAATTTTAATTTCTTTGAATAGCAGTCTCCAAAACAAAAGAAGTTTCGCTGATAATGATAATGAATAGAAAATAAGAAAAAAATAACAAATCTATTTAGAATTCCCAGTAGGAGGAAAAATATCAATTAAGGAAATATTTGATTTTTTTACTTACACAAAACTCCTGTGACTTACTTATTATTTTCCATACAACATCATCATCATCAACAACAACAACAACAACAAAAAAGGAAATAAACATATTTTGCAAACAGGAAAAGTGCATTGGAAATGTGATATGTTATGATTGTAAGGATGGCCCCAACAAGAATCCCTACGGTTGATAGGAATGTAAAGATAGGTATCTGTTTACATAAATGAATTATTTTCTGCTTGCAGTGTTGACAGCTCTCAATAAGCTGAGGACGTATCTCTGTATTCAGTTTAGTACATCTATTTTTTATCATGCGAGAATCACTGAAAAAAATCAGCCGAAATAAATAAATTAAAAACTTATTAGTGGAGAACAATAGGTTATATATACGCTTGTAGAAAGGTGAATGTACTTGGTACGGTAACATCATTTTGTACTGTAACATTATGTTCTACGATAACATTATTTTGTACGATAACATTATTTCATTTTGTACGATAACATAATTTTGTACGATAACATTATTTTGTACGATAACATTATTTTACACGGTAACATTGTTTTGTACGGTAACATTATTTTGTACGGTAACATTGTTTTGTACGATAACATTATTTTGTACGATAACATTATTTTACACGGTAACATTGTTTTGTACGATAACATTATTTTGTACGGTAACATTATTTTACACGGTAACATTGTTTTGTACGGTAACATTATTTTGTACGGTAACATTGTTTTGTACGATAACATTATTTTACACGGTAACATTGTTTTGTACGGTAACATTATTTTGTACGATAACATTATTTTGTAATGTAACATTGTTTTGTACGATAACATTATTTTACACGGTAACATTATTTTGTACGATAACATTATTTTACACGGTAACATTGTTTTGTACGATAACATTATTTTACACGGTAACATTGTTTTGTAATGTAACATTGTTTTGTACGATAACATTATTTTACACGGTAACATTATTTTGTACGATAACATTATTTTACACGGTAACATTGTTTTGTACGATAACATTATTTTACACGGTAACATTGTTTTGTACGATAACATTATTTTACACGGTAACATTGTTTTGTACGATAACATTATTTTACACGGTAACATTGTTTTGTACGATAACATTATTTTACACGGTAACATTGTTTTGTACGATAACATTATTTTACACGGTAACATTGTTTTGTACGATAACATTATTTTACACGGTAACATTGTTTTGTACGATAACATTATTTTGTACGGTAACATTGTTTTGTACGATAACATTATTTTACACGGTAACATTGTTTTGTACGATAACATTATTTTACACGATAACATTATTTTGTACGATAACATTATTTTGTACGGTAACATTGTTTTGTACGATAACATTATTTTACACGGTAACATTGTTTTGGTCGATAACATTATTTTACACGGTAACATTGTTTTGGTCGATAACATTATTTTACACGGTAACATTGTTTTGGTCGATAACATTATTTTACACGGTAACATTGTTTTGTACGATAACATTATTTTGTACGTACATTATTTTGTACGATAACATTATTTTGTACGGTAACATTGTTTTGTACGATAACATTATTTTGTACGGTAACATTGTTTTGTACGGTAACATTGTTTTGTACGATAACATTATTTTGTACGGTAACATTGTTTTGTACGATAACATTATTTTACACGATAACATTATTTTGTACGGTAACATTATTTTGTACGATAACATTATTTTGTACGGTAACATTATTTTGTACGTACATTATTTTGTACGATAACATTATTTTGTACGGTAACATTATTTTACACGGTAACATTATTTTGTACGATAACATTATTTTACACGGTAACATTATTTTGTACGGTAACATTATTTTACACATTATTTTGTACGATAACATTATTTTGTACGGTAACATCATTTTGTACGATAACATTATTTTGTACGGTAACATTATTTTGTACGGTAACAAAAAAACATTGTTTTGTACGGTAACATTATTTTGTACGATAACATTATTTTGTAAGGTAGCATTATTTTGCACGGTAACATTATTTTGTACGGTAACATTATTTTACACGGTAACATTATTTTACACGGTAACATTATTTTGTACGGTAACATTATTTTACACATTATTTTGTACGATAACATTATTTTGTACGGTAACATCATTTTGTACGATAACATTATTTTGTACGGTAACATTATTTTGTACGGTAACAAAAAAACATTGTTTTGTACGGTAACATTATTTTGTGATAACATTATTTTGTAAGGTAGCATTATTTTGCACGGTAACATTATTTTGCACGGTAACATTATTTTGTACTGTAACATTATTTCATTTTGTGCGATAACATTATTTTATACATCCATTTGTAAATAGGTTAACGTACAGTATATTGCACTTCATTTTAATCAAGTTTTATTTATTTACGATCGGTTGCTACGACATTGAACAAAATTTATTTTTATCCACTGGTCAAAACAGCCCCACACAGAATGTTATACTTTTATTTCACAAATGCTTGAACATAAATGCACTGTTTAAAAATTTACAAATTCACAACCTTGTACAATTGATGATTATATTTATTGTTATGTGATCTAATGGAAACCAAATTAAGAATTAACTAAAGAAGGTATTAATTTTGTTTTCATAATAATTGTTGCGATGCGTATAAAGTTGTCGGATACAAATGAATTCTGACCAGAGTCTTATTATTAAAACAACGAATTGTCTGTTTAAATCATCTAGGAAAATGGACTGAAGATACCGCTTTTGATATAATACATAATTTTAAGTATGAACACTGTCTACGTACTCTGGAAATCAAATACAGCATTATCTTAGTACGTCGTCCACAACAACAATAATTATATTGGTTATTTCAATCTTCAATCAAATTGCTTCATCAACAAAAATGCTATTGTCCCTGTTCTGTCTTTAACAAAGATTAATTCATTTCCAGTAATAAAGTCTGCTTGTTTGGTAACATTAAGAAATAGTTTATGATAAAATGGAAAACATGACTTTTTATTGAAATAGAGAAATAAAGAACAAAGCAACAAAGTGACATTCTCCAAAGCAGATTCAGCAGTATTCTAACTTAATTCAATCAGATTCAGCAGTATTCTAACTTAATTCAATCAGATTCAGTAGTACCCTAACTTAATTCCATCAGATTCAGCAGTAACCTAACTTAATTCTATCAGATTCAGTAGTACCCTAACTTAATTCTATCAGATTCAGCAGTAACCTAACTTAATTCTATCAGATTCAGTAGTACCCTAACTTAATTCCATCAGATTCAGTAGTACCCTAACTTAATTCTATCAGATTCAGTAGTACCCTAACTTAATTCCATCAGATTCAGTAGTACCCTAACTTAATTCAATCAGATTCAGTAGTACCCTAACTTAATTCCATCAGATTCAGCAGTAACCTAACTTAATTCTATCAGATTCAGTAGTACCCTAACTTAATTCTATCAGATTCAGCAGTAACCTAACTTAATTCTATCAGATTCAGTAGTACCCTAACTTAATTCTATCAATTCAGTCAGTAACCAACTTAATACATCAGATTCAAATACATCAGTACCCTAACTTAATTCAATTATCAGATTCAGTCAGTAACCTAACTTAATTCCATCAGTAAACCAACTATAAATACGTCAGGTGAACCAATTATAAACACGTCAGGTAAACCAACTATAAATTCAGGTGAACCAACTATAAATCAGTAGTAAACCTAACTATAATTCATCATCACTATAAATACAGTCAGTGAACCAACTTAATTCCATCAGATTATAAACAGTCAGGTGAACCAACTGTAAATACATCGGCTGGAATAACTATCAGATACAGACAGGTAAACCTAAACTAAATACATCAGGTGAACCAACTATAAATACGTCAGGTGAACCAATTATAAACACGTCAGGTAAACCAACTATAAATACGTCAGGTGAACCAACTATAAATACATCAGGTAAACCAACTATAAATAGGTCAGGTGAACCAACTATAAAAACGTCATGTGCACCAACTATAAATACATCGGGTGAACCAACTATAAATGCATCACGTGAACCAACTATAAATACATCACGTGAACCAACTATAAATACATCACGTGAACCAACTTTAAATACGATAGGTGAACCAATTACAAATAAATTAGGTGAACCAACTATAATTACAGCACGTGAACCAACTATAAATACATCACCTGAACCAACTTTAAATACGAGATTAACAAACTATAAATACATCAGGTGAACCAAGTATAAATACGTCAGTTGAACCAACTGTAAATACGTCAGGTGAACCAACTGTAAATACGTCAGGTGAACCAACTGTAAATACGTCAGGTGAACCAACTATAAATAGGTCAGGTGAACCAACTGTAAATACGTCAGGTGAACCAACTATAAATAGGTCAGGTGAACCAACTATAAATACGTCAGGTGAACCAACTGTAAATACGTCAGGTGAACCAACTATAAATAGGTCAGGTGAACCAACTGTAAATACGTCAGGTGAACCAACTGTAAATAGGTCAGGTGAACCAACTGTAAATACGTCAGGTGAACCAACTATAAATACATCACCTGAACCAACTTTAAATACGAGATTAACAAACTATAAATACATCAGGTGAACCAAGTATAAATACGTCAGTTGAACCAACTGTAAATACATCGGCTGGAATAACTTTAGATACGACAAGTGAACCTAAAATAATACATCAGGTGAACCAACTATAGATACATCAGGTAAATTAATATAAATACGTCATGTGAACCAAATGTAAATACGATAGGTGAATCAACTATAAATACATCAGGTACCCCAGCTATAAATGCATCAGGTGAACAAATCATACATACGTCAGGTGAACCAACTATAAATACATCAGGTAAATTGATCTAAATACGTCAGGTAAACCAATTATAAATACAATAGGTGAACCAATTATAAATACATCAGGTGAACCGACTATAAATACATCAGGTGAACCAACTATAATTACATCACGTGAACCAACTATAATTACATCACGTGAACCAACTATAATACATCACGTGAACCAACTTTAAATACGAGGTTAACCAACTATAAATACATCAGGTTAACTAACTATTAATACATCAGGTTAACCAACTATTAATACATCAGGTAAACCAACTATAAATACGTCAGGTGAACCAACTATAAATACATCAGGTAAACCAACTATAAATACGTCAGGTGAACCAACTGTAAATACGTCAGGTGAACCAACTATAAATAGGTCAGGTGAACCAACTGTAAATACGTCAGGTGAACCAACTATAAATACGTCAGGTGAACCAACTGTAAATACGTCAGGTGAACCAACTATAAATAGGTCAGGTGAACCAACTGTAAATACGTCAGGTGAACCAACTATAAATACGTCAGGTGAACCAACTATAAATACATCAGGTAAACCAACTGTAAATACATCAGGTAAACCAACTATAAATACGTCAGGTGAACCAATTATAAATACGTCAGGTGAACCAACTATAAATACATCAGGTAAACCAACTATAAATACGTCAGGTGAACCAATTATAAACACGTCAGGTAAACCAACTATAAATACGTCAGGTGAACCAACTATAAATACATCAGGTAAACCAACTATAAATACATCAGGTAAACCAACTATAAATACGTCAGGTGAACCAATTATAAACACGTCAGGTGAACCAATTATAAACACGTCAGGTGAACCAACTGTAAATACATCGGCTGGAATAACTATAGATACGACAGGTAAACCTAAAATAAATACATCAGGTGAACCAACTATAAATACGTCAGGTGAACCAATTATAAACACGTCAGGTAAACCAACTATAAATACGTCAGGTGAACCAACTATAAATACATCAGGTAAACCAACTATAAATACATCAGGTAAACCAACTATAAATACGTCAGGTGAACCAATTATAAACACGTCAGGTAAACCAACTATAAATACGTCAGGTGAACCAACTATAAATACATCAGGTAAACCAACTATAAATACATCAGGTAAACCAACTATAAATACGTCAGGTGAACCAATTATAAACACGTCAGGTGAACCAATTATAAACACGTCAGGTGAACCAACTGTAAATACATCGGCTGGAATAACTATAGATACGACAGGTAAACCTAAAATAAATACATCAGGTGAACCAACTAAAGATACATCAGGTACCCCAGCTATAAATGCATCAGATGAACTAACTATAAATACGTCATGTTAACCATATATTAATAGGTCAGGACCACCAACTATAAATACATCACGTGAACCAACTATAGATACATCAGGTGAACCAACTATAAATAGGAGGTTAACCAACTATAAATAGGTCAGGTGAACCAACTATAAATAGGTCAGGTGAACCAACTATAAATACGTCAGGTGAACCAATTATAAACACGTCAGGTGAACCAACTGTAAATACATCGGCTGGAATAACTATAGATACGACAGGTAAACCTAAAATAAATACATCAGGTGAACCAACTAAAGATACATCAGGTACCCCAGCTATAAATGCATCAGATGAACTAACTATAAATACGTCATGTTAACCATATATTAATAGGTCAGGACCACCAACTATAAAAACATCACGTGAACCAACTATAGATACATCAGGTGAACCAACTATAAATACGACAGGCGAACTAACCGTAAATATGTCAGGTGAACCAACTTTAGACACGACAGGCGAACTAACCGTAAATACGTCAGGTGAACCAACTATAAATGAGTAAATTCCTGCAAAGGCATTTCTCCAAACTCAGGAGTGATGTAAAAACATTATAGAAATGTGCTACAAAGCATTTTAACTTTTGACAAGTGAATCAATGTAGGATCATTTGAGTATACTCATAAGCCTATAGATTTGTATATTAACAATTTTTACTTAGATAACCTCTCTTGACGGTTACGTTTATGTACCTGTGTATAAGTTATCACATTTTTATACTTAGATAACCTCTCTTGACGGCTACGTTTATGTACCTGTGTATAAGTTATCACATTTTTATACTAAGATAACCTCTCTTGACGGTTACGTTTATGTACCTGTGTATAAGTTATCACATTTTTATACTAAGATAACCTCTCTTGACGGTTACGTTTATGTACCTGTGTATAAGTTATCACATTTTTATACTAAGATAACCTCTCTTGACGGTTACGTTTATGTACCTGTGTATAAGTTATCACATTTTTATACTTAGATAACCTCTCTTGACGGTTACGTTTATGTACCTGTGTATAAGTTACCACATTTTTATACTTAGATAACCTCTCTTGACGGTTACGTTTATGTACCTGTGTATAAGTTATCACATTATCTTTATGATGTAGAACCACCATATCAGCCTAGAATTCTATTTTTGTTTTCATTGTTTTTTTTATCATTCATTTCTGTTGGCATGTTTTCATGATTATTGTTCTGGTAGTAAAAGGCCGAGGGAAGGATGAATAGTGTTGCTGGCGAATTGATTTAGGGAAGTAGTGCACATGTTTATATTCTGACTTGTACTACAATGTATGTTGGGATTTTTTCCTTTACTTTTTCTTGTTATATAATATATATAAATATTTTATACCTAACTTGTTTCCTTATACATTTCATGAATTTGTATAATCAATTAACAGTTATTACCAACTTAAATATTATCTCATGGTTAGGTCATGGTTCACCTCATTGGTTCTACTTTATTTATCAGATCGACGTGAGCCGATAGTTATCGATCACTACATAGGAGCCGATAGTTATCGATCACTACATAGGAGCCGATAGTTATCGGACACTACATGGGAGTGTAAGACGTAATCTATCACGTTCATTGATAAGAAGAAGCATTAATGAATTATATATATACAAGTACATTCTGAGAGTTTTTTGTCGAGACATCTAAACAAGGTGATTAACAGCACAACTGTCGGCCTTTCGTACTTTACTATTAATGTTATATAAGTCACGTGGTAATTTATTTAAAGTTGTGTCAGAAACCCAGAAATTTTTACCTATTCCAAAGGCACAACTCATGTATATATATATTTATCTCATTCCTAATTTGAACAAAAAAATCTATTTAAAGAAATTCCTTAAATCCATTTTCATTATTGATGGTCGATTCATTTTCGTGCAATAAATGTGAAGACATTTGAAATACTAGAATACAAAGCATTTGATATACAGCTGTACACCACGATACTTGTAGTCACGGTAATCAAATCATTAATTTAATCAATTTGAACGGTGAGGTAAAATGTTGTTTGATACAAAAAATATACATTGAAAACTTAAGACTCCAGAGTGAGAAAATTGGTTTGATAGGTTCTTATCGTAGCAATTTAAACGGTACCGTACCGGTGGTCGCGACAATGGTAACCGCGTGAGTTGAAACACCCGACCTGTGTAACGCTGTCACGACAAATATACAAGTCAACCAGAAAGTTCAGCCAACAGACGATGGTGCTTCCTTATCTCTGCGACAATCTGGTGGGCACGTTTGCCGACTCGACACATCTCTTGTTCCAGGTTGGTAATTAGCCACGCCTTTGTACGAGATCACGGGTGTATTGCTCCAAGGAAAACACGACCAGCACCGGTTGTGACTTCTGCTACGTAAAACAGATCATAGAATTATTTCATGACTAATGTTGATATTGATAATGTTTTATTGGAAGATAAAAATACAAAAAAAATACTACCAACAGCAAGTTTGCACTGATATAAATTTCATGTTCTTTAGAGATTGTGCTAATCCAATCACCGTTCTAGATCGGTTTTACCACAGACTAATTTCTTTTCCAAATAACGCAACAAATATAATTGACAAAAGATTTATCGTTAAGCATAATCAGTGGAGAGATTCCATTCATTATCATTTGGCGTCTGAAATACGTTAGGAGAAACGTAGTAACAGATCCCAGATTTACCTCGACCATCTAACCTCATGTTGAAATATTTTGATACGTAGATGGAACAAAAGATACACATTTTAATAATTCAGAGTAAGACACAGTAGAGCTAAACAATGAATTAAACTGCATCATATAATTGTTTCGTCCTTCTAGGACTCGTCAGTGATGCTGCATCATACAGTTGTTTCGTCCTTCTAGGACTCGTCAGTGATGCTGCATCATACGGTTGTTTCGTCCTTCTAGGACTCGTCAGTGATGCTGCATTATACGGTTGTTTCGTCCTTCTAGGACTCGTCAGTGATGCTATATCATACGGTTGTTTCGTCCTTCTAGGACTCGTCAGTGAAGCTAAGGACCAAACTTTTGAAGGAGGCGACTGAGTAATATCCAAAGTGATCGAAAGAAAAGTCAAAATTTAAACGGGAAGCTGCAGCAGCCCCATAATTAAATAAATTTCGTAATTTTCAGACACCAGATAATTTTGGAACAACGTCAAACTGTGCCACTAATAGAATGAATGAAAACCCGCTCGTTTATGTAAGTAATAAACAAAAGCTAACCTCACGTTGAAATCTTTGATGCAAAATCTATCTGCTACGTAAGGAGCTTATATTCAAAATCTAACGTCATGTTGCGATCTTTTGAGACAAAACCTTCATATATACATAAGTAATGTATACAATCTAACCTTATGTCTCTTTACAATTAACTAACTATAACTGTCAATTATCTTTGAAGAATTCCATTTTATAATGTCGCGATTTTAAATCCTTCAGAACATTTATTGAATACACATTACTTGTAGATGTTGGTAAACATTCGTCTGTCAGTATGACTGAAAGTTTTTTTTTACAAAATGACAAGGTAATAATTCATCAATATTTTAACACTAGAAGTAGACATGTTCACATTTTACATACACGCTTAAGGCTAAATATAATCATTTCAAACAACATTTATACAAACGAACCTCCTGATTGGTTCAAAGTATCTTCCAAGTTTTACTGACTTGTGATAATTATAACACAAAATACAATACAACAATTACATATCAAAGACACGGAAAAAACATATGGACAATTGATGCTGACTTAAAACCGAAAAAAGATGAAATATTTTGGAAGTCAAAAAATCCAACTAAGTCAAACTAGGTAAACACTAAACCAAAAAATTCTTCAGCTTTTTTTTTAAATATGAAAGATGTTGTGTGAATTCATATACATATAGGTACTTAGCAGTATAAGGTAATTTGTATATAAAGATTATTTAAGGTGATATGATTCATCACGTGTTTAGCTGTTAAGATTTATTATCATCCATTTAATATAAATAAGGTGTTTCAAGAGGATTTGTCTATCTTATATGTACTTGGGAAAGGAGTTAATATCAGCGCTAAGCTTGTTTTGTATATCTCATATGTAAAACATGTATGTATGATATTGTTGAATATAAGATAGAAAAGTGTTTAAATAAAATTAATTAAAATCTAAACTCGTGTTGAAATCTTTGTTAGAAACTCGACATACTAAATCTGAATTAATTTTGATTATATGTTTGATAATAATAATGGAAATCAAATGCTAAGAAGAAACCTATGTCAGGTTTGAAGAAATGCATATTACGAGTTAAAATAGAGTTTTGTTTTTTGTTTTTTGTTTTATTTTAATCCTCAGTATTTTAAATATATATATATTTAACTTTTGATTTAATCCTTGTTTATGACATGCGCATACGTGTTCTTTTCGAACAATTACTATTTATTGATAATTACGACAACTTTAGTCCCTTTTGTGATGTTGCCAATTAGTCTTTATATAAAGATATTGTCCTATTACCAAACTTTATCATTTGTCATTTGCTTTCGTGTGCTTCATAAATATATTATATAACCTGTCCGATGACATTATATTCGCCAGATCTCTTACTCCGTTTTAGAACAAAGGAAAGACAAAATAATGAAAGGAGTTATTATTCTGTTTGTAAAATGGGTGTGAACACTCGTATAATGAACCTGTAATTTGTAGTTGCTGGATTATAGTTTGACCACCGTTTAGTTTAAATGTCCACCAGTAAATATCAATGTCCACCTCACTGGTCATCAACTGGTCAGTCCCTCCAGCCAAAAAACGAAAATAAATATAGGGGCGGGTATGAAAAAAATCTTACCGAGCTTCATAAAAAAAATCACCACAAAACACTCCGGTCAGTTGACCAGCTGGTGTCTAATTAGGAACGTCCGAGCACGTGATCACCAGTAGTCAGGTTGTCGGATTCATTGTTATGGTCATTTTAGCGTCAGAGATGACCAGAGGAAAAGTTTGCTGTTATGGAAGGTTTCTGTTGTTATTCTTAAAAAAGTGTTTGCGGCGATAACAATACACGTGTAACTTGCCATCAATGAGGTGGTCACTGCTAAAGATGAGCTCCAGGACAGACTGACCACTCATCATGGTCAGCTTCCACGTGAGCGCGAGGGGGTATTTAGAGTGACATGTTTGCCAAACACATGTACTAATACATGATATCGTTTAAAAAACTGCACCCTGTTATGACAAATATTTACCTTTTAAACTCCATGACAATACTCCACAGCGTCATATGTCATTTAGATCAAGACCATTTAGTTGTCACCAGCTTCAGGATAATACTCCACAGCATGTCCTTTATATAGAGATGTTTTAGTTGTCACCAGCTTCAGGATAATACTCCACAGCATGTCCTCTATATAGAGATGTCTTAGTTGTCACCAGCTTCAGGATAATACGCCACAGCATGTCCTCTATATAGAGATGTTTTAGTTGTCACCAGCTTCAGGATAATACTCCACAGCATGTCCTTTATATAGAGATGTTTTAGTTGTCACCAGCTTCAGGATAATACTCCACAGCATGTCCTTTATATAGCGATGTTTTAGTTGTCACCAGCTTCAGGATAATACTCCACAGCATGTCCTCTATATAGAGATGTCTTAGTTGTCACCAGCTTCAGGATAATACTCCACAGCATGTCCTCTATATAGAGATGTCTTAGTTGTCACCAGCTTCAGGATAATACTCCACAGCATGTCCTCTATATAGAGATGTTTTAGTTGTCACCAGCTTCAGGATAATACTCCACAGTGTTATTAGTCCTCTATATAGAGATGTCTTAGTTGTCACCAGCTTCAGGATAATACTCCACAGCATGTCCTTTATATAGAGATGTTTTAGTTGTCACCAGCTTCAGGATAATACTCCACAGTGTTATTAGTCCTCTATATAGAGATGTCTTAGTTGTCACCAGCTTCAGGATAATACTCCACAGCATGTCCTTTATATAGAGATGTTTTAGTTGTCACCAGCTTCAGGATAATACTCCACAGCGTTATTAGTCCTCTATATAGAGATGTTTTAGTTGTCACCAGCTTCAGGATAATACTCCACAGCATGTCCTTTATATAGAGATGGTTTAGTTGTCACCAGCTTCAGGATAATGCTCCACAGCATGTCCTCTATATAGTGATGTCTTAGTTGTCACCAGCTTCAGGATAATACTCCACAGCGTTATTAGTCCTCTATATAGAGATGTTTTACTTCTAATCAGCTTAAAAATGTAATGTTATGATGTTGTATTGCTACAAGGACACTGTGTTTCTCGAGGTAGTATTGCTACAAGGTAACTGTATTTCTCGAGGTTGTATTGCTACAAGGAAACTGTATTCCACAAGGTAGTATTGCTACAAGGACACTGTATTTCACGAGGTAGTATTGCTGAAATGTGTGTTATGTGACACATGATAACAAATATTGTGGCTTCTAAAATAACTGATACCATTTTCATTACACTAAATGCGTAAGCTTTGGTTTATAACCACATTCTTACATATGAGAAAAAGTAAGAAAATTACTGTCCAACATTGTTGTAAATCAACCAAGGAGACTAAGTCAACATTAGTATTGAATCAGTTTTAAGCACATCAGTTCTACACCCTACATGTGATGAAACTTGTTATAAATGGCACATGATGAAAACTGCATCACTAAGGATTCTGACCTTCGATCAGCCATTTACTTTGGTTTGTGTTGACACAGATAAACTGAATAGAGTATAGGTAGTCAAAGCCTTGCGGACAAACCATAAGGGTACAACCCGGAAATTGATTCAATAATTAAATCATTTAGTACATCAGCTGTTGAGTAATCCCCCACCCGAAAAACAAAACCCAAACAAACACGCAATACTAAGCTAAGTCACGTTTTAGTATTTGATCTTCAAACCAAGTTGATATTATTGACCTTGAAAACAAATTGATGACATAGAATTAATCAGCTATCTTTTATGGATTCTCGATTACCAGTTGCCTACAGATACTTCAGTCGAAAGAGTAACGGATGTAAAGGATGAGCTAGTGTTAGGTAATGTTACAACTTGATATAATAACTAATATCTGGACTCTATTGTTAGCGGCAAAAATGTTTTGATTACAAATTAGAATGAGGATATTGACAACAGGGTAAAATCTGTGTGATATTGGTTATTTTGTGTGTAAGTATACAGACAACAGGGTAAAATCTGTGTGATATTGGTTATTGTGTATATGTATGTAAGTATACAGACAACGGTTAAATCTGTGTGATATTGGTTATTGTGTATATGTATGTAAGTATACAGACAACGGTTAAATCTGTGTGATATTGGTTATTGTGTATATGTATGTAAGTATACAGACAACGGTTAAATCTGTGTGATATTGGTTATTGTGTATGTATGTAAGTATACAGACAACAGAGTTAAATCTGTGTGGTATTGATTATTTTGTATGTAAGTATACAGACAACGGTTAAATCTGTGTGATATTGGTTATTGTGTATATGTATGTAAGTATACAGACAACGGTTAAATCTGTGTGATATTGGTTACTGTATATGTATGTAAGTATACAGAAAACAGAGTTAAATCTGTGTGGTATTGATTATTTTGTATGTAAGTATACAGACAACAGAGTTAAATCTGTGTGGTATTGGTTACTGTGTATGTATGTAAGTATACAGACAACAGAGTTAAATCTGTGTGGTATTGATTATTTTGTATGTAAGTATACTGACAACAGAGTTAAATCTATGTGATATTGATTATTTTGTAAGTAAGTATACAGACAACAGAGTTAAATCTGTGTGATATTGATTATTTTGTATGTAAGTATACAGACAACAGAGTTAAATCTGTGTGATATTGGTTATTTTGTATGTAAGTATACAGACAACAGAGTTAAATCTGTGTGGTATTGGTTACTGTGTATGTATGTAAGTATACAGACAACAGAGTTAAATCTGTGTGATATTGGTTACTGTGTATGTATGTAAGTATACAGACAACAGAGTTAAATCTGTGTGATATTGGTTACTGTGTATGTATGTAAGTATACAGACAACAGAGTTAAATCTGTGTGATATTGGTTACTGTGTATGTAAGTATACAGACAACAGAGTTAAATCTGTGTGATATTGGTTACTGTGTATGTATGTAAGTATACAGACAACAGAGTTAAATCTGTGTGATATTGGTTACTGTGTATGTATGTAAGTATACAGACAACAGAGTTAAATCTGTGTGATATTGGTTACTGTGTATGTATGTAAGTATACAGACAACAGAGTTAAATCTGTGTGATATTGGTTACTGTGTATGTATGTAAGTATACAGACAACAGGGTTAAATCTGTGTGGTATTGGTTACTGTGTATGTATGTAAGTATACAGACAAAAGAGTTAAATCTGTGTGATATTGGTTATTTTGTATGTAAGTATACAGACAACAGAGTTAAATCTGTGTGATATTGGTTATTTTGTATGTAAGTATACAGACAACAGGGTTAAATCTGAGTGATATTGGTTACTGTGTATGTATGTAAGTATGTAGACAACAGAGTTAAATCTGTGTGATATTGATTATTTTGTATGTAAGTATATAGGCAACAGAGTTAAATCTGTGTGGTATTGGTTACTGTGTATGTATGTAAGTATACAGACAACAGAGTTAAATCTGTGTGGTATTGATTATTTTGTATGTGTATGTAAGTATACAGACAACAGAGTTAGATCTGTGTGATGTTGGTTACTGTGTATGTATGTAAGTATACAGACAACAGAGTTAAATCTGTGTAGTATTGATTATTTTGTATGCAAGTATACAGACAACAGAGTTAAATCTTTGTGGTATTGGTTTCTGTGTATGTATGTAAGTATACAGACAACAGAGTTAAATCTGTGTGATATTGATTATTTTGTATGTAAGTATACTGACAACAGAGTTAAATCTGTGTGGTATTGGTTACTGTGTATGTAAGTATACAGACAACAGAGTTAAATCTGTGTGTATTGATTATTTTTGTATGCAAGTATACAGACAACAGAGTTAAATCTTTGTGGTATTGGTTTCTGTGTATGTATGTAAGTATGTAGACAACAGAGTTAAATCTGTGTGATATTGATTATTTTGTATGTATGTAAGTATACAGACAACAGAGTTAAATCTGTGTGGTATTGGTTTCTGTGTATGTATGTAAGTATACAGACAACAGGGTTAAATCTGTGTGGTATTGGTTACTGTGTATGTATGTAAGTATACAGACAACAGAGTTAAATCTGTGTAGTATTGATTATTTTGTATGTAAGTATATAGACAACAGAGTTAGATCTGTGTGATGTTGGTTACTGTGTATGTATGTAAGTATACAGACAACAGAATTAAATCTGTGTGATATTGATTATTTTGTATGTAAGTATACAGACAACAGAGTTAAATCTGTGTGGTATTGATTATTTTGTATGTATGTAAGTATACAGACAACAGAGTTAAATCTGTGTGGTATTGATTATTTTGTATGTATGTAAGTATACAGACAACAGAGTTAAATCTGTGTGGTATTGGTTACTGTGTATGTATGTAAGTATACAGACAACAGGGTTAAATCTGTGTGGTATTGGTTACTGTGTGTATGTAAGTATACAGACAACAGAGTTAAATCTGTGTGATATTATTATTTTGTATGTAAGTATACAGACAACAGAGTTAAATCTGTTAAATCTGTGTGATATTGGTTACTGTGTATGTATGTAAGTATACAGACAACAGAGTTAAATCTGTGTGATATTGGTTACTGTGTATGTATGTAAGTATACAGACAACAGAGTTAAATCTGTGTGATATTGGTTACTGTGTATGTATGTAAGTATACAGACAACAGAGTTAAATCTGTGTGTGTGTATGTATATGGTTATCTGTGTGGTATTGTGTATGTATGTAAGTATACAGACAACAGAGTTAAATCTGTGTGTGGTTATTTTGTATTAGACAACAGAGTTAAATCTGTGTGATATTGATTATTTTGTATGTAAGTATACAGACAACAGAGTTAAATCTGTGTGATATTGGTTAATGTGTATGTATGTAAGTATACAGACAACAGAGTTAAATCTGTGTGATATTGGTTACTGTGTATGTATGTAAGTATACAGACAACAGAGTTAAATCTGTGTGATATTGGTTATTTTGTATGTAAGTATACAGACAACAGAGTTAAATCTGTGTGGTATTGATTATTTTGTATGTAAGTATACAGACAACAGAGTTAAATCTGTGTGGTATTGATTATTTTGTATGTATGTAAGTATGCAGACAACAGAGTTAAATCTGTGTGGTAGTGGTTATTGTGTATGTGTATGTAGGTATACAGACAACAGAGTTAAATCTGTGTGGTATTGATTATTTTGTATGTAAGTATACAGACAACAGAGCTAAATCTGTGTGGTATTGATTATTTTGTATGTAAGTATATAGACAACAGAGTTAAATCTGTGTGATACTGACAACAGAGTTAAATCTGTGTGATATTGTTACTGTGTATGTATGTAAGTATACAGACAACAGAGTTAAATCTGTGTGTATGTAAGTATGAGTTAAATTGTATGTAAGTATACAGACAACAGAGTTAAATCTGTGTGATATTGATTATTTTGTATGTAAGTATACAGACAACAGAGTTAAATCTGTGTGGTATTGGTTAATGTGTATGTATGTAAGTATATAGGCAACAGAGTTAAATCTGTGTGATATTGGTTTCTGTGTATGTATGTAAGTATATAGACAACAGAGTTAAATCTGTGTGGTATTGATTATTTTGTATGTGTATGTAAGTATACAGACAACAGAGTTAGATCTGTGTGATATTGGTTACTGTGTGTGTATGTAAGTATACAGACAACAGAGTTAAATCTGTGTGGTATTGATTATTTTGTATGCAAGTATACAGACAACAGAGTTAAATCTATGTAAGTATACAGACAACAGAGTTAAATCTGTGTGGTATTGGTTACTGTGTATGTATGTAAGTATACAGACAACAGGGTTAAATCTGTGTGGTATTGGTTACTGTGTATGTATGTAAGTATACAGACAACAGAGTTAAATCTGTGTGATATTGATTATTTTGTATGTAAGTATACAGACAACAGAGTTAAATCTGTGTGGTATTGATTATTTTGTATGTATGTAAGTATGCAGACAACAGAGTTAAATCTGTGTGGTAGTGGTTATTGTGTATGTGTATGTAAGTATACAGACAACAGGGTTAAATCTGTGTGATATTGGGTGTTTTGTATGTGTTTGTAAGTATACTGACAACAGAGTTAAATCTGTGTGGTATTGATTATTTTGTATGTAAGTATATAGACAACAGAGTTAAATCTGTGTGATATTGGTTATTTTGTATGTGTTTGTAAGTATACTGACAACAGAGTTAAATCTGTGTGATATTGGGTGTTTTGTATGTGTTTGTAAGTATACAGACAACAGAGTTAAATCTGTGTGATGTTGGTTACTGTGTATGTATGTAAGTATACAGACAACAGAGTTAAATCTGTGTGATATTGGTTACTGTGTATGTATGTAAGTATACAGACAACAGAGTTAAATCAGTGTGGTATTGGTTACTGTATATGTATGTAAGTATACAGACAAAAGAGTTAAATCTGTGTGATATTGGTTATTTTGTATGTAAGTATATAAACAACAGGGTTAAATCTGTGTGGTATTGATTATTTTGTATGTAAGTATACAGACAACAGAGTTAAATCTGTGTGATATTGGTTAATGTGTATGTATGTAAGTATACAGACAACAGAGTTAAATCTGTGTGATATTGGTTACTGTGTATGTATGTAAGTATACAGACAACAGAGTTAAATCTGTGTGATATTGGTTACTGTGTATGTATGTAAGTATACAGACAGCAGAGTTAAATCTGTGTGGTATTGATTATTTTGTATGTAAGTATACAGACAACAGAGTTAAATCTGTGTGATATTGGTTAATGTGTATGTATGTAAGTATACAGACAACAGAGTTAAATCTGTGTGATATTGGTTTCTGTGTATGTATGTAAGTATACAGACAACAGAGTTAAATCTGTGTGATATTGGTGATTTTGTATGTAAGTATACAGACAACAGAGTTAAATCTGTGTGGTATTGATTATTTTGTATGTAAGTATACAGACAACAGAGCTAAATCTGTGTATACAGATATTGGTTAATGTGTATGTGTGTAAGTATACAGACAACAGAGTTAAATCTGTGTGATATTGGTTACTGTGTATGTGTATGTAAGTATACAGACAACAGAGTTAAATCTGTGTGTGTTACTGTGTATGTATTAAGTATACAGACAACAGAGTTAAATCTGTGTGGTATTTATTTTGTATGTAAGTATACAGACAACAGAGTTAAATCAGACAACAGGGTTAAATCTGTGTGGTATTGGTTACTGTATATGTATGTAAGTATACAGACAACAGAGTTAAATCTGTGTGGTATTGGTTACTGCGTATGTATGTAAGTATAAAGACAACAGAGTTAAATCTGTGTGATATTGATTATTTTGTATGTAAGTATACAGACAACAGAGTTAAATCTGTGTGGTATTGATTATTTTGTATGCAAGTATACAGACAACAGAGTTAAATCTTTGTGGTATTGGTTTCTGTGTATGTATGTAAGTATACAGACAACAGGGTTAAATCTGTGTGGTATTGGTTACTGTGTATGTATGTAAGTATACAGACAACAGAGTTAAATCTGTGTGATATTGGTTACTGTGTATGTATGTAAGTATACAGACAACAGAGTTAAATCTGTGTGATATTGATTATTTTGTATGTAAGTATACAGACAACAGGGTTAAATCTGTGTGATATTGATTATTTTGTATGTAAGTATACAGACAACAGGGTTAAATCTGTGTGATATTGGTTACTGTGTATGTATGTAAGTATGCAGACAACAGGGTTAAATCTGTGTGGTATTGATTATTTTGTATGTAAGTATATAGACAACAGAGTTAAATCTGTGTGATATTGGTTACTGTGTATGTATGTAAGTATACAGACAACAGAGTTAAATCTGTGTGATATTGGTTATTTTGTATGTAAGTATACAGACAACAGAGTTAAATCTGTGTGATATTGGTTAATGTGTATGTATGTAAGTATACAGACAACAGAATTAAATCTGTGTGGTATTGGTTAATGTGTATGTATGTAAGTATATAGGCAACAGAGTTAAATCTGTGTGATATTGGTTTCTGTGTATGTATGTAAGTATACTGACAACAGAGTTAAATCTGTGTGATATTGGTTACTGTGTATGTATGTAAGTATACAGACAACAGAGTTAAATCTGTGTGGTATTGGTTACTGTATATGTATGTAAGTATACAGACAACAGGGTTAAATCTGTGTGGTATTGGTTATTTTGTATGTAAGTATACAGACAACAGGGTTAAATCTGTGTGGTATTGGTTATTTTGTATGTAAGTATACAGACAACAGAGTTAAATCTGTATGATATTGGTTATTTTGTATGTAAGTATACAAACAACAGAGTTAAATCTGTGTGGTATTGATTATTTTGTATGTAAGTATACAGACAACAGGGTTAAATCTGTGTGATATTGATTATTTTGTATGTAAGTATACAGACAACAGAGTTAAATCTGTGTGGTATTAATTATTTTGTATGTAAGTATACTGACAACAGAGTTAAATCTGTGTGATATTGATTATTTTGTATGTATGTATATAGACAACAGAGTTACATCTGTGTGATATTGGTTATTTTGTATGTGTTTGTAAGTATACTGACAACAGAGTTAAATCTGTGTGATATTGGTTACTGTGTATGTATGTAAGTATACAGACAACAGAGTTAAATCTGTGTGGTATTGGTTATTTTGTATGTGTTTGTAAGTATACAGACAACAGAGTTAAATCTGTGTGGTATTGGTTATTTTGTATGTAAGTATACAGACAACAGTGTTAAATCTGTGTGGTATTGGTTATTTTGTATGTGTATTATTGCACTCTTCTGATATAAATACTTTCATAGAATTTGCTTTTGACATGCATATAAAACAGGAATGAAAATACCAACATGCTAATTAATATATTCAAGCTGTTTATATCGCGCGTATGTCCCAGAAATGCAGTTATGAAGACTCAGCATCATCCAAGTGTAGATCCTTTCACTGTTAAATCTGTGTGATATTGGTTATTTTGTATGTAAGTATACAGACAACAGGGTTAAATCTGTGTGATATTGATTATTTTGTATGTAAGTATACAGACAACAGAGTTAAATCTGTGTGGTATTGGTTATTTTGTATGTGTTTGTAAGTATACCACTTACCACTGCAATACATAATAATGAAATCAAGCTTTAAGTAAATCCATTCAAACTCAATTCTGATTAAAGTAAAACAAAATAGGAAAAAGTTTTATACGGTAAGCCGTGAAAAGGTATGAGGAGAATAAATAAATTGTTTTGTAATGGTAATCGTCTTCTGCTTTATCGACTCTCAGGGTTAGACATAAAGAATGATTCATCTGGTTGTCAATATATGATGGCTGTCAATATTATCTAGGTTTGCTTGCATTCAAATTATCTCTCGTTGTTGTTTTGTTCAACAAACAATTTGCAGCTCGAAATTGATCTCCTATCTGACAGAATTACATGTAATTAACATTATTAATTGAAATGTGTTAATATATCATTCTGTGATTAATTGATAGCAGTATAAAGTTTTGTCTCGTTATCTCACTGATTTAACATATACAGCATATTATTTATTTATGTATTTATTCATTTATCAAATAACATCATGTTAAGATCACTTATTGCAGTTATAATTTTCCAATCGTAAATAAAATGAGTTTAAAATATCAACTCAAATTAACGCGCACTTGTACGTGTCAATGATTTACAATTATGAACCATGGATGTAAAACATGCATCTCTGTAAGAACACATACTCTTAATGTATTTGATATATCTGATTTGTATTTCCGCATTTAAAATAATTTATTTTTATTTAATAAAGAAATTATTGTAATCGTATTTATATTTCTGTGATTATATTTGTAAGTTTTGTGAATTACTCAGACAGCGTTCCTTTACTTCAGCCTCAGGGTGAACGTCTACCCGTATGACAGGCTTCTGTGGGACTATTACCAGGTAAAGGACGATTTAAAGAGGCACATGGACCCTGACTGCTGAAACATCATATCAATGTTTTGAAGTATAATGTAATAGAATGGTAACAGCCACACTGCGCGCGACCCTGATCACTTGATATTAATTGAAACCGCTGTAACCTATCCAGAGCCCACTCAAGCGTTTGATCGCACACAGGCCACAATTGAATCGTTTATTTTCGTTCACAGAAAACGAATTGAAAATACACAGAAGGAGATAGGAGGAGGACATATCAACCTTACGCTGTCGTTTTCTTTCATAGCTGATCAAATCTCAAGGTTAATCAAAATTATTAAAAGAAAACCATTCGAATTATTGACAGTCAAGTAAAAAAATAGAATTTAGCACTGTCGTAATGGCTGAAGATAAAATAATAGTTCGTAGATTAGATATAATTTCTGTACTCAATTTCGGTAGTCATGCTACACAGAAAATTCACGGACAACTGAAAAGATTTGGAAAAACAAACAAATCACTAACACGATGTTTACAACCTTCACATCTGAAGTGTGTATGAAATATATCGAAAACGAAAAATCAACGAAACAGACAGTATCGTGGTTCAGATATATAATTAAAATGATCGCTGTCTGGTTCCGACTGACAGATTCGATTTATGAAGATGAAAAGGGAAATTACAGAAAGGGACAAATAATGGAACGTTTGTTTCAAATAAATAATTAAGATTTAAATCAATTTCATTACTAAAAGAATTGAATGTGCTTGTATTACACTATACTAGGAAAATCCTTCCTGAAAGATTAAATTCATAAGGGAGCCGATTACATCCAATCTTCTTTAATTAGGATAGGATCTGTTATCAATTAGTGCATCTCACCTGCGAGATAATTAGTGTTGATACCATCCATAGGTATCAACTCCCTGTCTCTGTAATTTATTCCGAAATTACCAATTACCTGTTTTGTAAAATCGCGAAATAATAATAGGTATTTTGTGGAACTAGTTTTTAAAACCCCATAAAACAAAACCTGCTCTGTCCAATCAGACCGTCAAATATTACATTTGTCAATCGCTTTTCCACTAGTAATGTTTTCCCGTGGATCTGACATGTGACAAAAATGCGTAACTCGTCGCTTCCTAACACAAATTATCTTGATGCGTTTTAAGGTGTTTACTGTTTACTAGTTTTATGGTTAAAGCATAATGTTATTCGAAGACCCAATTAGCTACATTGACAGCAGAACTCCAACCGTGCTACCAAGCGTCACTTTGAAAAACTAACGCATGCGTACAAAGTCGTAAAAAACAGCACTAGAAGCGAGCGTTGGTCGCACAGAGGGTGGACCTAGCAAGCAAAGGTACACTGCAAGAAGCGAGTGGACTGAAACTGTAACGTAAGCTGTATTTGGTGTTTTAAGTCAGTATAATTGCACACTACAGTGTATAATTTATCTGGATCTCCGGATAGCCTACAATCTTCTACAGCGCCTTATTGGTCTACTCCGTAGGTCTTCGGATTAGGGTAAACAGGTTTTATTAAAATAAACACATGTCGATGAATTTCGTGAAACATTTATTTTCTTTTGGCAATTCCTCTTTTCTTTAAAACCATTGTTTGATCGTAGGTTTATTTATGGCCAGTTGTAATTCTTTTTGGTGGATGGCATTACTTTTTTTCTTTTCTCACTTTATTTTAGTTTCAAAGCAGTTCCATGACGTGACGAAGGTCACAGTGACATTAATCCTTGGTGTGTTATTACTTTCAATTAATATTTGTCACAACTATAAATTATACATATTTGGTTCAACTTTAAAATAATGAGTTATAATCAAATAATGAGAACAATGCCATCACAAGTTATTACAAGTAGTGAGAACGTTTGTTTGTTTTAAATTAGCAGTGCGTAACAGAGTTTTAAATCGGTAGTGCATAACAGAGTTTTAAATTAGTGGTGCGTAACAGAGTTTTAAATTAGTAGTGCATAACAGAGTTTTAAATTAGTAGTGCGTAACAGAGTTTTAAATTAGTGGTGCGTAACAGAGTTTTAAATTAGTAGTGCGTAACAGAGTTTTAAATTAGTGGTGCGTAACAGAGTTTTAAATTAGTGGTGCGTAACAGAGTTTTAAATTAGTAGTGCGTAACAGAGTTTTAAATTAGTGGTGCGTAACAGAGTTTTAAATTAGTGGTGCGTAACAGAGTTTTAAATCGGTAGTGCATAACTGAGTTTTAAATTAGCAGTGCGTAACAGAGTTTTAAATTAGTAGTGCGTAACAGAGTTTTAAATTAGTGGTGCGTAACAGAGTTTTAAATTAGTGGTGCGTAACAGAGTTTTAAATTAGTGGTGCGTAACAGAGTTTTAAATTAGTGGTGCGTAACAGAGTTTTAAATTAGTGGTGCGTAACAGAGTTTTAAATTAGTGGTGCGTAACAGAGTTTTAAATTAGTGGTGCGTAACAGAGTTTTAAATTAGTAGTGCGTAACAGAGTTTTAAATTAGTAGTGCGTAACAGAGTTTTAACTTAGTGGTGTGTAACAGAGTTTTAAATTAATACAAGGAAACCCCCCGAGATTCAAAAAGCAAAGTAACAGAAATTTGTAGCCTCACTATTTCGTCAACGTAAAAAATTAAAAACCTTCTGTAAAAGTAGGCAGTTTAATGGTCGTTATAGACACGTTGTCTCTGTAGATAGGACAAAATTATTAACACATCTCATTTGGAATATTCTAACAGTAACGCTTATGTTAACTAACACTAAGTCACTTCGAAAAATGTGATGTATATGTCACTTTACACCATATATCGTTACTTAGGATTACAACAGACGCGTGTGAACAACATATTTCAATACAAATTTAGAGTTAGATACATTAGATCCAAACAATGATTTGAACTGCATCATACAACTAGTATTATATTATCTGGGAAGGTTAGTTTGACCTTGAACTTACAAATCGGTCATTTTATCTAACATTATCTAACACTATGTCGGTACATAAACGGTTAAACTGATTTATGTTCCGGAACAATACAACAGTTGATGATCTACAACAATATATTTTTAACGTCAATACATGTTTTTGTGTATTTTTTCAGTCATCGAAGAGCGTAACAATAAGACAATCCATAATTAAACCTTAACTTGTACAATCAACAAAACACATTATAATCAGATATACCCAGCTCAATTGATAAAACATAATGATAATATATCAATTACAGTGGCTACAAACAATGCTTAAAATTAGCAACAAAATCATTTTCATTTAAAAATCACATCACAGAAGAATCGATAATACTTCGACAATTTGCCAGTCTACTAAAGCACACAACACACAATAGCACGATCAATAAAAAAATAATAAAGCTTTCTTCCACTCATTATTTTGAAGATTAATTTTGTACTTTAGGGAAAACTAGTTTATGAAAACAGCAAGGCTAGTTAATTCAAATTTCTTTGTTATATAGTTAACAGTAGTTATAGACAGTTTCCCTCTGTATTTTGGTCCCCGGTAAATATTCTATATACCACCTATAATGATTAAATTTCCAAGGTCCAAAATATACAAAATTCCCATCCCTTATTGTAAATTTCAAATACTTAACAAGGAAAATAAACTCAAATAAAATTATTACCACAAACATATTTATTATTTATTTCAATAAAAAAATCACAATAAGCAGTGACATAATTAACAGAATGTTTATTGAATTTTTGTAACATATGTCGTTTGATATTATAAGCTTTACTGATCTAAAATGACTATGTTTATGATGGGTAATACTATTTACAAAAACTGCATTGCAGCCTACGACAGACAATAATAATCAATATAAACAATTGATCTGTGTCATGTGAAGTAATAAATGTACTAAACCTGATACTGCTGGTGGACGTGTTGTTGTTCCTGATTGTCAACGCCTCCTATGAGGTGAGTGAGGAAAATCCAAAGTGATCGAATAAAAAGTCACAGTCTAGACAGGTAGGTGCAGCAGCCCTATAATTAAATACATTTCGTCATTTTCATATGTCAGAAATTCTAAAACAGCGCCAGCTTCATGTGTATATTCTGAAACTTACGAAATTTATTGATTGACATAGTTAGTGAAAATGATTGATTATGAACGAAGATGAAAAACTCGTTCTTCGTTAAGGTTTACTGGTCGCTTAAACACAGTGTTCGTGTTACTACTAAATAAGACACTGTTCATGATTAATAATGAATCAAAATTATGGTCTAGTGAAATGTAATAATACTACAAACCAAAACTTATACAGTAAACTACACATGAAGTGTTAAAATATACAGTTCAATGAAAGTCGGTAAACTTAGGCAGCACTCTTAATTAAATACCATCTGTCAACAATTCTGAAGGGAAAGTCAATGTTAAGTAAATGTTTTTCGCGTTATTTTTTTCGTTTTTGTTAGTTATGTTTAAGAGTCTAAAGCAATGTTATATCAATCAGAGTTATTATGACTCCTTTTTATCATGATACAACTAAGCTCCTGCTTTACATTAGACAATATGCAAGTTATGCATTGCTTCAAATACGATAACTATTTTATTGGTTGCGGTCAGCTAAAGTTGAATCTTGACTCCGTATTTCCAGGAAAAGGAGGGTGTCATAAGACAAAATGATAAAAATGATAATGATAAATATATACAAATATTCCATGTGCAATTGGAAATCTACACGAAAACATGAAAATTACATTATAAATATGGACACTGGAGAAATAATAATAATAAAACAACAATATTGACATGTCAGTATCGTTAATAAAATCCAAAAACAATTAAACTAGGGCAAAATATGAACGACAGAGGAATTCACTCGAAAACGTTTTAAATAGTATACTGGTCGACAAAAAAATTAAAGTATGAACAAACAGAAGGTCAAAACAGACAAAAATAAGACCAAAAAGACACTTCAAATACTACATCAAACCTGAACGAAACAAGAAAGGAAGTTAAAGAAAAACAAACAGAAATACACCATAAACGAATTATGCGTACATGCCGCATTGACCTTTCACTTATTAACCTTTTACTTATTGACCTTTCACTTCGCTGTTTTTTATAAGTTACACCATCGTTTACTAACATTCAGTTGGCGAGTTATTTCGTTTAAATAACGCCAGCGTTTATAATCCAAAAGACACTTCAAATACTACATCAAACCTGAACGAAACAAGAAAGGAAGTTAAAGAAAAACAAACAGAAATACACCATAAACGAATTATGCGTACATGCCGCATTGACCTTTCACTTATTAACCTTTTACTTATTGACCTTTCACTTCGCTGTTTTTTATAAGTTACACCATCGTTTACTAACATTCAGTTGGCGAGTTATTTCGTTTAAATAACGCCAGCGTTTATAATCCAAAAGGTGATCAAAGAATATAGAGGCTAGGCTAAAAATGATAACTCAGGATAAGATGTAACCGGTTTTATATCTCACCAAACAGGGAAGCCAGATGATGCTAGTTTGAACCAGGTCTGTCTCTAGTCTCCAAATGAATACGCTGAGGGAAGACCCAGTGCTGCAAGTCTAATCAGGCTTGGGAATCTGATGAAACCTTTGAAGGTCGCTTTCCAGCATCAATAGGGATTGTAGCTTTCTGGAGGAAATTATAAGAATACCTACAAATGGTAGGATTCGCTCAGAAAAATGGTTTCGCTGATAGCTCGAGGAAGATTCTACTTTTAAGGTTTGGCTGATCAGTTTCTATTTTTTTCTTACGTGGAGATGATGTTTTCAAACCTGTCATAAAGGCACTAAGTTTGACAATCGTAATTACTGACGGCAGCAGAATCAATGAATCTCAAGTGTTATTTCACAGGTTTCATACATTTTCGTTTTTACCTAACTTTTAATAATGCTACTATAACATCTCATACTTGTTATGTATATCACCATAATCTTATTTATATCATGTGATACGTGTCCGACTGCTTTCTGTCAGAGCCAGTTGTTTGTATTAGTATATTGTACTACGGACGCTTCAAATGTTTGTTAGTGGGTACATGTAATTTAAAAACGTGTAATTAAAATTTAATCTTAATGACACAAAGTAATACAGTGTGGATAAATATAATCTAATTTCTAGTGTTAATTATACAAATTGATATACTTTACGTCAGTGTCAGTGGTATTAAGTAATATACTGTTGATACATGTAATACTTTGTTTCAGTGTCACTGGTATAAAGTAATATAGTGTAGATACATGTAACCGATACAATGTCACATTAATTGTTTTGAAGAGGCACGTATTGACCAGAAATTTTCACATAATACATTGTAGCGTTATACATATATAATAACATTATTCCTTTAGATATTAGTGAACAACATATGTGTATTTTGTTTCGTTTTAAGAAATTATTGACATAACAATGACGAAAAATATTTCATTAGATGATATACTAGATATATACATAGTTTAAGTCAGAACTCACTCGACCAATGATTTTTTTCAGCTTTCTGTTACTTATCCTCGATCCCTGAAACTTACCTTAAGGTTTTCCATGTTGTAAATATGACACACTCCGTATAGAACCTTAAATTTATGTTTCATTTTTTATTATAATATTCGTAAACCATTGCGCATATACTTGACTGTATAAAAGACATTAAAAGAGTTAGAGCCAATCAATGAATTACACTACACAATACAGCTTTATTGTCCTTCTAGGACTCATCATTGATGCTATGTTAAGGGCGTAAATCATGAAGGCCAGGAAGCGACTGAGGAAAATACAAAGTGTCCGAAGGTACACTAGCCTCATGATTAGATAAATTTCTTTATTTTAATATATCAGGAATTAATATTAATGTTATACTTATCTATATGGTAATAATGAAATATACTAATGTGAAAATAACTATACTGTTAGTACATAGATAAGGCTTAGCATCCTCATTACAATATATATGATAGAGAGAATCATTCTGTTTATTAAAATGATGGAAGATATCAAATGTATATAGTGGATTTATCTAGTAACTAATAAACTATTGCAAAAACAGAACTGCAAACAAATCACTCGAGATATCTATAGTATACAGGCTAAAAAACAGAACTCCAGACAAATCAGTCGAGATATCTATAGTATACAAACTAAAATACAGAACTTCAAACAAATCAGTCGAGATATTTATAGTATACAAACTAAAATATAGAACTTCAAACAAATCAGTCGAGATATTTATAGTATACAAACTAAAATACAGAACTTCAAACAAATCAAACGAGATATTTATAGTATACAAACTAAAATATAGAACTTCAAACAAATCAGTCGAGATATTTATAGTATACAAACTAAAATACAGAACTTCAAACAAATCAGTCGAGATATTTATAGTATACAAACTAAAATACAGAACTTCAAACAAATCAGTCGAGATATTTATAGTATACAAACTAAAATACAGAACTTCAAACAAATCAGTCGAGATATTTATAGTATACAAACTAAAATATAGAACTTCAAACAAATCAGTCGAGATATTTATAGTATACAAACTAAAATATAGAACTTCAAACAAATCAGTCGAGATATTTATAGTATACAAACTAAAATACAGAACTTCAAACAAATCAGTCGAGATATTTATAGTATACAAACTAAAATATAGAACTTCAAACAAATCAGTCGAGATATTTATAGTATACAAACTAAAATACAGAACTTCAAACAAATCAGTCGAGATATTTATAGTATACAAACTAAAATACAGAACTTCAAACAAATCAGTCGAGATATTTATAGTATACAAACTAAAATATAGAACTTCAAACAAATCAGTCGAGATATTTATAGTATACAAACTAAAATATAGAACTTCAAACAAATCAGTCGAGATATTTATAGTATACAAACTAAAATACAGAACTTCAAACAAATCAGTCGAGATATTTATAGTATACAAACTAAAATACAGAACTTCAAACAAATCAGTCGAGATATTTATAGTATACAAACTAAAATATAGAACTTCAAACAAATCAGTCGAGATATTTATAGTATACAAACTAAAATACAGAACTTCAAACAAATCAGTCGAGATATTTATAGTATACAAACTAAAATATAGTCGAGATATTTATAGTATACAAACTAAAATATAGAACTTCAAACAAATCAGTCGAGATATTTATAGTATACAAACTAAAATATAGAACTTCAAACAAATCAGTCGAGATATTTATAGTATACAAACAAAAATGTAACCTACATCTCCATAGTTCCAGTAAGACAGGTGAACTGGCAGTGCAGTCAGAACCACCCAAACAGTCGTGTCTGCTATTATTTCTAGAATTGTACGTGCTATAATTGCTTCCTTTGATGATGCTCATTTCCTGTATGTTAGGTGTTGCAATATTTACATAGAATGATTATCAGGTCATCGAAGAGCGAAACATGATGAAGTTGAACTCGTCGATTGGCTATTTTAAATTCTAAATTCATACTTTAAAATGTTATTTATTTGTGTTTATTGTAAAATCTTTGTAGCAATGACACTCCCCTTTACAGAAGTAATGAGAGGCGAAGAAACGAAAAATGATGACATCTATCGTTATGTTGTTATGATAGATTATTAAACCAAACCTGGCCCTTACATAATCATGTCTGTTAATAAGACATAAACCGCAATCAATTAATAAACTTAAACTTTTATCAAGTTATGAAACCTTATCAGAACAGAATTAAAGGCCAACAGTGATAAATGGGATGGATTGATGACATTTTCATTCTTATAACTACAAGGAAAACAAATATCGGTCAAGATACTAGCATAATCTCGTCTTTCCAATGAGCAAAAAAAATAGTACCTTTCTTCATCAAAGCATATTTGATGAAACGTTGTCGGTAATACTTCTCAACGCCGAGTAGGAGAAATTTGATATTGAACTAAGATTTTGCAATTTACAAAAATAAGTTTGTATCGATAAAGTTAGTAAAGTCTCGATTGCCTTTAAGCATTTAATTCCAAACACAAGTTGGTTGCATCCATAATTAAATAGTAAAAAACAAAAATACGGCCAATTCCGTCAATAACCACACAATAGAAAATAAGAAAACGATCAATTCCATCGTTAACCAAACAGTATAAGATGAAAGCACGATCAATTCCGTCGTTAATCAATCATTAAAGATGAAAGCACGATCAATTCCGTCGTTAATCAATCATTAAAGATGAAAACACGATCAATTTCGTCGTTAATCAATCATTAAAGATGAAAACACGATCAATTCCGTCGTTAATCAATCATTAAAGATGAAAACACGATCAATTCCGTCGTTAATGAATCATTAAAGATGAAAACAAGATCAATTCCGTCATTAACCAAACATTAAAGATGAAAACACGATCAATTCCGTCGTTAATCAAACATTAAAGATGAAACCACGATCAATTCCGTTGTTAACCAAACAGTAAAAGATGAAAACACGACCAATTCTGTTGTTAACCAATCATTAAAAGATGAAACCACGATCAATTCCGTCGTTAATCAAACATTAAAGATGAAACTACGATCAATTCCGTTTTTAACCAAACATTAAAAGATGAAAACACGATCAATTCCGTCGTTAACCAAACATTAAAAGATGAAAACACGATCAATTCCGTCGTTAACCAAACATTAAAAGATGAAAACACGATCAATTCCGTCGTTAACCAAACATTAAAAGATGAAAACACGATCAATTCCGTCGTTAACCAAACAGTAAAACATGAAAACACGATCAATTCCGTCGTTAACCAAACAGTAAAGATGAAAACACGATCAATTCAGTCGTCAACAGGCTTTAAAAGGATGATAACACAGACTTGCTATGACGGCTGCCATAACATTTATTCAGATTGAAGCCGTGATGGTGCCGTGTGTCGAAGGGGAATTTAACACTGATGCAAATGACTGTGATATGTCATGACTATACAGGGAAAAGATAAAAATTTTGGTTAGTTTTGTTCACAAAATGTCTTAAGTGTAGTACACAACTTTTCCGCCTTTCACCTTACTTTGTAAAGAAGACTGTCATAACAGGGAATTCAGGCATTCTTTAGATTGGAAGGTTGTATGGTAGGACATTGAAAGTGGAAATATCGTAAGCTATATCAGAAAAAGGGAGAATGTTTAAGTTTTACAGTGTCCCTCTCCTGGTGTAATTCATTGAAGACCTTATAATACTGAAAGATATAGTTTCCTGTCGTTTTCCTTAAGGGTCTGTGTTATTCGAATTTTTTTTTCAGAAAAAGTCTCATTAATTATGGAAGACTAGCCACGATTCATTTTCTCTTCCTGGTGAATTTAATAGTTTTTGAAAAAAAAAAAAAAAAAATGATCGTTTTCATCAATATCAAAATCAGAAATTGATTTACTAGCTCTTCATACTTTGATCTACCTATGTTGTTATAGGGGTGTCTATCATCACGTTTAGAATGCAGTCTTCATATGATCTCCTCCATACGTAATAGCAGTAAACAAAGATATGTTCCAATGTTTTTGTTTCCCTGTTACACAATGTACAAATTTGAGCGTGTAAAGAGGCTGGGGATTTGAAAACTGGATCTGTGACAAATCTACAATATAAATCAATATTCTAAAAACAATATATCTATAAACTGCGTGTTCCACCTAAGGTCACTAGTAGACGCAAG
This sequence comes from Ylistrum balloti, assembly GCF_031769215.1. NCBI lineage: Eukaryota > Metazoa > Mollusca > Bivalvia > Pectinida > Pectinidae > Ylistrum > Ylistrum balloti. Next base: position 296,550 of record NW_026782088.1, read on the forward strand.
AAGACATAATAACATTTTATAAATCAGAAACATATATGTAAAGTGAGAAACATAAACACACAATAGTCATAAACGGGGACCAAAATATGTTCAAATAACAGACACTCTATGATTTACTGTTGGAGGTGTAATCGGATACAATGTTTCTGTATATGTCTACTACACTAGAAGGTTATCTGTTCTTAGGTACTTTTCAGAATTTTTAGTTTTTGAAATATTAATGTACATAGGATGCCGACCGGAGACCTAATTAAACAAGAGTCTGTTTACGTAACAGGATTTACTTTAACTGTTACGGCCTTTCAGCATACGAGAGTCAATAGATTTTTAAGACCATTCCGATATATGTCCGTTATTTTATATAATCATTGGACTGTAATTTATAAAGAAATGGTATTATTGATGTACACTGATGCCAGTCTTCAGTACATTTTGTGTTTTTATGGATTGATATACAAGAGAATTTCAAAATGATAAAAAGGACCATACATGCCGAGTTTGTGTGGAATTGTGTATGGGAGTTAATGTGTTTCGTTGTATTATGTCAAAAATATGTGCTAAAAAAAGAATGTAGGAAGAAGTGCTGGCTTCCTCCCACAATAAGACCCCTTGCGCGCTTACATCCGGGCCATTACAACTTGTTTCGCAATTGTCGTAAAATAAATAAATTTTAAACTTTATTATGAATTCTAGTATTGGTTTTAATTTGAAAAGTTTATATTTTGTCTCCCTTGTATAATTTATTGGTGTCGACATCACGCCAGGTATCTATGAATTTCTGTAACAAATTGTCATTTCTCTTGACTCTTCAGAGGTTTTATTCCAAAATGTTGAACAAATTTCAAATAATGAATTTGCAATCAGGTTTCCTCAACAAAAGTGATACACTTTCCTCCATCCTAGTGGGTATTATAACATCATTATACTCTGTTCCTTTTCTGTATGTTTGTTTCCTGAAAAGGTACATTTTCAATGTTTTTCCAGCCTCTTCAGTTTTTGCTATATATATAACAGTTCAGTTTTAAAGGATAAAATTTGATTTACCAGCTTTCACAGAATTATTTTGGTCCATTTCATTTTCCTGTCCCTCCTCTTCCTGACATGCAATAGGTCCAGTACCTCTGTTTACTTCCTAATTTATAACATATAAATACATTTTATATTATACATACTCCTTAGTTTGCCTGTTAGTTCCACTGTTGTACACCTTGTTCTCATTTGAGAACGTGACATTACTTACTTGGATTGACCAAGATTTACGTGGTGGGTGTCGTCAATGTAGCAGTAGACGCTTACTCTTCCAGGACACCTGGTCTTATTCTCCTTGTGCTTTTTTTAGAATTTTTTTATGTAAATCTTTCTTTTGTTCATATTTTGCCCTGGTTTGATTGTATTTCAGTTTAAATTATGACAATATGATGGTATCTACTTTGTTGTTTTCCATAACCGATATGTTCCAAATTGTCTATAAAATGAAAACATACATGTACTAACCAACAACTTGAAGTCTGTATCTGACCAGGTTATCGTCAAATAAAGACATACCCCAGTATTCTTTCATTTAGAAATTTTAACTGTCCAATACAGAGTAGATATTTATAAATGTTAGTCCAGATACTATGACAAAATCTTCCAATAACTCAACTGCATTGTACAAAGATTGACTATTGCCGTCAAGTAGAGGGTAGGCATTATCAGCATATTGACCAAGAAGGAATTGACTTTCTGTTATAACTATACCTTTGATATTAGTATTGGATTTCAATGATAAGGATAAGAATTCAACTCAAATTATAAATATTTGACAGAAGATTGCATTTTGCTTTCTGATAAATCCCAAAACCAGAAGGTAACTAAGAACCAAGAAAAATCTGCAAATGAAATTTGAGAAAGATCCATCTTGTACTTCTCAAGAAATGACGATCATGAACTTTCATTGTCAAAATTCATGATAGTCACCTGTCAGCCATTTTGTTTTTCTTATCAGTCTAAAATCAAACGGGCACAACTTGAAATATTTCATCACTTTTTTATTGCCAAAACAAATAAAACCTATAAATGCTTTTGGGAATTTCAGAATATTTATGTATCAACAGGTTTTCCTCCATTCAGTTTTCTTTCTATATAAACTAAAAATTAGATCACCCTATAAAGGCAGAGATCAATTGTACCCCTTTTGTCTGTCACAAAACATAAATCAGATGTCAGATACATAACATGTATTATTTCTCTATGATGAAACCAAACACTGTATTTTACACCCAATATTTTTCTTTAAATATATGAAGTAATTTGATATCTGCATTAGATTTGTTTCAAGTCACATGATTTGTTTAATACATGTGATGTGTTATATACGTCATGTGATTTGTTTTGACAAAATTTAATATGTTAGGTGACAAAGAATCTGATTTCGTTTCATTGGTTTGATTTATGACAAAATAGTTACAATAGCTGTTGAAAAGACAACCTACATTTTATCTATAACAATATGACATGAAAGTTTTTATTATGGAATATATAAAACCTGATTACATTTCACAGTGTACTACATTGATAAACAATTGTACTGACTTCATAAATGATCTAAGGGGAGAGAAATACACATAATGTATATTTAATATTGACCAAAGACAACGATGAGTATAACACACCAAAAAAACCTGGCAACAATATTGTCAAGTTTAAGGCAGCAGAATGATAAAAGTAGAAGTGATTAACAAACATGAGTATTCCCTCAACCATTCCACCCTTTGATAGTGGAATATAAAATAATCATGATTTTCATGATTCAAATGTAAATTAATGTGACTAAAAATATACACATCAGGAATTTCTAGCTATCATAATTAACAGAAAGCAAAACACATTATGCATTTCATTAAAAGTAACTTTCAAATAATGATGTATAAAAAACAACTATCCAAACTTCACTTATTATGACATTTAGAAATAATTTCATAAAAAGGAAAAGATTCTACCTGAAGTTTTTAATCTTTTCCTAAAAACATGTGAATCCTGGTTCATTGAATACCATCCTGTCTCCTGCATTTACATAAACAATCTGTAAGTTACAAGTGATAGAGAATTTGGTGCAAAATAAAAAAATAAAATTTAATTTTGAATAAATGCTTGGCTTTTGACCTCTGATCTTCAGGATTAGTTGATAAAACCCATTACTTCTCTGAACCACACCACACAATATAATAGTAAATTATAACCTTATTAATTAGGTAACTGTTTGATATCTATATATGGTCATAATTAATGAGGCTGATTGATACTGACATATTTTCTTGTGTTTTTACCAACAATTTTCTGAATCACAAGATTTACATGATAGAAAATTTTCATATCAATTGACACAGGTCATAAAAAGGTTAAATGTTTACTATTGCTGTTTAAAAAGGAATCTCCTATGGTAATTATATAAGACATTTCATCGTATTTATAAACTTCCTGTTATTAACCCTCCTTACTGGGAAAGTCTCACAAAATTCATTCTCCATTGCTATTTTTGGAAATGTCATTAAAGAATTGTTAATTGTGGATCTTAATTGCCCTTAATCATAATTAATTGTTGAAATCCAATTCATATTAAGTAATTGTAAGACAAATAAAGTTAGCAATAATGCAGCATCATATCGAATGATACATTATATGTCAATAGATTGTGAAAATATTATATTTCCAATAGGTGTTTTCTCCTCATTTCAAACCTGGAAAGTTAAGATGTCTGTTAGAATGAAGTTATCAGTAGAAGACTGATAAGCTGTTTAAGTCTTAGACATTTGGCAAACAATGCCTAGATAAAGCAGTACAAATGTAAAATGTTCAATACAGGCACGTAACAGTGTACTCCCCACTCTATAGATGAGTGGTCCTATGACCAGACATTATTTACACAAACTCCATGATGGTGTTCTTAATAATACTGATACACTCCTGCATCTGTTCATCTGTCATAATCAAAGGTGGGGCAAATCTGATGATGTCACCATGGGTAGGCTTGGAAAGCAGGCCGTTGTCACGGAGACGTAAACAGATGTCCATGGCGTCCACTTCTGAAAAAGAAGTTAAACATATATGTTACAGCATGACTAAGAAAAACACTTAAAACATCACTAATTAATATAAGTTTTTTTGGGAGCACTTTTTTTTCCATAAATTGGTGTCCATTAAAAAATGAATTGGATTGATCTGAAATTTGTTTGTTTTTATGACATATAGGTAACACCACTGAAGTGAGAAGCATCTTAAGATACATGGTCTTAATCTTAATCAGCTACTTATATACAAAAATACTTGAGGTACTTAATCACAGTTCCATATGTTGGTAATTTCTTTTATTTAATGTATTTACTTAATTTTTTTCTTATTGAAAAGATATCAACAGTTGATAACGAGATAAAGAAAGTTAGAAATCAGTGTCGATCAGATAAATGCCTTTCCTGCTTAGATGATGATGATAAAAACTACTATCAATATCCTACATAAACACAGTCATTGCTTTCCCTCTGTGACTTTGAGTAGTGCAGTTTTACAGTAGCCATGAGCTTATTATGTGAAAATGATAAAACATTTGTCAGCGGTTATACCGAAACTATAAAAAGTAGCAATCAACTTTTACAAATTTAATAATTGGTAAAATGATACTGCAAAGGTGTTCACCAACATTGCTGAATAGATTTTTGGATGTAAATATTACTTTTTAAAGGTATTACCAACATTTACAAGTTTTATGGAGTTGTTACCATAAATAAGTACTTTTGTGCTGAAACTTTGTTTTGTTTATTGACTCACTTTCATTGATAACAATGGCATTAAGAAGACCTTTCCCCCTCACTGTCTTCACCATATCCTTGGGAAGTTCACTAAGCTCTTTGCGAAGAACTTTTCCCAGACGATCTGCCCTCTCAGCCAGCTTTTCCTCCTCCAACACCTGCAGGTGGACATACACATAATATAGACTGGCAACAAACTGTGATTTTCAGTATTTCCTAATTGAAATCAGCTAAAGCTATATACTTCACACATAAAATTCCACGACTTTTCTCACATCATAATCATAATAATGAATAAAACTGATAAAATTATTTTGTAACAAATTTCAATGTTATCATTTGTAACAAATTTCAATGTTATCTTTTGTAACAAATTTCAATGTTATCATTTGTAACAAATTTCAATGTTATCATTTGTAACAAATTTTAATTCAACAACACTCAAAATTATCATGAACATACATGTACATGGGCTATATCAATCAAAACTAAATTTGTATCTGCAACCTTCTACCGAAACAGAAAAACTTGACATATCATATATTGCAAAATCCAAGTCAGCTTTGATAATAGATTGTAATGGGGAATGAAAAAACCTGGTACTGTTATTCAACATGGTATAGTTTTTGCTATCTTACTTACTTTATCTTTTAGTAAGCATCAATTAATTCAGTTAAGGTGAGTATTACAAATTATTTTTCAATATATGTTAATAGCTGACAAATGCTATTTTAATTTTTTTCCGACTTTGCCTTTTACCCATTAATAACAAATGTTCAGTGTGAACGATTTTAAATTCATTATAACTGAATACATTTTGGCTGTGAGGTTATAAAAAGGTCAAGGAAAGTATACCAGTTTTGTAGAAGTTAACATTGACAGTGTGGAAGTATTGCTGTGGATATACAGGAATTGTTTTGATGAAAACTAACCCCTCACTACCAAAGGGTTTGCTATGAAATCTTAAGTAACATAAACACATTTTCTGATTAAAATGTTGACAATCTGATATGAAAATCTATAGGGGTCCAACGGTCCAATACAAATCCTTTGTCCTAAATTGTACCCGATATTCATACAAAGTTTGAAATACACTGGGATCTAATATAAAAGCTATCAGTGTTCACAAAGTAATCTTTAACTTTATCCATTTGGAAATGTCCATAAAGAAGGTATTACTCTTTTCAAACAGGTACAACTACTTATTAATACATGTACTTCACTACCCTGATTATAAATTATGAACACATAGACACAGACATCATAAGGGGCAATAACTCTACACTTAAAAAGTATAAAAACTCATATAACTACATATTGAGTTGTTAATTAAAATCTTCGTCTTAAATAACAAACTTTTCATTTTTATAATTATTTTCATTAATTTGGAAGTTAATTATTACAAACAGGGCTCATTTTAGGACAACTTCTTCATGTAAATCTTTAAAAATAACAGTTTGGTTTTGAAATGTTCACTGGTGAGCCCTGCTCTCATGTACAGGAATAGCTTCATAGGCAGAACAGCAGTAGAGTTCCATATCTGGCTTACCTCAAGGGCTGCTATAGCAACTTTACAGGCAAGAGGGTTCCCACCATAGGTGGAGCCATGCTCTCCGGGCTTGATAGTCAACATGACAGGGTCGTCAGCCAAGATGGCAGACACCTGGAAGGTCAAAGCTTTCAGTGGAATATTCTCAAAGTCAATTCTTAAGGGACAAAAATAATGACAAAATTCTGATTACAGATAGCAAAAATTATGGTAATTAGAAGTCAATTTGATTGGAAAGACAAAACTTAATTTTGAACACATTTAGTTTTTAAATGATGGCAATCTTAAAAAGATTTTTCTCTAAATAAAGTTCAGTGCTACAATGATACATACTGGTAAGACACCTCCTGATAAAGCCTTCCCAAGCACCACAATGTCAGGACGTACGTTGTCGTGGTCTACACACAGACGTCTGAAAACATCAGGATGTATCATCATGAAACCAAGATTTTATAGACCTCTACTGCAGATGGACTTACAGTTTTGGTGAAATCAATATTTTTGCAAAATCACATTTTGGAATATCACCATACATATGAATTTGTACATCGATAATAATTGCTACATAAATATGATACAAAGATTGAAATTAGAGAGTTATTATTTAAGGGCAGTACGTACAGGGTATCTAATGACATAAATGTGACACTGCCTTATAAACACGACCAATTTCAAAACATAAGTGTAAATAAGTAAGTCAGTATCGCTTTTAAATATATAATGTTAGAATATGATCTGTGTCACATGTCTGAAAGGGCATGCTTCTTTGGCTTGGTTGGTAGATCCTCACATCATCACAACAGAGACCAGGGTATGATGAACTGAGTACAATGTGAGACTTGAAACCACAACCAAAGATTAAGAGCAGTTACTACAGAGTGCCCAAATGAGATTCGAACTCAGGTCTTCAACATGTCCTTACATTATGAAATTATTAACATTACTTCAAAATTTTTCATTACAAATCCTTTCAAGTGCACATAGATGGATCAGCCTTACCTGCCAGTCCGAGCGAGTCCAGTCTGGACCTCATCAGCAATCCAGAGGACATTGTATTTGTCACAAAGCTGTCTGACCTTGGTAAGGTAGCCATCATCAGGGACGACAACACCTGCCTCTCCTTGAATTGGCTCCACCATGAAGGCACATGTGTTTGGGTTCTGCAGTTCTTTCTACAATGCAAGTCATTATTTATCTAACGAAAATTGTTAAACCAGTAACCACTGGGTTTGGCTGGATCCCTCTGAGTATCACAGCCTAAAACCCATGTAGTTAGGTGGGTGGCCTCACACCATTTCACATCCATTCCAGGATACAAACTCCTCCAATATCACTATTAGTTTCCTTATTTGCACACACCATAGAATTTAGGCTAATTTAACATACAGTCACTTTTTCCTTCAAATTCCAATGAACTGAGGGAGCAACAAAAAGCCGGCCTTTATAAGCAGGTGGTATTTATAAGCAGGTGGTCTTATAATAGAGGTTCCTTCAACAGTATAACATTGGAAACTCAAACAAGGGACTTACAGAATTAGATGTTATTATACATGTACAAGGGTGATACTTAGGGCAGGTTTAACTGCATCAGAATCATCAGAGTTATCTATTGGAGCTACAGACAGCAGACATTGCCTTGTGACTGTTAGCCCACAAGAACAGAAGGCCAGGAACCAAGTGAGACTTAACTGTCCTGGAACAGATTTCAAGTTTAACCTCATTCACATGCTGAAGCAGTTTGTGACTGAACTATCAGTAATTAAAAGGAATTAATGTTCTCACCTCTAGTGCATCTATATCGTTGTAAGGGACGGTTCCAAAACCTGGCATGTAGGGGCCATAGCCAGCAAAGCTGGATGGATCTGTCGAGCTCGAGATAGCTGCCAACGTGCGACCCCAGAAGTTTCCATCGGCAAAAATTATCCTTGCCTGATCTTTTGGCACCTTTTTCACATCGTATCCCCACCTCCTAGCCAACTTACAGGCAGTCTCACCTCCCTCAACCCCTACAACAAATAACAACAAATAACCCAATCAGACATTCTCACCTTCCTCCATCCCTACAACAACAAACCACAACAAATATCCCAATCAGACATTCTCACCTCCCTCCATCCCTACAACAACAAACCACAACAAATATCCCAATCAGACATTCTCACCTCCCTCCATCCCTACAACAACAAACCACAACAAATAACCCAATCAGACATTCTCACCTTCCTCCATCCCTACAACAACAAACCACGACAAATAACCCAATCAGACATTCTCACCTCCCTCCATCCCTACAACATCAAACCCAACAAATAACCCAATCAGACATTCTCACCTTCCTCCATCCCTACAACAACAAACCCAACAAATAACCCAATCAGACATTCTCACCTCCCTCCATCCCTACAACAACAAACCACGACAAATAACCCAATCAGACATTCTCACCTCCCTCCATCCCTACAACAACAAACCACGACAAATAACCCAATCAGACATTCTCACCTTCCTCCATCCCTACAACAACAAACCCAACAAATAACCCAATCAGACATTCTCACCTCCCTCCATCCCTACAACAACAAACCACGACAAATAACCCAATCAGACATTCTCACCTCCCTCCATCCCTACAACAACAAACCACAACAAATATCCCAATCAGACATTCTCACCTCCCTCCATCCCTACAACAAATAACCATGACAAATAACCCAATCAGACATTCTCACCTCCCTCCATCCCTACAACAACAAACCACAACAAATATCCCAATCAGACATTCTCACCTCCCTCCATCCCTACAACAAATAACCATGACAAATAACCCAATCAGACATTCTCAACTTCCTCCACACATTAAAGGGACTAAATGGTTAGATATTCATTTCATACCTGATAAAAAGCATCATAACATTTAGTTATATGTTAATACTTGTGTACTTCCTCTTAATGATGATATTTTAAAGTTTGCATAACCATTTATCAATGTCAAAAAATTAAGACAAAATAGGAGCAACCAAGCGCTTATTCATATCATTATTGTTTAAAGAGTGTAAACAATGTCTTTGAGGATGTAATTTTAGATTCAGATTAATGCAAATCTCTTTATTTCACTTTGTCATGCATATAGTGTGAAACATGAGGCCATTTTACAAACTAAGAATTGAAACATAGTTGTCAAATCAAAATTTGTCTAATTACCTAATTATACATAGTAAGAAATCATATCAAAACAGCAGGTTAAAATGAGGCTCCGAACGGTCACATGATGAACTCAGCTACCTCCGATCAAATCAGTAATGGATGGTAGACATAACAGTTAGTGTTGACTAGCATTAGTTTGAAGCTGATAATCTTTATCAATATCTCTCAGAGAGTGTTATAATTTTATAAAGAGTCTAATTTTAAGTATTACAATGCTTGCCACAAAATCAAATGCAGGGGAAAAAATCTAGCCATTTAGTCCCTTTAAAAGAAATTAACAAAACCTACATTCAGCAATCCTTTATTTTTAAGGGATGGTTGTTTTACATGTTGAATGTCTACTTTCACTGATGTTTATCAGTATTCAGGTAACACTGTAGGCTGTTTAAATATATCCCTACATGTCCCTGAATCCTTCATGTTATAACAAAGAAAGACACAGAGATTGTAAATGTAAACATACTCAACTGGAAAACATGCATGGAAAACTTCATTCATATGCAAGCACTAATACTGATTCATAGTTTACAAAGAGATAATTACCTGTATTAATTGGCAGCATTTTGTTGTATGTAAAATGATATTCTTACCTGTATTCATGGGAAGCACTTTGTCGTATCCAAACAAGTTGTGCACATACTCCTCATACTCTCCCAGAACGTTGTTGTAGAAAGCACGAGAGGTGAGTGTGAGGATATCAGCCTGCTCTTTGAGTGCTCCAACAATCTTAGGGTGGCAGTGACCCTGGTTAACAGCACTATATGCACTGAGGAAGTCGTAGTAACGGTTGCCTTCCACATCCCACAAAAACACACCTGTAATACACATGAGCACACAGAAACATAAGGATTACAGAAAAGAACACAACAGGCCCATGGGCCTTAAAGATCTGCGTATTTTCAATATGGGAGGCATGGTGGCATATTGGATTTTGGATCAACCCCAAAAAATAACAAAACTTGACCCAGACAATCTCAGGGTCATTTCAAAAAAGTTTGAGCTAAATCCAACTGGTGGAATTGCACCAAGAAGTTTTAGGCAGATTTTTGCTCTTCCTTCGTGTCAGATGATCTAGATATCAAATTTCCCCATAGCCAGTTAAACAACCAGTGTATCAACCTACATATATATATGTATAGACAGGAATATGCTTGGATAGTCATTAAGAGATTTGACAATACAATGGGTAACATGTAACCAGAAATACATACAGCTATGGCAACATAGAGTGTTAATAGATGCTGCTAGGAAAGACGTATTGGATTGGTCATTGGGGCCAGTGTGCTAATCGCTTAAATTCAACACACAGAGGAGAGTCAAATCCAAGTGAGTTTTACCAGAACCTTACAGTGCAAGGGAGACAACCCCTTGTAAATAAAGCCTCAAAAGACAATACAGCAGTTTGTTGTAGAGCATAACACAGTGTTTGTTTAGATCAAGATTTTTATATGTTGCTTATGCATAAGGTATAGCTATGTGAACACTTCATCTATAGTTACTGCAACCTTGATTTTAATAAGTGTAGGACATATCATACCGAAGATAATTTGTTTATTATATATGTAAAAACTCTGTATTGTGGAAGAGCTTGAGTTAATCCAAGTGCTTGCTTTGTTATCTATTTTGATAAGACAACCATCACCTTATTATTTACTTTAACTATTTTGAACAGACAATCATCAGCTGATAGTGAGATAAAAACACTACAATGATTGCTTTATCATATCTGAATTGACTTTATTAGCCATTGACTATAAGAGCACTTGTTCTGTCAAATTTTGTGATAGGGAACAATCTTTGTCTCCTTCATGATATATTCAAGTTACCAAAGCAGCTGTCACTTTAATATAATGTTTTATTTTTATTTTTTTCAGTTGAATATTTTTACACATATAAGATATTTGTCAAGACAATCCACATAAAATGCAGTTAATTATAATAGGCCATTTTCACAGTAACAACATATGATATCTGTATGAGTAACCCCAGGAAATACTAGCCACAATATTCCACTTAGCAAGAAAGATCTTCTCTTAAGCTTGATTAGTTGCGTGTAAGAATAAAATACCCGAGGTTCAGGTTCATCTCTTAGCAGAAAACACTGTCTGATTAGATAATGGACTCCTATGCATCTCCTAATGAACCAGTAAAACAATCTTAGTTAAATAAAAAACCAAATTCAAACTTTACCTGCATCTCCTCAAGTCAATTTCAGTTCAATATCTCTTCAGCAAAGAGATAATTCAGAACTACATGTGGTGGTAAACAATTATTTGGGTAAACGTCAACTGGCCTACTTCAGAGTGTAAAATCAATTTCTGTTTGTAAATTTTCAATAAATATTTCAGGTTAAAATCTACTGAATGTTTTTTCTTGTTTTCTCTATTGTGGAGCTATAGCGAATTATACAATAATATTCTCCAAAACAGAGTATACAACTGATCATTTTATCTGTGACACAAAAATTAACTGTTAAATGTCTCTGTGAAACAGGTATATGACAAAGGTCAAAAAGAGTGTAACCTGACCTTCTCCACGACTCAAGGCCACAGGAATAGGACCATAGTTGTGGGCTCCATACTTCTGCTCTTTTGCATATATCGCCTCTGATTTTTCACCAGTCTTAATATCCTTGGTAGCTGTACTTGTTGCAAGAGTAGCTCTCCTGGCTGTACTTCTTATTGCCGAAGAAATAGACTTCCTGACTACATTCATCATGTTGAGAAAGTAATTTCTGTTAAAAAAAATTATCAAATTTATATCACAAAAAGTATGACAATGCTGTGTTATTTGCAATATATTAAAAATTAGATTGTGTTCATCCAGCAAGGAGTCTAGTTACAAGCCCTGTCTATATTTCATGCAATGTTGAAATAAAAACAAATGATCTCTGCCTTTAAAAAAAATAGCTGCCCAACAGATATGCATATGAACTTTTCACCTAGTTCTCTGGGTTTCAATTCCTGAAACAGACATGAAAACATTTTGGATCACCTACCCGACCACTATTTTCTATCCTGGCCAACAAGAGTGATTAATTCAAGCTTGTTTCGCACTTGTTGTCAAATAAATAAAACTCATATTTATAGTTATGATATTCAACACAGGGTAATTATAGATGAAAGAAAGCCAGTCGTATGAAGAATTACAAGATTATCTCGCTAATGGTTATTTTTCATCTGTTATATGTTCATGTTGATAGACAAAGTACCACAGGACCAAAAAGATATATATATACCGTATTAGGACTGTAGTGATTAGTAGGAGTTCCCATGCTAGCCAACATAAAAAAACTATTACTATTATTTACTATTGCCACATTACTAAGTCAAAATGAACAAGAGGCCCATAGGGTCTTTATCACTCACCTGGTTTATTTTGCTGTAATTGCTTAACCAAAACTAAATGAAAATGAATTATATGTGTATTGCATATTGGGCCCCACCCCTCCCATTCCAGGGGACTAATAACCAACTTTTATACAAAACTTGTTCCCCTTCAACAACAACAAATGCTTCACATCAAATTTAGGCAAAATCCAATCATTTCTACAGGAAGAGTAGGATTTCAAAGAATTAATTCTATTTCCCACATTGGACTTCACTCAGCCCCTCTCCTGCCCCTAGGGTCCAAGCTAAGACCCGCTGTTTATACAAAAATTTGACGCTTCTAATGGGATAAAATCCAATCATTCCTCAGGAGGAGTAGAGTTTTAAACAATTTGCTCACTGTTCATACAAAAGTGATTTCCCTTCCCCAAAAGATACTTCAGACCAAATTTGGGCAATATCTAGTCATTTCTTCAGGATAAAATGGGATCTTAAAACATTTACTCTGTTTCATCTATTGGGCCCTGCCCCTCCTCCCTCCTTAAGGGGGGTTGGGGTGGTGGGGTGGGGGTGGAGGGGAGACCCACTGTTTCCACAAAATTGAATCTCCTTTACCCAAGGATGCTTTACTCCAAATATGGATAAATAAAAAAAATTCTAAAGGCGAAGTAGAATTTCAATGTACCAGAAAAATTTCCCTTTTTAGGCCCACCCCTCAGGCCTCAGTCTTACCAGTCCTTCAAACCAGTTGAAGTAAAACTATAGTAAAAGGTCTGATGTCAAGTCAAAATTTTACTGTGAACTACCAACTCCTGTCATTATATCAAAATATTTTTCAAAGATACACTAATTGAAATCTACTAACTTAAGGGATCCCAGAAAAAGGTTGAAATGAAAAATAACAAATTGGTCTAACTCTTCAAAGCAATTTTCATAACAAAATACTCATGTTCAGGAAAACAGAATGCTACATATGATGAAAAGGCAATGATAAGGAGATTTCCGGACAAAAACAAATACTGCAAAAAAAAAAAAAATATATATATATATATATAATTCTTCCTCACACTCACAGCAGAATCAAAGTGTTGTTTAAGAAAATAAAAAAATTTGTCAGCTAGGGTTAAAAAGCTTCAAAAGTTTCGTAGAGACTGCATGACTTTAAACAACATTTAAACAGGATCTCTGGTCAAGATTTGAATACAGAAACAAAAAACAAACAAAAGAGTCCAATGCTGTTCAGGAAAAATAAACCCTTACCATTCTGATAAGTAAAGCCTACTAAGTTACATGGAGTTGTTTTGTGTAGAGTTTGAGGGGATCAGATATGACTGAGTTTCATAAAAAAAATCTCTGAATATATAATGGTGGTCCTTCGGTTTCATCATTCCCTGCTTTATTACATCATACTCAATAGACACATGGACACCTACAATTTTGAGTATTGGCATCCAAAACTTGAAAGAGTATACTGTACATGCACCTTTATATAGCTTTGTTGTAGCTCTAACAACTTTACAAACTTGTTGTAATAGTCAAGAGACGTATATATCACACATATATATACAATATATACGTCTCTGATTAGTCTGAATATTAGTAGTGGTAGCCCCTTATCAGGAGGAACATGTATCTGTTCATACACATAATAATTTAATGCCTCAGTGTAATAAACAGCTGTATACACATATATTATTTATATACACAAAATAATTGCAACATGACAAAAGTGAATTTCAATAAATTTATTCCTCTCCTGATTACCAATAATTTACACCAAGTTAGTGTGAATACTTACTGGTGATTATCGCTATCCTAATTTAACCTTCAAAGTGGCAAAACAAAGGTATTGCTATTGGTTTAAACTGACACACCTCCATTTTGTGAGGCTCCTTTCGGGGTAATTGACCAACATATTATACATTACAGGTTGTGATTAACTAAAAGTGCCGTTGGTTACCACTAAAACCTAATATCAATATTTGTTGCCAAAATCTGAAACACAGTCGTAGCCAGTGTTTATGTAAAGTATAACAATAAGCATGCATCATAACACCATGTCATTGTTCCCTGTCAATATTTATACTGCGTTATCAGAGACCTATATAGAATCTATACGTCTCTCGCTTTATAACCAATATGGGTTAATTACGTAGTAGAAAGAATCGCCTCGCGAACAAAACCCGACCCAAAAGTAACCAGTTCAATCTCGATTCAGCTCGGAAATCCACTAGTGCATCAACATACGAATATTCCATACGATACCTAGTAATGTTAAGATCAATTTCCTCCCAACTTGTACACCGAACTCCACCACTGTAAGCAGGTTTCTTACACGTGTGGCAGAAGAAGGGAGATAACTCGAATACCGATATGAGACCAAAATTGAATTATTTTTCAAACCGTCAGTGTTTTAACTTGTCAAATCATTGATTGTCCATTATATTAAAAAGTTGTGCCTACTACGAAATGTCATTTAAGAGATAAGCAAATCAAGGAAGCCATATTGGAACAAGACTGTTTACACTATATCTACATTGCCCATGATCGTAAATGTCACTAATGGGACAGACCTTACACTTTGCATAAAAAGCTATGAAACAAAACCCAATTCCTCACGCAAGCAACATCCTTTTCATTTATATCTATAGTCTAAATAAGTATTTGAAATATACGTTCTAACATTTATTTCTATTCCATCTTTATTTGCATTTTGAACAGGTCACCTGATGCTGCAGTGTCCATCCTACCTATTTATAGACATATCACGGTCCAAGACAGTGTATATGCAATATCTATGTACGAGGCCTGAGGTGCGGATCCAAATGAGGTCAAGTTTTCTGAAATGTCTAAATTCTTCATCTCAAGTCTCAGATATGACATAATCAAACACTTTACATGAATGGAATGACCACAAGGTACTATCCAAAATTGTGAATTTCATTACTTCAAGGTTCTACCTTAATCGTCCTATGGTGATAGAATGTAGTTCACTGTAGTTTGTATTCGGTTCAATTACATTTTTGCCATTGTTTTTTTACAATCTTTGACTGGAACTAATTTCTCTAACTTAGTGAAAATAGGATGGGACTGCAATTTTACACTACGCGTTCAATGGTGCAAACAATATAATGCAAGTTATTAAAATAAATTTGAGGTGAAAGGCCTCTTGTTTAGTTTAAAAGGGTTATTTTAGAAGCAGAGATTATATATAGATTGCCGTTTATAAAAGAACAAACTTCACCGAGTTTCTGGGTCAACTGAGTCTCATAACGACTTTGTAATAGTGTCAACAGGAGTCAGTTTTGCGAGTTCATGCATGACAGGGACGTGGCAGGGGCGTAGAAGGGTATAGATGGGACCTAAAAGTATCGAATATTGTTATGTAGGATCAGAAATTAATTAATTATCAATGTTGTATAATCAGGTCTAATTGTGCATGAAATACGCACCGAAGAAAGAGATGCTCCTGTAACTTGCAGGGTGTCCTATTAACCCTGGGTTCGTCCTAAGGACATACTTGGGATGTGTTGTACTATAATTATAACAACGGTGCACTGGCTTTGTGTGAAATTAGTGTTCTTTTAGAAAAAAAACCGACTGACTCGAGGTTGTCTGCTTCAAATTTATTTCGAGCACAAAAAATCCCTAAAAAGACAAAAACACGACTATACAATACGAGCACATAAAACTACTTTTACAAAACGTTATCGAACGCACTGCACAATTACTTCACAATACACAATGCGAACAACTGGACATCTGAAGTAAGAGATAATATACGTGTATGTGTAAAATACGAAAGACTGAACTTGTACAGCAATATTAACTATTCATGGGTAATTAATCGTTTACAGATAATTCACAGCAACTTACCCTGCATGTGGTGCTGGGGATGTGTACTTGTATCTCGAATAGATACAATAGATATAGTTGCGGTAAAAGGTTCAAACTTTAAACGTCCAACCTGAGCTAGAACACATCTGTTTATGAGATAACTGTATCTCTTCGGCTTCATCTGAGGGTGGAAGATTGTCGTGGCCAGTTTGTTGTACACTGGCGATACCTGAATCCCTTGTTCTGGTGTCTCGCGGTGTTAACAAAGACGTCGAATTGCCCATCTTCCAGCCTTTGCCCGATCTCTGGAGCCTCAGAGAGGTTATCTGCCCCTTAATACGGCTAATTTCCTCCTCCATGTCCATAATTTACAATAATGTATGATACGCAACCAGCATAAAATGTACAAGACACTGTATCCCATCGCTGCCACCAAATTTTGTAACGTGCAGGGTGTCCTATTAACCCTGGGTTCGTCCTAAGGATATACTTGGGATGTGCTATAATTATAACAACGGCGCCCACCCGCGCAGTTGTCAACGCAGCGCAACGGCACGTGTACAATGCGCAGAGCAGTTGCTCCTAACCGAGCACTGGTTCGTAGCGCGCATCGGCACTTGTACAGATACAGTGCCAAACACTTACACTTGTTCAGTGCTTTATTAAACTGAAGCAAATAGCCGGAATATCAGAGCCTTGTTCAGGCTCTCCCTATCTATTTGCTGTTTCTACCCTAACACGGATTTAGTATTATAATTACCTTTGTTGTCGCTTTTCTACTGATGCCTCCTCTCAGAGAACCATAAACGAAACACCCCGGATGATGGCCCGTCGTCGTTTATATACAAATTGAAGGTGCCACCTCAAGGTAAATCGGGTCGTTCCATTTCCCTAAATCTAGATCGGGAGTGTGCTTGACTGTCCTATTCAACATATAAATGACAAACACGCAAACTACCATGATCTAAACTTTATTGAGGTACACGAAGATCGAATCGAAATCAAAATAGCGTTAGATTGCCTTTCCCTTTAGTCTTATGCGTCTCGCATAAGATAATGATCAGTTGTCTACACAGCAAAGTTTTTCTTATACGATGAACTGCCACCTGAGCAGACTCAGAACCACACAACAACGTTTTGAAGAAACAGTCATTCCCAGGATTCCTCTTCTGAGACGTCCTCAACTGTTGTGCAGCCATCCTTTGTTATTTTGGTCCTACGGAAGCGTCGGCACATCAGTACCTCTGTCTGAGTACTGGTATTCCCGAATTCTTCCGGACGTCGGCTGCCTGCACTTAGAATAAACGATGGCGAAATGGACCTGATACTGACTGAAGCTGCCCAGGTTGCTTATGTACAACCAATAGGAGAAGAGTTACAACATGCAACGCTTAAAGAATGTCCGTGGTCTTAGGCACACTAGATGTCGTGTCGATCAGGGGACGTCCAAGGGTGCTTTTTTCTGATTATGCGCCTAACGATGTCTGAAGCAGCCGCCTATGAGCCTTTGCTACTCTTAGCCTTAGACGGTTCTTCCTTCACAACATCAGACAAAGTGCCAGGGTCCTGTTTGCTCCCATTCCTCCTCACTTTCCTCAACAAAAGCTTGGTGATTTCGCTTCCGGTGTCTCATTAGGTCAGACTTTTTGCTTGTTGCATAGGTACAATCAGCCTTCTTACATACAAATTAATCCTTCTCCATGCGCTGCTTGCCGTAGGAGAGGTGACTTTTCCAGTTCTCTTCCTCGTGAAATTCTGGGAATTTTCACAGTCTTCTTGAAGCTACATCAGGAATGTAGTTCAAGATTACAGATATGTTCCTAAATCTGGAATTTTGTAAATAGCAATCTTATTTTGTTTCTTTGACTAGACGTATATTTCTCTTTGATATTTTTCTTAGCTTGTGAGTCTAGACATCGTTTTTCTTTTCCAGTTAGCGATTAAAGTTTACTGTAGAATTTCATAATATTGCTTTAGTTTGCTGTTTGTTACTATCGTTAACTTGAGCCAGTTTTTAATGTAATAAATCTTAGGCAAACGGATGATCTTTGCAAGTTTAAGAAGTTACATTTATGTCAAACTTTCAATGTCACAGTTTGTCTAGCTGCATAATATGGAACCAGTAGCATATGGTGACTTAAGACATGTGAGTACTCCTATTGTAGCACGCTACCAAATAGACCTAGACTGATCAGAGACGTACACGTTATATACTCAAGGTTTTGATAGGTAATATCGCGATTATAACTGATATCACTATAATGAATAGGTGATGTCACTGTAATGAATAGGTGATGTCACTATAATGAATAGGTGATCAAACTATAATGAATAGGTGATATCACTGTAATGAAGAGGTGATATAACTAATGAATAGGTGATGTCACTATAATGAACAGGTGATATCACTATAACGAATAGGTGATATAATTATAATGAATAGGCGATATCACTGTAATGAATAGGTGATATCACTGTAATGAATAGGTGATATCATTTTCTACCATAACCTGCGTATGTTATCTCACGCCCAGACTATTCATTAAACGCCATATCCATTGTTTATTCATACGCATAATACACACGTGTATTATTGGTGACAGCCAAATCTATTGGACGAGGCATTGACATTTGACCCAACAATGATCTGTGACGCCGAACTACTTTCGCCACGTGCGATTGTTTTCATCGTCTGCTGTCCATCATCAACATGGCTGACAGTGACGATCTGTCATTCTTGCCGGCGGTCAAGATCGGTGATGCGGCAAAACTGTGTGGAGGGGGAAGGGGGATAGTAATTGCTAAATGCAGTAATTTTGGTTTCCCAACCTTTGATATTGTGATGTACAGTTCTGATGAAAGTGATCAGAAGTTCTCGAAATTACACGCCTTCTTAATCGTGTCTGCATTCACATTTTCCCGCGAAGAAGCACTAGTCTTATCCGCAATAAAATCTAGTTCCAAATTATTTTTTTTTGAAAGATAAACAATTTGTGTAATTTTATAACGTATTTCAATGAACTAATGTTACGGGATGTTTCCAAACAATATTACTGAATAAATAAGTCTTTTGCATCAATAATAGCGATTTTGTCTCTTTTTGCATATTAATGACCCAATCAGACAACATACGATGTATTCTTACGCGAAAGTGTCAATGGGTGCGAAACAATGTTGTACACACTATACATATATTTTTACGTTAAAAGGTTATGGTAGAAAGAAGTTCTACAACTCGTGAGAGTTGATTATCATCGTTATCAAACTCTCGATAGTTAATTAACTAACTCGAGTTAGATAACGATGATAATCAACTGCCACTCGTTGTAAAACCTCTATATAATGAATAGGTGATA
This sequence comes from Ylistrum balloti, assembly GCF_031769215.1. Lineage (NCBI taxonomy): Eukaryota > Metazoa > Mollusca > Bivalvia > Pectinida > Pectinidae > Ylistrum > Ylistrum balloti. The sequence goes on from NW_026782088.1 coordinate 316,609, forward strand.
TCACTGTAATGAATAGGTGATATCACTATACCGACTAGGTGATCTCACTGTAATGAATAGGAGATGTCACTATAATGAATAGGAGATATCACTATAGTGAATAGGTGATGTCACTGTAATGTATAGGTGATATAACTGTAATGAATAGGTGATATCACTGTAATGAATAGGTGATATCACTATACCGACTAGGTGATCTCACTGTAATGAATAGGTGATATCACTGTAATGAATAGGTGATATCACTATAATGAATAGGTGATATCATTGTAGTAAATTTGAGATATCATTATACCGAACTGGTGATATTAATCTAAGGAATTGGTGATTTATCTATTATAAATTGGTGATTTGTTGTATCTATAATAAATTGGTGATTTATCTATAATAAATTTGGTGATTTATCTTATAAATTTGGTGTTGTTAATCTAATAAATTGGTGATATATCTATAATAAATTGGTGATTTGTTGTATCTATAATAAATTGGTGATATATCTATAATAAATTGGTGATTTATCTATAGTAAATTTGATATTTATCTATAATAAATTGGTGATTTATCTATAGTAAATGGGTGATTCTTCTATAATAAATTTGGTGATTTATCTAATAAATTTGGTTTTGTATTTATAATAAATTGGTGATATATCTATAATAAATTGGTGATTTGTTGTATCTATAATAAATTGGTGATATATCTATAATAAATTGGTGATTTATCTATTATAGATTGGTGATTTATCTATTGTAAATAGGTGATTTATCTATAATAAATTTGGTGATTTATCTATTATAAATTGGTGATTTATCTATAATAAATTGGTGATATATCTATAATAAATTGGTGATTTATCTATAATAAATTGGTGATATATCTATAATAAATTGGTGATTTATCTATTATAATTGGTGATTTATCTATTGTAAATAGGTGATTTATCTATAATAAATTGGTGAATGTATTATAAATTGGTGATTTAATATATTGGTGATATATCTAGAATAAATTGGTGATTTATCTATAATAAATTGGTGATTAATAAATGACTATAATAAATTGGTGATATATAACAAATTGGTAATGTATAATATATATTGGTGATATTAGAAAAATTCTATAATAAATTTGGTGATTTATCTATAATAAATTGGTGATATATCTATAATAAATGGGTGATTTATCTATAATAAATTTGGTGATTTATCTATTATAAATTGGTGATTTATCTATAGTAAATGGGTATAATAATAGATTTGGTGATTTATCTATTATAAATTGGAGATTTATCTATAATAAATTTGGTTTTGTATTTATAATAAATTGGTGATATATCTATAATAAAGTGGTGATTTGTTGTATCTATAATAAATTGGTGATTTATCTATAGTAAATGGGTGATTTATCTATAATAGATTTGGTGATTTATCTATTATAAATTGGTGATTTATCTATAATAAATTTGGTGATTTATCTAATAAATTTGGTTTTGTATTTATAATAAATTGGTGATATATCTATAATAAAGTGGTGATTTGTTGTATCTATAATAAATTGGTGATTTATCTAATAAATTTGGTGTTGTTATTATAATAAATTGGTGATATATCTATAATAAATTGGTGATTTATCTATAATAAATTTGGTGATTTATCTATAATAAATTGGTGATTTATCTATAATAAATTTGGTGATTTATCTAATAAATTTGGTGTTGTATTTATAATAAATTGGTGATATATCTATAATAAAGTGGTGATTTGTTGTATCTATAATAAATTGGTGATTTATCTAATAAATTTGGTGTTATTATAATAAATTGGTGATATATCTATAATAAATTGGTGATTTGTTGTATCTATAATAAATTGGTGATATATCTATTGTAAATAGGTGATTTATCTATAATAAATTTGGTGATTTATCTAATAAATTTGGTGTTGTATTTATAATAAATTGGTGATATATCTATAATAAATAGGTGATTTATCTATTACAAATTTGTGATATACCTATGATAAATTGGTGACTTATCTATAATAAATTGGTTATTTATCTATAATAAATTTGGTGATTTATCTATTATAAATTGGTGATATATCTATAATAAATTGGTGATTTATCTATAATAAATTTGGTTTTGTATCTATAATAAATTGGTGATATATCTATAATAAATTGGTGACAAATTGGTAATGTATAGATAATATATTGGTGATATATCTAGAAAAATTGATGATACATCTATAATAAATTGGTGATATATCTATAATAGATTGGTGATATATCAATAATAGATTGGTCATATATCTATAATAAAATGGTGACGTATCTATCACAAATTGGTGATGTATCGATAATGAATTGGTGATAAATCTATAATAAATTGGTGATATGGTGATATATTTGTAATAAATTGGTGATATATCTATTTAAAAAAAGAGAAATAAACTACATATATGTTGCGAATTTTTATGTATAACAGGTCTAAAACATTACGAATGCGTAATGATGGCAAGTAATGTAATACGTGTCTGCTATGCAAAATATTGAAACATAAAGGGAGGTAAATCAGAAATTCACACAAAAACTCTTCAGATGAGAAGATAGATAATCACACCATTTGTCAAAATGGCCGACGATACAAGGAAATTCGACGGATCAAGATACAAATTTGATCATTTTGAATCACTGATGGAGTCTCTGTGGATATACTGTCGTTTATAATTGGTAATTAGATTTAGAGAATTATATGAAGTGGTTGATATAAATAGTTTCCCCTTGGTTTCCGTTGAATTGTGCAAATAAAAGCAGTCGTTATTGTTAATGTCATGTTGAAAGAGTGATGCAGTACTGTACCCGTCTGTTATACCGGCAGTGTTGACCAGTTTAAATTGATGGTGTGCAAGGTAGACATGATACATCATTTCATAACCAGAATGTCTTTGCCGGCTGTCATATCCAATCTTAAGGATCGATTAAGATTATTAACAAACACATGCACAATATATGCCGCAGGTTTGGCACAACATGCCAAGGCATAGGTCATGCAGTTTGAGGGATAGTTACACCCTGCTTTCAGTAATCAGTTAGTTAATAAATGCTGGATGCCTTGAAATAAAAATACACTAACCATTTAAAACAAAAAAGGGCATCAATTTTTTGACATGTACCCGATGCAACATTGTATATTTTTACACAAAAAGGAAATCACAACCTATCACCTTCCTTGCTTATAGTGTGGCAAAAAATAGCACAGAGATAAATGTGTGCTCACATTTTGCACTAAATAGTCGCTATGTCTATACACCGGTTGATGTAGAACAAATGCAGTGGTATAAATTGCCATTTTATCCCATATTAAGTTAACAGAAATGAATATTTGTTATGTAAATATATACAGTGTCACATCCATTGATAGATAGATGACACCCTTTTTTTTTGTTGCAAATGTTTAAAACATGTATAAAATATGTATGGTGCTGCCAAGTTAATAACACCTGTTGTGCAAATGTAGCTTATCTAGTTTTAATGTCAAATAATACAATAAAGGTCTAGTTAAAATAATATATCACATTTCATTACCTTGGGTAGGCGCTGACACTGATAACATTATAGGCCATCACTCAATTGAGAACTTGTAGTGCCTTAACTCAGACAACAAACTTATTATATCAAGTAAATATAATGAGTAATTTCAATTATAATTCTATTCCTATGTTCTAGTATATATTGTAAAGGTAAGTTATGAAATAGAGTGGTTGCCTGGGTTTCGTCAGGCTTCAACACCAGAGGTAGACATTTTCATGGACAAGATATATATGTTTAAGAATCCATCAGAGTGTTTGGTGTTGGGGCCTGGTGAAACTCTATCCACGAAAACAAGAGTCGATTTTGACCAAATTTAAATTGTTGTTTTTATCTAATGATTTTAGAACCATGAAACTGAATACAAAGAATGTTGTACTTTGTTGGCAGTGAGATTGAATCCTGTTAATTGAAAATTTACGATATTTGTGTATATTGATATAAACAAAAAATCATGAAAGTTATGCGTACACTGTACAGGGTGAGTGAGACTTATTAAAAGGTGTAAGTAACTTGAAAGACATTTATTTTGAAACTTATGAATATATAATTGTAGTATTAATATTAAAGCAATATCAGTGGAAGTATATTTATCTGTGACGTAAGTGATAATTAGTAATTCAAAGATACTAAATTGAATGTATTTCAGGTACATATGTGTATACTGTCTATTTCTGTTGTCATTACGAGAAAAATGCCAGGTAATAAAGCACTATACACTAATGTAAGATGTAAAATGGTGAGAAAGACAGATTTCTAGTCATAAAAATCTGTTATTTGTAGGTGAATACGTATTCATTAATATTTTAACTGCTGATATACATATACTTGCTTTTGCACATTTTCATGACTTAAACCATCTAAAATTTCAGATTTTAAACTGACACGATGGATGGTGCCCCAGAGGGAGAACAAAGAATGCAAAATGATGGAAACCTGCATGCCTCCAATGGGCCTAATTCCATTTCTCATCTCATCATGGCCAGTGCAATAGTGTCTCGAGATGTGTCCACTGGTAACTCAGATATCGATGTTACAAACATTGATGACCCCCAAGTCTCACTAGCTGATAATATTCATGCACAACACATGGCCAGTTCAACATCTGCAATGGCAGCAGTTCCCCCTCAAATACGGCGTCACTCTGACCCAATGATTTCTGTGGAGCGACAGCCAGTTTCTCAGTCCCCTGGCCAGTCCCCACTCCAGTCACGTTTTGCCACCTCTCCCTCCCTGTCTCTGTCAACCCATAGCTCCTCTCCTCCTCCAATCATTATGTCTGATCGAGAATTCTCACACAGCGAAGATGGCAGCTCCTACATAATCACTGGTGATATGGATGACCCAAGAAAGTATGAACCCATTAACATTGACACAACAGACCATGGTGAGGATGCCACATATACCCTACCAGACTCCTCACCGGAGATGATTGCCTATGACAACGGGACAAAGACACAGTACAAGACTTATAAATGTCGGCTTTGTAATTTCACAGCTACCACCTATACACAACTGCAGCTCCACATGCCCAGACATGGAGGTACAGTATTCAAACTGACACAAGTTTAGATATACATTCAAACTTGTGTTAAAGGCCATTTCTATACAAAGACCACCAAAAATTATTGACATCATTTTTACAACATGTTATTTATTGAAACCTCAAATTTTGACACTATTGAAGTCAGGCATCCCAGTATGTTGTAGGGAGATGACTGGTAATGCTTAGGTTCATTGTATTTTGCTAAATTTTGTGAATTTTCATTATCATTTCCTTATGATTATTTGTAACCACTATTTGAGATGTAACAGTTGTAGGTTAATCTGACGACATCAGTAAAACAAGGTTTGGAACTTAACATGATTTTATTTACCCTGTAATTTTAGATGTAATTTGACTTTCAGGTGTAAAGGCACTGAAATGTCCTCTTTGTGACTATTCAACTAATGACAAGAGCAACTTTCGTAGACATAGAAGACTGCATATCGGCAACAACCCAGTCAGCGTACTCAAGTGTGAGAAATGTACCTACTCTACAATACTTCCTCGAAAGTTCCGTGAGCACTACAGCCAAGTACACAATGAACAGATTGGTCCAAACTACCAATTTCAGACCAGTCCATACAGACCCTCTGGCTACGACACTGCTCAATTTAAGTACAGGCTAGGCCATGTTGACTTGAATCCTGGTCACATCCCCACATCCACTGCCCCTCAAAGTATGGCTGCAACCACAGCTCTCCACTCACTTCTAAGAGGAATTCATTCAACACCAGTACACTACACTCATCAACCTGCCCAACCCCTTCAAGGTCAGTGTTTAGGACAGTACCCAAGCTATGCTGCCCCAGTTAGACGAACAGTTGATGAATCTCACATGGCTTCTAATTACCTTCGATCCATTGTATCCTCCATTATGAACAATCCTCAGACCGTTTCCATGCCAACACCAAGCAGCACCATATCCTCATCAGGCTTTTACATGGCAGCTGATCCCTCACAGCAGCATCAACAACAACAACAACAACAGCAGCATCAACAACAGCAGCAGCAACACATACGTGTAGCACATTCTCCTATACAAGTGGGCATGCAGACACTTCAAGGTCATGTCAAGGTGAAAGTTGAGCCCCCTGATCACCCGGACACTCCTGAGACTGCAGATGTGTCCAGTACTGCACCTCCTCCACGACATCAGTTTTTGTCAGACCAAGAACGTCGGTTAGAGCTGCATCCCTTCTCTCGAAGTTACTCAGAGGTGGAAGATGGTAGCATGGTTATGGAATGTAATGAGGTGGCAACATCTGCTGAAATAAGACAAACATTGTCTGCTGACTCTGGCCACTCACAAAGAGGGGACAGGGCAAGTATAGAAGTAAGGACAACAGCCAGTGTGGACGACACTGTAAACACCACTGTTAAAATGGAAATGTCCAGTGTAGGCATTCAATGTTCTATACCTATCATCAAAACAGAGTCAAGCATTGTTAGTGACACCCCACAAACATTGTCAGCAAGTTGTGTTGAGCGTGGAGTACAGTGTGAGATCATGACATCAGGTCGGTGTTTGAATCAAAGATCTCGTTCGCTGCCAGGAGAGGCAAGCTTTACAGAGCAGCAAAACTTTCAACTTACAGAGAACAGATGCAATCACTGTGGTATCACGTTTGATGATGAGGTTCTCTTTTCAATTCACATCGGATGCCACAGTCACACAGATCCATTTGTCTGTAATGTCTGTGGCAAACATTGTGGCAACAAGTATGGCTTTTACTCTCATATAATGAGGGGCCATCACTACTGACAGTAGCTACTGGTCTGTGACTTCACTGGTCCAGGAAATGTTCTCATCAAATGGGAATCTGTATCTGTATATGTGTTATGTAGTTGCTACTCAATCTTACAGTTGTATTTACTTGTTTGTGATCTCATTGAATGCTGTGCTTTTTACACTGCCAATATAGGTGAAATCGATGAGCTTAATTAAGTTGTTATTGAAAGTTTCAAAATATTTGATATTTTGTATATCTTTTTTGCTTTTTTTATGTATTTTTATGTCATTGATGATCAACTTGAATGTACTAATGATTGAAGTTCTTATTTTCATTGTTATTTTGAATATTCTAGATAGAAGTTTGACATTGTACATATTTATATAAAATGTTCCATTTCAAATTTGTAGCTTTGAACAACAGCATGCAGGTGTTTGCCATGAATCCTTTTAATTTCAATAACTGTTTTTCATTATGTTACAATGTGTTGAGTTGGCATTCATACAAAGAAACTTCAGAAATGCTTTACAAACATATCAGTTATACTTAAAGGTGAACATGAAGGAATTTTCACAACACCGATACATAAAATAATTACATACCCATAATTATTCTTTTGTTGCATATTATGATATCAGCCAAATTGTGTTGTTATTGATTAATGTTTCTTTGTTAACACATGTATTCAAACTTTCTTTCTGGAAACTCCAACACTGTTAGAGGAAGAGAATGGCTGCCGAGACTCTAAGATGTATTCTTCTGTATATAATAATTGTAATTCAGTTATTTCCATGATAGAAACTAATGAAACTAAACATGTATACACATATATCTTCATTTCTATAGCTTTAAATGCAAATTGAGAATCTATTCTAATATACTTAATACAATTTTAAGTGCTTGTTTTGTTGAAACTGTTCCAGTGATATTTGGGACTTGTATGATAGATCTTGGATGCATGCGTTTCCTGTGTCAATACACTTTCCTGTTTTGGGAATCCTCAATGTCTCTAAATAATGAGACTCATCAAAATTTACAAAATGGCAGTGTATTTGTATGAGTTTTGAATTAATGAATTTATATAGATTTATTGTGATGTTTTACACACAACATAGGTTTTCTTCTATTCATATCATAACCTTGATTCTTCTGTATCACAAGAACGTTTGCATTTTGCTTCTATTTGTAGTTACAGGGAAGGGGATTTGATATTGCTTGAGTTGAGTCTTATAATAATTTAGAACAAATGTGTTGCTGGAGTTCTAAATCTGTTAGACCAGATAATTGCTTGAAGATTTTAAAGTAATAGATTTATGCTGTGTATACGAAGATGTACATACAAATAGCAGGTGTATCATCTAATTAAATGACCCTATACCTGTACAAATATGGCTCTGAAAGTGGCAAGTGTTTAAGATTTACATTGAATTTATTTAAGTTCTCTCTCTTTTTTTCTTAAATGTTGTGATTTCAACATAATCTTTTGTTCATTATATTATTCCTATATATATTGCAGGTGAGCTTTATTTTTTTTTAACTTTTTCATGGATCTTCTTTTGACATACTTTTTACCAAAATTGTTGAAAAAATGGAATAGGACTTTTTCAGGATTGTACATTTATGAATTATATTTTGCTTTAAGGGTTTTCACATGTTATCAATTATGACAATATGAAGTTGTTGAACAAAAGTATTGGAGTCTGTTACCATGATCTTGTAAAACACAGTGATGTGCTCAATGAAACTGTAAAAATGATATAATTTCCAGAAATAAAAATAAGACTTTTGCTGCTCAAACAAGGCACAAAGCACTTAAACATAACACACAGCTAATACCTCAGTACATTAATCAACTTGTAACTAAAAGTTTTGTTACACTGATTTCCTATTTATACTTCAGAGCTCATTAGATACATTACTTTTACAAAGGATAAAATCACTTGGTGCATAATATAATTACTGGAGATGTAATAAAATTACTAGGGATGTAATACAGTCACTAGGGATGTAATACAATCACTAGGGATGTAATACAGTCACTAGGGATGTAATACAGTCACTAGGGATGTAATAAAATTACTAGGGATGTATTACAGTCACTAGGGATGTAATACAATCACTAGGGATGTAATACAATTACTAGGGATGTAATACAGTCACTAGGGATGTAATACAATCACTAGGGATGTAATACAGTCACTAGGGATGTAATACAGTCACTAGGGATGTAATACAGTTACTAGGGATATAATACAGTCACTAGGGATGTAATACAATCACTAGGGATGTAATACAGTCACTAGGGATGTAATACAGTTACTAGGGATGTAATACAGTCACTGGGATGTAATACAGTCACTAGGGATGTAATACAGTTACTAGGGATATAATACAGTCACTAGGGATGTAATACAATCACTAGGGATGTAATACAGTCACTAGGGATGTAATACAGTTACTAGGGATGTAATACAGTCACTGGGATGTAATACAGTCACTAGGGATGTAATACAGTCACTAGGGATGTAATACAGTCACTAGGAATGTAGTACAGTCACTAGGGATGTAATACAGTCACTAGGGATGTAATACAGTCACTAGGGATGTAAATAATACAGTCACTAGGGATGTAATACAATCACTAGGGATGTAATACAATTACTAGGGATGTAATACAGTCACTAGGGATGTAATACAGTCACTAGGGATGTAATACAGTCACTAGGGATGTAATACAGTCACTAGGGATGTAATACAGTTACTAGGGATATAATACAGTCACTAGGGATGTAATACAATCACTAGGGATGTAATACAGTCACTAGGGATGTAATACAGTTACTAGGGATGTAATACAGTCACTGGGATGTAATACAGTCACTAGGGATGTAATACAGTCACTAGGGATGTAATACAGTCACTAGGAATGTAGTACAGTCACTAGGGATGTAATACAGTCACTAGGGATGTAAATAATACAGTTACTAGGGATGTAATACAGTCACTGGGATGTAATACAGTCACTAGGGATGTAATACAGTCACTAGGGATGTAATACAGTCACTAGGGATGTAATACAGTCACTAGGGATGTAATACAATCACTAGGGATGTAATACAATTACTAGGGATGTAATACACTCACTAGGGATGTAATACAGTCACTAGGGATGTAATACAGTCACTAGGGATGTAATACAGTCACTAGGGATGTAATACAATCACTAGGGATGTAATACAGTCACTAGGGATGTAATACAGTCACTAGGGATGTAATACAGTTACTAGGGATATAATACAGTCACTAGGGATGTAATACAATCACTAGGGATGTAATACAGTCACTAGGGATGTAATACAGTTACTAGGGATGTAATACAGTCACTGGGATGTAATACAGTCACTAGGGATGTAATACAGTCACTAGGGATGTAATACAGTCACTAGGGATGTAAATAATACAGTCACTAGGGATGTAATACAATCACTAGGGATGTAATACAATTACTAGGGATGTAATACACTCACTAGGGATGTAATACAGTCACTAGGGATGTAATACAGTCACTAGGGATGTAATACAGTCACTAGGGATGTAATACAGTTACTAGGGATGTAATACAGTCACTGGGATGTAATACAGTCACTAGGGATGTAATACAGTTACTAGGGATGTAATACAGTCACCAGGGATGTAGTACAGTCACTAGGGATGTAATACAGTCACTAGGGATGTAATACAGTCACTAGGGATGTAAGTAATACAGTCACTAGGGATGTAATACAGTCACTAGGGATGTAATACAGTCACTAGGGATGTAATACAGTCACTATGGATGTAATAGTCACTAGGGATGTAATACAGTTACTAGGGATGTAATACAGTCACTAGGGATGTAATACAATCACTAGGGATGTAATACAGTCACTAGGGATGTAATACAGTTACTAGGGATGTAATACAGTCACTGGGATGTAATACAGTCACTAGGGATGTAATACAGTTACTAGGGATGTAATACAGTCACTAGGGATGTAATACAGTTACTAGGGATGTAATACAGTCACCAGGGATGTAGTACAGTCACTAGGGATGTAATACAGTCACTAGGGATGTAAGTAATACAGTCACTAGGGATGTAAGTAATACAGTCACTAGGGATGTAATACAGTCACTAGGGATGTAATACAGTCACTAGGGATGTAATACAGTTACTAGGGATGTAATACAGTCACTATGGATGTAATAGTCACTAGGGATGTAATACAGTTACTAGGGATGTAATACAGTCACTAGGGATGTAATACAATCACTAGGGATGTAATACAGTCACTAGGGATGTAATACAGTTACTAGGGATGTAATACAGTCACTGGGATGTAATACAGTCACTAGGGATGTAATACAGTTACTAGGGATGTAATACAGTCACTAGGGATGTAATACAGTTACTAGGGATGTAATACAGTCACTAGGGATGTAATACAGTTTCTGGATGTGTAATACATTTACTGGAGATGTAATACATTTACTGGAGATGTAATACATTTACTGGAGATGTAATACATTTACTGGGGATGTAATACAGTTTTACAACACATTAAAGTTAAAGTTAGTACAGTACTGTACAAATTGTATCAGGAAATGGAGGGTTCCTCAGTCTTGTTTTATTGTCTGATAAACAGACACATTATCTCCGCTAGAAACTAACAAGCATGTCTGTGATTACTTTATTTCAATGAAAGGTAAAAATCATCAATTAATGTACTTCACTTTATTTTCTTATATCAATATAAGAAATGATGAAAGTTTTTTTCTAAGTATATTAAGTCTTTTGATTATAGATACTGCAAGGTGTTCTGGAAACAGAAACTCTACAGGTTCTTTGATATTTACTAGAGAAAACAGGCCAAAATAAAGTCTCTTTTGTATTTCTCTTATTTTATGAATTATTTTTCCTGTAAAAGCAATGGCAAGTCAAAATCCTATACTTGTCAGTAGACTTTACAGTTTCTGTTGTCAGTAGACTTTACAGTTTCTGTTGTCAGTAGACTTTACAGTTTCTGTTGTCAGTAGACTTTACAGATTATGTTCTCAATAGATGTAATAGTTTCTATTGTCAGTAGACTTTACAGATTATGTTCTCAATAGATTTAATAGTTTCTGTTGTCAGTAAACTTAACAGTTTCTGTTGTCAGTGGACTTTACAGATTATGTTCTCAATAGATTTAATAGTTTCTGTTGTCAGTAGACTTTACAGTTTCTGTTGTCAGTAGACTTTACAGATTATGTTCTCAATAGATGTAATAGTTTCTGTTGTCAGTAGACTTTACAGTTTCTGTTGTCAGTAGACTTTACAGATTATGTTCTCAATAGATTTAATAGTTTCTGTTGTCAGTAGACTTTACAGATTATGTTCTCAATAGATGTAATAGTTTCTGTTGTCAGTAGACTTTACAGATTATGTTCTCAATAGATGTAATAGTTTCTGTTGTCAGTAGACTTTACAGATTATATTCTCAATAGATGTAGTAGTTTCTGTTGTCAGTAGACAACAATTTCTGTTGTCCCTAGACTTAACAGCTTTTTTGTTGTCAGTAAACTTTACAGATATAAAAGTACAAGTCCCAAGAATTTTATCATAAAAATACCAGCTATTATGACTGCTGGGTATTGTTTTGTTATTGAAAGACCTTTTCATGATATTACTGCTGAAATCTAGTATTAATGGTTCCATGCTGCAGCTCCTTCAACCAAAGTATTACATTAGTATAAAAATACCAAATATCTATACTAAGTCTTCCTACCATTGATACATCTGTTTGTTCTTCATAGTTTACTAAATATTGTAGTGTTCAAGGTTTTTTGAAATGAACTCTTGCATCAATGGTTATTCATTATCTTTAGATGGTATGAAGGTTGATTTTTTCTCCTGTTAGCCATGTGTTATGTACTGAAATACTTTGTGTAGAAATTGTCTATGGCAATCTACAAGAGTGATCTTTTAACCAAACAGTGAACATTCCAACCAGGTTCACAATTTTCATTTCCTAACCTGTTGTAGGTATACAGTGACTGGATTTTATGTCCAGATTGTGACATTTCAGTGTGATGACACTATAAAGCACATGCCATTCATCCCATCAACCATGAGCACCATATTCATATGGTCTTTGCTAATACACATACCAGTACATAAAACCCCAAACAAATAAAACCCAAATCTGTCATTTGACTCATAATCCAGATATCCTTGTAATTTCAGCAAACCACCAGAAATGTCCAGTTGAGGTTTGAAAAGACAAAACATAAATTTATCATATCTCATGAAGAGAACCCAAACGAAAGGGTTTGGACACAGATTCATTGTGGTTAGACTGCTGTTCATTGATATCTGCCTGGTTTATACATAATTAACTCGCTGTATAATGCCCATGATTATATACAATTATATCACTATATCATGCCCGAATTTTATACACAATTAACTTGGTGTATAATACCCCTGGTGTATACACAATAATGTCACTGTATAATGCCCCTGGTTTATATACAATTTTCATATCCCACTTAAAAATATAGATATATGCATAATTGGGTGTATTACCTTCTCTATAAAATTACAAATTATCATATATGAAACTTTTGGATATCCAGATAATACAAAATTTTTGATTATTCTGGTATGTAATATTGTGAATTATCCTGGTATATAACAATGTGGATTATCCTGGTATATTACATTGTGGATTATCCTGGTATATTACATTGTGGATTATCCTGTTATATAACAATGTAGATTATCCTGGTATATTACATTGTGGATTATCCTGGTATATAACAATGTGGATTATCCTGGTATATTACATTGTGGATTATCCTGGTATGTAATATTGTGGATTATCCTGGTATATAACAATGTGGATTATCCTGGTATATTACATTGTGGACTATCCTGGTATGTAATATTGTGGATTATCCTGGTATACAACAATGTGGATTATCCTGGTATATAACTATGTGGATTATCCTGGTATATTACATTGTGGATTATCCTGGTATATTACATTGTGGATTATCCTGGTATACAACAATGTGGATTATCCTGGTATATAACAATATGGATTATCCTGGTATATAACTATGTGGATTTTCATTTGATATAACATTGTGGATTATCCTGGTATATAACAATGTGGATTTCCATTTGATATAACAATGTGGATTATCCTGGTATACAACAATTAGGATTGTCCTGGTATCTAACATCTAAAATGGTGGAAGTATGACCTATTTGTAACATTCAGTGCTATCAAACCATGGATTATCCTTCTATGTGACACCACAGATACATTATGGATTTTGTTCTTTATAAACCATGGATTATTTTCAATATAAAACCACTTAGTCCCCATATTTAAAAAGTATATGGATTATTTTCTCTTAAAAATTGTTTACTCCTATATGAGCAGTAGATATTGCACAAAACAAAAAAAGGCATGCTTTATAAATGTTAACTTACTGACTTTACATGAAATCTCTAACAGTTTGTCATGTTTGATCTGATACATTTTATAGCTTGTAATAAGTATCTCAACTAAGAAAATGAGTCTCCTGACATTCTTATTTCTCTGATAATATTTCAATTTTGTAATACTTATAATGAGAGTGGTATACCCTTAGAATGGATCACTGGGTCCCGGGTTTGAACAAAAGGGACTTTCGAGGGTTGGAAACTCATTTTTTAAATCATTTTAGTTTGGCAAATGAAATCAAAGTGCATTGACACCTTGTTGAGAGTGGTTTTGTCTTCATAGTTAGACACATTGGTGTATATTATTGGTCAATGGTGATAATTAGTCTAATTGATGTATCCTCTTTGATCTCAATAAAGAAAATGACTAGTTCAAGTAGATTATGGAATTTGATGCAGCATTTAATACTTTGTACAGAATCATGAGCATTGCCATTCACAGCCATTTTCTTTTCAACTCAGAAGATTTTCATCATATGATCATGTTAATAACCTTTCTTTTGTTCTGATTGATATGTTTAAAAATTTATTGGTAGCTAGTCCATCACTTAAAAAAAACAAATTTCATTAATTTTATACGCATCATTTTTTTTTTTTTTCACTACAAATGTTCTCATGTTTTAAATAATTGTTCCACTGGTA
The DNA here is from genome assembly GCF_031769215.1 of Ylistrum balloti. Lineage (NCBI taxonomy): Eukaryota > Metazoa > Mollusca > Bivalvia > Pectinida > Pectinidae > Ylistrum > Ylistrum balloti. The sequence continues at coordinate 331,649 of NW_026782088.1, forward strand.
AATGTATCTAGATAGAATTCCTCGATGTGTGCCATATCATTCTAGTGCTTTGTATGTAAACCAATCTGCAATTTTTGAAAAAAAATGTCTGCAATATGTGTTTGGGTAGTTTGCAACTTTTTATGGACAGGATGCTTTTCTGGCAGTAGTGTCTGTCAAGAGGAGATAATTGTCCTCTGTCTGTCAAGGGGAGAGAACTATTATGACAGAACATTATCTATTGTAGGGAGGGAACTGTTATGACAGAACATTGTCTATATAGGGGAGGGAACTGTTATGACAGAACATTGTCTATTGTGGGGAGGGAACTGTTATGACAGAACATTGTTTATATAGGGGAGGGAACCGTTATGACAGAACATTATCAATTGTAGGGAGGGAACTGTTATGACCGAACATTGTCTATATAGGGGAGGGAACCATTATGACAGAACACTGTCTATTATGGGGAGGGAACCGTTATGACAGAACACTGTCTATTGAGGGGAGGGAACAGTTATGACAGAATACTGTCCATTGTGGGGAGGGAACCGTTATGACAGAACACTGTCTATTGAGGGGAGGGAACAGTTATGACAGAACATTGTCTATATAGGGGAGGGAACCGTTATGACAGAACATTATCTATTGTAGGGAGGTAACTGTTATGACAGAACATTGTCTATATAGGGGAGGGAACCATTATGACAGAACATTATCTATTGTAGGGAGGGAACTGTTATGACAGAACATTGTCTATATAGGGGAGGGAACCATTATGACAGAATATTATCTATTGTAGGGAGGGAACTGTTATGACAGAACACTGTCTATTGAGGGGAGGGAACCATTATGACAGAGCACTGTCCATTGTGGGGAGGGAACCGTTATGACAGAACACTGTCTATTGAGGGGAGGGAACCATTATGACAGACAATTGTCTATTGTGGGGAGGGAACTGTTATGACAAAGTATGTCTATTGAGGGGACTGTTATGACAGAACATTGTCTATTGTGGAGAGGGAACTGTTATGACAGAACAATGTCTATTGTGGGAACTGTTATGACAGAACACTGTCTATTGTGGGAACTGTTATGACAGAACACTGTCTATTGTGGGGAGGGAACCGTTATGACAGAACACTGTCTATTGTGGGGAGGGGACCATTATGTCAGAACACTGTCTATTGTGGGGAGGGGACCATTATGACAGAACACTGTCTATTGTGGGGAGGGGACCATTATGACAGAACATTTTCTATTGTGGGAGGGAACTTTTATAACAGAACATTGTCTATTGTGGGGTGGGAACTGTTATGACAGAACATTGTCTATTGTGGGGAGGGAACTGTTATGACAGAACACTGTTTATTTTGGGGAGCGAACTGTTATGACAGAACATTATCTATTGTGGGAACTGTTATGACAGAGTATGTCTATTGTAGGGAGGGAACTGTCATGACAGAACACTATCTATTGTAGGGAGGGAACTGTTATGACAGAACACTGTCTACTGAGGGAACTGTTATGACAGAACACTGTCTACTGAGGGAACTGTTATGACAGAACACTATCCATTGTAGGGAGGGAACTGTTATGACAGAACACTATCTATTGTAGGGAGGGAACTGTTATGACAGAACACTATCTATTGTAGGGAGGGAACTGTTATGACAGAGTATGTCTTTTGAGGGAAGGGGACTGTTATTACATAACATTATGTTTATTTGGTAGTTTTTTTAAATTATTATCTCAGATCCAATTTTGCAGTACAAAAGAAAATAGTTGAAAATTTAGTCAAGTGTATAGCAAACCAGAGGATTTGATTGGTAGTTATTCAATATTAATGTGCAACTTGATGACTATAATTTATATATATGTAGTATGAGTTCACATTTCTTAAGTTCTTACCAAAATTTCTTCCTGTTTACTGTTCTGGTAAAGGAATTTTAGAAATACTTGATTCTGTAATTAAAAAATGATAAATACATTGAATTCTACCATGGTTCCGTTGTTTACAGGAGGCTGTATGATCTGTATGAGTGCAAACATGACATGAAACCTTCTGGTTCTTGAGTTAAATCTCACTCTAAACTACATCCATTTCATGTCACAAGTACTGACTAATGCCAGCAATTATTAATGTTGGCATGTTGTGTCTCCGATTAAATAGGCCAAAACTTTCTCTTTTGTTTGGCCTACACGTGCGGTTTAATTAACATGTGGGATATTTTGCTTCACTCGATTATATGTGTTTACCGTTCTGTATGACGTTACAGTCTACGCTGTACAACCATAGATTTATATTTTAGCTTGTGTCCAGTGTAAGTTGTCTAGACTGGTAATTTATTGTAGATATTTTATGCATTTTTTATATAATAAACTATATGTCTTTTTTTACATTTATTCTGTGTCCTTGTTTGTTAGAGTTAACTGTAGCTACGTTTGTCATCTCCATATCTGTTGTCAATGCTTTGGCCACCATAACTATATGGTGTTGGTCTAAAATCGGTTGGATATGGTAGAAAAGTGAAATATGGACCACAGGAGACTAGTTATGAAGGCTTAGATGACTAACAGAATTTTGATTGTCAAGACCACACCTGAACCCCATCAATTGTATTTAGGAAACAGAAACCAGTTCAGCTTATTATTTAAAACTTTCAAATACCGTCATGTGCCGAGGGATTCTGCACATATCTTATTTCAAATCCTGTGGTCCGTATGATATGTAGGATAGTCACGAAAATATCTCTTCAGTGCAACCAGTATGATCAGTATATCAACTAAATATCTCAGGATTCTAAGCAGAGTCGTTGGGAAATAATGATCTCATATTTAACATGAAGTCAACTTTATTGTCATGGACAGAACACTTCCTGCGATGTATTATGATAACATCTAAACAGAGATTTCGTCATGTGTTTTATTATGTGAAGATATCACACAATGTGACATACCATATGGTAAACACCTCGACAGAGACCTTGTCATGTGGTTAATTGTGTGTAATAGCACATCATGTGATGTACCACGTGATAAACAACACAACAGTGACCTTGTCATGTGGTTAATTAAGTGAGGAGATCACGGCATACCGGAACAGATCTAAGCACGTGCACAAGACAGTACATCTGTAGTCACCGACATACAAGTTGTTCCTGGAACAGCCAAGGTCATCGTGAAGGCTTTTCTTGTCTCCTTTTTAATTGCGCGAAGATCACCTTTATTACAGCTGGCCTTGGCCAATGGATTTCATTCTGCTCCATGGGGATCGTATACATAATTTGAGGTAAAGTGCTAGACTGATGTGGGACGTACGATACTTTGCTGGAATGTCGTCGTACACTTCTCCACTGACGTCATATATATGACGTAGAAGTACCTAAAGAAGAAAATGAAAGAAACAGCTCTTAGCGGTGCCTGTGAACAGTCGGATCGTTATCCGGTGATTCTGCGCGTGCGGTTTATGACAAATGATAAAATTTTACAAAGTGTCTTATGAAGCAGTCGATTTAAGGAGCGCACTCTCACTGGGCGTGCAGAATCACTGTTCAGCATTACGCATGGTAATAGCTGACTGAAAAACTAAGGCAAATACTACTTATTCGATGAGACGTCGTTTGATTCTGACCAATATACCAATAACAATAAAGAAATATAGCACCGTATTTATAATAAATGATTTGTTATATGCATTAATCATGTGATTTAGAGGATACTAAACATTTTTCATAGATAACATTGATTCTAATACCGTTCAAGTGTAAAATGCAAACAGTCAGTTGGTTGCTCTCTGACGTTTAAAACATATCAAGCATATTGTTAACATACCCTCATAGCTTTTCTGTCAGGTATGATCGGTATTCTGTCAACTTTAGATCCTCGAATTAACCCTACTCGCCTTGCTAAATCGACATCTTCATCTTCTAAAAGATACAGTTCATTAGGTTTGCATTCTTTTACAGTTTCAAATGGTGAATGTCCTATTTCATCGAAAATATCAGAGACCGTCGCGTCTTCAGTATTGTGTTCAGAATCATCTGTTATCGAAATTTCATTTTCTATTGGTATTTGTTCATCCGGAATTAGTATCATATCGGCCTCCTTAACAGTATCGTCAGCTGATACGATTTTCTCTTCGTGTAGACTTCTCTTAACGCGTAACGGAAGTAGTACTCCACTGGCACTTTCGTCAACGTCCATTTTCAACTGTAAACCGTCTGTACGCGAAATAATTACACAACTAATTGATGACGTTTACTGACAATTTAATGACGTCATAATGTACGTTTTAATTGTGACGTCACTATCTGGCGTCATTATTCCTAGAACAATCAAACCGTTGATTGTCGTTCCATGACGCATGCAACATAGCTTATTGTGCATTGTTAGCGGAACTAAAATGACAGAACAGATGACAAAGAGGACCATTGGAAGCGTGGACCGTGATGTGTCATACCATGAGGATATGTTTCGTTCGAAAAAACTGAAAGTGAACTCAGATGAAGGCACTGAACAGACTGCTAAGCAACAACACAATGAGGACCGAAACAACAGCAACTGTCCTGTGAAAGTAAAGGTAAATGTTTCTGAATGCAACAAACATCCAAAAGTTACTGGTACTGATCCGACTCCATATAGAATTGTTGTTAGCGAGAATCACAAGGACAGAAATTTTGACGATGAGGCACAAAAAGCATCAACCATACTAAAAAATATAGTGATGGAAAAGATGAATGATAGAATATCTGATTCACAAGAACATTCAACATCAGCTTTTCAAGGAGTTCAGCAACATAATTATCAACCCATGGTACCGTTGACATGCAAAATTCCATTCTCACGCCCAATAGCACCAATACGCTATCTTCCTGTCCAGAGCAACGTTTATCCACAATTCGTGAGACACAACGCTACTACGGTCGGAAATCTGGCATCACTACCTGCTCAGGTTGGTATGCCAAGAATGGTTCAACAGCCGGGAAAAACGATGGTCCAGCCAATTCCACCGGTGTCTTCAGTTACGAGAACTTTGCTACCGACATGCGGGGCATTGCCAACAGTTATTCCAACGTCAACTGGAACAGCCACCCAATCAACAGGAACCATGACGTCGATAAATGATCCTAGTTTGCCAAGTAATGAATACTTCAGCAATATTACTAGCCCGGCGATTAAAACTACTGTTCAGGTTATGCCTGGTAAGTACAAACATGACATTGATGATATGTATATCTCATACATTACTGTAAACACATATTACTTTAAGCATTCATTGGAAAGTGAACGCAAGATATCGAAAATGTATGGTCAGTGTCTTAAATATAAGCTGTGTTTTGGCGAGAGTAAAGAAAGACAGAAGTGGTGAGCCTCTGGCAAGCGACTTTTGTCTTTCTGTCTCGAGCTTGGTGGAGTACATGTCACAAGTCACGTGTACAGTAACTGTTGTAAAGCTTGATTTAAGAATTTGTATGTGTAGCTTTACCAGCATCGGAAATAAGACACATAGTGGACTCACGATTTTGGTTTTAAATTTAGAAACTATGATAATAATATCTGAAATCGAAAACGTTCTTAAGGATAAACTTTTTTGAGAAGTAAAAAAAAAAAAGTAAATAAGTTATCATTTTTTCTGGTGATAATTTTTGGAAAGGTTGGATTTGAAAAGAAAAGTAGAAGCAAAAGCATTATATTGTTGCACTACGTTTTTGATACAGGCGTCAGAAAATGTGAAACAGTAAAAAATAAACGTTCACATATTGAGATAAAGGTGAAGGGGTGGGATGGGGATAACGGAACCTGGTTCGTCAAACCGGGGTGGGTGGGGATAACGGAACCTGGTATCACTTACGGGGGCGTGTGGTGATAACGGAACCTGGTATCACTTACCGGGGCGGGTAGTGATAGCGGAACCTGGTATCACATACAGGTGCTGGCTGGGATAATGGGACCTGGTATCACATACCGGGGTGGGTGGGGATAACGGAACATGGTTCGTCATACCGGGGCGGGTGGGGATAGCGGAACGTTGTATCACATACGGGTGCTGGTGGGGATAGGTGTCAGTTTTACCCCCATGGCGGTAGGAGAAAGGGGTACCTGGTACCACAAACTGGGATACCGGGATACTGGAGGATTTATGACCTTAGTTTCCTACTACTTCCAATGCTTTGCCAAGTGTTTGAAATGTCAGAACCAGCAGCAGTATATCTAAAACTGTCCATGATTAAACACATCGTATGAATGAAATGCTATGTTTTCCACAATACCAGGCACATCAATGATGTACAAAACCCCAGGCGCAACTTTCAGAAACCGACATGGCAAAGTCAAACGCCCGATGAACGCGTTCATGGTTTGGGCGCGGAACTACCGGAGTCGTCTCTCTGAGGAAATGCCACAAGCTTCTAATGCACAAATCAGCGTGCGACTCGGAGAGATATGGGGAAGTATGTCGCTTGCCGAGAAGGAAAAGTTCTTCAGGGAAGCGGAACGCATCAAGCTGCAACACAACCGAGATTTTCCAGGTAAATAGCTTATTTATCCTTATATATGTCAAAGACTCGGATGGTTTAAAGTTCAAAGGTCTCATACCCACCAGACATTCTGAGACTTTGTTCCGAAAACTAGATAGTGTAACATTGAAGACAATGCTGCATTTTTTGGAACATTTTCTTCAGGTTGGTAATGTCGATAGAATCGAAGTTCTTATAACACAACCAGAAGCAGATTATAGTTTGATGTTTCGATGATTACACGGTCACCTTCATCAGACAAATGACCAGTGTGGAGCGTACTAGCACTGATGTACGTTGTGTACGAGATGGTACAGAATCGACAAACTTTTTAGGTTGCACTATAATCCAATGTACACCGAGGTTGAAAATAGTGTGACGAGATGGTTAACAGATTATAGACCAAACAAATACACAAGATGGTAACAATGTACTGTAGTCAATTCGACTACCCTTTGTTTAACACTTGGTCAGAGTTGTGCGAGTCTTATTAAACAAATCCTCAATTTTTTATAGTTTTCATTGATTCAAAATTAAGGATACACATGTATACATACGTATAAAATTAAATCTTTTCCTGATGTACAAAATTGCTATGGGTTAGGAAACCTGAATATTGTTTCTCTCTTTGAGTCGAAGTGACTGAACATCTAGGAACAAGATGGCGTTTATATATATTAATTATGCTATATCATAGGCAAGTTGTCTTTTAAAGATATATGTAGCGTTTTGAAATGCTCAGTAAAACACTATTTATTTTTAATTTCCATACTCCAGGTTGGGTATACCAACCCAAACAGAAGAAAGTCCAAATTGAGACCCAGCATGACCGCCTTTGGGCGAGATTTGGATCAAACTCATGCAAGGAACATCCGACAGAAATGGCAACCAATCCTCCACATGAAGTAGCAACTCATCAAATTGTCACCCCTACTCCAGTGACCGTGTACCCAAAAACTTCCATTGTCAACACATCCAATGTATGCGTGACGTCTCCACTTCCTTCCTTTTCCCAGCTGACACAGACAGTTACTGGTCCCAAACCAATATTATCCATGGAGACAGAAGGACATCAGACGTCGGGGACTAGAGGCAGGGAGTCATTTGACAAAGAATCGATCGGGAGGCCAACAGCCTTCAAGTCAGTGAGCAGCAGTCAAACACCGGTCGTTACTAGACAAGTTCTATCCAAGAAGGAACATGGCCCAACACTTCAGTTAACATCATCTGCAGTATGCCAATCTCCACTGAAGATGACAGCTTCTTCTTTGACAACTAGAGGAAGTCCTGCTAGCGGGAATGTTAGGTCACTGTCCAGTGCAGTGACGGGATGTCCCTCCCCTAAAGGTCGACCGCCAAGTATTTCCCGTAGAATTCCTCGTAAGTCATATGAATATGATATATAAACCTATGGTAAGGACGTAAAAGAGCTTTGGAGATAGGATTGATAAAACCTGCTAAAACAATATCTGAAATCTAGTATGATTCTTTGTCATGTGCTTAGTTGCAAAAAATCTTATTCTTTGCTTGAAATATTTCTGTCTACGTCGCACAGAAATAAGATTTTACCATCGAACATGTTCAGATGGATTGATATTCGTCTCCAGATCAGTGACTGATTTGTTTTACGAGTGTAATAAACGTAAATAGATTAGTCATGTCGATACACATATAGCTCACAACATTAGTTACCGAAAATTGACATTTAAAAGTATATATATACAAACTTTCCTCGTACCGCAAAAGTCACATTGTATCAGTATTAAATGATAGTTAATATTATATCGATGGTACTCAATTTAGTTTCAAATAGTAAAATTAATCTTATATCAAATGGTAGCCAAGTTTACCTAATATAAATAGAGTGTGTTTATGAAAAACTATGCATGCGGTTGCAACAAAATTTTGAAGTGGGACATTAAAACTGCACAATGTAAGGCACGTGCTAATTGCATGCACATTTAGTGAAACACTTATGTAGGCCAAAGGTCACGGTCAAAACAATCGGTACCACCAGAAAGGTCTTGTGACAAGGAACACACTTGCCAAATATGAAAGCCACACCTCTGATGTTGCAATAGTTATGGTCAATGTTTAACTTTTTTTCAAATGTAGGTCAAAGGCCACGATCAAGTTCATATGGTGAAAACTTATGGTACTATCAGAAAAGTTTTGTCACAAGGAACACACATGCCAAAAAGGAAAGCCCTACCTCTTACGGTGAAATATGTTTGGAGAAGGTTAAAGTTGACTACAGACAAACAAATAGACAAACAGACAACATAAAATCAATATTCACCGATCTATCCTCTTCCTGATTTTAACCACAGCTAAGTTTTTTTTTGCAATATAACTGTATGAACACACTGAATTATCTGTTTTTTTAGATGCACCAGAGATGCTGATTTCCACACAACGGTCCTACAGGGAAGCGATCTTCACCAAGAGCAATTCCATTAGTCCACCCAAAACCAAGTCTGTTTCCTCTGGGTAAGCCATAGTGAACTATTCCGAAATACTCTCGTTAAAAAAATACCACTCAGGTTCCCAATCATTTTGATAAGAAAACATAAGTTCTGCGATACTTTGTTTTCATTTTCAATTTAAGATTTATTATATAAAGCTGTTTACAGACCCATTTTGAGTACTTCCACTTCGGACACGATGCTACAGAAAGCAAACGTCACGCCTCTGACAACGACCAGCGACGTCAGAGTGACGGGATCACATAGGGGTAGCGCGGATCCCGTTGACGAGTTGTGGCCGTTCCCTCTCCCCTCAGTAGAACAGACGCATCACGTGGATGTGCTATATGATGGTAAGACGTTAACCACTATAACGATCAGTGGCGTAGCAATGTTTTAAGAGTGTATGCTTTCATGAGAGAGTCCAGGAGCCAAGCCCCTGTGGAAGAAAGAATATCAAGGTCAATATTTTCCGTATGTTTCCTGCTTCTATAGCATTTGATAAAAGTTCATAAACAACTATATGAAACTTTGCCATCTTGAAGCAAATCCCATATTCGTGAGAAAGTGTTTTTAGACAATATTCATCCTATGGTTGAATGGCATCAAATCAGGCCATAGTCAGCGGTCAGAGTCTAAACAAAGTACCACATCTTTGAAGCAGCTTCTTAATGTCAAGCACACCTCTATTTGTGATGACTGATGTGGTCTATTTTTAGATCATCTCCGTTATGAGCGCGACAGTGGCACGGGATTCATTGATCCCTACAACCCGTTTTATTACGACGGCAGTTATGACGAAACAAGGTCAGGGTTACAGGTCGACGTAAACAGGTGAGTCACGTGTTTACCCGAATATTATTGGTCGTTTGCTTATGCTATTGATTATTGTATTGGTTTTGAAACGGTGTCATTATTTAGTGACATTGTGATGGTGAATTACATGTCAATATTATACTTTTAAAACTGTGTTATTTTTAAATCGAAGGGACTGAAGTGGTTATCTCGTGTATTTTTAACGATAGTACCTATATATAGGCCTATTTGTCAAGGGTCGTAGGTCATATCTGTTTTTAGATAAGACTGACCATGGGTCAGTGAGCATCCACGCATTTCTCTCCCGTACAAGTCGTAGTAGAGATAGGACGTTCTCGAATAGTTTCCTGGAATTTTCTGATTCGATGTGTGGTAGTGGCGCGTAATCTCACGTACGGGAAGTCTTCCCAAGACCCTCTTCATTTGTGAAGAGATTTTTTTTCATAAACGTATTAAGAGAGCATGTGGCGTTAGCGTTTTGTTTCATCACTTGTTATTGAAATTTATTAATATCTGCCTTGTTTAGCCAAAGTATCAGCATTCATTTAATGTGTAAACAGCTAGTAGCATCAACATTTGTACAGTGAATGGGTTCAGTGTCACAACCATTTAGATAAGTTTACTCCAAGACGTCCACTTCTAGAACAATGTCACAACCATTTAAATATGTTTACTCACAGAATAGTGTTTCAAAGCTATTGTAAACATATCACAGAAAAAAATTAGCAATTATTTTATAATACGTTCCTCCTCCTTCTCAGCATAATGTCATTATCATCGTTCTCGCTTTCTTCACAATGCTTGTTGAAATTTTCAAAATGTCTGTTTGGAAATTTAACGAGTTTCCATGTAATCTGGGACTAATAGATAAGTTCTGTGCATTTTCCATGTAGACTTACAAGATATTTTTTTCTCAGTTGGCAGAAATATTTGAACTACACAAAGATGCAAAGCGAATCGGAGGACAAGACAAATCTGACCAAGTACTTTCCTACGCCGCCACCGCTTAGCAATAGCAGCAGCAGCTGGTGTGACCAGATTCCCACTATTACTGACCATAGTGTCCAGCAAGAAGTCACTCGTCCTAAACAGACTGGAAATGGATCGGACCACGAACCACGCCGCACATCCTCCGAATCTTGTTTTGCGTCTTCTCTGACTAGTGCTATAAACGTACTTGATGACGTCAGTAATAGCACCGTCGACTACGCCGACGGAAATCACCGTGGTTACCAGCAGAGCAACACATCACAGCCATCAGCAGACGTCGCAGATCTGCAGTATCAAAACAATACTCTTCAAGCTTTAGATCTCAGTTCGGGTACTCGAGCACAAACAAGTGCGTCAAATATTGTTTACCTAGGACAGGAAACCGCTCATATAGGGTCTGGCGATGGTGTCGGATCTATTCCTATGGAGGCGGGAAGTCCACCAGGTAAATCTGAAGATTCGAGACCATTGAAGAAGAGAATAGAGCGATACAGGAAGGAATTCATCAACGGAAGGCCTTATGTCACAGCAGGTGATGTTCCGACGGGAACTTATCTCGAAGATGTGGTGTTCCTTACATCCCCAGAGAAGGCAGCAGAAGAAGAGGTTTTGTCTGGTAACTTGTCAAGGCATGCAAATGGGTATACCTCCACCGATCCAACTAGAGACCCTATCACCTCTCAAGGGATCGTAATAGATGTAGCACATGACTTTGTCAAATCGCTTAAATCGGGCGCAGTTATCACCGATCTTACTCCCGTAAATATGACAAACGTGAAGTCAATCCATATTGATGCCAAAGCTGTTGAACGTGCAACAAACCAGAACCGAGACAACAGTACAGAAAGAATGAGAGATACCGAAAAAGGTTTAGAAGTTGTGAATTACACTGAACCTTGTAAAGTCAATATAAAGGAAGAAGTGTTGGGTGATCACTAAATTTGCTCAGTGACGGTTTATTCAGAAGTGTTAGACATTTATTGACACCGTTTCCGTGCTAGTAACATGCATGGATCTTTGTGTCATTTTACATAACTTGTAACTTTACCGTTGTAACCTTATGACGTCACCTGTCATTAGATTGTTTCAATATTACACCCGTTTCTGGAATTCACATTTCTTTGTTTTCATTCTATGTTTCAATAAATGTTTCGAGTGCCACAGTCCCTTACCTGTAATCGAACAATCAACTTAAAAACAATTTACCGCGTTTTTTTTCCTCCGGTTGCCTCTGAGAAGCTAAAAGTCAAGTGATCTCCCTCACAAACATTATGTTAAAGTTTCTCAGTGCTCACTTGAGTTCGCCATCCAATGAAATTAAATTGAGAATACTCATCTTAATAATACCGGCGACGTTTTCAGATTAATTGTGCACGTCAAGGTACGTAGACACGTAGTCATCAAATCACCCGTTCATATCTGTATTTTCACGTTGATATCTGTATTTTCACGTTGATATCTGTATTTTCAAGTTAATATCTGTATTTTCACATTGATATCTGTATTTTCAAGTTGATATCTGTATTTTCACGTTGATATCTGTATTTTCAAGTTAATATCTTTATTTTCACGGTGATATATGTATTTTCACTTTGATATCTCTATTTTGATTTTGTAAGACCTAGAAAGCTATTAAGTAATGTTTCCCATCATCGCTCCTTTCGATTGGCGAACAAGAAACGTAATTCTTCCAAGTTTGTATGGAAACTTCGTATGGAAGAATTTGTGAATGAACTGAGCCAGTGAAAACTATTTCGTTCTACTGAAATTGATGAACTAAAGTTCGAGAAGGACGGAGTAAAGGCTGCACTGGCTATTATCGTATGTGTTTTTGTTCCAAGTTTTCAGGTTAGAGGTGGTAGATATAACTAGTAGACTTAAGTCTCAGAAGCTTTGCCAAAGCCTGATGCTTGCCATGTTTTAATTAATTAGAATGATGACACGGTTCAGAATATACATACGTACATCATGTTCTTTCCAACTTTTTAAAAATAATTAAATATTTAAAAAGGATTAAATCCATTGAATTTTGAGGCTAGTGCAACTCCTCATCTACATTTTAATATTTCTTGTGACCTTTCGACCCTGACTCGCCTGTTAAGTTTCAAAGCTTTGGGTCCCTAGCATCACCGCCGAGATCTAAAAGGACGAATCAGCTTTATTATGCAGTTTAATTGTGATCATTGTTTAGTACTACTGTATCTAGTTCTGTGCATAAAGGTTCTATGATATCATTTTACAATCATTTGTCAACGAGAAAAGACGCTATTTATCATCCGTGGTCACATATAATCTAGACATGACAGCTTGAACGGTAACATTGCTTGCTAACTGTTAATTAGGGTCAAAGAAATATATTTGTTTCTCAAGATAACGGAGTTTCCTCTTCAGTCATGACTGTGTCCTTAGACCAAATATTTCACTGAAATTGCTCTGGATAGCACACGACACGACGCTGCATGATGTTCAATTAAATAACCACCTAGTTTCAGGATACAGATTACACCATGTAAGTTTTTTGACGGTTAATCGCTGAGACAAACTAATATTTCTGATGTGATCATTTGTTGGCCTTTCCATATCCTTCCCATTTGTTATACGTTTCGGGTAGGATAGCGTGTCTTTGACACGCCGCTTAACGAAACACTAATGCCATTTATTACTCGCCTGCTACTCATCGACCGGTCCAAAAGTCAAGACACCACTACGACTTTGTTTTAGGAGTCGCACTTTAAATTAGGCGAGTGTAAAAAAGTACCAGTCGTACCTTGCGAGCATCGCCTCAGTCGCCAAACTTCCACATTCCTCTCTGGAGATGGCTTACCGAATTGCAATTTCAAGCAACGAGTCTGTTAAAATCGCCCTATATCTGTTATCCGTCTTTTAAATAATTCTTATCATCGCTAGTTGACAGTGGGGCTGATCATAACAACAAAATGGCTGACAGGGGGCCATGTTTGATTTTGACAATGAAAATTAGTTATCGCTATTCTCTATTACCATTAGCGACCTATAATCACTATTTCTTGACAGTAACTGGATGTTTTTTCTCGACTCATAAACAATGTCTAGAATTCTCTATATCTTGTACTGCTTTTAATTTCAATCTTCACAACCCTTCTTCTGTAGGAATGCATGCATGGATCATGGATTATGTCTTCATTTAGTCTGAAGCATCCTTGGCTTAAGAGGAATCAAATTTGTATAAATGGCGTGGCTCCCATAGGGGAAATAGAGGATTTTTTTTAAAAATCTGTAAAAATGCCTGCATTCTGTCCTAATTTGGTCAGATGCCTGATTTGGTAAAGAGAATCAATCTGTCCCCTGAGGCTGGAAGGGCAGGGCCCCATAGAACAAATACTTTAATAACATATCCTTCTTCAGCAGGAATTCTGTCCCAATTTGGTCTGAAACATTAGGTAAAGCGAACTCAATATTGCATAAATTGTGGCTCACGGCATTTTGCCAAACCTTGGCCAGAGTCCAATAGAGGAAATAGAGGAATTTCTTTTAAATCCCTCTATAGAAAAGCTTGGCTTCTGTCCCAATTTTGTCTGAAGCATCCATTGGTGAAAGGGAATCAACTGTTTGTAAATTGTAGGACTTGGCCGTTTGGGGCGGGGTCCACCAGGAAAATCTTTCTAATGTTTATGTAGTCCTTCCTCTGCTGGAAGAATATCAGGATTTAATTCCAATTTGATCTAAAGTACTCTTGGGTGAAGAAGATTTTAAAGAAAATAATTTGGCTGTCCCTCCGGGAAACAGACGGTACAGCCCAAGGGGGAAAGATATTAATCTTTAGAATTTCTTTTCCGTGAGCAACCTCAGATCAGTGGTAAAGGCCCTTGCCAATTGGCCAATCAAGACCTCTTGTAATTTCGAGACTAATCAGAAAAAGCAAAATGGCTGGAAAACACAATCATCAAGGATTCTGAAAGAGTTAAATTGTAATCACTATCTCTTAAGAACTTCTCAAATCTCAAATTCATTCATCGTTCAACTTTGTCCCTATCATAGTTGTACTTTATCAGAAAATAGCATGGAAACAAAATGGTTGACAGGCGACCATTGTTGCTATTTATTCAGAGGTTCTGTAAAATTTCTTACAATTAAAAGCAAATTTAAGAAACGTAGAGAAAAGATGCAACTTTTTAAGAGTATGTAATGATCATGGTGAGTACCAAGATCCCTCTGTGATCTCAGCTCTCGCTCGGTATGCTATTGATGAGATGCAAAAAGATAAAAACAATGTACATTAGTTGAAAATTCTTCAAGATTTCATTCTAACAAGTAATATGAACAGAGATCATCAACAGGGAAAATCATTCTTAAATGAAAACAAAGCATTAAAGATTTACTGTATTACTGGTTTAATAGCACAATTATTTGACCACCAATCATATCATTTGAGAATATAGGTGTAGAATACAACATACCACAAACAATTATTCCTGACACTGCAGTCCTTAAAAACAAGTCATCAGTTGCACTATACTTTCACAAGTGGATGTGACACAGTACAATCTTTCAGTGGCCATATAATGATACAATTCTGTTTTCTTGTAAAAGTGTCTGCAGTTAACTGATCAAGAATCAAATGCCAGGAAATATCAAAGCATTTTAAATACATTGCTGTATCATTATCAATATTCATCATAATTAATACCAAGAGATCATATCATAAACCTTAGATAAAGATTGTTATCTAGAAGTCACGTCAACTCATCACAACACAACTGGTAATCACAGACGAGTCATATTAAGCAAAGTTATCTCTCCAAAAAAAGAATGTAGAAGTAAAATATGGTTCATTAACTGAAGAAATACTGACTTGGTAGTCAAGTACGGTAGTAGTATAACCAGGTTTTACTGTAAAAAGACAGACTTAGTAGTGAAGTACGGTGGTAGTAAAACCAGGTTTTATGGTAGAAATACTGACTCAGTAGTGAAGTACGGTGGTAGTATAACCAGGTTTTATGGTAGAAATACTGACTTAGTAGTGAAGTACGGTGGTAGTATAACCAGGTTTTATGGTAGAAATACAGACTCAGTAGTGAAGTACGGTGGTAGTATAACCAGGTTTTATGGTAGAAATACTGACTCAGTAGTGAAGTACGGTGGTAGTATAACCAGGTTTTATGGTAGAAATACTGACTCAGTAGTGAAGTACGGTGGTAGTGCCCTATTTCTGATATCTGGAAAGTAGGATTGCGTAGTGTATCATTCTACTGCATGTAAACACTTCTGAAATGCAGGATCTGAACCCAGTTAACACACCCAGGAGTATACATGTGTTTGTATGTCTGACTAAAATTTGATGTAAAAAGAATAATTCTCATACATGAAACAGAAAAATTTATCACATTTTGCACTCAATGTGAAATCAAACTAAAAAACTTGTAAACAAAAGCAACTCCTTGTTGCAAGAATGCGAGCAAACATCAGCTTTGAAATATTTCTGATGTTTATAACAACTTCTTTGGTTTTCAGGAACTGTTCAGAAAGATACAATAATGTCAGTATCCTATTATACTTCCTTATGGAAAAATTTCCCTGGTTGGTAGCATCTTGCCATGGCTTCTTCTGGAATAAGCATGGCTAGTCCTGTGGGGGCAGCTGTGTCCAGTCAATAGGAGTCTTGCCTTTACCCTTCAGGTATGTGTTACATTTGGAAAAGTGTTTGCAGCCCATGAAGCCTCGGTGAGCAGAAAGAGGTGATGGGTGGACACCCTTCAGAACACAGTGCTTTTTCTGAAATGACAAGAAGTGGTGATATCTTTGAGGTTTAATATCGAGGTACAAAATATTTCAACTTTGAGGTACAAATTATTTGAACTTTGGGGCATGAAACATTTAAACTTTGAGGTTCAAATTATTTTACCTCAAGGTACAAATCAATTTAAATCTGAGGTACAAATTATTTCAATTCTGATGTACAAATCTTTTAACTTTGATGCTCAAATCACTTCAACTTTGGGGTATGAATAATTCTAATGTGCCCAGGTACATACTATTTCAACAAATCATTTTCATTTTGAGCTAAACAAATTTTTTCTTTGAGGTATAAATAATTTTAAACCATTAAATCTGCCTGATGTACATGTAGACAGATTAGAAACACACAGATACAAGTCTGAGGTTGTGAAGGTAGACTTATTTAATATTTTGCAAATATCTTTCCCCTGAGTTTTCAATATATAAATTTCAACCGCACACACATACATTTTTATAGATGTTCACAAATATATTTTATAGATTTACACTTACATTTTTATAGATGTTCACAAATATATTTTATAGATTTACACTTACATTTTTATAGATGTTCACAAATACATTTTTATAGATGTTCACACATACATTTTTATAGATGTCACACATACATTTTTATAGGTGTTCACATATACATTTTTATAGATGTTCACATATACATTTTATAGATGTTCACATATACATTTTTATAGATGTTCACACATACATTTTTATAGATGTTCACACATACATTTTATTGATGTTCACACATACATTTTATAGATGTTCACATATACATTTTATAGATGTTCACATATACATTTTTATAGATGTTCACACATACATTTTTATAGATGTTCACACATACATTTTATAGATGTTCACATATACATTTTATAGATGTTCACACATACATTTTTATAGATGTCACACATACATTTTTATAGATGTTCACATATACATTTCATAGGTGTTCAAATATACATTTTTATAGGTGTTCATATATACATTTTATAGATGTTCACACATACATTTTTATAGGTGTTCACATATACATTTTTATAGGTGTTCACACATACATTTTTATAGATGTTCACATATACATTTTTATAGGTGTTCACACATACATTTTATAGGTGTTCACACATACATTTTCATAGGTGTTCACATATACATTTTTATAGGTGTTCGCACATACATTTTATAGGTGTTCACATATACATTTTATAGATGTTCACATATACATTTTTATAGGTGTTCACACATACATTTTATAGGTGTTCACACATACATTTTTATAGGTGTTCACACATACATTTTTATAGGTGTTCACACATACATTTTATAAGTGTTCACATATACATTTTTATAGGTGTTCACACATACATTTTTATAGATGTTCACATATACATTTTATAGATGTTCACATATACATTTTTATAGGTGTTCACACATACATTTTATAGGTGTTCACACATACATTTTTATAGGTGTTCACATATACATTTTTATAGGTGTTCACATATACATTTTATAGATGTTCACATATACATTTTTATAGGTGTTCACACATACATTTTATAGGTGTTCACACATACATTTTTATAGGTGTTCACATATACATTTTTATAGGTGTTCACACATACATTTTATAGGTGTTCACATATACATTTTTATAGATGTTCACACATACATTTTATAGGTGTTCACATATACATTTTATAGATGTTCACATATACATTTATAGGTGTTCACACATACATTTTATAGGTGTTCACACAAACATTTTATAGGTGTTCACACATACATTTTATAGGTGTTCACACATACATTTTTATAGATGTTCACATATACATTTTTATAGGTGTTCACATATACATTTTTATAGGTGTTCACACATACATTTTATAGGTGTTCACACATACATTTTTTAAGGTGTACACATACTTTTTTATAGGTGTCAAGCTTTGAAAATGAACTCTACAAATATTAAATCTACAATTCTTCAGAACGTTCAATTCATGAGGACAGCCCAAATTTCAGGGAGAATAAAAAGATATGATAAAGTAACAAAAGTTTTTAGACAACTGAAAATATTCACTATTTGAATGACATCCCTTGGCACAAGATTAAAATGATGAGGCATTTTCAATCCCCCTCTATAAATATGAAAAAAAAAAAGAAAACAAATAAAAAATAAATAAATAAAAATTGTCTAAGCTCCCCTAAACCCGTAACAGCTGAAACTATCTAGAATAAAAACGATGAAACAATTGACACGTAGATCCGGATTTAATTGTCCCAGCTTATGAAAGTCATAACTAGTTGTACACCACCAGGAGACCAGATCAATTCCACATACTACACGGGTATGGCCTTGTTTACCTAGGTATATACATGTATGTTTACTATGTGAAGTAGAATTCTGGTTACGGTAGATGAACATACCTAGGGCTTACTCACTTTAACTGTAAACTATGTACACAAACTGAAAGTGAGCCTGAATGTATGCAGTTAGTCTGCTATAAGGCTTGGAAATCTACCGGACTGGTATATTTCCCTTCCCAAGCAACTTACAGGTACATATATTATCAGTATTTTATCATTATTTTGCAATGTTTCCATCAGACTGGCACAATCTAAGTACAACTAAATGCCATTGCATATCAGTATTTATAAGGACAAATTGATGTCTAGAGTATATACTATCTGTGTAGTTTGTACAGGTTTCAGTAACATGTATGTAGGTCATGTTATTGGTTATTGTTATTGGTGTATGCTGACACCAATTGTCGGTGGTGGAGCTCCGACTTTAAGTACACATAAATGTAGGTATGAGGCATTTGGGAAGACCTGTAGAAACTGTCAAGGTCTGTTAAAATCCCCAGGACTGTATCAGTGTTAAATAAAATCCCCAGGACTGTATCAGTGTTAAACAAAATCTGCTTTTACTACTTTCGTAGACCAGTAGAAACTCTCAGGGTCTGTTAAAATCCCCAGGACTGTATCAGTGTTAAACAAAATCTGCTTTTACTACTTTCGTAGACCAGTAGAAACTCTCAGGGTCTGTTAAAATCCCCAGGACTGTATCAGTGTTAAACAAAATCTGCTTTTACTACTTTCGTAGACCAGTAGAAACACTCAGCGTCAGTGTTAAACAAAATCCTCAGGACTGTATCAGTGTTAAACAAAATCCTCAGGACTGTATCAGTGTTAAACAAAATCTGCTTTTACTACTTTCGTAGACCAGTAGAAACTCTCAGGGTCAGTTAAAATCCTCAGGACTGTATCAGTGTTAAACAAAATCTGCTTTTACTACTTTCGTAGACCAGTAGAAACTCTCAGGGTCTGTTAAAATCCTCAGGACTTTATCAGTGTTAAACAAAAAAGGCTTTTACTACTTCAGTAGACCCAAAGGAATGCTTAAGGTCTGTTAAAATCCTCAGGAGTGTATCACTACTATACAAAGATAGACTTTCTGAATTACAAAATGTATCAAATATATATCAAAACTTGATATTCTCAGCTTTGTTTGGATAGGGGCTCAAGACTGACCATTGCAAATAGACTTTTTTTTATAATGTAGTCCCTTCCTTTAGCATCCAGGGGTTGGAGGTTGGGGTTTGGAGGGTAAATAAACTGTTTTAGACAATTTCTAAATAAATGAGAAGCAATACGGATGTTTTGTATTCAGCAACCCCATATGTCTTCCCTCTGAATATGAGCCATTTGCTGTGGCTAGGTTTTGATCCTCACTGTAAGCTGGTAATGACCCAACAGCACCATCATAAAAGTTTTTGAGGTACAAAATAATTTACTTAGAACATGCAATGTAGGATGTTGGGCAATGGCATTCACAACAGATATGAGTGACACACCTGACCATCAGATTACTAGATAATTGTCCATGAAAACATGCAACCTGATAAAGGTTACTTATAGAGAAACCTGTGACATAGTCTGAACTATTGTTTACATCCTAATCCTGTTTTGTTACAGACCTGACTAAGGCCATGGCATGTTCCTGTAGGGAGCTCTCCATACTGCTATCAACGTACCTGGACAGGAGAGTGATCGGAACACAGAGGAATATCAACAATAGGAGAAAGGTCATGGCTATTGAAGAAACAATACATAATAAAGGCCAAAACATCAGCACATTTCTGTGTGGGGACGCATCTGATGGCACCAATGTACCAGGCTTGAATAGTGATATCTTGATTGTTTACAATGATGTGATGGTTTTGTCTCCTGAACACAACGTTCCTCCGACAGATAAAACGACACTCACCATAAACGAAGATGACAGTCGACCTGGGTACGTAGCTCTACAACTAACACAAACAGGAAAGATGTGTAGTACAGTGCTACAAAACTCATTTGTTCATGTTGGGAACGCTGTATTTGTGTCAAGCGACATCTTTCAGGAACAAACCACCATCCATCACAGTGACATGGGTTTGCCAGGTAAATCAAATGTACCAAGAAGTACCCAGATTAAAACAGACTACCTGCACAGCTTTCAATGTAACAGTTGGCCTAAGAGGGCAAAAGAATGGGAAAGGCGTATACGTCTGTCTGGATGGCCATCACAAACTTTGATTGACAGAATTGTTCAAAAAGGTTGTCATCTTGTCCCGATAAGGGAAAGATTTTTTATGGATAAAACGTCGCAATGGAAGATATCATTTGCATCTGCAGAAAGATTTTTAATTCATTCCTTCAGCAATGTTCAGTTGAAAGTTTATTGTTTAATGAAATATTTTTTTGAAGAAATTAGAGATACCCTGACAAAAATAACTGGAGAAGACAGTATCCTACCATCTGATTCCTTAAAAACAGTCATGTTTTTTGCATTAGAAAATGCTCATCAAAATGTGTGGCAAGAACAAAATCTATTTTACTGTTTCTGGTTTTGCTTTAATATTCTGCTATCATTTGTCAAGACAGGACACTTGCCCAACTATTTCATTCCAGCCAACAACATGTTCCTGGGAAAGGTAAATCATCAAAACAGAAAGAAACTCTTTCATATTCTAAATTATTTCCATAAGAATAAGTTACTTTGTTTATCATTCGGAAAATTTTTTCAACCACCTTTATTGGAAAGGATTTGTAATTCAAAAACACAAAAGGAACTGAAGTGTTCACAACATGTAAGCGAAGTCGAGTATCAAGACGATGCAAGCATCTTTTTCGGATCAGTGTCTGTCTCAAATCAGTGCACCTCTATGAGACCAGCGATGAGTTTACTCATGAAATCACAGTCAGAGGTGGAGGAAGCCATTGCATATGGATATACACTAAGGAACATCTCTTTATTTGCACAGCATGATTATTGTCACCACATAGCTGGATCTTCACACAACAAGACCAGATACAAAAGGACAAGAAAATGTAGACACCAGATAATACTTTGTGCTGCTATGGGAACATGTACTGAACTCTTGTACTTAGCAACATTTTATTTCCTGACAGGCAACTATTCTAAGTCTCTAGAGATATGTAGAAATGTCTTGTCACAGCCTTCTTATTACACAGAGGGAACCACAGATCTACCACCAAAACAAAGAATATCATATTTACAGGAATACTGTGGAAAAGGTTACACATTAATATACAAACTTAAAAAAACACTGACAAAATCAATTGGTTTTGGAAAAGAAAGTCTGTTTCTTCCTTGTCTTCAACCAGAGGTTGTAAAGTGTCCATCGGGCCTGTACATACCCCCACTACCCTACACCATCTTTCTATCCTTCCTCTGCTGTAAGGAACTAGGAGACATCAAAGGATATGAAGCCGCTCTACACAGTCTGATTGTAGTGAAATATGATGATCTACAGGGAGCACACAGACACTGGATAGTTCACACACTCCTGGGACTCTGCTATGAAACTTTGGATGACCATACACGAGCTGTCCGAGCTTACATGGAGTCAGCACAAACAAAGACAAGATACCATGACTTCAATCCTGCCCCAGAGAGAATAGAGGCTCTACAGAGGTTAGACACTGGATAGCAGAAAAAAAACTAGATGTCTAGCTAACAAGCTAGCACACTGTAGATAACTGAGACTCTACAGAGGTCGGACACTGGATAGCAGAATAGATTTGATGTCTAGCTAGCCAGCATACTGTTAGTGACCACTGACCACTACAGAGAATTGAGGCTCTACAGAGGTCAGACACCTGATAGCAGAATAAATTATCCTCGGTAGATGCCTAGCTAGCACACTGTATTGTTAGTGACCACTGACTGCTAGTTATACTCGTCAGATTATGTTAGGCATGTTCAAGAAGGAACATTACCGATTGGCACTTTATTTTTGATATTTCGTGATTTTGATGACACTCTTAGCTCCTCTCAATGTGTAATAAGTTACTGTGATGGAGACATTGTGTATTATGGGACTTTTAAGGATGTGGTTGAACCTGTTGATGTCAAATTCAACATCCACTTGTATCCATTGTCCATCAGATCTAATATAAGAATCATTGTAGCGTATCAAATCTCCAATACATTTACTCTCCGATAAGGAATTCTTAACATGGAGTTGGCTGCCTGATTAAATGACCTTTGCATTATCAATTTGACCAAAATGTTTTCGTGTCTTTTATTATAAAACACGGGCTTAAGGTTCTAAAACTTGACATTGGTGATAATATCCATTGTAAGGTACTAACTCATAACCTATGTTTAACTAGAAGTAAAAAAATGTGAAAAGAGGATTTATATGGGAAAACTTATGAAAAAAGCAGTATAAATTGTATTATCATTCGATACTGCACAACAGCAGTGTAGTTTTAATCAATTTAGCTTGCTTCTGGAAGTTTGTAATTGGAAAAAGATTTAATGACTTTTTTGATAAATTACAATTACCCTTTTTGGAGTTTCTTAATTTAGATATAATCATTAAGTTTATGTCAAACCAAGGAAAATGTGACTAAACATTTGAAGACTTATCCATTTGCATGATGTTGATGATGTTGATGTTGTGTATATACATGTTATCCTTCCCATCATATACACTAGTAATGATAACAAATCATGATTTCAATAGACCAGAAACATTGATAATGAAGATTTCTAACTTGATGAAAAACCTGAACAGCAACTGTTTAATGGCATACACATGTATCATTGGTTTCTTAAATGAGAGCTGATGTTACAAATGGTAATTGAGGATGAAATATACTTACAAAAGTTTTTCAATAAGTACAAATCAAAGTGAAAGTACCTTTTAACTTGTATGTATATGGCAAAATATAACATCCTAGATTATTTATTTCACATCTAAAACGTATTTATATGATATCATTATAAGCCTGACTTGCCACAATAATTTATATTATCACAACAGCCTTTTATCATTGGTCAGTTCACTTGGAGTGGTTGATCTGTTAGGCTTAAGATTTCAGTTAAATGTTGATATTTTAGGCTTCAGGTTTCAATTAAATGTTGATATTTTTGGTTTCTGGTTTCAGTTAAATGTTGATATTTTAGGATTCTGGTTTCAGTTCAATGTTGATCTGTTAGGTTTCATGTTTCAGTTCATTGTCAATCTAAGATTTTTATTCAGTTCAATGTTGATCTGATAGGTTACAGGATTTCAATTTAATGTTGATCTGTAAGGTTTTAGTTAAACATTGATCTGCAAGGTTTTAGTTCAATGTTGATCTGCTATTTTTCAGTTCAATGTTTTTAGCTAGGTTTCAGTTCAATGTTGATTTCCTAAGTTTAGTACAATGTCATAATATAAGACAACAAATCAATGGAACAAAATTCACATCAATATTATAACAAAAATAAAATTAAATATAATTCCAATTTCACATGAATATTATTATTGCAAAAATAAATTATCATTCCTGATTTTTTTTAATCATTATTAAAACGGTTTCTTCTGATAAACATTTTCCCTGTATTCCATCCATGTAGAATATTTGATCATACCACATCTAGGTATTGAGAAGTTTCTTGAAATATGGGTCAGTCTAACTCTTTTTGGCCCAACCTATCAATCCCTTAGGACCGGATCTCAACCAAGAATTTATTGATACAAGGCTGCATATCGTATTTCATCAAAATCTGTTCATCTTTACTCAAAACTATTGTGTTCACAAGTTCCACTGGGAATGAATTATAAAGGGTCACAACTGTCAGTTACGATCAAATCTGTTCCATTTATTCAAATTCTTCCTCAGATCTCGTATATATAGGGCTGTATACAAAGTCATCAAAATCTGTTGATATTTATTTAATTTATTGTGTTTACAAGATTCCATGGTAATAAAACTGCAAAGGGCCATAACACTGTTTTGGTATGAAGGTTTTACCTGGTCTATACAAGCTCCCTTTTTCTGTGCATATGACCCCCACAAAATAAACACCAGCTCTGTTTGACTTTTGTTGAGCCATGATATGACAGCATCAGTGAATTTCTCCCAGCCTTTATCTTTGTGAGAGTTGGCCTGGTGTTCACGCACCGTCAGACAGGAATTCAGTAGAAGCACACCTTAAATAGAATCACAAAACAACAGATGTACCAGAAAGTGATGTTATATCCAGAACTGGGTCTCTTGATTAAAGAGAAAAGCAATATAAATATTTAAAATTTTAGCAACCTAGACCCAGCTTTGACCATGTATATAGGTCAAGGTCATTCATGTGAACAACCTTGGTACCCATTATCCAGGCATGCTTTTGCTCCAATAGTAAGAACTCTGAACTCTTGGTTATTAAAAAGCCATGAAAAAGACAATTTGACCCCTGTGACTTTGAAAAGTCTAAGTTGCTCCTTTTAACAGTCTTAAGAATTCTTCATTGCAGCAGGATAAGGGCCCTATATCATGACCAAGGACCTTATGTTTATTAAGATATAGTTGTTTGAAGGGAAAAGTTGACACCAGACAGACACTGCTCCTTTATACTTAAGCTCACTTGCCATTCGAGAAGATGAGCAAAAAACCTGATCAGTGTACTGTGACCATGCTGGTGGAATCCTTTTGTTTCACCTACCTTGTTCAGCCCAGCCTATCAGTGTACCATGACCAGGGTGCTGGAATCCCTCTATATCAGATATTAGCTCCTTATACATGTTCTCTAAGCTGTAACAAACAAGATAAACTATCCAGTTTGATTGGATGGCTATGTCTTAGGGAGGATAGTTTGTGTTCTGTTGAGTTCTGCAGTGGTCCACAGTCTGATCCCAATCAGTAGAGTGTAAGTATAGTAAATCTGCAGTGGTCCACAGTCTGATCCCAATCAGTAGAGTGTAAGATTAGTAAATCTGCAGTGGTCCACAGTCTGATCCCAATCAGTAGAGTGTAAGATTAGTAAACCTGCAGTGGTCCACAGTCTGATCCCAATCAGTAGAGTGTAAGATTAGTAAATCTGCAGTGGTCCACAGTCTGATCCCAATCAGTAGAGTGTAAGATTAGTAAATCTGCAGTGGTCCACAGTCTGATCCCAATCAGTAGAGTCCTTTATCATCCCTTAAAAACTTTGTCACAGTCGTAGGATAACACAATGCACCAATAAAAAGGACTTAACCTTCTTACTGAGACTAAAGAGAATTTTCATGCAAAATTTGTAGAGTGCAAGAACTGAAAAAGTCTAGGCTCTGATCCCAGTCAGTAGAGTGTAAGATTAGTAAATCTGCAGTGGTCCAGAGTCTGATACCTAGGAAAGACACAGAAAATCAATTACCTCCCTTTTATATAATGGAGGAACTTGGGAAGTATTGAATCAAATTCTAGCCATTACAGAGAATTTCTCTTTAGCTGTGTTTTAGTATTTAAATCTACTAAGCCACAGGTTTGGCACCTAGAATGACCATGGTATTTACAGTCAGTAGGGTTGTACATATATAGAGGTAATTTCTACTATCTCACCTTGGTGGTGGTTTCACTCCTTTCTGTACACTGAAACACAGACCTGTAAAATAACACAAATGTCAGAATGAAATCACTCTTCATTGACGAAATATTGATACTGAGCTGCTCAAAATGTTTCATATAAATCTTTTCCTATCTACTTTCATGTTCACAAGGTCAAATAGTAAGGCAATTGCGAAGGGCCATACCTCAGTAACTTAAAATTGAATCTGTCCCATTGTGTAAAACACACGAGATCTTATTGATAGAAGGCTGCATACTAAAGTTTCATCAAAATCTATCCTTATTTACTCAACTTAAGGTCATGTTAACAAGAAAAGCAAGATGCCCAATGACATACCTATAGTCAGGTGACCTAACATGTTCTTACCACTTCAAGGTTTTGGTATGACTGCAAAAATTTGAACCATTTGAAATCAAATATTTATTGATTTAATCTATAACTTACTGTGAGCTTATTGTGGTTGGATCTATAACTTACTGTGAGCTTATTGGGGTTGGATCTATAACTTACTGTGAGCTTATTGGGGTTGGAGCTATAGCTTACTTGGAGCTTATTGGGGTTGGGTCTGTAGACCTATCATGAGCTTGCTTTGGTCAGGTCTGGTCTAGTCTGTAGACCAATCATGAGCTTGCTTTGGTCAAGTTTGGTCTGGTCAGGGGTCAGGTCTATAGACTTACCATGAGCTTGTTCCGGTCAAATCTGGTCTGATTAGGTCTGTAGACATACCATGAGCTTGTTCTGGTCAGGTCTGATCTGGTCTGGTCTGTATACTTACCATGAGCATGTTCTGGTCAGGTCTGATCTGTCAGGTCTGTAGACTTACCATGAGCTTGTTTTGATCAGGTCTGATCTGTCAGGTCTGGTGGGGTCTATAGACTTACCATGAGCTTGTTTTGATCAGGTCTGGTCTGTAGACTTACAATGAGCTTGATTTGATTAGGTCTGGTGGGGTCTATAGACTTACCATGAGCTTGTTTGATCAGGTTTGGTGAGGTCTGTAGACTTACCATGAGCTTGTTTTGATCAGGTCTGGTGGGTCTGTAGACTTACCATGAGCTTGTTTTGGTCCATGGTATGGATCCTGTCCCAATATCACAACCTTCACCTATAATATAGACATTGTGTTAGACAAAACAGAGTCAGACAATGCATATAATGGCTGAACCAAGAAATGCTCACAAGGCAACGTATGATTATGATAATTCGCTTCAAACAATGTGTTAAAAGTTTTCCAAAGTTTAAGTTAATATCAACGCTGAATGAGTCATATATACCCAGCAATAACCCAGTAATACACCAATACACTAATTCTTTCTACATCTATGTAAACTTACAGACTAAGTCATATCTAACCCACCAATATACCTAGACATCTAATTCTACATCTATGTAAACTTACAGATTAAGTCATATCTAACCCACAAATATACCTAGACATCTAATTCTACATCTATGTAAACTTACAGATTAAGTCATATATAACCCACCAATATACCTAGACATCTAATTCTACATCTATGTAAACTTACAGTCACCAATATACCTAGACATCTAATTCTACATCTATGTAAACTTACAGATTAAGTCATATCTAACCCACCAATATACCTAGACATCTAATTCTACGTCTATGTAAACTTACTGAGTCCAATGTGCAATACTGTGTCCAGGAGAACACTTGGTTAGCAGGTGGATATATTGTGTGTTTAGCTCTCTCTGCCTCCACAAACTTTGTCAGCTAAAATATAACACATTCATTATTCATGTTCCAAACACTTAAATTGTATCAGAATAGTTTCACTTTTTCTAAACAATCATTGTCCTTAAAAAAACTCATAGAATATCAAAGTGTTACGATTTAAATGATGCATCAGACCCATTTGGTGATGGTTATCCTAGAGTATGGTACTTATACATCATCAAACAGTCAAATCCATCTCCTGATACCAAAATGATCAAGAAATGGATTACTTCACTCGCCTTTTATTTACTAATGAGGTAACAGAGGGTATAACCATATAAAGCTAGTAGGGACAAGATGATGCTGGTGTTACTTCAAATTCAAAGTTCTATTTATATAAAAGACAAAACAATACAGGAAACTGAAAAAACTATCACTACTTTGCAACAATTTACAAGAAACAGATAAAGAATTTAGGTAATTTGACGCATTAATATTCTTCCAAGGAGGGTCAATGTACAGGAACTGACCTTGAAACTGATCACTATGGGATGTGTAGTAGTTTCATTACTGGAGATGACCTTGACACTGGTCACAGAGGTCTATGTACTGGAACTGACCCTGACACTGATCACTATAAGGTTTATGTTGTGGTGCCTACCTTGATACCGAGAGTCTATCTACTGTAACTGAAATGGACAGCTCACTAGAGTTTATTTCTGCAGCTGACCTTGACACAGATCACTAATGTTTATTACTGGAGCTGGTGCATTGACTTAGATACATTTTGGTTTACAGACCTTTGATAGAATTTCAAACTATTTTCAGACAATAACAGACAACCAATTAAATACAGGTCCTTTATCACTCATCTAGCTTTGTTCGACTGAAATTAATTCATTCAATCCAAAGAAAAAGGATTTTTTTAAGGTTTATATTGATTTCTTAATTGGGTCCAATACCTATACCCCAGAGTGTCAACAAAACCACTGATACAAGTTTCCTTCACCAAAGAATTCTTCAGATATAACTGGGACAGAAACCTGATATTCTTATAGACAAAATAAGGATTTTAAAGAATTTGCACCTACTTACCCAATAATGCCTCAAAAATCCTGCCCCAGGGGGCCAAGACCAATCGTTTATGTAAATTTGATTCCCTTCACACAGGAATGGTTTAGACTAAATATGGGCCAAATCAAATCATTCCTATAGCAGAAGTAATATCTTACAGAAATTGTTCTATTTCCCCTTTTAGACTTGCCCCGCTTGGCCGAGAGGGGGCTGAAACCCATCGTATATACAAAATTGCTTCCCTTCCTCAAGAATGCTTCAGGTCAAATTTAGGCAACAACTGCTAAGTTTTTCAAGACAAGTAGCAATTTGTTTAAAAAAAAAGCTGACAAACCAGGTAAGCTAATAATTATTTTTCATTTTTCTCAGAGAGTTGAAAAGCCATACAAAAATCTGGAAAGCCATGGAATTAATTCATTAAGATATATCAGGTATGCACTGTATCTGCAGCACAGTTGTATTAGGATCATGCGTAACATTTGCTTGAAATTTAATTCATCCAGATATAAAAGATATTAAATGATTAAGTATTACCTCTAGGAAATAATTCTTTGAAAATTCTTTCTCCAATGCATTTTTCCAGGTCTCCCCAAAGTTGACGACAAGACCTTTAGAGTTGGCAGTTTTAGAATGAAGCTTTGCTATGGCTTTTATTCTATTCTGTTCCATTCGGGCCTTCTGTTCTGGTGACAAAGCTGTGGATGTACCATCTGCACTTGACTTTGTTTCTGGAGTCAATTCTTGCTTCTCTGTTTTGGTCTTCTTAGATGGTGTAATATTCTACAATTTGAACAAGATATTGACAAACAAAAGAAACCTAACCATCCAATTTTAAGTAATATAGTAAATATTTACAAATTTTGTTGAAGTAACAGCCATTATAGTAAGTTAAAGATGAACAACTGTTTTATAAGACAACTCTGTCAAATAACCACTATATGTAGTAATGATCACTTTGACAAGGGAAGTCAATTAAGTACTGCGGAGGAGGAAAGGTATGGAAAAGGAATACATAGCACCAAAGGAGTCATGTTTGGACAGTGTCTCTTTAAACCATTGGAGTCTGCAATCATATCAATGACAGGTCAGAAGCATTCCCACTTCAATAGAAGATGCCTTTAAAGTCATATTGATATTTATTCCTGGAGTTTTTGGCCCTAGAGTCACTTTTTTTCTATTGTGCAGCTCTGAAATGTATGAAAATATTTCTAAGAAAGCAAATAGGAAGTTTGAGGGAAGCTGGTCAATTTGAAAGTGATCGGCATGGACTTGGATATGGGTAAGGCAAAAATACTAGTTATTTTTCAAAGATCCAAGAAAACACCAACATTTTGAATCCGTCTCTGTTATATTGTTATTACATATATATATATATATCCTTTTGTGTTATCACACATGACGTCATGGCGACATGGAGTTATCTACACGGTGTTGTCACCAAGGAAATTCAGAATACATAATTATATTTATATCAGTCCAATTAAATGTTTCAAGAATACTTGCAAAATAATTATGTCACAAAATACATAGATCTAATTTCGAATGCATATTACAAATGAATGAACTAGTCACGATTTTGAGTGTGTGCAGTACTTAGTTTGATTATAAAGTTGATTTTATTTTGACTATTGTGTGTTTACTTCGACGACCCAATGTGCCGCTGATGTGTGCCTGATGTAAACATCAATACCTGTTCGTCCTGTGTCATTTCTGTTGAACGCTTATTGGGTGTTGGTCCAGTCTTAAAAAATGCTGAAATTTTAGATTGACCTATCATAACTGGTATTTTTGCCAACTTTCCTGTCTGATGGAATGGAGACTGTAATCTTGTAAACATAAATATCGCCGCTATTCGTCTCCCGCGCTTGATGGTAATGAGGCTTCTTTCTGTGCACATGCGCGTTACCAACCTGGGGCACTTTCATTTTTCCGGTCGTAACGGCACGGAGGAGTAACAATTTCTTTCCGCATAAAAGACCGCATGTTATCTATGTAAACTATGATATAAGTTTTTGAAAGTATCAAGTACATAGTTACTTGTGTATCATGATTTACATGTATCTGATAAAGTGGCTACATTCTCAAATAAAGGTTTATGTTTTTTCAACTCGCTTTACTCATAAAACAATGACCGAGAGCCTGCTTTTTTCTATTAACAACATATTAAATTTAATGACTTGTGTTTTATTCCTGAAAGCTGAAAAAATATCGCCAATACAGATCAAACAACGCCTTCAAATTAGAATTAGGCGAACTTTTCATGTCTGCTTGAAATGACCATATACAGTTGTTGAAGACATGCCGCGCATGCGTAGATTTCTCGTTCCATGTGAAGATTTTTTTACAATAGATTATCAGAGACGTATGTAACGTGTTATATACGTCGCTGAGATTATATAACGGCATTTCAGAAAAAAAATATAGATATATCGTTGAGTTTAAACATATTTTATTGCCAAAATAAATTTGAACAAGGGAATTGGGCACAAGTTATTGCAACGTATTGGAGCCCTCTCCCATCATACATTTTCAAATACAAGTAGATACCTTTTACGGATAATGTCGTGGAGGACAGAAGGACACCCCTCCGTGGAGGACAGTCAAAGGGAGGGAACTCCCTTCCGTCCTCCTTCTACATATAGTCTATACGCCCTCCTTCTCCACGGAGTACATGCTTATAAAGATATAGGTTTAAACATATATTATACATATTAAGCATTTACACACAAACATAAATACATCATCGTATAAGAATCTTTTAAAGCCTTTTGCTGGATTTAATGAAATTTTGTACATGTGTAAAGACAAAATAGTTTAGGTCCTCAGAAAGATCAATACTACCAAACAAAAGAAGTTCTAAATTCAAATCTACTTCAAATTCAGCCAAATTATGAAACAAATGCGTCTTTCATTTCTGAAAGTTTGACACTCAAAGAAGAAGTGAAAGGCATTCTCACAAGGATGTCCACAGGAGCAAACTGGATTTTCAGCAAATTTACTCGATAAAGATCGTATTTAAGGGAACTACAACTGTGTCTAAGTTTAGTATGTATTATGTTTAACTTACGTTCACCATAACTAAAATAGATAGGTGGGGATTGTTGTGTATTTAAAGTAAGTGAGGTTTTAAACAAATTTATGGAAGGCAGTGACCGTACAGAGAAATCGAACAAATTCCAGCTACGAAGTGTAGAAGGTATAAAAGAGAGGTTTGTAAGAGAAAGCCCAAATAGAGGAACTCTATAATCATTGTTATTTCTAAGATTGTATCTCTTATTACCTGCAACAATAGGTGGCAAGAGAGTGTTTAAATTATCTGGAGTTAGCTTGTTATGCATTTTAAATAAAAGTTGAAGTTTTCTTTCATTTTCGACGATTCGAAAGTGTATCTAAACCAGTTTCAAAATATAAATCTTCTATACGTGCATAAGAAGGAAGGCCAGTTATAATACGAGCAGCTTCTCTTTGGGCTTTCTCTTAATTATCTGATTCAGTATTAGTGCAACCGTCCCAAAATTCACACGCATACTCTAAAATTGGTAAAATAAAAGTTTTGTAAATTTTTAAGAGACTGTTTCTATTTAACAAATATTCCAACCTTCTTAAGGCATTGGTTTTCTTCATAACAGATATATATGTAGCATTGATATGAACCCCCCTATATATATATATATAGGTGAAAATTAGTTGTGTCATTTTTTAGTTGAAATTTACACATGAATCCCTTTCATAGTCTTATCAATTTTTAACAAAACGACTGTTTTGACAACTTCAGTGTGAGATAAAAGCAATATTGTGTATAAATTTCTAAATGTATGCCTCTGACTATCAAGTATAGTAACTTTCCAACACATTGACATATGGCTTGACAAACTTGAATTAAAAATTAGTTGTGTCATTGTTTAGGTGAAAATAACACATACATGTAATTTCAGTTCATAGTCCCAACGCTGTACATGTAAACACGGCATCACTGTACGTGTATCGATGAGTCATTAAGACGGACTGCTGTTTATAGATTTCAGATTTTATTTCTCACTCAGACATACAAACGGTATGTTACAGGAGGCCAAAACTGATAGCAATTCTTCACGTGGCGGACAAGTATCATGAAACATTAAAATACGTACATCTAGACGTTTTTCAAGCTTTTTCAAGATTTTTAAAAAATTGATAAAACTTTAACTTTACAAATTAAGAATAATCCATGCATTTTATTTAGTCTAGAATTCACACAATAATAATTAGGGATAAATATATCTCTAATTCTTTTGATCGATGTATGCTCACGTTTAAATAAATAATGAAATTCATTACCGATATTATTACTACAACATATATTACAAGTTCTGTTTTCCTTAGGTATTCCGATCCATCTACCAGTTTCCATTGGTAGATTTGTATTTGACGTTCTAAACTTAACAATAATCTGTCTTTCTCTTGGTTTTAGTATCGAAAAGTCTTTTTTCCATCTCGAAATTCAACTTCATTATAGAATATGTATTTCCACGAGAGGAATTTTCAATATCATTACTTGACCCATTTTTTAATAAACTGATCTTTTAATCTTCGCTTTACAATAAGTTTAATATAATCTGACATAAATGTACCTACTTTTTGATAATCCCAGAGAAAATTAATACAAGTTTCTATCGGTATATTAGTGAGGAATAAAATGTACGAGTTCAATAATCAATTTCTAATCAATGTTCATCTTTTCGATAGTGTAAGTGGTTACGATAAGATATAGTTAACCGTAGATGTTGTAGACCCTTTCCGATCCGAATCCTTGATCAAGTGTTTTTAACTGTTAATCTTCAAATTTTAATTGTTCTGTTCAAATGTATTTTCAAATTCTAGATCTTCTCGCATTTTTAGTTGTTTTAACTAAAGTAAGGAGTGTCAGATGATTTCTTCGTATATTGAATCTGTGAAATCACAAAGGACATAGAGTCGGACGATAAGAGATTAGCCCACTTGTACCTGTCCAGGTAAATTACTGAGGTTTACTGGCGCGTCCTTCGAAATAACTGACCTTATGAACTCATATAATAAAGTGTGATGTTTTAATTCAAAAGATCTTGTTAAACTGAGTTGTAACACTCTGATTTTTTATAATAATCATTGAAGGTGGTTATTTTTTGTTTGTGATTTTGAACATGGATATTTATGCTATCACGGATTTAAATTCAAAACGAGTCCGATATGTACCGAACTATTACGGACTAGCAGATGATACCTATGTCACCATGACTGTACCGGTCTTCCGAGTAAAAGAGTACATACTAAGTCCGAACTAGTAAAGAGTATAATTCGATAAAATTACTCATCCATGTCTGGCCCCATTCTACATGTGGTCTCTCGTGCCTTCGACTCGATAACGCTAAGGGGACGTAACCCATGGTATCTCTTATGTAGTAAATTCTAGTACCGAATTATAAATATACATTTATGTTTTACTAGTGACTGATGGAAACTGATGAATGCACCAACTCCTCTACAAGATTACATCCAAATACCGTGTTATAAATAAGTCAAAGATCACTAGACTCTTGTAGTTACTTTCTGAAGTTCCAATAACAGAAAGTTATGGAAACTGATTAATGCACCAATTTCTCTATTACAAGATCACATCTAAATACCTTGTTATAAATATACTAGATATTACTAGAGACTTATATAAACAATTTTTTCCTTGGTAAGTTATTAATGGAAACTGGTCAAAATATCGTGTCACCAATACAAGGGAAATAACTCCTACTGACAAAGCGCTACCAATCTCCCATCATCCGATGCTACAATTGCCGGAATTTATATTCTCAGTGCCTCCAGCTTCCCATACGAGTAAATTTGAAGGCAAGAACAACCAAATTACTCACATATGTCGTGTTCTGTCACCGGCTCTGCAAGATAGTGTCAGAAAATGGAAATGTACAGAAAAACCTAATATAAACATTGCAATTTTTTAATGATATTAATTTATTCTATTGTATTAATTCACATAATTATTAATTTTCTTTTACAAGCAATATTTAAAAGTAAAATAAAACAGACTGAAGATGTAATAAAAACAACCGTTCCAAGACTACAAGTACCAACCAAACGTGTGATTGACACTATGATCTAATCTGTCGTTGTGTGAAGTTATGTAATTGTCTATTACACTTACGTGAGCGAAATATAGAATTTGGATTCTATCCGCGTTCTACAGTAATTAAACCAATATGGCGGCGGCCGCATAGTGATACGCTGTAGGCAAACTACGAAAATAGATACAATCGACACATCACTTACATCTAACAACACCCATCAATGTAAAACATATATACTCTAATATACATGTGTACAAAAGTGAAATTTCCCTAGTGTCTACACGTAGTCATGTTGTAAAGGCGTTTTGAGTTGGAATTTGCGAAAACGTACAAGTTACCAGGACAGTGCCGTTAATTTCTAGACAGGTGTTCAGAAATTTATTTGAAGTTGTAATTTTTGTTGAAATTAGTGATATTTTTGCATGTTTAGCATTTTTTTTATTTGGTAACCATGGCAATCACAAGTCAAAAATCAAGGGGAAATATTTTGTTTACACAATTTTATTTCTCTAATGTTACTACAATTACTATGTAGTTTATATATAAATAATATATATACATATAAGTGTGCATTTTTCATAACCGATCCACTATACCTGTATATCTCAAACATGTCTTATGTTTTAAGGAAAAATGCAAATTAGATGTTCCTGATACCCAAGACCGATCCACCATACCTGCATATCTCAAACATGTCTTATGTTTTCAGGAAAAATGCAAATGAGATGTTCCTGATACCCAAGCATGTCCAGTGCTACATTTATTGATCTAAACACAATTAATTAATTCATTACTGTAAATATATTAAATAACGATACACTTATGACTTTTCAAGGTATGTTTTATTCATGGAATTTGCTGCTTCTTGGAAACAATGTTAAGAACAAGATGAAAATATTACTGTACTTGATATAGGTCGCCCTGAACACAGTTGAATAGTCTTTATAGTGTAATGGAACACTACAAAGGAGAGTGTGGTGGGGATAGATGGGGTGTAATGGAACACTTCAAAGGAGAGTGTGGTTGGGACAGATGGGGTGTGATGGAACACTAAAGGAGAGTGCGGTGGGGACAGATAGGGTGTGATGGAACACTAAAGGAGAGTGTGGTGGGGATAGATAGGATGTGATGGAACACTAAATGGGAGTGTGGTGAGGACAGATGGGGTGTGATAGAACACTAAATGAGAGTGTGGTGGGGACAGGTAGGGTGTAATGGAACACTGAAGGAGAGTGTGTTGGGGACAGATAGGGTGTGATGGAACATTAAATGGGAGTGTGGTGAGGACAGATGGGGTGTGATGGAACACTAAATGGGAGTGTGGTGAGGACAGATGGGGTGTGATGGAACACTAAAGGAGAGTGTGGTGGGGACAGATAGGGTGTGATGGAACACTAAATGAGAGTGTGGTGGGGACAGATAGGGTGTGATGGAACACTAAAGAAGAGTGTGGTGGGGACAGATGGGGTGTGATGGAACACTAAAAGAGAGCGTGGTGGGGACAGATGGGGTGTAATGGAACACTACAAAGGAGAGTGTGGAGGGGACAGATAGGGTGTGAAGGAACACTAAAGGAGAGTGTAGTGGGGACAGATAGGGTGTGATAGACACTAAAGCAGAGTGTTGTGGGGACAGATGGGGCGTGATGGTGGAAACGGATAGGGTGGTATTGAACAGTAAAATAAGAGAGTTTGGTGGGAACCTATAGCGTGGCATTGAACTGTAAAATAAGAGAGTGTGGTGGAAACGGATAGGGTGGTATTGAACTGTAAAATAAGAGAGTGTGGTGGAAACGGATAGGGTGGTATTGAACAGTAAAATAAGAGAGTGCATTGGGGACGAAAGGGGTAAGATGGAAAACTTCAATAGGAAAGTGTGGTGGGGACGGATGGGGAGAGATGGAAACATAAATAGGGAAATGTGGTTAGGACGGGTAGGGTGTGATGAAAAATTTTAAATAGGAGAGTGTGATCGGGGCGGATCGGGTGTGATAAAACATCATAATAGGAGAATGTGGTGGGGACGGATGAGGTGCGATGGAACACTTAAAAAGGAGAGTTTGGTGTGGACGCAAGAGGTAAGAACACTTTAACAGAAGGGTGTGGTGGGGGAGGATAGGGTGTGATGGAACACTTCAACAGGAGATGTGATGGAACACTTCAATAGGAGATGTGATGGAACGCTTCAATAGAAGATGTGGTGGAACGCTTCAATAGAAGATGTGGTGGAACGCTTCAATAGGAGATGTGATGGAACGCTTCAATAGGAGATGTGATGGAACACTTCAATAAGAGATGTGATGGAACACTTCAATAAGAGATGTGATGGAACACTTAAATAGGAAATGTGATGGAACACTTCAATAGGAGATGTCATGGAACACTTCAATAAGAGATGTGATGGAACATTTCAATAAGAGATGTGATGGAACACCTAAATGCGAGAACACGGTGGAGCAGTTGCAGAGCGCGATGTAAACGGGATGTGATAGAACATTCGGAGAAGATGTGATACAGCATAGGATGAGGACGGTATGAAAGTTGTGTGAGCACGGTGGGGACGACTGAGGTGGAATATTGGGAAAGGACGATGGGAATGGGATGTGATAGATCACTTGGAGAAGATATAATAGAACTAAGGAAGAACGTGATGGAGATGGGATGTGATGGGACATTGGGGGAGCGCTCTCGGAATGGGATGTGATGGGACATTGGGAGGGCGCTCTCGGAATGGGATGTGATGGGACATTGGAAGGGCGCTCTCGCAATGGGATGTGATGGGACATTGAGAGAGCGCTCTCGGATTGGTATGTGATGGGACATTGAGAGGGATCTCTCGGAATGGGATCTGAAGGGACATTGGGAGGGCGCTCTCGGGATGGGATGTGATGGAAAATTGAGAGGGCGCTCTCGGAATGGTATGTGATGGGACATTGAAAGGGCGCTCTCGGAATGGGATCTGATGGGACATTGGGAGGGCGCTCTCGGAATGGGATGTGATAGATCACTTGGAGAAGATATAATAGAACTAAGGAAGAACGTGATGGAGACGGGATGTGATGGGACATTGGGGGAGCGCTCTCGGAATGGGATGTGATGGGACATTGGGAGGGCTCTCTCGGAGTGGGATGTGATGGGACATTGGGAGGGCGCTCTCGCAATGGGATGTGATGGGACATTGAGAGAGCGCTCTCGGATTGGTATGTGATGGGACATTGAGAGGGATCTCTCGGAATGGGATCTGAAGGGACATTGGGAGGGCGCTCTCGGAATGGGATGTGATGGAAAATTGAGAGGGCGCTCTCGGAATGGTATGTGATGGGACATTGAGAGGGCGCTCTCGGAATGGGATCTGATGGGACATTGGGAGGGCGCTCTCGGAGTGGGATGTGATGGAATATTTTGAGAATGCAGCCGGGATGGAGTGTGAAATAAAATGAGACCGCGTTGGGGCCAGTATGTGATAAAACCGTGGAAGGGTATGTATGGGCCGTGATGGTTCACATTATTGTGATAAAATCATTCTAAACATATTGCAACTGTAGTCATTTGAAATGCACTTTTTGTTCCATAAAAAATGGGAGTTGCCTCCCCTTACCTAATGGATGGCTATAATGTAATGCAAAAAGTCTGCATTGTATTCTTCATTTGGAAATGACATACATAGGCATAGCTTGTTATCTGATCATATTAGAGTATGAAAAGTTAATAAAACCTTATGAGAACAAAGTGTGTTGGAGTATGAGGATAATGCGATGGGGACAGTGGATGTAAATAAAAGATGAGGTGATTATCGTAATATGGTCGTGGATTCATGGAGGGTGGGTCGAGTTAGGGACTGGATTGGGTGTGGCCTCTCGAGGAGAGAATGAACCGGTATCATATCTATATTATATCATATGGTCATGGTTCGCTAATAACATAACATAACTATTGTTTATACAATGCTGTACAGTCAAAAATATAATTATCACACAAATCATGTACGGACCTATCCTATTCAGGCAATCATTCCGTCCGTCCGATTTCATATCCTCGTTACCTACACCGCGAAGTACCAGATATATGACCCTCTGTGTTATAACTCGAACCCGTCCTCTAACACGAAACCTTAATACCGCCTCCCCCGGTCTTATGTAGGATGTTATGGGATCAAACAACCAGTTAATTAAGTCTAGAATGTATTTTTATCTTTCCGGATTTTCCTCTTATAGACTAATAAGGCGACATAGAAAACTACTTGTCCGCCAACACACTATTGTTAATGACGTGTCAACATCTACTTCCGTAATAATGAAACGACAAATGCTTGTTTTAAAAAAGACACAAACAACAACGAGAAACGTTCTTCACATAAGTTAACCGATATGGAGATCATGAAAGCGTCACAGTTTGTTCAAAGCGAATACTTTTTATCGAATAAGCTTGTCAGTATCTGGAAGGATGGTGGACACAAGGGGTTGACTTGCTTCAGTAATAACGGTAGGCAACATGATCGTGTAGCGATGATTACGGTAAGTGACCAGATGATGGATACTGGTAATGACGGTGGTGTGGGTGATACTGTAACGGTAATTACACTTGACCAGGTGACGGATACTGGTAATCACGGTGGTGAAGGTGATACTGTAATGGTATTTACATGTGACAAAGTGATGGATACTGGTAATTACGGTGGTATGGGTGATACTGTAACGGTAATTACATGTGTCCAGGTGACGGATACTGGTAATCACGGTGGTGTGGGTGATACTGTAACGATGATTACACTTGACCAGGTGACGTATACTGGTAATTACGGTGGTGTGGGTGATACTGTGACGGTAATTACATGTGGCAATTACACTTGACCTGGTGACGGATACTGGTAATCACGGTGGTGTGGGTGATACTGTAACGGTAATTACATGTGGTAATTACACTTGACCTGGTGACGGATACTGGTAATTACAGTGGTGAAGGTGATACTGTAACGGTTGTTACACGTGACTAGGCGACGGATACTGGTAATGACGGTGGTGTTGGTGATACTGTAACGGTAATTACATGTGACATGGTGATGGATACTGGCAATTACGGTGGTGTGGGTGATACTGTAACGGTAATTACATGTGGTAATTACACTTGACCTGGTGACGGATGCTGGTAATTACGATGGTATGGGAGATACCGTAACGGTAATTACATGTGTCCAGGTGACGGATACTGGTAATTACGGCGGATACTGGTAATACTGTAACAGTAATTACAAGTGACTAGGTGACGGATACTGGTAATCACGGTGGTGAAGGTGATACTGTAACGGTATTTACATGTGACAAAGTGATGGATACTGGTAATTACGGTGGTGTGGGTGATACTGTGACGGTAATTACATGTGGTAATTACACTTGACCTGGTGACGGATGCTGGTAATCATGGTGGTGTGGGTGATACTGTAACGGTAATTACATGTGTCCAGGTGACAGATACTGGTAATCACGGTGGTGTGGGTGATGCTGTAACGATAATTACACTTGACCAGGTGACGGATACTGGTAATTACGGTGGTGTGGGTGATACTGTGACGGTAATAACATGTGGTAATTACACTTGACCTGGTGACGGATACTGGTAATTACGATGGTGTGGGTGATACTGTAACGGTTGTTACACGTGACTAGGTGACGGATACTGGTAATTACGTTGGTGTAGGTGATGATGTTGTCACGCACACCTGTATGTTTACCTGTGCATTGTTATTGAGTTGGTCACGTGAGCGGGTATGCGAGTGTGAGCGGAACAGTGGACATTGACTGTCCAGGTGACCAGCACGCCTTTGTTCTGTTTTCGTCACCTGTTTGCCGATTTTATGGCGTGAGTGACTTTGTTTAGTCGTGGAAATGAAGCCCAGACATCTGACTGGGGTAAGTATTCTGTCTTTCTTTCGTAATATGCTGTTTTATGTGGTTGTTTATTGCCATATTTACGATGTCCTTCTTATAGGTCAAGCTATCTATTGTCGGTGCGTGTTCGTTCATGCGTAGCTTTCAGTGTTTACGATGCATGTTTATTTTCTAGGATTTAACGTTGAATTAGGCTGGATACATTTGAAAATTGTTATTGTACATCTAGAGTGGCTATTTTGTCAGTTATTTAGTCGTTGTAAAACCGTAAAGTACACGTAGAAATGTGGTTACGTTCGTGTTAAAAAAAGTATGGAAGCCGTGAGTGGAAGTCGTGTGCGCATGAACCGTTGTGAGAGCGTCACGGTATAAATTCTATAGAAGGCCGTTAGCGTCGTGTATGTTTCGCGTAACGATATGGTTGTTTTGTTGAATTTTGATATTGTGTATTTTATCACGCACCGTAGAATTGTAAAATGTAGTCGTGTATTCCCATTGTATTACACAAACAAATAATAGAGTATTGATTATAAATAATGTTAATTTACTGGTTAGTTGTAAGAAACTTTGTGAGTTATATGTAATTGTAGTCATGGGTGGAAGGATGAACGTTTAGTGGTCTTTTGTTTTTGTTTTAAGCTTCACATGATGGGTAAATCACCATAGAGCCTACAGAAGGTCAGCACCGCTGGAGCGCCAGGTCTTCGCCGTGCAGTAACGGGACCGACCAACGTTACATTTCAGTCACTCAGGATCTAGGTCAACTGCAAAGAAGGATTGTCTCCAGGGACAGGCTGTCATGTAGCGACTCGGCTGTAATATATAAGCTAGTCACCGCCCTATCAGTGAGGGAGTTTCAGGATACGGTTGCTTTGTCAGCAATTCGTCTTGGTGTTGGGAACTGAGCGAGTCGTTCCTTTACAACTCGGACTTTGTCAGTCCACGGAAGCTGTTTTGCGTGCACCCTCCGTGTGCACTATTCGACACATTGGAGATGTTGATTGTGAGACCACCTTGTACCTTGTCTGTGAAGAGACTGTAGCCATCTTTACTGTTAAAGTGTATGAATGGAGAGTGATTGTGAGTGTGACTGGGTGTCTGTAGTTTTCATGTTTTCTATGTTAATAAATTTGTGTATATGTTCATTTGTTGCATTCTTGTGTTGATTTCCTGATATACTGCACAGAGGCCCGTCCCACGTTACAAAATTGGTGGCAGCGGTGGGATGACCGACGTTAAGTGTTCTGGAAAGAAACACAGGAGATAGTTTAGGATAGATTGCTTGACATTTCTCGCGTTGCTTCTTCTCCGTCTTTGCTGTATTTTCGTTTTACCATGGATCCGGTAGCTGTGAGAGAGCCTTGAAGGTAAGTAGGTTGCTAATCCGGACGGACGTCATTTGCATGTCAAGAACAAACAAGGATAGTGGTTGTAATTTTGCTTAGTTAAGAGTTGTATTTTACAGTTTATTCTTGTTATTTTCTATTTCAAAGTAATATTATTTGCCATCATGTCTCAGCTCCGTGAACTCATCGCAACGGGAAAGGATTTGGGGTATGAAGGTACCAAGTTGCAGGAGTTTATACGAGAGGAGCAGGCGAAAGAAAGAGAGGAACGTGAGCAGGAGAGACAGGATCGCCAAGCGAGGAGAGAGGCCGAGTTTGCTTTGAAGATGGAAGAAGAGAAGACAGCTATGCTCGCTGAGCAAGCCAAGATAGAAGCAGAGAGAGAAGCCAGAGCGAGGCGTGAAGTAGACAACAAGTTGAAGCTGATCGCGGAAGAGGCTAGAATAGAAGCAGAAAGAGAGGCTAGAGCTGAAGAGAGAGCACGAAGGGAGCATGAACGCAAGATGGAACTCTTTCAAGCTGGAATGGGTACTCTAGAAGAGTCGTCCTTTTCTACTCCTAGAGATTTGCCTGTGCATAGAGGTCCTAAGTTACCAGCTTTTGATGAAAGCAAAGACAACATGGACGCTTACATACAGCGATTTGAAAGATATGCTTCAGCGCAACAATGGAAGAGAGAAGACTGGGGAGCGAACTTGAGCGCATTGTTGAAAGGAAAGGCATTAGATGTATTTTCACGATTACCAGTTCAGCAGTCGCTGGACTTTGATGAACTCAAGACGGCACTCCTAAAAAGGTTTGAAATGACGGATGAGGGGTTTCGGAAAAGTTTTAGGACTTCAAGACCGGAAGGAGGTGAAACATTTACACAGTTTGCCATCCGACTTCATAATTATCTGGAGAGATGGATAGAGTTAACAAAGACTGAAAAGTCATTCAACGGGCTCAAGGATTTGATTCTTCGGGACCAACTTCTCCATTGCTGTAATCAGGACCTGTCGTTATTCCTGAAGGAGAGAGTTCCGACATCAATTGACGAGATGGCTAGACTTGCCGATCAGTTTGTCGCAGCACGAGGAACTCGAGCCAACTTGGTGTCTTTCAAAGGTCATGGACAGAAAGGGGGAGGAAACAAGACATCATCTGTCTCAGCATCTGGAAACTCTTCTTCTGAAACTCCATCGGTGAAGAAACCATCTGGTAGTTACAGAGATAAAGAGTGTTTCTTCTGTAAGAAGATGGGTCATATAGAGAGAGATTGCCGTAAGAAGAAAGCTGGTGAGAATAGAGTTGCCTCTATATCCCGGGCGCAAGGAAGTCATTTTGACAGAAAGAGGATACCTCAGGGCAC
Organism: Ylistrum balloti; assembly: GCF_031769215.1. NCBI lineage: Eukaryota > Metazoa > Mollusca > Bivalvia > Pectinida > Pectinidae > Ylistrum > Ylistrum balloti. The sequence continues at coordinate 375,497 of NW_026782088.1, forward strand.
GGTGAAATCCAAAGACACCGAAGAGTTAGAACAGAACGGAAGCACCACGAAGACTTTGAGTGCCCCTTGTAATTTGAAGTTATCAGGTACAGATGCCATGCCGGTGGTATTTGGGCGTGTAGAAGGAAAGCTTGCCACTGTTCTGAGAGATTCTGGATGTGATGGAATAGGAGTCAAGAGGAGTCTCGTGGAACCTCAGCGGATCACTGGGAGGACAAAGTCTTATTACTTGGCAGATGGAACGCTCATCAAATGTCCCCTGGTAAATCTTGAAGTGGACACACCCTACTTCAAAGGACACACGGAAGCATTTGTTTTGGACTCACCCATTTATGACCTGATTGTTGGAAACGTAAAGGAAGCACGCCCTGTTGGTCAGCCGGATGAGAACTGGAAGATGGTAGGGGCCGTGCAAGCTGTTGAGACGAGGGCACAGGTGAAGAAGAAGCGGTGGGCGTATAGAGCTCTTCATGTACCAGAGAGTATTGAAGACATTGGTAGTGTTCAGGAACTTAAGGAGGAACAACAGAAAGATGTGACCTTGGAGAAATTCAGAAAACTGGCTTCGAAGGCAGAACCTTACATTCGAGATGATGGCGGAAGGTCAACTGTGTTCTACCATAAAGATCTGCTTTATCGGGAGTTTCAAAGCCCTAAGGTGGCGAATGGAAGGGTCTTCAGACAGCTAATACTGCCAGAGAAGTACCGTCACACCGTCATGAGACTTGCACATGAGTCGATTATGTCCGGGCATTTAGCAGCAAAGCGTACGACGAGCCGAGTACTCTCCGAGTTCTTCTGGCCGGGAATCCAGGGAGATTTGACTCGTTTCTGTCGCTCTTGTGACGTGTGTCAGCGCACTTTTCCAAAAGGGCGAGTACCAAAGGCACCATTGGGAAGCATGCCGTTAATAGACACCCCATTTAAAAGGATAGCAGTCGACCTTGTGGGACCTCTTGAGCCAGCCACTGATCGAGGAAACAAGTATATTTTGACTATTGTTGACTACGCCACCAGGTATCCGGAGGCGGTCGCATTAAAAGGCATAGAGACTGAGAGAGTTGCCGAGGCACTAGTGGAGGTATTTAGTCGTGTTGGAGTACCTACCGAAATGTTGACAGACCAAGGAGCTCAATTCACCTCCAATTTGATGAAGGAAGTCAGTCGGTTACTATCAATCCGTCAACTCACAACAACGCCGTACCATCCTCAGTGTAATGGCCTCGTAGAGAGGTTCAATGGAACCTTAAAACGGATGTTGAGGAGGATGAGCACAGAAAGACCTAAGGATTGGGATCGATATCTCAACGCTCTCCTTTTTGCATACAGAGAAGTACCGCAAGAAAGTCTAGGGTTTTCGCCATTCGAAATGTTGTATGGGAGAGCTGTGCGAGGCCCCATGATGATTCTTAAAGAGCTACTGACAAAGGAGATGCCAGACGACGACATTAAGACCACATATCAGTACGTCATTGATTTGAAGGAGAGGATGGAAGATACATGTCAGATCGCCTTGGAGCACCTGAAAGAAGCCAAGGTAATGCAGAGAAAACATTTCAATAGAAGAGCTAAGGCTAGAGAATTGAAACCCGGAGATAAAGTGCTGGTCCTTCTACCAACTAAGGCTAACAAGCTCCTCATGCAATGGAAAGGGCCGTTCGAAGTCTTGGAGAAAGTGGGACAGTTCGATTATCGAATCAACCAGCAGGGAAAAGAGAAGACTTTCCACATAAACCTATTGAAGAAGTACTTGGAGCCCCTCAGCATCATTACGGAGGAGATAGGCGGAGTTTTGTCCTGTGTGATGAATACGGTTGTGTCAGAGGAGGATGTTGATGATGAAATGGAGTTTCCGTGCGAACTCGAAACGGTTCCAATTGACAACAGAACGGAGAACATAGAACACGTTGAAATTTCGTCTGATTTGACTGAAGTACGTACGGCTGAAGTCAAGAAGCTGATGACTGATTTTCAGGACGTTCTTACGGATCTTCCGGGAAGGACAAACTTAGCGGAACATGTAATACATACATCCACCAAGGATCCTGTGCATGTCAAGCCATATCAGTTACCGTACAACACCAAGGAAGTCATCGGAGAAGAGGTGAAGAAGATGCTTGAAATGGGCGTCATTGAGCCGTCTACATCACCATACTCTGCACCTGTCGTGCTGATCAAGAAAAAGGATGGGACAAACCGTTTTTGTATTGATTTTCGAAGATTGAATCGAGTCACCATATTCGACGCAGAGCCTATGCCAAACACCGAAGACATCTTCACAAGAGTCGCTGGAGCTAAATTTTTCTCTAAGCTAGATCTTAGCAAAGGCTATTGGCAAGTTCCCCTATCTTTGGAAGCGAAACAGATGACGGCATTCTCGACTCCCCAGGGACTTTTCCAGTTCAAGGTAATGCCTTTCGGGTTGATGAACGCCCCGGCAACGTTCAGCCGTTTGATGAGAAAGTTGTTGCATGGAATGGAACATGTTGATAACTTCATCGATGATATCCTCATCTATACTAGTACGTGGGAGGAACATTTGGAGGTGTTGCGGGAGCTTTTCAGACGTCTACGCAGGGCAGGACTTACTGCAAGACCAAGTAAATGTTCTATTGGTTTTGGCAGTCTACCTTGCTTGGGTCACATTGTTGGAGACGGAAGACTGCGTCTTGAGGAGTCAAAGATTTCTGCCATAGATAACGCACCGAGGCCAACAACGAAAAAACAGGTTCGTTCGTTCTTGGGACTGGCAGGTTTTTACAGGCGCTTCATCCCTAACTTTGCTGCTATTGCCGTTCCATTGACGGACTTGACAAAGAAAGGCAATCCTACCAAAGTCTTATGGGATATGAGTCACGAGAAGGCATATACAACCCTCAAAAGGTTGCTTACAACGAAACCAGTTTTGAAGTTACCCGACCTCGAGCAAGAGTTTATTCTACGCACTGATGCGTCAGATACAGCTTTGGGAGCTGTTCTGCTTCAAGAGGAAAACGGTCAAACGATGCCAGTGGCTTATGCAAGCAGGAAGCTTTTACCCAGGGAGAAGAATTACGCAATTGTTGAGAAAGAATGCTTAGCAATAGTGTGGGCGGTACAGAAATTTGAGCCCTACATCTACGGAAAGGAATTCGTACTTGAGACAGATCATCAGCCTCTCACTTATTTGCACCGGTCCAAGACCGCAAATGCCAGACTGATGCGTTGGGCACTTCTTCTGCAGCCATACAGACTCAGAATACGAGCCATAAAGGGCCAAGACAACGTTGGAGCAGATTTCCTCAGCAGGATCTAGGAACATACATTGTTCGTGATTTGGGCAGAAAGTGGTAACCACTTCCTAAGAAAAAGGGGGATGATGTCACGCACACCTGTATGTTTACCTGTGCATTGTTATTGAGTTGGTCACGTGAGCGGGTATGCGAGTGTGAGCGGAACAGTGGACATTGACTGTCCAGGTGACCAGCACGCCTTTGTTCTGTTTTCGTCACCTGTTTGCCGATTTTATGGCGTGAGTGACTTTGTTTAGTCGTGGAAATGAAGCCCAGACATCTGACTGGGGTAAGTATTCTGTCTTTCTTTCGTAATATGCTGTTTTATGTGGTTGTTTATTGCCATATTTACGATGTCCTTCTTATAGGTCAAGCTATCTATTGTCGGTGCGTGTTCGTTCATGCGTAGCTTTCAGTGTTTACGATGCATGTTTATTTTCTAGGATTTAACGTTGAATTAGGCTGGATACATTTGAAAATTGTTATTGTACATCTAGAGTGGCTATTTTGTCAGTTATTTAGTCGTTGTAAAACCGTAAAGTACACGTAGAAATGTGGTTACGTTCGTGTTAAAAAAAGTATGGAAGCCGTGAGTGGAAGTCGTGTGCGCATGAACCGTTGTGAGAGCGTCACGGTATAAATTCTATAGAAGGCCGTTAGCGTCGTGTATGTTTCGCGTAACGATATGGTTGTTTTGTTGAATTTTGATATTGTGTATTTTATCACGCACCGTAGAATTGTAAAATGTAGTCGTGTATTCCCATTGTATTACACAAACAAATAATAGAGTATTGATTATAAATAATGTTAATTTACTGGTTAGTTGTAAGAAACTTTGTGAGTTATATGTAATTGTAGTCATGGGTGGAAGGATGAACGTTTAGTGGTCTTTTGTTTTTGTTTTAAGCTTCACATGATGGGTAAATCACCATAGAGCCTACAGAAGGTCAGCACCGCTGGAGCGCCAGGTCTTCGCCGTGCAGTAACGGGACCGACCAACGTTACATTTCAGTCACTCAGGGTCTAGGTCAACTGCAAAGAAGGATTGTCTCCAGGGACAGGCTGTCATGTAGCGACTCGGCTGTAATATGTAAGCTAGTCACCGCCCTATCAGTGAGGGAGTTTCAGGATACGGTTGCTTTGTCAGCAATTCGTCTTGGTGTTGGGAACTGAGCGAGTCGTTCCTTTACAACTCGGACTTTGTCAGTCCACGGAAGCTGTTTTGCGTGCACCCTCCGTGTGCACTATTCGACACATTGGAGATGTTGATTGTGAGACCACCTTGTACCTTGTCTGTGAAGAGACTGTAGCCATCTTTACTGTTAAAGTGTATGAATGGAGAGTGATTGTGAGTGTGACTGGGTGTCTGTAGTTTTCATGTTTTCTATGTTAATAAATTTGTGTATATGTTCATTTGTTGCATTCTTGTGTTGATTTCCTGATATACTGCACAGAGGCCCGTCCCACGTTACAGATGTAACGGTAATTACACTTGACCAGGTGACGGATACTGGTAATTACGATGGTGTGGGTGATATTATAACGGTTGTTACACGTGACTAGGTGACGGATACTGGTAATGACGGTGGTGTTGGTGATACTGTAACGGTAATTACATGTGACAAGGTGATGGATACTGGCAATTACGGTGGTGTGGGTGATACTGTAACAGTAATTACATGTGGTAATTACACTTGACCTGGTGACGGATACTGGTAATTACGGTGGTGTTGGTGATACCGTAACGGTAATTACATGAGTCCAGGTGACGGATACTGGTAATTACGATGGTGTTGGTGATACTGTAACGGTAATTACACGTGACTAGGTGACGGATACTGGTAATTACGTTGATGTAGGTGATGATGTAACGGTAATTACACTTGACCTGGTGACGGATACTGGTAATTACGATGGTGTGGGTGATACCGTAACGGTAATTACATGTGTCCAGGTGACGGATACTGGTAATTACGATGGTGTTGGTGATACTGTAACGGTAATTACACGTGACTAGGTGACGGATACTGGTAATTACGTTGATGTAGGTGATGATGTAACGGTAATTACACTTGACCTGGTGACGGATACTGGTAATTACGATGGTGTGGGTGATACCGTAACGGTAATTACATGTGTCCAGGTGACGGATACTGGTAATTACGATGGTGTTGGTGATACTGTAACGGTAATTACACGTGACTAGGTGACGGATACTGGTAATTACGTTGATGTAGGTGATGATGTAACGGTAATTACACTTGACCTGGTGACGGATACTGGTAATTACGATGGTGTGGGTGATACCGTAACGGTAATTACATGTGTCCAGGTGACGGATACTGGTAATTACGATGGTGTTGGTGATACTGTAACGGTAATTACACGTGACTAGGTGACGGATACTGGTAATTACGTTGATGTAGGTGATGATGTAACGGTAATTACACTTGACCTGGTGACGGATTCTGGTAATTACGATGGTGTGGGTGATACCGTAACGGTAATTACATGTGTCCAGGTGACGGATACTGGTAATTACGATGGTGTTGGTGATACTGTAACGGTAATTACACGTGACTAGGTGACGGATACTGGTAATTACGTTGATGTAGGTGATGATGTAACGGTAATTACACTTGACCTGGTGACGGATTCTGGTAATTACGATGGTGTGGGTAATACCGTAACGGTAAATTACATGTGACCACGTGAGGTATAGCGGTAACTAAATGGTGACAAGGTTACGCGTATTGGTAACTACAGGTAAGTAGGTGCTGAGTAGCGGTAATTACAGGAGACCAGGTGATGTGTAGTGGTAATTCAACGGTGACCAAATGATGTGTAGAGGCTTTTACGGTTGGTTACAAGGTGATGTGTAGAGGTTATAACGGTTCGCTACCTGGTGATGTGTAGAGGATATTACGGTTGGTTACCAGGTGATGTGTAGAGGTTATAACGGTTGGTTACCAGGTTATGTGTAGAGGTTATAACGATTGGTTACCAGGTGATGTGTAGAGGTTATTACGGTTGGTTACCAGGTGATGTGTAGAGGATATTACGGTTGGTTACCAGGTGATGTGTAGAGGTTATAACGGTTGGTTACCAGGTTATGTGTAGAGGTTATAACGATTGGTTACCAGGTGATGTGTAGAGGTTATTACGGTTGGTTACTAGGTGATGTGTAGAGGTTATAACGGTTGGCTACCTGGTGATGTAGAGGTTATTACGGTTGGTTACCAGGTGATGTGTAAAGGTTATTACGGTTGGTTACCTGGTGATGTGTAGTGGTTATGAGGTTATAACGGTTGGCTACCTGGTGATGTGTAGAGATTATTACGGTTGGTTACCAGGTGATGTGCAGAGGTTATAACGGTGGGTTACCAGGTGATGTGTAGAGGTTATAACGGTTGGTTACCAGGTGATGTGTAGAGGTTACAACGGTTGGTTACCTGGTGATGTGTAGAGGTTATTACGGGTGGTTACCTGGTGATATGTAGAGGTTATTATGGTTGGTTACCAGGTGATGTGTAGAGGTTATTACGGTTGGTTACCAGGTAATGAGGAGAGGTTATAATGGTTGGTTACCAGGTGATGTGTAGAGGGTATTACTGTTGATTACCAGGTGATGTGTAGAGGTTATTACGGTTAGTTACCAGGTAATGAGGAGAGGTTATAACGGTTGGATACCAGGTGATTTGTAGAGGTAATTACGGTTGGTTACCTGGTGATATGTAGAGGTTATTATGGTTGGTTACCAGGTGATGTGTAGAAGTTTTAACGGTTGGTTACCAGGTGATGTGTAGAGGATATTACGGTTGGTTACCATGTAATGAGGAGAGGTTATAATGGTTGGTTACCAGGTGATGTGTAGAGGTTATTACGGTTGGTTACCAGGTGATGTGTAGAGGTTATAACGGTTGGTTACCAGGTGATGTGTAGAGGTTACAACGGTTGGTTACCTGGTGATGTGTAGAGGTTATTACGGTTGGTTACCAGGTGATGTGTAGAGGTTATTACGGTTGGTTACCAAGGTTGGTTACCAGGTTATGTGTAGAGGTTATTACGGTTGGTTACCAAGGTTGGTTACCAGGTTATGTGTAGAGGTTATTACGGTTGGTGTCCAGTTTTAGCGGTAATGATTGTATGTGATTACTAATGCTGTACCAATGAAAAGTTTATTTTGATTTTTAGGTTTGAATGTGTCATCTCTATTTGACAATGCAATAGGGACAAATATTATACAGGAAGTTTATGTCAGCTTACTTGTACTAATTTGAGTCCATTGTTACATGTTATAAGGCTGAGTTATGTATGTTCTATGAGAGGTCAGTTTACAGATATTTAGATATGTATAAGGAATCTTACACATTTTGCTAACTTTCCTCAGTGATTTTTACGGTGGTACATTTAGGACAAACGTATTATCTATTATACTAATTATCCCAAGCGCTCGGCAAATCATCTCTGTTTACTTTATTATAACTCTTACTCCAGCCTTGTTACGACGGTTCGTAATGAATGTACGTATACGTTGGTACCACCGTATGAAAGTAACAGCATGAGTTATCTATCTTCGTACACTGAGTTATCACACGCAGTCATCTATCCCGCACCTTCCACACACTGAGTTATCACACGCAGTCATCTATCCCGCACCTTCCACACACTGAGTTATCACACGCAGTCATCTATCCCGCACCTTCCACACACTGAGTTATCACACGCAGTCATCTATCCCGCACCTTCCACACACTGAGTTATCACACGCAGTCATCTATCCCGCACCTTCCACACACACACACTGAGCACCTTCCACACTCTGACATCACACGCAGTCATCTATCCCGCACCTTCCACACACTGAGTTATCACACGCAGTCATCTATCCCGCACCTTCCACACTCTGAGTTATCACACGCAGTCATCTATCCCGCACCTTCCACACTCTGAGTTATCACACGCAGTCATCTATCCCGCACCTTCCACACTCTGAGTTATCACACGCAGTCATCTATCCCGCACCTTCCACACTCTGAGTTATCACACGCAGTCATCTATCCCGCACCTTCCACACTTTGAGTTAATGTAACCTATTTTGACATCACCACTCTTTCGTTTCTATATTTCTGTTTTCGTTCCTTCTGATATTCCAATTGGTCCTTAACATTCTCTTCATGTCACTTCATGCGTCTCAAGTTTACTTATTCTTGACCTTCTCAAACCTCTTCACGGTGCCCTCTGTCAATCCTTCACCTTGCATTCTGACATTCCTACATCTTAACCTCCTCACACCTCCTTCACCTTGCTCACTAATATTCCTGTGTCTTGACCTTCGTATACCTCCTTCACCCCGCACTCTGACATTACTACATCTTGACCTCCTCACACCTCCTTCACCTCGCCCTCTGACATTCCTACATCTTGACCTCCTCACACCCCCTTCACCCCGCACTCTGACATTCCTGTGTCTTGACCTTCTCACATGCCCTTCACCACGCCCTCTTAATTTCCTGTGACTTAACCTTCTCCCATCTCCTTCACCTCGCACTCTGACATTCCTACATCTTGACCTTCTCCCATCTCCTTCACCTCGCCCTCTGACATTCCTACATCTTGACCTTCTCCCATCTCCTTCGCCTTGCATTCTGACATTCCTACATCTTGACCTTCTCACATGCCCTTCACCACGCCCTCTTACTTTCCTGTGACTTAACCTTCTCCCATCTCCTTCACCTCGCACTCTGACATTCCTACATCTTGACCTTCTCCCATCTCCTTCACCTCGCCCTCTGACATTCCTACATCTTGACCTTCTCCCATCTCCTTCACCTTGCATTCTGACATTCCTACATCTTGACCTTCTCACATCTCCTTCACCTCGCACTCTGACATTTCTACATCTTGACCTCCTCACATCTCCTTCACCTCGCCCTCTGACATTCCTACATCTTGACCTTCTCCCATCTCTTCACCTCGCACTCTGACATTCCTTCATCTTGACCTCCTCACTGATATTTCAATATCTTGATCTCCTCATCTCTATTCTCATGTTTCTCTCAACACATCCACGCTCTCTGACTTTCCTTGTGCAACTTCCAGTTATAGTTCCTCTTCACCACAACAACTTACTTACTAACTTACTTACACACCTCGCTCACGTGCCACGCCCATTATATAATTTTCTAAAACCTAAGGACGTATGCCTCCCAATAGCCGATCTCTTTATTAAACTTTCTCATATTTCTTAACGTCCTCCCACCGCCATCCCGCGCCAATTTCGTGCGACTGGACGACTTCCGGTGGCCGCAACTTTAAATTTTAGGTTGAATTGTTCTTTTCCTGTTCGATTTACTGGACCCTAACTCCATTATAGTCGTACAATTCCCGAAAACATTTAATCGTCATTCCTCACAGTCACACACATCTGATGTCTCTCACTGTTCTCTTTATTAAGTCTAACGCCTTTCGTTGCTCCCCTCCTTCTTCGCCGAACGATATTCTTCCTCGTTTAGGCGCCCATCCTCCCCGTCCTCAAATTTGTCACACTTTTTATATCAAATACCTCACCACTTCGCGTAGACCCCGCCCATACAACGCCTACTATACGCCCTGTTGACGTAGGGACTGGGGTTTATAAAAATGTCGGTCAAAAGATATGCAGGTGTCAGTAAGCACTTCGCCAAATACTGTCACGACCAGATACGTACATAACGTTTTTCAACTTTTATATGCCCTTTTCAAATTTCCCCGAAGGAATCTCATTCCAAAAACCGCCCAATTGCTTAACTAGTTAAATATTACATGCCTTTTACCTTACCTGAACACACCTGGGGCTGACTCCGACAATGGCCTGCCATGGCATCTAACATGTTACTTTAATTAACTTTTACACAGCAAGCAAACTAAGTTTGACAGCTTGAGAGGTAGGTACATAAGCTGTGTGTGTTTTTGAAATAGACACCGGCTATTTTCCATCACCACGTTTTCATTTAGTTATATTTTTCTTCCTTTTCATTTTTGAGACTTGAGTTCAGGTGTGGTATTCGTGCTAGGGCAGGGTTGCGACGGCATCCTAAACTTGGATTAAAACATGTCAGGTGTGAAACCGACTATAATGACGAGTCGTGGAAATAAAACCAGGATATCGTGCTACGGTGATTTCTGAATAATTAGATAACTAAAGGATGAATCGAGATCGAGAAGAAAACTAAATAAAAAATTCCATAAGACCAGAATTGTTGTTCACAACACGTGACAAGGATGGTTCCCTACTGAGAATGAATTTTCACTTTATTAACTCGAATGAAGGGTGTAATGTTGTCTATCCCTCCTACTCAATGTATCACAAACAGCTAGGGGGTCATCTCAGGACACAGTCCAGGACTTTGCACAGAGTCCTATATATAGGAAACATATTTCCTCGTCCTTTTGAATGTGACTACATTTCTACCATTGCTGAAATGTGTCTCATGAAATATTTCCCCCTTTATATGTAAATATTTCAATAACCTTGCGGTGCTGTCATATTTTCCGTTTCTTCCGTTTTCAAGATAGATTCACGTACGTGTAATTTGTCAATGAAAATATAGCAAAGTATTGAAATCACTGGTACGATCACAAACAGATGTATGTAGTGATCAATTTGTCGTGACAACATACACGTGTCAATTATACGGTAAAACTTGAACGAAATGGGTCTTACAGTCACATATCAGAATAAATCTTGCTGTTTCAGTACAATGTTACGAAAATATAATCATATGTAGTATATTTTCTCAACGTTTTCAGTACTTTATCATAATAGTTTATCGTACTTCCTATTTCTTTGGAAAAAAAATTCCGTATTCACAACTTCATTTCAATGATATTTAAATGTAAATAACCTCTTGTATTTAAAATCCAGACTTCACTTTTTGTGCTATTACAGACTCCTCTAACATCCCAGAAATATGTAGGACATAGATGTTTGAAATAGCTACTGAAATACAAAACATATCAAATTTCTTAATGAAGTATACAAGAATTAAATAAACTTTTACGGGGGTGACGATATTTTTAATTAGAGGTTTGTGTGGAAACATAAACCAAGTGTATCCAAAATTCTTGGATGTAAAAAAATGACGATTACATTGTGTATGTCATATTTGAAAACGTTTTATAAAATGACATTATCCATTAATTTTCGCCATCTGTTCATGCACATTTCTGTGGATCTGACGCACGTGAGGTCCAGGGTTGACGAAATTAGTGCCCAGTTTTCACAATAGACCGAAACAGGGTTAACATAGGCTACCTGTAGCTGTAGTCATTACTCGACATCAAAGAAACACGAATTCCCCCGTCTAGTGGGTGGAGTTAAATCATATAAAATTCTTACTATTTGTCGGAGTTTAGGTCCATGTAAGCCCGAAATTACTGTCTTTGTTCGGGCCAGTATGGGACACGTGCGCGAGTCTACAAATAAAACAACCTGGGCGGTACGTTGTGACAAGAAAAAGGGCCAAATTCAAGTTATGTTAAGCTCAGGTATTTGTAACTTTATAGATAGCTAATTAGTTTTTACCCATATACACCTGTGTGACATAATTTACTTATTTGGTAATGCTTCTCATTTGTCCGTATAAAGTAGAGGTCAGCCATCTCACCTCGTATATAACATACACATTCCGGCTAGTATTACACGCTGAAATATATAATAGATATATAGATAATGGTTTAATAAACACTGTTTTATAAACACGATGACAATGCCAAAATGACGTGGTTTATATTTTAATACGATTGGCTGCGTCGACAAAATGAAAAAGTGTTGTAGAGTATAATACAAGTTCTTACAGTCAGTAAAAGGTTTGAGTGAGACGTTTCGATCACATGGAGAAAGAAAACGAGCTGTGTCATTTTTTGCGTTATCATTTCGACTTCTAAAGAATCGATTTTACGGCGATTACGTGCCACAAAATAAGATAAAACACCATTAATTGTTGTTATAAACACCTGTATCATCACCACAAAATACCATTCACAGTATTTATTTGTCGGGATGGAAGGGTAGCATGCTGGTATCACTCTTGCCTTTCATCAAGACGTTCGAGGTTCGACGTGAAAAGGTAAGGGGTCACCTGCCCAAGTCGGTTTCCTCCCACAGAAAGATATCTCGCGCGCTTCAATCACGGTCAATATAGATTGGATAACTGGTTTCGCAATTATTATATAACAAATAAACTTTGTATACACGCTTCAGGTGGCAGGTGATTGGTTGACAACAAAATGCGAAACTGTTAATTGAAATTTTGAATGACCCAAATTGTTTTTAGATAATTTTCATCATGTACAATGTAGCCTTTACCTTTCAATACTTTTTTCTAAACTTTCCCGTAAATGTAATTCTACATTCTACAAGAAGAATAGAAGAAGAAGAAGAAGAAGAAGAAGAAAGGAAGAGAGAAAGGAACAAAAAAAGAGAGAAACTATCTTTTCCGAAAAACAGAAAGAAATTGTATTATTCCTTATCCTCCGAATCACATGCTTTTGTAGATAAATACGTATGGTATAGGGTCTACCTATAACGAGGTATGGTACATGTGTAGTCTAGCGGTTATCTAAGGCTAACGAGGCACGGGTCCCGGACGTGCAAAGATGGAGTTAACAGGAGGAAGCAAGCAGCAGCTGTAGGAACTCGGGGCGCGAAATACACGTGTTATCATTGATTACACTTCATCCCTTTGTTCGTTATCAGAGCGAAACATTTAGTAAAATAGTTTAAAGGAACCTATCTCTTCTTGACCACATACCAAAACACCATTCATGGTGACATACTTGTCCGGTGCTTTTTGTACAACAAAGCCCTTTGTTTATCCATTTCTTTATGAGAGAGAAATAAAACCGATACCGTTCGACTTTTAATAGTGGTTGTTCAGGGAAGTCAGTCAAAGGAGTAGGGAGTGTTTCATAAAATTTCAAGTCTGACCTAAAGTAAGAGATGTATGATTTATTTATTTCATTTATTTATTTGTTTGTTCATTTATTGCTGTGTTTTATCATGTATTTAGTTTTATTTATAAATTCGATTTTCTGAAGTAAATATCTTCTGGCAAATATTTGAAAACAGGTTATCAAGTTGACTTGAAATCTACGATACCGACATTTTGTCTCCAAACACTTTGTTGGTACTGTCACATTATTATTGGGACCTCGTGACTCTATTGAAACAATGATAATCGACAGCAAATCAGATTTCATCTATCGGTGTTGCAACAGCTGTGTTAATAAGTCTATGTAATTGATGTTACCACACTGATACAAAGGTAGGGATGGAAGCTCGCAACATCATGTTTATATCATACTAATGATTACACTTGTTTATGATTAGATTAGTAAATACAGAACTTCAGGTCTGTCTACTCGTTTTTAGCCCCGACTTCCTGTACGTTATTGTCATATAAAGTGTTTAGACCAACCATAGATTTATGAAGAAAAATATACTGGTTCAGTGAGCACGTGTGAAAACTTCTCTCCCGTATAAATTAGTGCCTGGTTATTAACACTGTTTTTTTGTAATTAGTTACAGGTATGTTAACCTCCGCTAGATCAAACACGTCATGTAGATAGATATTATCGGTGGACATAGTTGTGGGTACATGTCGACAGGTAAAATACTAGGTATGGTGACTTTCCACATTGCAACTTTTCTAATTAGCAATAAACACGTGCATCCTGATTCATATAAACTTTAAAATATTTAAATTTTGTTAATATCTGAAAGTATTGTAATATTTACTGTGTAAAAGTAGGAATCAACACACCTAACATTCAGTTAATCAGGTATTGTGTTGTTTGTATATAAGTAACCACAGTCATTCTTTTCTGTAGCTATTGTTATCAACATTTCCGCTGACATGTACCACAATATATGTCGAGAAACAATCATACATTAAACATCGACCACGAAGAAGTTAAGCTTGAGCAAGTTGGCCAAGTTTAAATACAATTTTATTTACAATCATGACTAGACGACCACAAAGACATATCATTATCATATATACTTATAGATATACATATATAATCTAGTAAGTAATATCGACGGCATGGCCCAATATTGGGACTGGATTCTAACAAACAAATGTTCGTTGGATGCGTATTACTGGGATAGAGATATATGATCAATGAAGTGCTTAAGTGCGAACAAATGAATTGTCAAAATTTAGAGACAATCTGTCCATTTATCAAGACACAAGTATTTCATAAACTATATCACACACATATAACATATCCAAATCTATAATCGAGAAAAGGACTTCAAACTTAATTACAGTATAATTATCCATTTATCCACTATGACCCGTTAATCATAGTGTAGTTATCCGTCCTGAATCGTTAATCATAGTGTAGTTATCGGTCCTGACTCGTTAATCATAGTGTAGTTATCCGTCCTGACTCGTTAATCATAGTGTAGTTATCCGTCCTGACTCGTTAATCATAGTGTAGTTATCCGTCCTGACTCGTTAATCATAGTGTAGTTATCGGTCCTGACTCGTTAATCATAGTGTAGTTATCCGTCCTGACTCGTTAATCATAGTGTAGTTATCCGTCCTGACTCGTTAATCATAGTGTAGTTATCCGTCCTGACTCGTTAATCATAGTGTAGTTATCGGTCCTGACTCGTTAATCATAGTGTAGTTATCCGTCCTGACTCGTTAATCATAGTGTAGTTATCCGTCCTGACTCGTTAATCATAGTGTAGTTATCCGTCCTGACTCGTTAATCATAGTGTAGTTATCCGTCCTGACTCGTTAATCATAGTGTAGTTATCCGTCCTGACTCGTTAATCATAGTGTAGTTATCGGTCCTGATTCGTTAATCATAGTGTAGTTATCCGTCCTGACTCTTTAATTATAGTGTAGTTATCCGTCCTGACTCGTTAATCATAGTGTAGTTATCGGTCCTGACTCGTTAATCATAGTGTAGTTATCGGTCCTGACTCGTTAATCATAGTGTAGTTATCCGTCCTGACTCGTTAATCATAGTGTAGTTATCCGTCCTGACTCGTTAATCATAGTGTAGTTATCGGTCCTGACTCGTTAATCATAGTGTAGTTATCCGTCCTGACTCGTTAATCATAGTGTAGTTATCCGTCCTGACTCGTTAATCATAGTGTAGTTATCGGTCCTGACTCGTTAATCATAGTGTAGTTATCGGTCCTGACTCGTTAATCATAGTGTAGTTATCCGTCCTGACTCGTTAATCATAGTGTAGTTATCCGTCCTGACTCGTTAATCATAGTGTAGCTATCCGTCCTGACTCGTTAATCATAGTGTAGTTATCGGTCCTGACTCGTTAATCATAGTGTAGCTATCCACCATGACCCGTTAATCATAGTGTAGTTATCGGTCCTGACTCGTTAATCATAGTGTAGTTATCCACCATGACTCGTTAATCTTAGTGTAGTTATCGGTCCTGACTCGTTAATCATAGTGTAGTTATCGGTCCTGACTCGTTAATCATAGTGTAGTTATCAGTCCTGACTCGTTAATCATAGTGTAGTTATCGGTCCTGACTCGTTAATCATAGTGTAGTTATCCGTCCTGACCCGTTAATCATAGTGTAGTTATCCGTCCTGAATCGTTAATCATAGTGTAGTTATCCGTCCTGACTCGTTAATCATAGTGTAGTTATCGGTCCTGACCCGTTAATCATAGTGTAGCTATCCGGTGGATAGTCATACATTTTAGCATATGTACACGGGATTGGTACAGGTTGGGCATTCATACATTGTAATACATGCACACAAGCTTGGTACAGGTTGGGCAATTATATATTGTAACACATATACACAAGATTGGTACAGGTCGGGCAGTCATACATTGTAATACATGTAAAGGAGGTTGGTACAGGTTGGGCAATAAAACATTGTAAAACATTTATAAGAGGTTGGTACAGGTTGGGCAATAATACATTGTAACACATGTACAGAAGGTTGGTACAGGTTGGGCAGTAATACATTGTAACACATGTACTGGAGGCTGGTACAGTTTGGGCAGTCATACATTGTAACACATGAACAGGAATTTGGTACAGGTTGGGCAATCATACATTGTAACACATGTACTGGAGGCTGGTACAGGTTGGGTAGTCATACATTGTAACACATATACAGGAGGTTGGTACAGGTTGGGCAAAAATACATTGTAACACATGTACAGGAAGTTGGTACAGGTTGGGCAATCATACATTGTAACACATGTACAGAGGGTTGGTACAGGTTGGGCAATCATACATTGTAACACATGTACAGGAGGTTGGTATAGGTTGGGCAATCATAAATTGTAACACATGTGGTAGGTGGGAAGATATGGACTATTTGAAAGGCATAAACATTGAAGGAATCAATTTACTCCCATTAAGAGTATTTTGACAGTGTGGATGAGTAGGCCTAATTATCGTACATGCTACACAGAAACATGATCACTTCCGGGTTGAAATTTGTGTCCCTCCCGACTTGGGGATAGATTTACCAATATGTTACCTCACTTATCTCATTTTTTTTCTGGGTTGTTTTGGCAGACCATTCACTGGTGTACTATTTTAGTATGCATGATGATAGCTTATCCACAAATAACCAGCAAAAAGACAATTAGCTATCCTAACAATGCATGCCGATTCGTGACTTCATGGTCGGGAGCGCCCGAGAATCGAGTCCGTGATCACGCGAGAATACGTTTGTAATTTCTGGAGGCGTGGGAGAGGATGAGTAGGAAAGTCTCGTCTCTAGTGCTGACCCTTACTGTGACTCAGAAATAGTCATTCGATTTCTATTTCTAATCGACTAACCTATTTTACCAAGCATATTTAGCAATTATTGTCATTTTTCGGACAGCCATTGTTGAAATATAATTATATCTGCAGATCGCAATGACAAATAATATATAACATAATGTATGCTATTGTTATAAACATGGTGTACTGTGTGAACCAGTAAGTATCGTAGTTGTGTTACATGTGGAAGGACAATACACAGATTTTAACCTTCGTTGATGAGTCAGACACTGGTCCTTTAATAGTTAACGAGGAACCAATTGAAGATGTATATATGTCAAAGTTTCGGTATATTTCCCATCACTCTAAATAACATTAACGTTTTTTAAGTTAAATGTTATTAAATCATATAATGACTGTTTATCTGTTTCCTCCCAGTCATTATCTTTCATGTCCCCTCATACCGATAATTAGCTCACTTGTACCAAGATTACTATAGGTTTGCAACAGTAAATTTCAGATATATGAACCAAATCTTTGCGATAACATCAAAAAATCCCAAACCATATAAAAGACTCGTGGTTCCCACCGATATAGGTAACAGACAGTATATGGTGGGATTTATTGTTCCTATCCCTGTTTAGACAGATCGTGGGGGATTCGTGGTTCCCATCCATATGCAACAGACAGTGTATGGTGGGATTTATTGTTCCTATCCCTGTTTAGACAGATCATGGGGGATTCGTGGTTCCCACCCATATGTAACAGACAGTATATGGTGGGATTTATTGTTCCTATCCCTGTTTAGAAAGACCGTGGGGGATTCGTGGTTGCCATCCCCGTTTTCATGGACCACGGAGACTCACTGTTCACACCCGTGTGTGCCTTGTACAATTACGTGTTTTTATTTCGTTGTCCCTGTTTCTTGTAGGGTTAAAGCGTGGTCACGGACAACAAGTGTTCCAGAGGATCTGTGCTGGTTGACTGATGACCTAACGTTATAAGTTGTGAGTCTGGGATCACAAATGTCGCTGTATGTCCTTGACCTTTCTTCCTCTTGTCCTCCTGCGAAATAAATATGTATTTTGGTGAACACTTGAACATTGCTGAAACAATGTGTTTGTTAGGAGTATGGTTCACATGACTAATTCATGCAGTGTTAGAACGATTGCCGCCCCGATGAGTTTAGTGTGACTGATATGAATGGTTTCCCTGTAATGATATCACCCTAATCAAAATGTAGTGAATACTTGATTGGCAGTATTATGTAAGTTCCGTATCAGTCATCAGTGGACACTACTTAGTGAAGTACAGAACACTCTAGTGTACTGAAAGTCATGTCATTTTCATTTCCCATCTAAATTGACACATTTAAGAAAATAAGTGAAATATTTCCACTTCCGTTTAATCGGCACACAGTCACTTTAACTGTTACGTCACACTTACGTCCCTGTATGTCATCCTCTGTGGGCAGCACATTCCCACCAACATCGACACATGTTACTAGTACTGTCTGGTCACACGACATCTCGTAACACACGTCTATTTTAAGCTCTCCTTTACTTGATTTCCTTAATAATCGCACACAACAATAAGGATTTACTTCATTCTCAATACACTTCTGGTTAACAGCATATTCGTCGAGTTTGGTGGTAAGACTGCGGTAACTAAATACACTTCTCTGTTGGCTGACTTTGTTTTTTTCATACGAGGCTGAATTTATCGAAGAGTTTATCAAACCAGGTCACAAAGACCTTACAAAGTCATTTAATTTCACTTTCATATTTATTGATGATGGTTTGACAAGTTACAAGAAATCTATTAACCACGTCGTATAATACCCACCAAAGTTGGAAATCAGGGAAACGATCTGTTTCTACGACGAAACCAACATTAAAAAGTTTCCATCGAGCTGATAAGCTTGATGATTTCAATTTCCCTATTGTGAATTTTTATTTTATTGTTTCCCCAACCTATGGTGTTAATATGTCGCAGTTGATTCGATATTCAAAGGTTTCTTCCCATTATCACGATCTTCATGCATGAAATCGTCAACTGACGGGCAAATACGTATCACAAGGTTTCAAATGATGTAAGTTGATGTAAATTAAGGGGAAGTTTAACGGTCGTCATAGTGATATCATTAAGTGAAGCTGAGATTGTGACATTACCCAGATTGATCAAGGTTTACATGGCGGGTGTCGTCAATGAAGCAGAAGACGCTTACTCTTCCGGAACATCTGGTTTTATTCTCCTTGTACCTTTTTAGGAATCTCCGTATAAATTTTTCTTTAGTGCATTTTTCAGTTTTATTTGAGTTTGGATTATGATTGTGTTGACATGTTGATATTTTCTTGTTTTTTCTTATATGGATAATGCTAGTCGTTAGTTTTATAACATTTTAATCAGAAGTAGAAATGGCGACTCCTCATCAAATGCCATGTTCATTTTTAATGAATTCAAATTAGGAATCAAAGTGAAATGTTATGAGCGCCACCCATTGTAAGTGTCTGCCTGACATTCATTGTGACAGGGAAGTTTTCCTCTCAACACACAGTTATGTCTGGGTAATACCAAAGACTTTAGGCTAATAGTGTTACCAGGGTACAGATCCTCTCAGCAAGGGTCAATAACCCTGCAATGTTTAAATGGCAGCCAGGTGACCATGGCTAAGTACTCAAGATCAAAAGTTATGACGTACCTTCTAAAGTTTTAAGGACAAGTTCTTCATGTTTTGGTTATCAGAGAAAACATTTTAATTCAAGGGAGACAACCTGGCTACCCCCTTCCGTCCTATCAACAATGGTGCAATGATATTCTGTATCAGCATTAACATGTAAATAATGTAGCAGTTTTACTTCTCTGTGATTGTATCACAGATTATCGCAATGTCGATTATTTCTAGCTACTTTGAGGCAGTATACACATTGAGGTCACCCGTACTTCTAATGGTCCTTATTCTGCCTCCTTGTATGCTTATATGAAAAAATATTACATAAACGTGTTTACTATATTGAGTTTAATGTAACGTGACTACACTATATGCTCTCTCAGCAGACAACCATAACACTAATGTCGTAACGTTATGGTCAGCCTCACAACATTTCTCTTTCATAACTTCTTTTGATTTCCCTTCTTCTCTGCTTAAAAAGCCAGTGTAGACAAAAAACGCAAACGTTGTCTACACATGAAACGCACTTTTATCAGAAATATGTTCTTTTCGAAATGTGATAATGACTACTAAAAATTTGACAATTTTTCATCGATCATCGATGACAACATTTGGAAAAAAATGAAAAAAAATAAATAAAAAAATCCATCAGAAGTAAGATTGAAAACCTTTTCTATTAACTAATTTTTGCCTCAATTTAATTTGACTGTTCTTCTAGATGTTGATAAAATACAAACACATGATTTAATTTAAAATTTTGTATTTCTCAATAATTGACACCGAGATCGGAAAACAACGGCAGAATTCAATAGTTGCAGTAACACCACAAATGATTAACACTAAACACTAAGTGAACTATTTTGTGTGCTTAATCTACGATTCTACAGCCAAGTACATATTGTCTTAATTCACATGTAGATTTCAATTAAAGGTGACATCCAGAGCAGATCTGATGTTGTACGAACACGAGAAAAACACGACACCTGGACGAGTTAGAGATATCACACCGAGAAGCGGTGGTTGGATTACGTTTGGATTCGTGAGATAAATTGGTTTGTCCAACTCCCTTAGGCCAAGATAAGTGTGATATTTGGTTTAAATGTTTAAGCAATACAATATTCCTGACATTGTGAATGAGAGGATTGTTCTAATGACTTGTTAAATTCGTTGTAATCTTGGTACGATATTAGGTCTGCTAAAGGATATCTATCAACTTTCAGATAGTTTTTAAAAAAGTAACAACACCAGTCTTGCTTCATTGTCATAGTGAATTGCAAAAATTATTTGAAATAGTATTTAATATATTTAGTTTGGGAATTTAAGAAAATAGTAAATCTGTGTGTCAACGGCCAAAGAAACGCGGATAGCCTTCAATGTCAAGGCTATTAGCACGCGTAATAAAAAAACGATACAGGGTACGTTATCAGGTCAAGGTCAAACAAGTACATATCGTCATAGAAACGCATATATCCCCATTGTCATAAATACATAAAAACATTGTCACAGAAAGGTATATGTACACAATGCCATACAAACACTTGTGTGCACATTTTCATACAAACGATTATGTGTGCATTTGCAAACAAATGTATATTTACACATTGTCAAACAAACGTATATTTACACATTGTTAAACAAATGTATATTTACACATTGTCAAACAAACGTATATTTACACATTGTTAAACAAACGTATATTTACACATTGTCAAACAAACGAAAATGTACACATTGGCAAACAAACGTATATTTACACATTGTTAAACCAAACGCATATTTACACATTGTTAAACAAACGTATATTTACACATTGTCAAACAAACATATATTTACACATTGTTAAACAAACGGATATTTACACATTGGCAAACAAACGTATGTTAAACAAACGTATATTTACACATTGGCAAACAAACGTATATTTACACATTGTCAAACAAACTTATATTTACACATTGGCAAACAAACGTATATTTACACATTGGCAAACAAACGTATATTTATTTACACATTGGCAAACAAACGTATATTTACACATTTTCATACAAACGTATATTTACACATTGTCAAACAAACCTAAATGCGTGAATTGTCAAACACACGTATATGTGCACATAGACATATATGGACACATTCTCATACAAAGGTTTATGGACATACAAACCTACATGTATGTGTTCATACATGCTTACTTATTTGTCCAAATTGCCATAAAACGGTTGATATTATGTCAGGTCTATGTTACGTACGAACACATTGTCAAAGTAACCCAAGTATAGATTATAGTCATTCGTCCACTATCAGGTTACACTTGAATTTAATCATTAAACTGTCATAACATGTCATTTAAGGTGTTATAAATGTTATAAACTGCAGGCAAACATCATAATTTGCAAACAAGCATTCCGGAATATATTTTTGATTGATGTGTTAAGTCAGTTTTATTACTCAATGTATCAGAGCATAAACCCGAAATTTTATTTAATATTCTGTATTTATAGCTAGTTATCAGCTCACCTTTCAATTTTTCTATTGTAGCGACATTATATCCATGATAAAAATATGATTCCTTCTCCAACTATTCCAGGTATTGGCCAAATAGCATACTTGATGTGATAGCATTAAGATAAGCTGGGAGCATGGCGAGTACATTTGGCATCAGACGACACTTCAAGACACAGCGGTATGTTATTTACATACATGAACGTGTGATCTAAACATGCTTCATATCGTAAAGGGGCACGCAAAACACGACCAATACACGTAGTCAAAGATAGGTGATCAATTATCGGGCATTCACGGAACCCTCACGCTATAATAAAACAACGTTCACATTTCTCAGATTCCTTTCTATAGAGTACCGGTCATGAATAGTGTCTTAACTGTCTTCCTAGACTTTGACCGGCAACGGACCTTATTTTTGATTGCCTTTCTTTTTGCTGTGTATATTAAGGGCAGCACCGTTGTAAGCATATAAAACTAGACAAAAATATTGTAAGGACTTTTTAAAAATCTTATTTAGTCTGTACAATTCCTACATGCTTTATCGACGGAAGCTTTTGAAGGCGTATCCTCGTACTTGTCATTCTGTTGAGATTAAAGTATAGGGTTAGTTTGATTGTTCAAGGTACAATTGTGATTTTCGTCAATCGCTTCTCTTTTTCCACCCTTTTCAGAATTAGATGTACATGTATGATAAAGTTTCATTGATAATTTTATCTAATTCGAAATATATCCTTTTGCACCTTCAAGTACCGTTCAGATATTTGAGTTGTGACAGCAGGTGAACACTTGAAAGCTCCGTCGTACCTTTTTTGGTTCAGCCGCAGAAAAAAGTCTTATCTGCCTCTCTAAATTCACTCATATTGTTTCAGTGATTTGTCAAAATAAGGAATCCCTTTTTCCATTTCGAATTCCAACGGAAATCAAAATACTCTAAAGGAAGATGCAGCTTATTTTTCTAATTAGTAAATAGATATAGGCTTTTTTCTGTGCTCAACTTATTTTCTGAAATAGTAAAGAAAAACAGGCTTATTTCTGTGCTAAGGCTTATTTTCTCCATGAAGACTTATTTCTAAACACAGACTTCTTTTTTGCCAATAGTAAGGAAATATTGGTTTAATTCTGAGCACAGGCAACTTTTTTCAACTCATAAGGAAAATAGGCTAATATTTGAGCACTTTCTGAGCACATGCCTCTATTTTCGAATGAATCTTACTTTCACAGGATTTAACGCAGTTAAACAATCCGATTGGCTCATTACTTGCGATATTATTGAATATGCCAGGAACGCCTAGCAGGAACCAATCATGAACCACTATGGTCCGTACAACAAAACATACCTATACAGACCGTTGATTGGATGTGTTACCCATCAAGCTTCTGTGCAATTAATTAGAAAAATGTGGCATTGCGCAGGCGTAATTATTTCAAAAGACATGGCTTATATTCAAACGAGACTATTTCCTTAGGTTTCTAATCAGAATAGGCTTACAATTTAGGTCGACCTATTCTCCTGATTATAGCATCCTTCTCTGTATATATTGGTTGAACACTTTTAAAGGAAATTTACCTGTTATGCTATAAAAAAGTTTACTTAAAACATGACAGAAAATGAAAACTACATTGATTGAAAGTAATTTGTTTTATACTTCATGTTCCTTTGTCATAACATTGATTGACAGAGATTTACATACCGTGTATCGTCAATAAAGCATAGAACACTATCGAAGAATCTAATCTTATAATATTATAAATTTTTATAGTGGTTTTTTTTTTGCGTATTTCTTACCCTTGACACCTCATTTTCGATCGTTTTCCCGAGTTTTAGTTTGAATTCGGATTTATTGACCCGTAGTTGCTTTTTTAAGTTGTTGGTATGTTAATTGTAACATCTGATTTACTAATGAATATGTCAGAAAGATGTACAAATAATGAAAATTAATTAAATCACTTATTACACAAAAAGTTAATTAAAGATAGAAATTACTGTCTCGAAAACAATATTAGTTTAAACAGATTGATTATTGTTTAAATGTCTTTCATAAAAAGACATTCTTTCTGTGAACCAAAAACAGGTTGTTGTATGATCTACAATTGTTTAGCCTTTTCGGTTACACGTATACAATCCCATCAGTGCAAGGTTATCAGCAATGAGCGCATTAATTGTTGCACATCTCAGTCCCCGCGATACCAGGGGTACGTTTAGTGTCAGCTGGAGGGGCGCACATGATAGGCCGCATTCCTGGAGGATTAGAATATAAACAACACGCCACTTAACTGGTACAAAAGAAATACCTACATACCAATTGTTTATTAGGGAGAACAGAGCTGCACGAACTCGCCAGGTCCGTGTCACTGTGTCCTAAAGTGGCCGATGACCCCGGGGTATGGCCCCTTTCTGTCTGCCTGATAAAGTGGGGACAGTTGAACTTATGGTGGGGTGAGGGCGACACAGAGTAGAAGAAAGCTTGATTGTCTGCGGACGAGAAAAGGAGAAGGAAGAACATTGTGCCCACAAAGATAAAATTAGGGAGGATTTTAGGGTGTGGACGAATTGGTGATGACATTAGCAGGGAATTATGGATTCCAGTAAAAAATTGAACTGAGATAGAAGTAAAAAAACAACAAGTAAATACCAACATGTCAACATAATCATAATCCAAACCAAAATTGAATAAATCTAGGGCAAATTATGAACAAAAATAAAAAAAAAAAAAAAAAGATTTACAGTTTAAGTGCAAGGAGAGTAAAACAAGGTGATCCAGAAGAGTAAGCGCTTTCATCGACTTAACCAGTCTTGTTTAGATATCTTTAAAGACAAGGATTGGTAATGTTATCGTTTTGATTTGTTATTTTACCTTTCTTCCATTCTTGTAGTCTACGCACTGGAGCCTGTCCTTTCTGGAATTTATATATAAGCAGTGCCAAATCAGTTTAGATTAAGGCATCGGAAACGATACAAATCCCCCGTTCTACCTTAAGGTTGACCATGGCACGCCGAAACATGAACTCGTTGAAGGTATCAGGATACTTGACCAGTATGTGAAGTTGATTAAAATCGGTCGAGAAATAAATTTTACAAAGAGTGAACATACACTACATCCCTTGCGGGCCCCCGTGAGGGGAAAATAAAGTATCTTCTATTTGTTCACAATTACTTGTACACGAATAACAGTTATTTCATTTCAATATTTTGCGTAAAGCGTTAGCGCCTTGTAAAATAGCGATACACTATAAAACCCAACCCAACACACAGCAGATATGTAGTTCAACAGGAGCTTTATTTCTATTGTAGTGAAATGTGGGTATGAAATGTATGTAAGTTTGTGTACCGAGACAACTGTAACCACAATTAGTAAACGTTATCATATGCTGACCGAGTCAGTGTAGAAATACATTAATACTGAAAAGCTGGTCGATTACTTCCCCACTCTAACTTAGATAGTTCTGTCACCCCAACCTTGGAAATCATGGCGTAACAGCAATGAAAGGAGAGCAAGTGAGCTTAAACTCATGTAAAAGGACCATAGATAGATTGCAGAGATAACGTTATCCAGGTCTACATTTAATTTCATTGTGAAAAACTCTTTTTATCCCAAAGTTATTGTCACTGACTTTTTTTCTGTCTGCAAGAGAAAAAGAAGGAGACAATATTCATCACAGAAAAAAAAGATAGAATGCCCCTAATATTGTGTACAAAACATGCACAAGTGAACAGCATAATTTTATAGAAAGAAATCAATTAAGCTACGACATACAGCTTCTTGGATTCGTCATTGATGCCAAGAGCCTAAATGCTGCAACCTAGGAGGCAACTGAGGAAAATTCAATATGATCAAAATAAAAGTTTTAGAAAACTCCGTAATATTCGACATCCGTTATAATCACATGAAAATTAAAATTGGAACATGTACTGGGAACACAAAACCCTGACAAATATCCTAAAAACATTAGAATCATGAATATGTATGGTACCTTGTGTATAAACTAGTAATAAATGTATTGCATCTGCACTCAGGCATACCATGCATATAAAATAGATTTGATGATTCTAGTTGTGAACATTTGTAAACCGTTCATCTCGTTCTCTTTTTTAATTTTCTTATTTTGCTCTAATCCGCTAAATAAATATAGAACCGGGATTTAAAAAGTTCTATTTCTTCAACCATGGCGTCTGCATGAAAAGTCGTTATTGTGTCTGTGATATCGTCATAAATATGAGAAATAGTGACTGATATGTTTGACTTTATACATTAGCCTGGCAGCCAATTGGTTTCATATCGAAACAAATTTTGTTTTTGGGGGTTTGCTTCCCATTGTCACAAGATAAAGTTGTGGTAACGCACATTGCACCAAAACCTTTTTGTGCTGATCGTACGAGGGCACGTAAAATCTAACCACCAACACAGACTAGTTAATATACTGATATCTAGTCAGCTGGTATGTTGTGGTCAGCTCTAGGTGCAAAATAGCCTGATGAGTGGACATGACACTCGGATACGCCATGCGATTTACAAGTCCGTCAATGACACAGCGTCGCTGGTCAAGTTGTCATGGTCAGCAGATAACCTTTGGAAAATAATCTACACTTCAGATAAGGTCGATTGAGCCTGAATCATCACCAAGGACGGAAGGCAATTTGATAATGATTCAGTTTTACCGGTAGAGTCTGTCTCTCACTCATAACGCTTGTAATGATATTAGAAATTTAAACACATGACCACCTTTGTTACAATACCTTCTTCAAAAATTATTTTTGTTTCCATACTGAACGGCATCTTCCATTCCACGCATGTTATGTATAAATCATACTTTACCAATTGACAATATGTAATTCACTGTTGACATATGGTTGTATTATTTGAAAAAAAAAGGAATGTGATCATTGCAGAAATGAGAAAACCTATTTGCTCAGCCCCGAAAATTATTATATAAAATCATATTTCTGGAATAACCAAGCATACTAAGGTCTGTTTGGCTTGTTGGAGTACCTGTCACCTAACCACCAAAACATTAAGAAAGTATTATCTGTCAACAAAATCGAAGTTCAAAGTCGAAATGATAAAACGGGAGTAAACTACGAAGGTAACATTCAGATGAAAAACCTGCAAAAATTTAAAAGAAAACCAGACCATGGACTCCGGAGGAATAAGCGTCTTCTGATTCATCGACTACATTTAAGTTTGGAACCTTTTTTAGTTTCATGTGGGTATGGAAGAAAAAACTATTTGCAGGCTGAATAAGTGCGCGTAGACTGATACCCATTAACAGACCCGCCGATAGGTGGTGTGTTGCCACAGAGTCCTCCTATCATTATCAAGTGGATGGAGGTACATGGTTTTTTTCCCCTATTTTTTATTGTTCTATTTTTTTCATGGGAAAATATCGAGGAACCAGAAAACTGACTTTTGCGCATAAAGAAAAAGACAATTATTAGACATTAGTCAATTTCAGTGATGTAACGTTCTCATAACAGGAACCAGGTTAAAACAACTTACCAACCAAAATAATGTTTACAGGTACATTTACCATGCTCAGGAGTAACATCTTGTTTGTCAATTCTTATGTCTTTGTTGTGTTTCAGATCCTCGTTTAAGTTTCAGAAGTACTGAATTATTGATTTCCTGTGATTTGTCGTGATGTGACATTCGACCTTTTTGTATACTTTCAAAATCAGTTTGTAATGTAAAACAGTCAATTCTTTTCCGCAGTTTTCAAAGTCTTAATCTATTTATTTAAGAAATCGTACTATCGCCGTGACCTAGTTTCCGTCTGTTTCGATGTTGTTACCATTGCCAAATTCCTGACATCTTTAACGAATTTTATTAAACGACATGAATATTATATATTTAATTGAGAAAGTTAAAAAAAATAATATACATAGAATAAATACAATAAAAATACAATCAGCATTCAAACAAAAGTCGTTTAGATGTACATATCAAATCTACGGGCTAAAAGACATTAAGAAATGAATGATAAAAGTGTAGTTCATAAGTTTTGAAAAAATGATACATAAATCCTAATGTTACTAGACTGAAATATTCAACATCTTTTTTCGACATTGTGTAGCTTCAAGTACCCTCCCCTCCCCAACAACAAAGTATTCGTTAAGTCAAAGTCTGACAAATTATGTAACCACGCCATGAAATTTATGCCCAACTCATTAATTAAATGATAGCTTGATATTATCTCGAGTATCATTGTTTTGTTCGCAGTGACAAAGAATATATGATATAGAATCATTGAATAAAATACCACAATAGTGACACAATTCCTCATGGTTCAACATGCGAGAGCGTACACATATATTTTAAAATACACTGTATAGATGTGTAATATCGAGGATTCGTTATTGCTAATTTCCACAAGTGATGTGTTTTAAACTTAAGATGGACAAACTGAAATTTGAAAAAAGTTCGTTATCATGACAAACACTATATCTATGCATTTCCTTCTGTGCTATATACACTGATAAACAAGCTTTTTCTATTGTAATTTCCCAAAAGTATCATACAATGAGTATCTCTTAAGATACATGTCGGATATAAATCTCTGTTGTTTTTCAATGTACATATCAAGCATATAAAATT
This sequence comes from Ylistrum balloti, assembly GCF_031769215.1. Lineage (NCBI taxonomy): Eukaryota > Metazoa > Mollusca > Bivalvia > Pectinida > Pectinidae > Ylistrum > Ylistrum balloti. Next base: position 404,290 of record NW_026782088.1, read on the forward strand.
TACCAAGAAATATTCTTTATACTAACATTTTTCAATCCAAGTTACAAACCTTTCCCAGAAACAACACTTTCTTGATGTTGATTGATATAGGGTTCAATGCTGGTCTAGCCAAGCATTGAAACACACATGTCAGTTCTAGTTCTTTTTTCAAAACCTTTTTTTTTGATTTTACTATAAAATTTAGTGGTCTCTTTAAAGTCATAACCTCAGTAACAGAACGCAAACAAAGTTCGCATCCAAATAAAGCAGCTGGATATAGTTTAATTTTGATTGATTTGGCAACTGTTACAGGGTTGAGAGCACTAGGAAGAGCACCAGACCAAAGGAGAGACATAATACCGGTTTTTACTTTACAACATGCTCTGGTAGTTCTTTCCGATTAATTACCTTTACAGTTTACTAAAATTCCAACATGTTTTATCAACGACTGGTAAAAACACATTTATACAGGTAGGTATTTTGAACACTATGTAAATCAGAAAACAATCCTATTTTACTTTAAGTGGAAGAAAACGGAAACTGCCACTTCCGGCTACGATTTCCACATACACTGACCAAATCTTGTACACTGTTTAAATTCGTACTAACGACAGACATATCGTCCGATAGAGTCGGTATATTTAATTTTAAATCAATTACCATTGCCCCTTTGCCGCACGCCTCAATTTCATCCAGTAATTCGTTAATGAAAATCTAGTACATTTTTGCGGACAGAGCTCCTCTTTGTAAAATCCCTCTCTCCATCTTCACACTCGTTGACATTAAATTATAAAACAATATATTACTTTTGACACTGTTATACATTTCTTTTAGAATAATCCAAATATTTTGCCTCTAAGCCCCCTATGATGTATTTTAAACAGCAGACCTTTATGCCACACAGTGTAAATCGCTGTATTACTGTCCAAAAAGGCGACCTAAACATTTGAACAATTTTTTTCTATTGTTGTTAATACATCCCGGTAAGTTGATTGATGTACAGAGGCTACCAAGATTATTTTGGTATTCAGACTGCTGCCTGAAAAGTGTTTGAACATGTTATTCTACGTGATACAATCATTTCGGATAATTTAAACTGGCAATAACGTTATACCTCTGTAGCCGTAAGGATCATCTTTTACTTTTCCCTGTTCTTTATACAATGTGATTATTCCTTTTTTACAGTGCTTTGGAATATCAATTCATAATTACTATATCAAATAGACTAGCAATATGTTCAAACAATTAATTGCTGCTATACTTTAGATGTACATAAACAATACCATCCTGTCCTGCAACTCTATCGGAGTTAAGTTTCTTACACAACATCGATATTTCTGCTGATGTAATAGCATTAGTAAGGAAATTGTCGTTTTAACACTGGGTTATAAAATTTTGAAAATCTGCAATGAAAAAAAATTATTTGGTTTATCATAGAAAATCGTTTCGAACTGGATTCTCAAGCATCTAATATTTCTAAGAGTTCTGTGAAAATTATGTGTCATTTCAGCAACTGTATGCTGTCGTTTGTGCGCGTTGCTTTTATATATTTGCCAAAAAAGTTTTTGACCACACCTGTCAATTTCTCAAGATATATTAGAAATATATATAGGAAACACCTTTCGTAAGTTCCTACGAAAAATAATTTTACTTTTTGGTCCAGAAAACTGACGTCATTTGATTTGGGATCTTTTGAAATCCAGGTTTTACTTTTAGCAGTCATCATATCATACAATTGTTCTAGTTCTTCATTCCTATACGGTTTTAGGTAACCTTCACAAACACGTTTTGGAAATGCTATATCAGCTGATTCCTTGATAGAGCATGCTATACCACTTCAATTCACATCAATTTCTTCATCGGTTGTGTTACCTTGCATATGGAATTCAAAAGCTTTTCCAGATAATTCGTATAAACTTAACAACTTTTGTATTATTTGCCTTCTTCCATTTATATTTGACATGATATGATCTCGTGGTATAGGGGGCAGAGACCGGTAACGATAAGGAACATATGACTGGATGGTGTTCTGATAAATTACGTGGATCACCATCTAATACTTCACAGTATTTTAACATGATCTTCACTGTTAGACTGAAGTGAAATATAATCAAATGTGGTACAGTTTTCTGTTGTTGGGTAAAAGAAATACACAGGACTAATACATTTGGCATTCACAGATATCATACAGCGTATCTAGAAAGGGAGACAGACGACTTTTTGTTGTTTTTCAGAAGTAAATCTATGTCCTCTAAATCTGACTGCGATGGATGGATCCAGTGTTTCCGTGGATTCAGCGAAAATGAATAATTGGTCTAGAGGAGGCGGGCATATAATCTGAAAAGCAATGTAAGTATTCTTTATTTTGGAGTTTGTTTCTACGCACTCGCACCCTTGGGCTATCGGCATTTATTTCCTTAAAACTTCGATATAAAAAGGATCGTAACACCACCTCTAATGTTGCATTTGTACTGAAAGGGGTCAATTTCGTACACAGGTTTAACTATAGGTGTAATGCCACATTGTTTGAATGTATCAAAAAAGATTTAATTCGCTGATCCAATGTTCCGATAGACCACACATGTCTATTTCGTGTTTCCGAAGACATTCAAAGAGGTATGGAGTACCCGACATTATAACCACAATATTCCAACTCATGATACTGTACAGTCAGTAATCATTTACGTTATTTGGTTAGCCGATATAATTTGAACGTCCTCCGTTAACACGTACATCGGGCACAGGCCGTGGATTTCCGTGAACATAGAATCTACCTACTTTCCTCCTAGCGGTAGTCTTGTAGCCTACGAATCTGTTTGCTAAACTGATCCCGTCCGTTGGGGGTCTTTTGAGCTTCCGACATTTGTCCGGATATTACCAGAATTAGTCTGGTACATTGCGGTAGGGAACTGTACGGACATGGTACTAATATTTGACAGTACCTCACTGTATTGGTGATGCTCCCGTAGCTTAACATTACTTTCTCTAGCACTTGCAGAGGTTCGTTCTGTTAACGAGATGCGTGTGTTCTGGCGCGTTCGTATGAGGAGATTCGACGTATTAACGCCATTGCTAGGGTCGTCAGTAAGAGGTACAGGTGTATGTATGTTGGGGCCGTTTATACCCGTCGTCGGATTATTATTCAAGCACTGGAGCTGCACACAGGTTTCAAGCGTCGAATGATGCACTTGCCCTGTCTTTGTCAAACACGCTGAACCTGTTGTGGGTCTTACGGTCTGTTCATTTGCTATGTTTTAAAAGTCTGAGGCAGATTCACGAGTTTGTTTGATGTCATTTTTGCCGTAATCAATTGTCAGTCCATCGCTTTTTCTTTTCTAAATCCTGACAAACACAATTTATTTCCTCTATCTCAGTACATATTTTGTTGTTTGTTCATTTCAAAGCATTTATTTCTGTTTTATTCTCATTTGTCCTTTGTTAAGTTTATTTACAGGTACCAAAACATTTTTCATTTTTGCTACTTGCTGTATAAGTTCTTCTATTTCTGGGTGCGATGTGTATCTCCTTTTCAGAGTGATTTCTTTGTCTTTGTATAATTTGTCAACTTTCCGTTCAAAAAACCGTTTTGTAAATATGCATTTCTTTTACAAAGAGTTAAGATTCAATGAAAGTTACATGCCAGAAATTGCAAAGCAAATGAGACGACGGGAGCCTGAAGTTGGTTCCTAGTTCTTAGTTCCATGAAGAAACACGGTCATCATATGCGTGTTTTCTTGGTTCCTACTTCCGATTTTCTTAAACAGAACTGCATGTAGGAACTAGTGTTACATAGCTTTGTACTACCCTATTTGTATTTCGCGCGCATAGACTGTTGTACGCGCACGGGATGTGCGACATGGTATACTAGAGGAGAGAGACAATGGACACTACCGGTGTAAACAGCATGTGAGGGTAGCGGTATCTCACCGGGGCATATATTACCTTTATGGGACCAATATACGCAAACTGCAGCTTGCGGTGAGTACCGACCACACAAACCCATATGTGGATATGTTTATATATGTTGTTCAACTGCTGTGTAGATAAACAGCGAGGTTTCATATTATTGTCTATTTATAGATATCCACCCGATACGTGGCACAGGTGTGTACAGGTGCACGTGTTGTATTGTTTAGGGTGTATAGGGCATTACATGACCTGTAGGTTACATTGGTTGTATTATAATTATTTATTATCATATATGTAGTTGTAAATATAGATATAATATATAATAAAGGGTTGTATTTGGCTATATACAGTTATATCACTCACGTGTATGCACGGGTGCATGCCAGCATGACAGATATTAAGGCGTCGTGTGGCATACTTTAGTGAACTTTACATTGAAGTTGATTTAGCTGTATATTATATATATTCATATATGTCCATATTATTGCTGTAAATTGTTGGGGATGATTTAATACCGATGTAGGGTTATATTTATATCTATTGTAGTTTAACCCAGTAGAGAGGGATAACTGCCAGAGGTGCACGCATGTCTTACTAAGTGGTCTGGGGTACTGGGTTGCCTGTTGAGGGACACAGCCAGCACTTATGATGAGGATAGACTGTCCACCTTGTGTTCAGCATTTGGCTAATGTATAGCTCTGGAACTTTTCTGGTTGTTGTGTTCCGGCAGTCTTTATGTGACGGTGACCACATCACATGTGTACTGACACTTACTCCGTGGTGGATATCAGCCCATCAGTATACGGTGTCACTGTAGCAGGAACATTTGGGAAATAATGGAATACTGCCCATTTATAGAGTGTGACTGTTACTTTGTATATATCTTATGCCTTTAATCTATGACCTTGTTGAATGTACGAGAGAGAGTGTGTATGAAGTGCAACCATTGTTAATAGTGTATAGTGTAATTAAATATTGTAAATAATGTAAATACTCTGTGTTGTGTTGCTTTACCGTCATCAGAGTGGACAATATGCTCATCCCGTTACAAGTGAGAACCAGTTTCAGACTCACTAATGTATTTGTCACAAGTTTCACTCTGGTAAGTAGATTTAGTGTAGAAAATCGCCAAAAACGAAGTCATATATCTCCGTAGAAAGCTGGCTGTAACTTGTTATGGAACTTCAGTGGACTTTATCTTAGTCATAAACTCCAATTATTTTTTTTTTATTTATTCATCCAGTCTCCATTTCCTATATGATCCTAACTGTTGCGAGGACTAAAACAGTTAAAAAAATGTCTACTACAGGAAAAACACTTGACGATATCGGTGAAATATCACAGCCGTACTGCCTTTTCTTTACCATTGCTCTTTGTCCATAGATACAAAATTAACAATAGTTACATGTTTGTAAGGAAACCTACATACACTAGCCGACCAACAGAGTTTCTACTCCACGAACCACCAACAGTAAGAACACATGTTTTCATCTTTAAGTAAATTGGCGGTTTCAGTTAAAGCGTGCTAAGAAGATGTTGCAAATGTCATGTAAAATGAAAAACATTTTTTTATAAATTAGGAAACGAATTTAAAAAAAAATGTTAAGATGGCATCAGAAACCTATGTTATGTTTGATATAGGTAGTTGATGGAAAGAAGAAAAAAACACCAAGAAAAAACATCGGCCTGTTTAAGATAAACTTATGTTGATTGTTGTGACAGAGATCTGAGTGTAAGTATCTATGAAGAAAAGGGTATCACTTAAACCACGATGATAGCGATGACGACAAAGGTCAAAGGTTATAATTGTAATGACATTTTAAAAAATAAATTTATCGTAAACAGTTAGACAGCACATTCGTTTTTGATATCGTTCCCGTGATTTATTCATGCCATTATGTCGATGCACATTTAAATGGTCTCTGCCTATTTTTGTTTCATTTCGCCGTAACAGGACAGGAATGGTAGAGAATATAATTGGGGCAGAGGTCACGTAACGTGGGGTCGTAAAATTACCACGGTTGTAATTGCATGTTTGACATATCTTTGAACTGGCAACGCTATTCTTCAGACTGCATACGTCTCGACATATCTGTCCCTGGGGGTCGTTCCCGTCACCCCAGGGGGTCGGCCGTACCAACAATAAAGTATGGTCACCTTTCATCGGGAAATTCCATTTGACAGCTGAATGTAAACCGACAATGATGCATGTTTTTATAAATTCAGAAATTGGCTTCTTTCAATTTAAGAAAGAAATGCTAGGATATCTAGCCTGTTTTTTTTAAAACTTGATTAAAATTATTTGACAGTTTTGTGCAGTTATCATTTCTCTCTGACAGTGATCATTTGTGTTACGAAACACACCTTTATATTGAATATATCCTGGGAGGTCACTGCACATAGACATCCATACACCCTCCAAGTTACATATACATGTATATAGCATTACTGGTGTCTTTGAAGTAAACAGGAAAATTGATTTTCTATATTCTGCTCAATGATGTTGCAACTGTGTGGACCTTTCAAATTCTCGGTTTTATTATAATGTCCTCTGCTTAGTTGACAGATACATTATGGACTGTAATTCCGAACACTTATTATTTATCTCCAATACTTGGCTCCCGAGCTAAGGTGACCTTGGGTGTTACCCTCAAGGTTTTTTTTTTTTCATTTATACATGTACATAAACATACATTTATAAATTACCTAGATAATATCCCAAGAAACACCATCCTGTTTTATTATTATAAAGTCTGTCATCTCGAACAGCGCGTTCGTTATCATTAACTGTAATTTTAAACTCTCATATCTGTTATGGTAATATGTAGACGGTTGACATAGGATTGTCGGTTCAACCTTGTACAACAGACACACATATGAATAGCACCTTTCAATAAAATTTTGATTCAAAACTGTAGAGCTAAAAATTCGTCCTTATAGAGTTCGTCAGCGATGTTGAGGACCTAATTTTGAAACATAGGAGGCGCATGAGATTAACCAAAATCGGTCGAAAGAATGGTAAGAAAAATCCAAGAAAATACCAACATGTCAACATAATCATCATCAAAACTTAAATTCGACAAAACTACGGCAAAATATGAACAAAACAAAGAGTTACACGAAGACTCTAGGAGAATATGACCAGGTGTACTGGAAGAGTAAGCGTTTTCTGCTTTATCGACAACACGCGCCATGTAAACCTTGGTCAATTCAAATGAGTAATGTCACGTTCTCAAATGAGAACAAAGTATACCACAACCTAAATTGCAGGGGGATGATGCACTAGCCCAACAATAAAATAAATTTCGTAATCTCCGTATATATATGATAATTTCAAAATTTCTTAATCGTTTCAGTATTCGAATGATTTAAAACCTGTCATGTAGGAAACTGAAAGCTTCAATGTCTCACACCAAGTAAGATCATCCAATATCTGTTTGTCTCCTAGTTAGCAGATTCTCGCGTCCTCACAACGCAAAAGAAGCTCTTCATCGTCGTCATCGACGTCACCGCCATTTTCCTCAATCCTGAGCCTTTGTCAGTTTTCTGTTTGCATAAGCTTTAGTTGTTTTAGAAGTAATAAATTACTTAAATGACAATACCCCGCACTATCTACTACTCCAAAATACAATAACAAATTTACCAACGATAACCCCAGCAATAAAGGTGGAGGAAACACATCCTAATCGCAGTTTTCAATAAAATGTCAATACCGGGATCACATACGATCTATCTAGATTCAAGAGGCTGTTGCCGGGAACGACTACTATAGAAATACACCCTTTATGAAACGATCTTTTGTCAGCAAAAGAAGCGCGAAGGTCCCCTGTGGGGGAGATATGATCCCCCGGGGTAATCTCCACCCCACAGATTCTCGAGAGGAAAACACCGGATGGACAACCGCTATCGTCTGTCATTATCTACCTTTGTGACAAAGAATTGAAGTCTTTGTTCCATTAAAACATGTTGAAAAAACAAATACGCGATACACAATGTGCTCTAATCTCGTTGAGTCCTCTTATCGAGACAAGACTTTTGCCCCGAAAGCCCCTCTCAAGTCTGTGTGGGAGACAATGGCGCTTCTTATAAAACAATCAAAAATCTTATCTCACATGCTCCCCTCGTTCATCAGTCATCCTCTGCCAACGAACTCGCCCTGACTTATTTACAAATCGAAATCTATATTTGTATTGAAATGAATTTTATTACTTGTTGTATATACCCCCTAGATAATTCTTGTATAGGGGAAATGTGTATTGTACCCATCTAAAATGACAAGAAAATCCCTGCAGCTCAACAGACTTTCCTGGGAGTGGGTATCGTAACTGTGTGAGGTACAACAACGGGACACTTTACACCTCGTTAAGCCTATAATCCTTGTTTCCGGTGATAGGTAGCACACCTTGGTATCTATACACAGCTAAGGTCGTCCTTAGACAGCGAACAGGTGTAAAGCTTGATCCAGGTAAATGTGACAAGGACATAGAACATTAAAGTCTGAATAGTGAAAGTGAAGACAAAATCAAACCACGTTCTGTTCTGAAAAGGTAAAAAAAATAGTATTCTACAATCATGCCAAAGTCAGTTCTGAAGAGACGAAAAGTCGAGATACAAGCATACCATAGTCAGTTCTGGAAATGCGAAGGTCGAGATATAAGCATACCATAGTCAGTTCCAGAAATGCGAAAGTCGAGATACAAGCATACCGTAGTCAGTTCTGGAAATGCGAAGGTCGAGATATAAGCATACCATAGTCAGTTCCAGAAATGCGAAAGTCGAGATACAAGCATACCATAGTCAGTTCTGGAAATGCGGAAGTCGTGATACAAGCATACCATAGTCAGTTCTGGAAATGCGGAAGTCGTGATACAACTACACCACACTCAGTTCTGGAAATGCGGAAGTCGTGATACAAGCATACCATAGTCAGTTCCAGAAATGCGAAAGTCGAGATACAACTACACCACACTCAGTTCTGGAAATGCGGAAGTCGTGATACAAGCATACCATAGTCAGTTCTGGAAATGCGGAAGTCGTGATACAAGCATACCATAGTCAGTTCTGGAAATGCGGAAGTCGTGATACAAGCATACCATAGTCAGTTCTGGAAATGCGGAAGTCGTGATACAAGCATACCATAGTCAGTTCTGGAAATGCGAAAGTCGAGATACAACTACACCACACTCAGTTCTGGAAATGCGGAAGTCGAGATACAAGCATACCATAGTCAGTTCTGGAAATGCGAAGGTCGAGATATAAGCATACCATAGTCAGTTCCAGAAATGCGAAAGTCGAGATACAAGCATACCGTAGTCAGTTCTGGAAATGCGAAGGTCGAGATATAAGCATACCATAGTCAGTTCCAGAAATGCGAAAGTCGAGATACAAGCATACCATAGTCAGTTCTGGAAATGCGGAAGTCGTGATACAAGCATACCATAGTCAGTTCTGGAAATGCGGAAGTCGTGATACAACTACACCACACTCAGTTCTGGAAATGCGGAAGTCGTGATACAAGCATACCATAGTCAGTTCCAGAAATGCGAAAGTCGAGATACAACTACACCACACTCAGTTCTGGAAATGCGGAAGTCGTGATACAAGCATACCATAGTCAGTTCTGGAAATGCGGAAGTCGTGATACAAGCATACCATAGTCAGTTCTGGAAATGCGGAAGTCGTGATACAAGCATACCATAGTCAGTTCTGGAAATGCGGAAGTCGTGATACAAGCATACCATAGTCAGTTCTGGAAATGCGAAAGTCGAGATACAACTACACCACACTCAGTTCTGGAAATGCGGAAGTCGTGATACAACTACACCACACTCAGTTCTGGAAATGCGGAAGTCGTGATACAACTACACCACACTCAGTTCTGGAAATGCGGAAGTCGTGATACAACTACACCACACTCAGTTCTGGAAATGCGGAAGTCGTGATACAACTACACCACACTCAGTTCTGGAAATGCGGAAGTCGTGATACAAGCATACCAGAGTCAATTCTGGAAGTGCGAAAGTCTATTAGTATTAACATCATAACATATTCAGGTTTGAATAGACAATCGTTGAAGTACAACCTTAGCAAAGTCAGTTCTGGTAAGGCGAAAAATGAGGTATAACCACACCACAGTCAGTTCTGAAAGGACGACCATTGAAGTACAAACTATCAAAGTCTGTTCTGAACGGACGACCATTGAAGTACAAACTTAGCACAGTCTGTTCTGAACGGACGACCATTGAAGTACAAACTTAGCACAGTCTGTTCTGAACGGACGACCATTGAAGTACAAACTTAGCACAGTCTGTTCTGAACGGACGACCATTGAAGTACAACCACACCACAGTCAGTTCTGAACGGACGACCATTGAAGTACAACCACACCACAGTCAGTTCTGAACGGACGACCATTGAAGTACAAACTTATCACAGTCTGTTCTGAACGGACGACCATTGAAGTACAAACGTAGCACAGTCTGTTCTGAACGGACGACCATTGAAGTACAAACTTAGCACAGTCTGTTCTGAACGGACGACCATTGAAGTACAAACTTAGCACAGTCTGTTCTGAACGGACGACCGTTGAAGTACAAACGTAGCACAGTCTGTTCTGAACGGACGACCGTTGAAGTACAAACTTAGCACAGTCTGTTCTGAACGGACGACCATTGAAGTACAAACTTAGCACAGTCTGTTCTGAACGGACGACCGTTGAAGTACAAACTTAGCACAGTCTGTTCTGAACGGACGACCGTTGAAGTACAAACAGCACAGTCTGTTCTGAACGGACGACCGTTGAAGTACAAACGTAGCACAGTCTGTTCTGAACGGACGACCGTTGAAGTACAAACAGCACAGTCTGTTCTGAACGGACGACCGTTGAAGTACAAACTTAGCACAGTCTGTTCTGAACGGACGACCGTTGAAGTACAAACTTAGCACAGTCTGTTCTGAACGGACGACCGTTGAAGTACAAACTTAGCACAGTCTGTTCTGAACGGACGACCGTTGAAGTACAAACTTAGCACAGTCTGTTCTGAACGGACGACCGTTGAAGTACAAACTTAGCACAGTCTGTTCTGAACGGACGACCATTGAAGTACAAACTTAGCACAGGCAGTTTTAAATTTACGGATGTGACGATCACGGGAAAGTCAAGTAACAATTGTATCACATTCATTTCCTATTAAGGAGACGTTGATGGATGAACAAAGATAACATACAATCATGTCACTTTTAATATCAACATAAATATAATAGCAAACTCCTTACCATGTCATGTTCAGTTGTAGTTAGCTATAGTAAGACCATATTACTTCTCAACAAGTAAGAGCAACGAGAAAATACCGATATGTCAACGAAATATCAATTCAAACACTTAATTCATGCGACGAGGACAAACTATTGACAGAATTATAATATTTCCTGGACCATTTGGAAAGAACCTGGATAATAAGACAAAGTGGCATTGAATGGCAAGCGTGGTTTGCTTTATACGTGCCACTTTCTACGTATATATTGGTCGGTCTAAGTAAATGAATTTGCGTTTTAAATGCTAACAAAGGATAACGTCACCATTACATGAAGCACAGGAACAATTTTCGTATCATATACTTCCTCCAAACGAAAGGTCTATACAGTTCTCAAATGGTACTAATCCCTGTTAAGGTTCAGATACAATATAGACAGCAACAAAGAAAGTACCGCCAGCATCTTAACTGATAACATCAATTCAATGAAACAAGGACAGCATATGAACAAAAAGCGAAACATACACGGATAATCCTGGAAAATGCAAGGGATTTAACACAATGTGTTCTGGAAGAGTAAGCGTCTTCTGCTTCATCGACGACACCAGTGATGTTAATCTAGATAAATAAAAGTACGTACCAAAATCAGAAAAAGATCAACAACAACGGAACGATTAGGCATACTAACGGAAAGCACGCCCGGCTTTCTTTCACACAAAGAAATAGAATATTTCTCGATGAGATCATGATGACAACGGTAAGACTTCCCCACAATCTGAGTATCACATACCGACATTCTGCACAAAATACTGAAAACAAGCCCTAACATAACGAATGAATTACGACATGTTAAACACCATAGGTTGGAAATGCGGGGATGTTGGTGTCAACAAAACTACGTACAATTAGGAAATAGAAGAACTTATGTTGAAAAATTCCATTCGGTACAAAGAAATTTTGATATACTCTTATAACCGTTACCTACATGTCAATACAATAAATCTTAGGTTAAAAAGAATCACATTTAATATCACATTTGTTGTACATCATGAGGAGCACAAACTCTCCGGAGGTCATCAATAAAAATGCTAGACTTTTTTTTATAGATTAAAACAATAGTGCGAGATTTACTTATTGTACAGGTTTGTCGTTTTTCTGGTGTATCTGTCATGTGCAGATGATACTACAAACGGAATCTGTTATTTTCTTTAGACAACAACTTCTAAGTAGTAGTCACTCTAGTTTCTACATTCGTGCGTTATGTTTAAATCAAGTTGTATTAATATTTCTAAAAATAAAATCCGATCGATATTTAAAATCAACGTATATCTATCTTTGAATTTAAACATTAATGCGATTGTATCATTAACATTCGGAAGGAGAGGTCGCACAAGGTCAAAAGGTCATCTATCTACCTAAGGTTATCACCCAGACAATGGCGATCCAGAATGTTGTGATTGGCTGACGTCGACTGTGCTGCATATTTGTCCGATATAGGTACCAGAATAGGTACTATCTGTGCACCAATCTGATAAACTCCTGCTACCTATCTGCTTAATTAGGCAGATCTCCTCATTACACTCCGCATGGATAATCAAATACCTTTTTTGTCAAATCGTGTACCGAATTTCCTTACAGACAGTATTTGTTAAAATCGCCTTACATTGCGAAATCAACTGTCATGCTATCAGACAAATTTGATCCGAAATAAGTTAGGTTGTTTGTAAGACTTTGTGGCGTTCTATACAGAAACATGTTTTATCGTTATGTATATGCTGCTGTTTGTAAGATGCTTGTAATATCATTGTTGTGATTTGTTTTACACTTTATAACCGCACTCCACAGATCCTCTCTAAAATCAGATTAAACAGAATGGGAAAATTTTATCATTGAAATTCATCACAGAAAACAAAATACAACATTTTTATACCAGCTTTTGTAGTATACATCAAGGCGTGCTTCGTGTTTATACAACTGAAATAAATATTTTCTTGGCACAAATTTTTCTTAACTCTTATCTTCCTACCGAAAATGAAAAGGACTTCTTTTCTCTGACGACAAGACGAGAACGTAGGATCCACTTCCAGAGTGGATTAACGGCTTCAAAACTAAATGAAATCAAAACACAAGTAAAAATCACGCTTTCCATTTTACATGATAGCTACACTCTGCGTTATTTCATAATTCCATAGCTTGATCCTTTCCTGCAAGTATCACTGATATTTCTTTTAATTTTATCTCATTTCTTACAACTAACATTTTCAGTTAAAGTAAGTTATATGTTACGTTCATCCTACTGATAACATCGTATCGTTGTAGGTGCCATTCTGTTCTGTACTGGTAAAACGTTATCGTTACAGTACAGTTGACCTAATGTGTAACGACTGTCCTGTTAATAGTGAAAGTTGCGCACCATATGGAATTAAAACGAAAACAAATATTCGAATACATAATCACATGAATATTCCAATAGTAATTTCTAACTGGCATCCCAAGTATTACATTTCCTGCATGCAATGGCCCAGGCTTGTTCAATAACGACGGAAACTCTACCTACACAATATCTTCTTTTTCCAATGAAAAATTACTAGTTAATCACACTTCATTATCCAGAGTGCCTATTAATGATAAAGATACCGACCTCCCTTGTTTATATTGAATTTAATTCCTCATCTTACAAGATTCCATATGTACAGCTCTTTGATCACTTATTCAACCAGTTCAACCGTACCTTAATCAAATCTTCTTACCATCATTCTAAGCACTATCAAATCAGGATTTTTGGTTTGATTGCGATAGTGTTGACTCGACGTAGTATTAATTATGTGGGTTTTAATGAACTCCACACAAGAGCTTTGACTAAGGTTGAACATCATTTCCTGATACACATGTCTTCAATAAGAACATTTGATTTTTTCACTCTGTGCACTATTATACCCCATTCTTAAAGGTAAGTAGGATTCGTTCTCTAGGTATCAAAGATTTCTTTTCAAATATTGCTTAGTGAACAATACTGGGGCGTTTTCGTGAAAAAGTGGTCTAAAGCAGAACAAAATATAAAGAGGATAAAATATGAAATGATCTGGTTGATAATACCTAGGTCGATACACTACAACGTAACCATGGAAACAAACTATAAACATATTTCACTGACAAGTTTTGATTGTCATGACTACAATCATCAAAGGTTATCAAAACAGGTCACAAAGACTTTGTCAAGTCCTTAATGATTTCTTGTCTTTAAATAACAATAACATTTCACTTTGTCCATCATGTATGTGTATACCCACAAGAATCGTAAATTAAGTACTGGAAGGCTTCTTCTACATCAACTGCTTATATCTTTACAACAACCGAAACTAACCGGATCAGATTTCCACAAAACGGAAAGATTACATTGATGATTTCGGTGTACCTGCTGTGAATTTTCCATGCCAGGAAAGCAATCTTCCTGCTTTCCCAAAATATGGTGTTGTATATCATTGTTGATTTGATATTCAAGAGCTTGTTTACAATATCACGATTTTCATGCAAGATGTAAACAACTGACGGACAAACTCCTAACGCCGGGTTTCGAGAGATCTAGATTGATGATAATTTTAGGGGTGCTTTATGGGTGTCACGCTGATATGACAATATTGGACATGTGTAATGCTCGTTAGTCTACCTGCTGTTTAGTTGATTGATCAAGATTTAAACGGCGGTCGTAGATAACGCTTACCCTTCCGGAACACCTCATCGTATTACCATTTTTTCCCTTTTCAAAAGGATTTGTGTAGACCTTGTCTTCAAGTTTTGACCTCTTTTTATCGATTTTGTGATTGAGTTAGAATTTACGGGGACAGATTTGATATAAGTAACAAGACTTGTTTCTTAATGCTTTGTTATGTTTGTAGTGATGATATAAATGAGGTTTATATTAATTAGAATTCCACTAGGATGTAGGTATTCTCCTGATTGTTTTTGGCTATAACTACATGTAAAAAGATAACAATAAACACCTATGTATCGTCAAAGAAACGGCAGACACTTAACTTCTAGAAAACCAGATTTCTCTTAATATCTCTGAAAGGACCACGATTGCAGTATTTTCTCTCGTTTTATTGATGTTGAGGTAAAATTACGACATCGAACAAAATACAAGTTACGATGCCGTTAGCCACGATGTCATACTTCACGTGCTCTTTTCTAAACTTTTCGTGACGAAAAGTCAGTGATTTTTTTATTTACAAATTGTGGGTTTTCTCCTTCAAAATTATGTCTGTATTACTCTTTCATATATTAATTAAGCCACGGGTCCCTACGAAAGCGTAGAATTAAGGTTGTATTATAGGTTTAACACAGCCAGGCATTAATTACACTACCAACAATAGCTACAGGGCTCGTCGTATAAGGACTCGTCAGTGATGTCTGGGTCAGTGGTGTCCGTGCCAACAGAGTAGAAATCAAGGAGTTGTCTGAGGAAATTCAAGCTTATCAAAATAGATAGATGTATTTATATTACAGCCAGTAGAAGATAAGATGTACTTATATAATACAGCCAGCAGAATATTAGATGTATTTATAATACAGCCAGCAGAATATTAGATGTATTTATAATACAGCCAGTAGAAGATAAGATGTACTTATATAATACAGCCAGCAGAATATTAGATGTATTTATAACACAGCCAGTAGAAGATAAGATGTATTTATATAATACAGCCAGCAGAATATTAGATGTATTTATAATACAGCCAGTAGAATATTAGATGTATTTATAATACAGGCAGTAGAAGATAAGATATAAATATATAATACAGTCAGTAGAAGATAAGATGTACTTATATAATACAGCCAGTAGAATATTGGATGTATCTATAATACAGTCTGTAGAAGATAAAATGTACTTATATAATACAGCCAGTAGAATATTAGATATACTTATATAATACAGCCAGTAGAAAATAAGATGTATTTATGATACAGTCTGTAGAAGATAAAATGTATTTATAATACAGTCAGTAGAAGATAAGATGTATTTATATAATACAGTCAGTAGAAGATAAGATGTATTTATATAATACAGTCAGTAGAATATTAGATGTATTTATAATACAGTCAGTAGAAGATAAGATGTATTTATATAATACAGTCAGTAGAAGATAAGATGTATTTATATAATACAGTCAGTAGAAGATAAGATGTATTTATATAATACAGTCAGTAGAATATTAGATGTATTTATATAATACAGTCAGTAGAAGATAAGATGTATTTATATAATACAGCCAGTAGAATATTAGATGTATTTATATAATACAGTCAGTAGAAGATAAGATGTATTTATATAATACAGTCAGTAGAATATTAGATGTTCTTATAATACAGTCAGTAGAAGATTATGTATTATCTTTCGATGACTTCACTTTCATTCTTATCAAAGCTTTATTTTGTTCCGTTGATATTACCAACCTGAAAAAATGTTCAAAACCGATACCTTACCGGATGATCATTTTTTTAATGTTTAAAATGGTGTACAAATTTATAGTACGCTTATGTCGTTTAAAAGGCGAATACCGGCTTTCGTAAAGGAATTAAATTGTTGAAACCTTGGCGTCAACAGAAAAAAAAAAAAAAATATATATATATATATATATATATGAAAGGATCGAAAATCTCAGATGAGAATAAAGCACGAAAAGATGGTATTCATAGTACAATGTTTATTATGATATTCAGTCTATAAAATGTAGGCTTTAGAAAAAGAAATCTATACTACAATTATATCTTAAGGCAAGTTTGTCGATCAGTGCAAACTCTCTATCAGTTCTTCAGGGTGTGAATCGACAGTCCCCATGATTCGATTTATGTATTTTACAAAATACCTGTATTCAAATCGAGTTATTTTCATAACTTTTAAACATGTGTCAGAAAATGTTAAACGAGGAAATGTTTGAATTACGAGATCAATATTTGTTCTGAGAGGATTCGAAACATCCCAGGAAAGCAGCCAGTCCCTGATCCAAATGGCTGTGTACAGATTATGCTTCTATGTCGAAATCTTTGCTAGGCCTAGACATTAACAAGAACAGGAAAATACCAACAAGTTGGCAAAATGTTTATTGGAAATTAAGATCGACGTGAAACGAGAGTAAAAGATGAATAGCAGAAAGTGTTACTCGATCCTTGAAATTGTACAAATGTATAAGGAGAACAAAACCATGTGTAACAGAAGATTATTATTATTATTATTACATTTTTAACGGCCCGTCAACACATAAAAGGTCATTAGGGCCATCAAACGCTAAAACACACAACGATCCAAAAGGAAATAACATTAAACAAACCAAAAGGTAAAAGACAAATGTTAAAAATCTTAAATGGGTATGTTAACACAAAAGATTAAAATGCCACGTCATAGTCTATTATATAGACCAACATCTTTCAGTTAATGTAGAATTTTACAAATCTCAACAGTTTCAAACAGGGATTTTAGACATATAATGTTACGATAAAAACGTTCTCGAGTTGACAGAAGGTCAATGCAGTCCAAAGAAAAATGTTTAACGGTGAATGCATGTAACAGAAGAGTTCAACCGAAGTGTATATTGTACCTACAATATCGCGTGCTATTTTTCCAAACTAAACTCCGATAGAAAATAGGAAATGGTAAAACCAACACATCAAAATAATATTTGAGTAAATGGGAATACTTTAAAAAACTATGAAAATAGAGTCGTAAAAATCATACTTATTGTTTGATGTATGTATTTTTATCAATATTATTTTTGAGATGGTTGTGTAAGTAATACTGCCTATTAGAGAATTTCCATTGGTACGGTCCTGATTCTGACCTAACCTGTGTCACTAGTACAGGTTAGCCCCGATGACACCTAATCCCCGGCTATACCGTCCAAGTATTGGTTTAAACAATTTACCCAGCGATAGGGTACCGATTAACGATATGTTAATTGTTCTGGATAAGGCGTACGATAGATGGGAACAGGCTGTCGTATCCGAGAATAACGTCTGTTTAATGATGCCTTTCACTAGAGATAATATTAAATAGACGACCTTCACCTGTAGTCACAGGTAAACAATTGGAGTCTACCTCCAGCAACTTGTAAATATTGATATTAGATCGAATGAACTTTACTGACCTATATAATCACGAGGACAGTATTATGTGTCCCAAAAGATCAGTCGCGGAGTTTCCTAACAGCTAAATGTGAATAAAATTAAACTGTTACTTTCATACTTTATCCTACGTCTAAATTTCTAGTTACATGATGTAGACAAACAGTACGGTAGTAAATATTAGTTGGAGTATATACATATTCGTTGTTTTTCAGAAAGAACGCTCAAATTCTGGAATACTTGAATCAGGAATAGAAATCACGACACATTACTTTGTTAGTGATCATAATAAATGTTGTTTTAGGTCACATAACACTGTATCTAGTCTGACTTAACACTGCTCATGGGTTATTTCGAGAAATTTCAACAACTGATGGATTTCACAGTTTTAGTAATATCCTTAAATCTAGTGTTGCCTAGCATTACATCATTACTTCCTGAAACCCCAGCGGCCAATCAAAGAACAGGATGATGTTCAAAAGTGATAAAAAAATTGTTTCACGGATAAATTCAACGAAACCCCAATGTTGACTTTTCTTTGAAAATTTGGCTAGTGCCTAGGTACATGTGTCACTATCTGTTTACATAAGCATAACTTAGGGGATTAATGTGCCGTAAGGATTGCTGGTCATGTGTCAGCTATGTGACAGTGGTCCTTCATACCCTGTACTGCTATAATTATGATGGAATCAGTGGGCCACGGTAAACATCATTTTCGCATTCTCATAATGACACGTAAATGTAAACATTGAATCATTGATATTTATATAAAATATTTATATACCAACAAACATTGGAAAGTCCACTTAACATTTACTGTGATGACATAATTATCGTAGGTTTACCAAAATTAACAATCCCGCAGTTCCGAGAATTCAAAGAAATATTCACTGTGTTCCATAAGTGTGGAATACAGTGGAATCCCATCCATAGCTTTGTGCCCTCTACCTGGAAACAATCTGTGACAGAAAATGTAACTTCTATATTTATGTATCTAATACCTTAACGACAACCTTCTACTGTTGGTTTCTGTTGAAAGAATATGCAGAATGACGGTTTTCACACCTTTTAAAATTGTCCTTTCCGAATCTCCGCGTTTAACATCCAATGTTTGTTGGAAAGGTAGGATTTTAGACGTTATAAGAATAGTGTAACTGGTGTTAATCACTGTTAGTGTAGTGTGACTGGTGTTTTAGACATTGTCAGTATAGTGTGACTGATGTTTTAGACATTGTCAGTATAGTGTGACTGATGTTTTAGACATTGTCAGTATAGTGTGACTGATGTTATAGTCGTTGTCAGTATAGTGTGACTAGTGTTATAGACATCGTCAGTATAGTGTGACTGATGTCAGGCATTGTCAGTATTATGTGACTGGTGGAATAGACATTGTCAGTATAGTGTGACTGGTGTTAATCATTGTTAGTGTGGTATGACTGGTGTTTTAGATATTGTCACTATAGTATGACTGATGTTATAGGCGTTGTCAGTGTAGTGTGACTGGTGTTATAGTCATTGTCAGAAGAGTGTGACTGGTGTTATAGATATTGTCAGTATAGTGTGACTAGTGTTAATCATTGTCAGTATAGTGTGACTAGTGTTAATCATTGTCAGTATAGTGTGACTGGTGTTAGTCAATGTCAGTATAGTGTGACTGATGTTAGGCAATGTCAGTATAGTGTGACTGATGTTAGGCAATGTTAGTATAGTGTGACTGATGATATAGTCATTGTCAGTATAGTGTGACTGATGTTATAGTCATTGTAAGTATAGTTTGACTGGTGATATAAAACATGATCAGTATAGTGTGACTGATGTTATAGTCTTTGTCAGTATAGTGTGACTAGTGTTATAGTCATTGTCAGTATAGTGTGACAGGTGTTAATCATTGGCAGTATAGTGTGACTGGTGTTATAGTCATTGTAAGTATAGTGTAACTGGTGTTAGACATTGTCAGTATAGTGTGACTGTTGTTATAGTCATTGTAAGTTTAGTTTGACTGGTGATATAGACATTGTCAGTATAGTGTGACTGGTGTTATAGTCATTGTAAGTATAGTGTAACTGGTGTTAGACATTGTCAGTATAGTGTGACTGTTGTTATAGTCATTGTAAGTATAGTTTGACTGGTGAGATAAAACATGGTCAGTATAGTGTGATTGGTGGTATAGTCGTTGTCAGTATAGTTTGACTGGTGATATAGACATTGTCAGTCTAGTATGACTGGTGTTAATCATTGTTAGTGTGGTATGACTGGTGTTTTAGATATTGTCACTATAGTATGACTGATGTTATAGTCGTTGTCAGTGTAGTGTGACTGGTGTTATAGTCATTTTCAGTATAGTGTTACTTGTGTTTATCATTGTGAGTATAGTGTGACTGGTGTTAATCAATGTCAGTATAGTGTGACTGATGTTAGGCAATGTCAGTATAGTGTGACTGATGATATAGTCATTGGTGTAGTGTAACTGGTGCTATAGACATTGTCAGTATAGTGTGGCTGGTGTTATAATCATTGTCAGTATAGTGTGACTGGTGTTAAAGACATTGTCAGTATAGTGTGGCTGGTGTTATAATCATTGTCAGTATAGTGTGACTGGTGTTAAAGACATTGTCAGTATAGTGCGACTGCTGTTATCGTCATTGTCAGTATAGTGTGACTAGTGTTATAGACATTGCCAGTATAGTGTGACTGGAGTTATAGTCATTGTCAGTATAGTGTTACAGGTGTAAATCATTGTCAGTATAGTGTAACTGGTGCTATAGACATTGTCAGTATAGTGTGGCTGGTGTTATAATCATTGTCAGTATAGTGTGACTGGTGTTAAAGAAATTCTCAGTATAGTGAGACTGGTGTTATCGTCATTGTCAGTATAGTGTGACTAGTGTTATAGACATTGTCAGTATAGTGTGACTAGTGTTATAGACATTGTCAGTATAGTGTGACTTGTGTGACTGGCGTTATACTCATTGTCAGTATAGTGTGACTGGCGTTATAGTTATTGTCAGTATAGTGTGACTTGTGTTTATCATTGTGAGTATAGTGTGACTGGTGTTAATCAATGTCAGTATAGTGTGACTGATGTTAGGCAATGTCAGTATAGTGTGACTGATGATATAGTCATTGTCAGTGTAGTGTAACTGGTGCTATAGACATTGTCAGTATAGTGTGGCTGGTGTTATAATCATTGTCAGTATAGTGTGACTGGTGTTAAAGACATTGTCAGTATAGTGTGACTAGTGTTAAACTCATTGTAAGTATAGTGTGACTGGTGTTAGACATTGTCAGTATAGTGTGACTGGTGTTATAGTCATTGTAAGTATAGTTTGACTGGTGATACAAAACATGGTCAGTATAGTGTGATTGGTGGTATAGACATTGTCAGTATACTGTGACTGGAGTTATAGTCATTGTCAGTATAGTGTTACAGGTGTAAATCATTGTCAGTATAGTGTAACTGGTGCTATAGACATTGTCAGTATAGTGTGGCTGGTGTTATAATCATTGTCAGTATAGTGTGACTGGTGTTAAAGACATTGTCAGTATAGTGCGACTGCTGTTATCGTCATTGTCAGTATAGTGTGACTAGTGTTATAGACATTGTCAGTATAGTGTGACTAGTGTTATAGACATTCTCAGTATAGCGTGACTTGTGTTATACTCATTGTCAGTATAGTGTGACTGGCGTTATAGTTATTGTCAGTATAGTGTGACTGGCGTTATACTCATTGTCAGTATAGTGTGACTGGCGTTATAGTTATTGTCAGTATAGTGTGACTGGTGTTATAATCATTTTCAGTATAGTGTGACTTGTGTTGTAGACATTGTCAATATAGTGTGACAGGTTTTATAGTCATTGTCAGTATAGCGTGACTATTGTTAAACATTGTCAGTATAGTAAGACTGGTGTTATAGACATTGTCAGTATAATGTGACTGGTGTAATAGACAATGTCAGTGCAGTGTGACTGGTGTCGTAGTCATTGTCAGTATAGTGTGACTGGTGTTATACGCATTGTCAGTATATTGTGACTGGTGTTATAGTTATTGTCAGTATAAAGTGACCGATGTTATAGACACTGTCAGTGTAGTGTGACTGGTGTTTTACTCATTGTCAGTATAGTGTGACTTGTGTTATAGTCATTGTCAGTATAGTGTGACTGGTGTTATAGTTATTGTCAGTATAAAGTGACCGATGTTATAGACACTGTCAGTGTAGTGTGATGGTGTTATAGTCATTGTCAGTATAGTGTGACTGGTGTTATAGACATTGTCAGTATAGTGTGACTGGAGTTATAGTCATTGTCATCATAGTGTGACTGGTGTTATAGGCAATGGCAGTATAGTGTGACTGATGTTATAGTCATTGTCAGTATAGTGTGACTGGTGTTATAGTTATTCTCAGTATAGCGTGACTTGTGTTATACTCATTGTCAGTATAGTGTGACTGGTGTTAAAGACATTGTCAGTATAGTGCGACTGCTGTTATCGTCATTGTCAGTATAGTGTGACTAGTGTTATAGACATTGTCAGTATAGTGTGACTGGTGTTATAGACATTGTCAGTATAGTGTGACTGGAGTTATAGTCATTGTCATCATAGTGTGACTGGTGTTATAGGCAATGGCAGTATAGTGTGACTGATGTTATAGTCATTGTCAGTATAGTGTGACTGGTGTTAAAGACATTGTCAGTATAGTGCGACTGCTGTTATCGTCATTGTCAGTATAGTGTGACTGGCGTTATAGTTATCGTCAGTATAGTGTGACTGGTGTTATAATCATTGTCAGTATAGTGTGACTAATGTTATAGTCATTGTCAGTATAGTGTGACTGGTGTTATAGTTATTCTCAGTATAGTGTGACTTGTGTTATACTCATTTTCAGTATAGTGTGACTGGCGTTATACTCATTGTCAGTATAGTGTGACTGGCGTTATACTCATTGTCAGTATAGTGTGACTGGCGTTATAGTTATTGTCAGTATAGTGTGACTGGTGTTATAATCATTGTCAGTATAGTGTGACTTGTGTTGTAGACATTGTCAATATAGTGTGACAGGTTTTATAGTCATTGTCAGTATAGCGTGACTATTGTTAAACATTGTCAGTATAGTAAGACTGGTGTTATAGACATTGTCAGTATAGTGTGACTTGTGTTATAGTCATTGTCAGTGTAGTGTGACTGGTGTCATAGACATTGTCAGTATAATGTGACTGGTGTAATAGACAATGTCAGTGTAGTGTGACTGGTGTCGTAGTCATTGTCAGTATAGTGTGACTGGTGTTATACGCATTGTCAGTATATTGTGACTGGTGTTATAGTTATTGTCAGTATAAAGTGACCGATGTTATAGACACTGTCAGTGTAGTGTGATGGTGTCGTAGTCATTGTCAGTATAGTGTGACTGGTGTTTTACTCATTGTCAGTATAGTGTGACTTGTGTTATAGTCATTGTCAGTATAGTGTGACTGGTGTTATAGTTATTGTCAGTATAAAGTGACCGATGTTATAGACACTGTCAGTGTAGTGTGATGGTGTTATAGTCATTGTCAGTATAGTGTGACTTGTTTTATAGTCATTGTCAGTGTAGTGTGACTTGTTTTATAGTCATTGTCAGTGTAGTGTAATTGGTGTCATAGACATTGTCAGTGTAGTGTGACTGCTGTTATAGATATTGTCAGTATAGTGTGACTGGTTTGATAGTCATTGTCAGTATAGTGTGACTTGTGTTATAATCATTGTCAAAATAGTGTGACTGGCGTTATAGATATTGTCAGTGTAGGTGACTGGTGTTATAGACATTTTCAGTATAGTGTGACTTGTGTTATAATCATTGTCAGTATAGTGTGACTTGTGTTATAGTCATTGTCAGTGTAGTGTGACTGGTGTCATAGACATTGTCAGTATAATGTGACTGGTGTAATAGACAATGTCAGTGTAGTGTGACTGGTGTCGTAGTCATTGTCAGTATAGTGTGACTGGTGTTATACGCATTGTCAGTATATTGTGACTGGTGTTATAGTTATTGTCAGTATAAAGTGACCGATGTTATAGACACTGTCAGTGTAGTGTGATGGTGTTATAGTCATTGTCAGTATAGTGTGACTGGTGTTATAGTTATTGTCAGTATAAAGTGACCGATGTTATAGACACTGTCAGTGTAGTGTGATGGTGTTATAGTCATTGTCAGTATAGTGTGACTTGTTTTATAGTCATTGTCAGTGCAGTGTAATTGGTGTCATAGACATTGTCAGTGTAGTGTGACTGCTGTTATAGATATTGTCAGTATAGTGTGACTGGTTTGATAGTCATTGTCAGTATAGTGTGACTTGTGTTATAATCATTGTCAAAATAGTTTGACTGGTGTTTTAGACATTGTCAGTGTAGGTGACTGGTGTTATAGACATTTTCAGTATAGTGTGACTTGTGTTATAATCATTGTCAGTATAGTGTGACTTGTGTTATAGTCATTTTCAGTATAGTGTTACTTGTGTTATAGACATTGTCAGTATAGTGTGACTGGTGTTTAATTATTGTTAGTATAGTGTGACTGGTGTTATAGTTATTGTCAGTATAGTGTGACTGGTGTTATAGTCATTGTCAGTATAGTGTGACTATTGTTAAACATTGTCAGTATATTAAGACTGGTGTTATAGACATTGTCAGTATAGTGTGACTGGTGTAAGACATTGTCAGTATAGTGTGACTGGTGTTATAGTTATTGTAAGTATAGTGTGACTGGTGTTATAGACATCGTAAGTATAGTGTGACTGGTGTTATAAACATCGTCATTTTTTATCACGAAGACTGTCTTTATTACTAGTTAGTTAGAGACAATCATGAACTATATGTTTAACTCATCGCTACTAATAAATCACCGGTTCAGATATTAGATGATAATAGATGTGTATCAGACATGATAAATCACCGTGTCTAGAAAACTGCCTCAACACAGTAGACCGTCGTCGGGACAGAATCCAATCATCTACCATTAACAATGTCAACGTCCTTAAAACAAAACATGTACTATTAGAACCACAACAATAATAGGGTCAGCTGGTTTATATATGTACGGGTCAAATGAACTAGCTGCAACAAGCCCGAAAGGTATGGTGTCTCTTGACTGGGACACACACTAAAGGGAGAAAAGCCAGTATGTGGAGGTATACAGTCTCCTGGCCGTGACAGACACTGCAGGAGAGACAAGCCAGTATAGGGAGATATACCGTCTCCTATCCGTGACAGATATTGAAGGGGAAACAAGCCAGTATAGGGAGGTATACCGTCTCCTGGCCGTCACAGACACTGAAGGAGAGACACGCCAGTATACGGAGATATACCGTCTCCTGGCCGTGACAGACACTGGAGGAGAGACAAGCCAGTATAAGGAGGCATACCGTCTCCTGTCCGTGACAGACACTGAAGGGCAAACAAGCCAGTATAGAGAGATATACCGTCTCCTGTCCTTGACAGACACTGAAGGAGAGACACGCCAGTATACGGAGATATACCGTCTCCTGGCCGTCACAGACACTGAAGGAGAGACACGCCAGTATACGGAGATATACCGTCTCCTGGCCGTGACAGACACTGGAGGAGAGACAAGCCAGTATAAGGAGGTATACCGTCTCTTGTCCGTGACAAACACACGAGGGCAGACAAGCCAGAATAGGGAGGCATACCGTCTCCTGTCCGTGACAGACACTGAAGGGGAAACAAGCCAGTATAGGGAGATATACCGTCTCCTGTCCTTGACAGACACTCGATGAGTGACAAGCATGAAGAAGTATATCATTAATAGGTCACGACTGTATGTCTGTGAAATTATTTAGGTAATTGTCTTGGTGACGCTTGTTCTCATTATCGTATCGCAGTTATTTTTGTGAAAAAGTATAAATTGTTTAATAAATACAAACCGTGTTAGGCGATCTACCTTTGATAAAAAGCTTTTGGTGGTACAAAATTATCTACAAATGCCCATGATATGCAGATTTTTAACTCAAAGAACTAGTCTTATCAGTCAGTGCTCGCTGATCAAACATTTACACCTATTATTTCTTAATTATTTTCACAATTTAATTTCATTCGTCTCCCGAAGGTTCGCTGTAATCGAGCACACCTCCCTTGAGGGACAATCTGTCTCCCAGTATATGTATATGTTTGTATCTCAGGGACTTCAAAGGCAAAACAAGCGTCATGCTGACGTTTTTTCAAAGGTCACATTAGAGAGGCTAATTGAACACGTAGATAAATTAGTGGTTTACGTTCTAGTTATTTTTATACAACTAAGTTACATGTATATACATTTCATGTGTAATTCTCTAATTGTTTGAATTCACAAATGAATAGTGCTCTTCAGGGGAAGTAATCAATATGGACATTTTTGTGGTCAGATAAAGTCGATTAATCGGTATGGTTTTCTTAGTTTTTGTTTCAAAAATTGTTCATTCGAATTGTCGGAGATGGGAAAAAGTTTGTGATATCTACATATCTACAAGATATATTTAAAACTGTGTTGTTCTATAATTTGAACAAGGAGAAATTTTCCACGAAGCACGTTTAGAGTAGAGAACACAGAATGTGGTTGTTGAAGACATTTACTACTATAAATCGTGCCGATCCTCAGTAAACCGTATATCAGCTGATATCTTTGATCTTTTACCTGGCCCACTGTACTTATATCAGCTAATAAACATGAAATCCACGACGTGTTTGTTTACTTGAGGTAATCGGAGTTATGATATTTAAACATGATTACTGTATGTGAGGTCTTTATGAGACCTATACTTGGCAAGGCGTAAGGATATGTAAATGACAGGGCGGAACACATGTTACTCAGCCACACCTGTCCATGTCAAATTGCATGACCTCATTTGACTCTAATTTGATCTTGACCTTGACTTTCATACTTACTACCTGTATTGAACATATTTCAGCTTTCCAAGATTTGCATCTGTATACCACTTAAAACGCATGCAGATTTGTAGCATTTCGGTTACAAATATAAATATCATAACAATTAATAGCTGTAAATTGTGTGATAGAATAACACCAGCATCACGTCGAAATATTTTTTCGGAAGCTTTTCATTACTGTAAACGTTCCTGCAAAATATAATATCCTAGAGATCAGCACTTATTCTCATTTCAGTGATTTTTTGTTTCGTTATATTCAAGTGACCAGGCCGACCACAGAATTGAAACACAAGACTTTTCAGACTTCACCTTTATTCTATCTGTCTATCTTTCTATCTATTTGATGTTGAAAAAACAAATCACTGTTCGAGATTAAATGTTAGACAGAGAAAGCCCTGACACAAATATGCGCGATCGCTTACAAATTTATTAGACATCAAACACTCTCTAGTTAGTTGTATTTAATATAGATATGTCTATTCACTGTTTTCTGTCTCTTACTTGTCTTGTTTTCTCATCGTTACGGAATCTAATGGGTCCTGCCTTTGACAGTTTTTATAAAAAGTACGAAACGCTCATACTTGACCAGACAAGTATAGAAACAATCTGATGATGGTGATACCCTGTTTACCTGAGAAGACATGATAACAGCGAAGTGTTAAATTGGTAGCAGGTACACGCACTGTATGTTAACAATCGTGATGATTTATTACCAATATTCACCTACTGATGTCACAACTTCCGGTATATTAGATATTTCACAATTTCTAGTCATTTCTTGACAATTTTGTATGATGACAAATGAATCACTTTTATCTAAATGTCCAGGTGCACAATCTCGCGGATATTCATTTTTCTCTGTCCTGTATAAGTGTGTTCTGTCTGTATCTACATTTGTTAAACGTGAATGAATATATTTGAGAACGTATATCTTGCTGCCTACATGCAGAACTGAAGTTTTACCCACGGTGGCCAGATTATCTACCAATGTGTGTGTTAGTAGTGAATGAGTTGGTAGTTATACGGCGGTTAGCTGTGTTACATGTATACTACGTCAACTGTAAACTTACACCTGAAATACCACAATAGCTATCGATATGTTTCGGTACACGAACTTGAAAAGGTGCTACTATTTTCCGGAAATATTGTTTTGTTTGGGTTCGTAAACCAGACCTTTTAGTTGAGAGTCATTCCGTGAGAGTGTGTGTAAAAACAAAGAACCGTTGAAAAAATCAGATATTAAATTCTTTAAATTTCTCTTTAATAGTGAAAACGCATTATGTAAAAGCACAAGAACAAACGTTTTTTGTAACGCCTCGGAAGCATAACTTACACGGGGTCTGTGAAGCGAAAGGAAGGCGTAGTGATACTAACTCAGATAACGTTATCAGTCCTGTAGCGTGAGTGTACAGAACCCCGGGACAAGTCAATGACTTTCTACTATGTCCAGATGCATTAGTGCACTGACACTTAAAACATGGAAATACAATACTATGGTTGCCCATGAATTAGAAGCTTGTGTGCGATACTTGCGATTTCGTCAGGTCCTGTTGACGCTTTCGTTTGACATTAAGAAAAATACACCCACTTTATCAAACGAAATCAATATTTTTTGTGTAGAGTTTTGGATATGTTTGACCTGACAAGGTACATTATAGAAGTGATAAACTGACAAACTAGCCACTTCATCACCCGTACACACATACATAACACCATCGCTAAGTGTCCAATCCCCATTTATTGTGATCGACTTGTCAAACTGTGTGCCTTGTTTATCAAAGTGTCAAAAGATAAACTTAAATTTCAATTTAACAAAGAATAATAAAGATAAAGCGTTTGTTTTTAATGAAGTTTAATATATGCAGCGCTATATATCTATAGTGACGTAAGACTTAACAGAATGGGACAAGAACAGGAACAGAGAAAGTAGACATTATGATAGTCAGTGTAAGGTGTTAGTCATTATAACAGAAAGAGAAGATCGTCCAATTATGGAAGATAAGTTGGTCACCATAATAGAGAGAGTAATCAGCCATTACAACAGAGATGCTATCTGTTATAACAGATAAGCTAATATTATAACATAGAAGTTATTTATTATAACAGAGACGCTAGCTATTACAACAAAGAAGTCCGTCAATATAGCAGAGAAATCAGTAATTATCACAGAGAAGTCAGCCATGATAACAGAGAGATATGTCCTTATCACAGAGAAGTCAGCCATGATAACAGAGAGGTATGTCGTTATAACAGACAGGTTTGTCGTTATAACAGAGAGGTATGTCCTTATAACAGAGAGGTATGTCCTTATAACAGAGAGGTATGTCATTATAACAGAGAGGTATGTCGTTATAACAGACAGGTTTGTCGTTATAACAGGAAGGTATGTCCTTATAACAGAGAGGTATGTCGTTATAACAGACAGGTTTGTCGTTATAACAGAGAGGTATGTCCTTATAGCAGAGAGGTATGTCGTTATAACAGAGAGGTATGTCGTTATAACAGAGAGGTATGTCGTTATAACAGAGAGGTTTGTCGTTATAACAGACAGGTTTGTCGTTATAACAGAGAGGTATGTCCTTATAACAGAGAGGTATGTCGTTATAACAGAGATGTTGTCGTTATAACAGACAGGTTGGTCGTTATAACAGAGAGGTATGTCCTTATAACAGAGAGGTATGTCGTTATAACAGACAGGTTTGTCGTTATAACAGAGAGGTATGTCCTTATAACAGAGAGGTATGTCGTTATAACAGACAGGTTTGTCATTATAACAGAGAGGTATGTCCTTATAACAGAGAGGTATGTCGTTATAACAGACAGGTTTGTCGTTATAACTGAGAGGTACTTATCACATGTTATGGGAATGGTCATTTCTATATTCCGTGATTTTGAGTGGGCATTTTTAAGCAGTGAGCCAGATAACATTTTATATCTGTGTAAAAACAAACAAAGCGGTTCCGGGTTACACAACCGGAAGTAGAGCATGATTGTAGTTGTCTATCTGGAGGACGGTTTGGGTCATTCCGCATTCTTAAACGATACGTGTATCATTGTGTAGCCTGCCAGCATGTTAACAGTCTTATCGCTACAGTACGAAACTAATGAGGCGAAAAGTCGACTGGCTTTGTATGATTTGTTCCCTGTTTTACTATCAATTGTTTTTAATTCGCTGGTAAACACACCTGTGTAGTAAGTGTATCACATTACTTCGGTATCCCTGACCTAGTGTGGGGAACTGTATCGACCCTGGTAGTGTTCTAGGGGTAAGGATTATAGGGAGAATCGCTTGTAAAAATGAAGTTTTCGTGTTGACCAATGTTTCTCAGCCGTCTGCTGACCTAGATTACTGAAAAACCCGGACATGTCAAAAACTCAACACACAATTAGTGCGACACTTTTAGTGGGGAGAATGATTTATCAGGCTACGACAATATTGGCCAACATGACGGAAATCATCATCATAGAAACGCACACATTCCCATAGGCGGAACCCGGATATAGACACTGTAACTAGACAAAGAGCCGTAGGAAAATTGTTATGTAATACTAGTGTGTTAACCAGTGGCGAAATGCATCATCGTCACAGAAAGACAAAACAGTAAATTTATCACTTCCATTTGACACGAGTTGAAAGGTAGAAATAGGATAGTCCCACCGAACTATCGGCGACATTTTCCTCAGACTAGTTGTCTTTGCGTTCTCCAAATTCTTCGTCACTATGTACATCATTTTCCTTTTAATTACCAGTTATGTCTGTGACATAGTTGCCATCTCTGACCCCTATTAATTGTGTAAGTGTGAGTACGGTATGTCATTAGTTGATCCGTTATCTACGGCTGTGTCTGACCGCTTGTACCTAATGGTGCACATCCAATTTCACAACCTCGGTGCAATCTGGTGAAATAACGATCATTACCCGCCATTAATGATGAAATCTCGTTTGATGTATATGCTCGTTATTCAATGTTTGTTGGCGTACTACACTTCACCTTTACGAAAATTCAATAAGATGAATTACACTCTGCCATGCACAAAATAGACACAAAATACGTAATAAGAGAGACACCTTCAAATATCTATTTATTTGAACAATGAAACTACCAAATCTAGCCTGTTTCATTTTTGGGGAAAATAACCTATTAACAGGTCTTCAGCGTACCTGTCGGAGAATTTTCATAATTTCAAAATCTACAGACAAAATCAAGCATTACAATTAAATTATGTTTCACCCTCCCTACTGCTGTGTAGGAGTGATGTAACTACAAATGTAGAATACTGCTGTGTAGGAGTGATGTAACTACAAATGTAGAACATTGCTGTGTAGGAGTGATGTAACTACAAATGTAGAATACTGCTGTGTAGGAGTGATGTAACTACAAATGTAGAATACTGCTGTGTAGGAGTGATGTAACTACAAATGTAGAACATTGCTGTGTAGGAGTGATGTAACTACAAATGTAGAACATTGCTGTGTAGGAGTGATGTAACTACAAATGTAGAATGCTGCTGTGTAGGAGTGATGTAACTACAAATGTAGAATACTGCTGTGTAGGAGTGATGTAACTACAAATGTAGAACATTGCTGTGTAGGAGTGATGTAACTACAAATGTAGAATACTGCTATGTAGGAGTGATGTAACTACAAATGTAGAATATCGCTGTGTAGGAGTGATGTAACTACAAATGTAGAATATCGCTGTGTAGGAGTGATGTAACTACAAATGTAGAATACTGCTGTGTATGAGTGATGCATGATGTAACTACACTACAAATGTAGAATATTGCTGTGTATGAGTGATGTATGATATAACTACACTACAAATGTAGAATATTGCTGTGTATGAGTGATGTATGATGTAACTACACTACAAATGTAGAATATTGCTGTGTATGAGTGATGTATGATGTAACTACACTACAAATGTAGGATACTGCTGTGTATGAGTGATGTATGATGTAACTACACTACAAATGTAGAATATTGCTGTGTATGAGTGATGTATGATGTAACTACACTACAAATGTAGAATATTGCTGTGTATGAGTGATGTATGATATAACTACACTACAAATGTAGAATATTGCTGTGTATGAGTGATGTATAATGTAAATACAAATGTAGAATACTGCTGTGTATGAGAGATGTATAATGTAACTACACTACAAATGTAGGATATTGCTGTGTATGAGTAATGTATGATGTAACTACAAATGTAAAATATCGCTGTGTTTGACTGATGTAACTACAAATGTAGGATATTGCTGTGTATGAGTGATGTATTATGTAACTACAAATGTAGAATATCGCTGAGCTTGAGTGATGTAACTAAAAATGTAGAATATTGCTGTGTTTAAGTGATGTATGATGTAACTACAAATGTAGGATATTGCTGGTGATGAGTGATGTATGATGTAACTACACTACAAATGTAGAATATTGCTGTGTATGAGTGAGGTATGATGTAACTACACTACAAATGTAGGATATTGCTGTGTATGAGTGATGTATGATGTAACTACACTACGAATGTAGAATATTGCTGTTCATGAGTGATGTATGATGTAACTACAAATGTAGAATATTGCTTTGTATGAGTGATGTATGATGTAACTACACTACGAATGTAGAATATTGCTAGTGATGAGTGATGAATGATGTAACTACTCTACAAATGTAGAATATTGCTGTGTATGCGTGATGTATGATGTAACTACACTACAAATGTAGAATATTGCTGTGTATGAGTGATGTATGATGTAACTACACTACAAATGTAGAATATTGCTGGTTATGAGTGATGTATGATGTAACTACACTACAAATGTACAATACTGCTGTGTATGAGTGATGTATGATGTAACTACAAATGTAGAATATTGCTGTGTATGAGTGATGTATGATGTAACTACACTACGAATGTAGAATATTGCTGGCTATGAGTGATGTATGATGTCACTACACTACAAATGTAGAATATTGCTGTGTATGAGTGATGTATGATGTAACTACACTACAAATGTAGAATATTGCTGGTTATGAGTGATGTATGATGTAACTACACTACAAATGTAGGATATTGCTGTGTAGGAGTGATGTATGATGTAACTACAAATGTAGAATATTGCTGTGTATGATTGATGTATGATGTAACTACACTACAAATGTAGAATATCTCTGGTTATGAGTGATGTATGATGTAACTACACTACAAATGTAGGATATTGCTGTGTATGAGTGATGTATGATGTAACTACACTACAATATCTCTGTATGAGTGATGTATGATGCTGTTCATGAGTGATGTATGATGTAACTACAAATGTAGGATATTGCTGTGTATGAGTGATGTATGATGTAACTACACTACAAATGTAGAATATTGCTGTTCATGAGTGATGTATGATGTAACTACACTACAATGTAGAATATTGCTTTGTATGAGTGATGTATGATGTAACTACAAATGTAGAATATTGCTGTGTATGAGTGATGTATGATGTAACTACAAATTAGAATACTGCTGTGTATGAGTGATGTATGATGTAACTACACTACAAATGTAGGATATTGCTGTGTATCAGTAATGTATGATTTAACTACAAATGTAAAATATTGCTTTGTATGAGTGATGTATGATGTAACTACAAATGTAGAATATTGCTGTGTATGAGTGATGTATGATGTAACTACACTACAAATGTAGAATATTGCTAGTGATGAGTGATGTATGATGTAACTACACTACAAATGTAGGATATTGCTGTGTATGAGTGATGTATGATGTAACTACACTACAAATGTAGAATATTGCTGTGTATGAGTGATGTATGATGTAACTACACTACAAATGTAGAATATTGCTGTGTATGAGTGATGTATGATGTAACTACACTACAAATGTAGAATATTGCTTTGTAGGAGTGATGTATGATGTAACTACACTACGAAGGTAGAATATTGCTGGCTATGAGTGTATGTAACTACTACAAATGTGAATATTGCTGTATGATGATGTATGATGTAACTACACTACAAATGTAGAATATGTAGAATATTGCTGTAACTACACTATGAGTGCTGTATGAGATGTATGATTACACTACAAATGTAGGATATTGCTGTGTATGAGTGATTTCGGATGTAACTACACTACAAATGTAGAATATTGCTGTATGAGTGATGTATGATGTAACTACAAATGATATTGCTGTGTATGAGTGATGATGTAACTACACTACGAATGTAGAATATTGCTGGCTATGAGTGATGTATGATGTCACTTCACTACAAATGTAGGATATTGCTGTGTATGAGTGATGTATGATGTAACTTCACTACAAATGTAGGATATAGCTGTGTATGAGTGATGTATGATGTAACTACAAATGTAGGATATTGCTGTGTATGAGTGATTTCGGATGTAACTACACTACAAATGTAGGATATAGCTGTGTATGAGTGATGTATGATGTAACTACAAATGTAGAATATGGCTGATTATGAGTGATGTTTGATGTAACTACACTACAAATGTAGAATATTGCTGTGTATGAGTGATGTATGATGTAACTACACTACAAATGTAGAATATTGCTGTGTATGAGTGATGTATGATGTAACTACAAATGTAGAATATTGCTGTGTATGAGTGATGTATGATGTAACTACACTACAAATGTACAATATACAAATGTAGAATATTGCTGTGTATGAGTGATGTATGATGTAACTACACTACAAATGTAGAATATTGCTGTGTATGAGTGATGTATGATGTAACTACACTACAAATGTAGAATATTGCTGGTTATGAGTGATGTATGATGTAACTACAAATGTAGAATATTGCTGTGTATGAGTGATGTATGATGTAACTACACTACAAATGTAGAATATTGCTGATTATGAGTGATGTATGATGTAACTACACTACAAATGTAGAATATTGCTGTGTATGAGTGATGTATGATGTAACTACAAATGTAGAATATTGCTGTGTATGAGTGATGTATGATGTAACTACACTACAAATGTAGAATATTGCTGTGTATGAGTGATGTATGATGTAACTACAAATGTAGAATATTGCTGTGTATGAGTGATGTATGATGTAACTACACTACAAATGTAGGATATTGCTGTGTATGAGTGATGTATGATGTAACTACACTACAAATGTAGAATATTGCTGTGTATGAGTGATGTATGATGTAACTACAAATGTAGAATATTGCTGTGTATGAGTGATGTATGATGTAACTACACTACAAATGTAGAATATTGCTGTGTATGAGTGATGTATGATGTAACTACACTACAAATGTAGAATATTGCTGTGTATGAGTGATGTATGATGTACTACAAATGTAGAATATTGCTGTGTATGAGTGATGTATGATGTAACTACTACAAATGTAGAATATTGCTGTGTATGAGTGATGTATGATGTAACTACACTACAAATGTAGAATATTGCTGTGTATGAGTGATGTATGATGTAACTACACTACAAATGTAGAATATTGCTGTGTATGAGTGATGTATGATGTAACTACACTACAAATGTAGAATATTGCTGTGTATGAGTGATGTATGATGTAACTACAAATGTAGAATATCGCTGTGTTTGAGTGATGTAACTGCAAATATAGAATATTGCTGTGTATGAGTGATGCATGATGTAGCTACACTACAAATATAGAATATTGCTGTGTATGAGTGATGTATGATGTAACTAGAAATGTAGAAATGGTTATGAGTGATGTATGATGTAACTACAAATGTAGGATATTGCTGTGTATGAGTGATGTATGATGTAACTACACTACAAATGTAGAATATTGCTGTGTATGAGTGATGTATGATGTAACTAAAAATGTATAATATTGCTGGTTATGAGTGATGTATGATGTAACTACACTACAAATGTAGAATATTGCTGTGTATGAGTGATGTATGATGTAACTACAAATGTAGAATATTGCTGGTTATGAGTGATGTATGATGTAACTACACTACAAATGTAGGAAATTGCTGTGTATGAGTGATGTATGATGTAACTACAAATGTAGAATATTGCTGTGTATGAGTGATGTATGATGTAACTACACTACAAATGTAGAATATTGCTGTGTATGAGTGATGTATGATGTAACTACACTACAAATGTAGAATATTGCTGGTTATGAGTGATGTATGATGTAACTACACTACAAATGTAGGATACTGCTGTGTATGAGTGATGTATGATGTAACTAGAAATGTAGAATACTGCTGGGTATGAGTGATGTATGATGTAACTACACTTCGAATATATGATATTGCTGTGTATGATTGATGTATGATGTAACTACACTAGAAATGTAGAATATCTCTGCTTATGAGTGATGTATGATGTAACTACACTACAATGTAGAATATTGCTGGTGATGAGTGATGTATGATGTAACTACACTACAAATGTAGGATATTGCTATGTATGAGTGATGTATTATGTAACTACAAATGTAGAATATTGCTGTATGTGATGAGATGTAACTACAAATGTATGATGTAACTACAAATGTAGAATATTGCTGTGTATGAGTGATGTATGATGTAACTACAAATGTAGAATATTGCTGTGTATGAGTGATGTATGATGTAACTACACTACAAATGTAGGATACTGCTGTGTATGAGTGATATATGATGTAACTACAAATGTAGAATATTGCTGTGTATGAGTGATGTATGATGTAACTACACTACAAATGTAGGATATTGCTGTGTATGAGTGATGTATGATATAACTACAAATGTAGAATATTGCTGTGTATGAGTGATGTATGATGTAACTACACTACAAATGTAGAATATTGCTGTGTATGAGTGATGTATGATGTAACTACACTACAAATGTAGAATACTGCTGTGTATGAGTGATGTATGATGTAACTACAAATGTAGGATATTGCTGTGTATGAGTGATGTATGATATAACTACAAATGTAGAATATCGCTGTGTTTGAGTGATGTAATTACAAATATAGAATATTGCTGATTATGAGTGATGTATGATGTAACTACACTACAAATGTAGAATATTGCTGGTTATGAGTGATGTATGATGTAACTACACTACAAATGTAGAATATTGCTGTGTATGAGTGATGTATGATGTAACTACAAATGTAGAATATCGCTGTGTTTGAGTGATGTAATTACAAATATAGAATATTGCTGATTATGAGTGATGTATGATGTAACTACACTACAAATGTAGAATATTGCTGTGTATGAGTGATGTATGATGTAACTACAAATGTAGAATATTGCTGGTTATGAGTGATGTATGATGTAACTACACTACAATGTAGAATATTGCTTTGTATGAGTGATGTATGATGTAACTACACTACAAATGTAGGATACTGCTGTTCATGAGTAATGTATGATGTAACTACAAATGTAGAATATTGCTGATTATGAGTGATGTATGATGTAACTACACTACAAATGTAGAATATTGCTGTGTATGAGTGATGTATGATGTAACTACACTACAAATGTAGAATATTGCTGTGTATGAGTGAGGTATGATGTAACTACAAATGTAGAATATTGCTGGTGTATGAGTGATGTATGATGTAATTGCTGGTTATGAGTGGATGTAACTACACTACGAATGTAGAATATTGCTAGTGATGAGTGATGAATGATGTAACTACTCTACAAATGTAGATTGCTGTGTATGAGTGATGCATGATGTAACTACACTACAAATATAGAATATTGCTGTGTATGAGTGATGTATGATGTAACTACACTACAAATGTAGAATATTGCTGTGTATGAGTGATGTATGATGTAACAACTCTACGAATGTAGGATATTGCTGGTTAGGAGTGGTGTAACTACGAATGTAGGATATTGCTGGTTATGAGTGATGTAACTACGAATGTAGGATATTGCTGGTTATGAGTGGTGTAACTACGAATGTAGGATATTGCTGGTTAGGAGTGATGTAACTACGAATGTAGGATATTGCTGGTTAGGAGTGATGTAACTACGAATGTAGGATATTGCTGGTTATGAGTGGTGTAACTACGAATGTAGGATATTGCTGGTTATGAGTGATGTTTGATGTAACTACACTACGAATGTAGGATATTGCTGGTTAGGAGTGGTGTAACTACGAATGTAGGATATTGCTGGTTATGAGTGATGTAACTACAAATGTAGGATATTGCTGGTTAGGAGTGATGTAACTACGAATGTAGGATATTGCTGGTTAGGAGTGATGTAACTACGAATGTAGGATATTGCTGGTTAGGAGTGGTGTAACTACGAATGTAGGATATTGCTGGTTAGGAGTGGTGTAACTACGAATGTAGGATATTGCTGGTTAGGAGTGGTGTAACTACGAATGTAGGATATTGCTGGTTAGGAGTGGTGTAACTACGAATGTAGAATATTGCTGGTTATAAGTGGTGTAACTACGAATGTAGGATATTGCTGGTTAGGAGTGGTGTAACTACGAATGTAGGATATTGCTGGTTAGGAGTGGTGTAACTATAAATGTAGGATATTGCTGTTTAGGAGTGGTGTAACTACAAATGTAGGATATTGCTGGTTAGGAGTGGTGTAACTACGAATGTAGGATATTGCTGGTTATGAGTGGTGTAACTACAAATGTAGGATATTGCTGGTTAGGAGTGGTGTAACTACGAATGTAGGATATTGCTGGTTAGGAGTGGTGTAACTACAAATGTAGGATATTGCTGGTTAGGAGTGGTGTAACTACGAATGTAGGATATTGCTGGTTAGGAGTGGTGCTGGTTAGGAGTGGTGTAACTACGAATGTAGGATATTGCTGGTTAAGAGTGGTGTAACTACAAATGTAGGATATTGCTGGTTAGGAGTGGTGTAACTACGAATGTAGGATATTGCTGGTTAGGAGTGGTGTAACTACAAATGTAGGATATTGCTGGTTAGGAGTGGTGTAACTACAAATGTAGGATATTGCTGGTTAGGAGTGGTGTAACTACAAATGTAGGATATTGCTGGTTAGGAGTGGTGTAACTACAAATGTAGGATATTGCTGGTTAGGAGTGGTGTAACTACAAATGTAGGATATTGCTGGTTAGGAGTGATGGTGTAACTACAAATGTAGGATATTGCTGGTTAGGAGTGGTGTAACTACGAATGTAGGATATTGCTGGTTAGGAGTGGTGTAACTACAAATGTAGGATATTGCTGGTTAGGAGTGGTGTAACTACGAATGTAGGATATTGCTGGTTAGGAGTGGTGTAACTACGAATGTAGGATATTGCTGGTTAGGAGTGGTGTAACTACAAATGTAGGATATTGCTGGTTAGGAGTGATGTATGATGTAACTACACTACAAATGTAGGATATTGCTGGTTAGGAGTGGTGTAACTACGAATGTAGGATATTGCTGGTTAGGAGTGGTGTAACTACGAATGTAGGATATTGCTGGTTAGGAGTGGTGTAACTACGAATGTAGGATATTGCTGGTTATGAGTGGTGTAACTACGAATGTAGGATATTGCTGGTTATGAGTGGTGTAACTACGAATGTAGGATATTGCTGGTTATGAGTGATGTAACTACGAATGTAGAATATTGCTGGCTATGAGTGATGTATGATGTAACTACACTACAAATGTAGAATATTGCTGGTTATGAGTGATGTATGATGTAACTACACTACAAATGTAGAATATTGCTGGTTATGAGTGATGTATGATGTAACTACACTACAAATGTAGGATATTGCTGGTTAGGAGTGATGTATGATGTAACTACAAATGTAGGATATTGCTGGTTAGGAGTGATGTATGATGTAACAACTCTACAAATGTAGAATATTGCTGGTTAGGAGTGATGTAACTACGAATGTAGGATATTGCTGGTTAGGAGTGGTGTAACTACGAATGTAGGATATTGCTGGTTAGGAGTGGTGTAACTACGAATGTAGGATATTGCTGGTTATGAGTGATGTAAATAAGGTGATGATCGTGTCATTAATGATCTATATAGTCAGGTTTTCTACGAAGATTTGTCAAACTAAGTTGACAGTTAGTAGGTTCTTCGTTATATTCCTAATTTAACGCTTCAGTCTGATCGGGGATGCGATTAACTCCTCAATACACCGTGACAAGGCACATTTTGGACTCTGTATCACTAAGGCTCTGTTGATGTGTTTTACACAGCCCTCTGATAGGCAGTGAGGACAGCCGCACATCACTTAATAAGTCCCGACCACTACCCAACTATTATGGACGGCAGGTAGTTAACTTCACTGAAAACTTGTCTTTAGTTCGGTCTGCCCGAGCCGACAGATATATGGATGTATTCGGGCCCCTTCACCTTACGTTAGATTTGACAAGATGACGATCTGTGTTGGCGTCTCTTGAACGTCAATGTTTTGTACAGGACAGATATACATCTGATGGGATGACGGCCTAATTTAAATGTTCTTCTTTCATGTAACTAAACCCAAAGAAAATAATACATCATGTTGGACAAAAGTTAAAAGATAACAACACGTTAGAAGACTAAATAAACAGATCGACATGACCATGGTTTTACAAGAATGCATAATTCTTACTTAGTGTATGTAATATATCAGCGTGTGTTAATGGTGTTTTACGTGATTGTTTGTTGGTGACTGTTACACAATAACTTCAATAACTCAACCTTCAACTCACTTTGAATATCTCATTGAGATGACACGATACGCAAAAATATCATGAATGTTTTAAATTTGTGAGTAAATTCTTATCATAAGTGAAAGGGTTTCGATTTTCACTAGAATTACACATGTATTTCCCGTGTGATCATTGGTCATAACAGAACACATATAATTCATCTCACTGACTCCTCGTCTGTGTGTAACGCGGCATGTGGAAACACAAGAAAGACTAAAGGCCATGGGAAGATGATAAAAACGCGCGTGATTTCTCAAGGTCGTGATTAGAGGTCATCAATAAAAAAAACTGCATCCTTTATTCCGAGGCGTGACTTTGTGTTGCCCACGGAAGCTGTGTTCAGTAAAAGCCAGCCAGGAAACAGTCAATAAGATATGTATTCCTTTGCCAAACGATAGCTCTTTAACTGAACTACTGTTCTGAATACTCTACTATAAACTAAAACTATTCATTAACGCGAACTCTCTGAATGACATGGAGGACAAAGTGCGTAGCGAAAATCAGTAATGACTTATATGAGGTTAAAGTCATTTCATATGAAGTTTTATGAACGAATTCTTGGATATTTTTCTGTTTTTTTCACAGGCCTTGGCGAGCACACATTAAAACTTCGAAACAATTTTCATAAGATCTAATAATGTTTTTATTTTTGATATGTGATTTTACGAAACGAGTCTAGGAATTTTTCATTTCAGCAAGCCTTCAACAGCGGTTGGAAGAAACTTGTAACCCAGAACAATGAATGACATTTCCTTGGAAACTCTATCCTTGAATTGTAAACCTGTTATAGCATTGTCTTTTGAATAAAGAATATCGAGAAGACGGTCGAAATTTAAAAATAGAAAAAAAGTACATTTTAACAGTCTAGAGGAGTAGTGATATTTGAACGGTGGTACATATCAATCTCAGAGTCAGAACGAATATCTACATATATACAATATTACATCAGCTCCAAAGAAAAACCAATGTTATACATAAATACAGATCTTGTTTCTTGACAAACATCAGGAATTCGTTTTCGGCCTAATTTGGTGTGTCAACACTATAAATAAGATCAGTTCAAGACGTGTCCTATTGGCGTGTCTCTACCGCCTTGTCAGCACACGTGTAGCCCATTACTCATCCAAAATAGTACAATTTGTAAACTTGTGTTCTCGTTATTTCTCGTGTGTTCTTTGTGTCATTATCACCGATCAATGGTTTATAATACACCGGTAACAATTTGCCAGAGTACGCTGACGTGTTTATCAGGTAAAATCTGCCCTCTACAAGTAAAGTGTATGACCAGAACACCTGTTTCTAGACCGTTTTTGACAGATATCTATCATTACTCCAAGCTGATACCGATTGTAGTCAAATCGCTCTTGTGTTCGCTAAATACAGGCATTTTACTGCTCTGACAATAGAGATTTTTGTCGGTTTCAAATTTTATTTTCAGATGTGATACCGACAAATTGTTAAAACTGATACCCTCACGTCATGACGTTCTCCAATGAACTTCTACGAGTTAATTGAGTTTTAAAATGTAGCACTTTGAAGATATCACACTGTTGGGTGGCTCCATTCATAAACACGGTCTAATGTACTTTCTTATTTCTTTGACAAAAAATGCAATTCAATGACACCGGAAGTAAGACTTACCTATATTGTACATACTCAGTGCATATATATGTATGCATATAGCCTTGTTTTTCGGGTTTTTTTCTGGGGTTTTTTTATATGTGCACTTTTTGTGTTAAAATGATCTTCTTCATAATAACTTGCTTTAATCAAGTACTGCAAATAAAGTATTTATTTCCGAGAAAAGACCACATACTGACAACATCAATATCTTATTAATGTACATTTACATAACATCATTTTCATTTGTTGACAGTTGTATATTATTGGACATACGCGTGCGTTTCTATACGTTTTTATAGCGGTTAGGTGAGTTACTCGTGTATGGGGTTATGCCCCGTTTGAGCTGTAAAAGGATCAATTTTAATAATTTCACAAAGATCTTCTCGTGTAAAAGGTTGTACTCGTAAAAGAGGTCTTCGTGTAAAAGGTTGTACTCGTAAAAGAGGTCTTCGTGTATGAGGTTGTACTCGTAAAAGAAGTCTTCGTGTGTGAGGCTGTACTCGTAAAAGAAGTCTTCGTGTGTGAGGCTGTACTCGTAAAAGAAGTCTTCGTGTATGAGGCTGTACTCGTAAAAGAAGTCTTCGTGTGTGAGGCTGTACTCGTAAAAGAAGTCTTCGTGTGTGAGGCTGTACTCGTAAAAGAAGTCTTCGTGTGTGAGGCTGTACTCGTAAAAGAAGTCTTCGTGTGTGAGGCTGTACTCGTAAAAGAAGTCTTCGTGTGTGAGGCTGTACTCGTAAAAGAAGTCTTCGTGTGTGAGGCTGTACTCGTAAAAGAAGTCTTCGTGTATGAGGCTGTACTCGTAAAAGAGGTCTTCGTGTATGAGGCTGTACTCGTAAAAGAGGTCTTCGTGTATGAGGTTGTACTCGTAAAAGAAGTCTTCGTGTGTGAGGCTGTACTCGTAAAAGAGGTCTTCGTGTAAAAGGTTGTATTCGTAAAAGAGGTCTTCGTGTATGAGGCTGTACTCGTAAAAGAGGTCTTCGTGTATGAGGCTGTACTCGTAAAAGAGGTCTTCGTGTATGAGGTTGTACTCGTAAAAGAAGTCTTCGTGTGTGAGGCTGTACTCGTAAAAGAGGTCTTCGTGTAAAAGGTTGTACTCGTAAAAGAGGTCTTCGTGTATGAGGCTGTACTCGTAAAAGAGGTCTTCGTGTATGAGGCTGTACTCGTAAAAGAGGTCTTCGTGTGTGAGGCTGTACTCGTAAAAGAAGTCTTCGTGTAAAGGGTTGTAC
The DNA here is from genome assembly GCF_031769215.1 of Ylistrum balloti. Lineage (NCBI taxonomy): Eukaryota > Metazoa > Mollusca > Bivalvia > Pectinida > Pectinidae > Ylistrum > Ylistrum balloti. The sequence continues at coordinate 448,031 of NW_026782088.1, forward strand.
TCGTAAAAGAGGTCTTCGTGTATGAGGTTGTCCTTGCAAAAGAGGTCTTCGTGTATGAGGTTGTCCTTGCAAAAGAGGTCTTCGTGTATGGGGTTATGCGCTCATTTGCGGTATTTGTGTATGTGTTTTACTCGCGCGAGGGCTATTCGTGAATGAGGTTACGCCCTCGACTGATGTATTCGTGTATGAGGTTGTACTCGTAAAAGAAGTCTTCGTGTGTGAGGCTGTACTCGTAAAAGAGGTCTTCGTGTAAAAGGTTGTATTCGTAAAAGAGGTCTTCGTGTATGAGGCTGTACTCGTAAAAGAGGTCTTCGTGTATGAGGCTGTACTCGTAAAAGAGGTCTTCGTGTATGAGGTTGTACTCGTAAAAGAAGTCTTCGTGTGTGAGGCTGTACTCGTAAAAGAGGTTTTCGTGTAAAAGGTTGTACTCGTAAAAGAGGTCTTCGTGTATGAGGCTGTACTCGTAAAAGAGGTCTTCGTGTATGAGGCTGTTGTAAAAGAGGTCTTCGTGTGTGAGGCTGTACTCGTAAAAGAAGTCTTCGTGTAAAGGGTTGTACTCGTAAAAGAGGTCTTCGTGTATGAGGTTGTCCTTGCAAAAGAGGTCTTCGTGTATGAGGTTGTCCTTGCAAAAGAGGTCTTCGTGTATGAGGTTATGCGCTCATTTGCGGTATTTGTGTATGTGTTTTACTCGCGCGAGGGCTATTCGTGAATGAGGTTACGCCCTCGACTGATGTATTCGTGTATGAGGTCGTCCCCATGGGAGACGTACTCGTTTATAAAGTTTTACTGATTTACTAGTTAGAGAGCAGTCGCGTAGCAAATATTTTAGAAGTGTATGCTTTCAAAAGAGGGTCCAGGGGCGAAGCCTCGGTGGGAGGTCTGGCGGTGAGGTAAAGTAAAAACAAAAGTAAGAAAATATATCTCAATGGAATTCCAGTGTATGCTTAAGCATACAAGCATACCTTATTGCTAGACCACTGGTGACTGTCTACTTGGTATTAGAATTTGCTCTCTATATATGTGTATTGGTGTTAAACTGTTCCATGCATGTGGGACAAGGTGTTACCGCTGGGCTATAATGTCTGATTAACTGGTAATTACTTTATCTCGTGCTGGGTGTTGAGTAGGTAACGGGGGCCTGGTCGCCCAGAGTACAATTTCTGGAGTGTGAAGAGACTCTTTATCTGTAAATTAACAGTTTTACATGATTACTGACGTTAGCCGATTACGGCAGTCGAGGAAAATCTCCCGCTCTTTTTTTCTAAATCAAAAGATCATCAGATTGACCTTGATTCAAAGACGCAACCGCAACAACACAATTTAAGGTCACCAGAGATCACGTGATATCAGGCACCTGCTGTAGCATGTGTTCCCCACCTAGCTCACCTTACATCGTGACGTCAGATACCCCAGTCCCTCCTATCGTTATACGCATATGACATGCACGTGATCTGACATTTATAAATCACACGATATGTACGCGAAAGAAAAAGAGGGAATTATCCAAAGAAAACAACAACGATTTCATTTTCATCATTACCTCCCCTCCCCCACCACTTTTTTTGTTTATTCAACGGCGCGGAAACTGCAAAGTCTGCAATTTAAAAATCACTTTGTCTATATTAATATGGCTTTACGTGTTTGCTCGAAATCTAGGACGCGTGTTAGGATACGTGCAACAAACGGTTCACGAGTATCACTTAAATCATGACGAACTTGTTTAATAAAACCATTCCTTAATCCTAAGGTTACTGCGAAGATTGTAGAGATTAGTGGTGTATTTGAATCTATTATGAATCATTAAGAGGGAATAGGGTTATATTATTGACACTTACAACCCACATATCTATATAAAGATATTGAAGATCATCTATTTAAGATGACTATGGAATTTCTGTCAAAGTGTCACTTCTGATTTCTACTTATTTCACTATTGTATTTATATACTGAAAAGTCGTCAGTTGTTTTCAAAATCATTTTCAAGTAGACAATTCAAACCGATTGAAAAATTTACATGGAATGTACATTTTATTGTTTGTTTTCCCGGGTGATATGTAACATACAGCTTAAGTATGTAAGATTCGCTCTCGCTAATTCTCTATCAACTCGTCCGTGATAAATGTGTTCCTTACACAATCCATCTTTCTCATCTAATCCCAAACATTTTAAATTGTCATACAAGTTAGACTTAAATTCCTGCCAGTCCTAGAAAAACTAGCTACACTGGATTGTCGTAAAACACATTTCGGTGTCACGTGACCGGGGATGTCTGACACAACAGCCGTCGTTTCGTACGATTGAGGGCAACTCGTCCCCAGGAATATGGGGTCGACCATGTTGGATGCGTTAGCTTACCGGGATTAATACGAATCCCAACAACTACACTGACAATTGACGACGACTTTATAATTCATTACAAGAGTAAATAACCTGTAAAGTCGTTAACACAACACAGGAACTCGGCTACCGGGATGCTCAAATACAAGATGACTACATTCCGATTTTAAAAGTGCGTTACAGCTATACGGTGATGTCGCTTATGTGATTTTGGTATATGTACTTGTCACAAAAGAATCCCGAAACCAACATCTTCAATGCTATACGTAATAAAACACTGGTCTGATTCAAGTTATAGTATAGACAATACCCATTGTAAGTATCACCGTGACAATGACAACGGGTATTATCTGTTCGAGTCATTAAGAACCCGCTGTAGTCAATCGCGTTGAGGATACCACAATTACAACGATTACCTTGCCATTATATCGTGGATGCTCGTTCCTGTTTGGGGTTCCACTGCTATATTTGGTCTACGGGAGTTGTTCCTCTTGTTCGGCCATGGATTATATTTGGGGCTTTTAGCAGAGGTCCCTAAAGATGGTCCATGGAGGTTACTGAACCGTTCCTGGAGGTTATCATAGCGTCTCTGGGGGTTACTGTAGCGTCGCTGAAGGTTACTGTAGCGTTCCTGTAGGTTACTGTAGCGTCGCTGAAGGTTACTGTAGCGTTCCTGTAGGTTACTTCAGCGTCTCTGGAGGTTACTGTAGCGTCGCTGAAGGTTACTGTAGCGTTCCTGTAGGTTACTGTAACGTCCCTGGAAATTAATGTAGCGTCGTTGGAGGTTACTGTAGCGTCACTGAGGGTTACTGTAGCATCTCTGGAGGTTACTGTAGCGTTCCTAGAGGTTACTGTAGCGTCTCTGGAGGTTACTGTAGCGTCGCTGAAGGTTACTGTAGCGTCTCTGGAGGTTACTGTAGCGTCTCTGGAGGTTACTGTAGCGTCTCTGGAGGTTATTGTAGCGTCTCTGGAGGTTATTGTAGCGTCGCTGAAGGTTACTGTAGCGTCCCTGGAGGTTACTGTAGCGTCTCTGAAGGTTACTGTAGCGTCCCTGGAGGTTACTGTAGCGTCTCTGAAGGTTACTGTAGCGTCCCTGGAAGTTACTGTAGCGTCCCTGGAAATTAATGTAGCGTCGTTGGAGGTTACTGTAGCGTCACTGAAGGTTACTATAGCATCCCTGGAGGTTAGTGTAGCGTCGCTGAAGGTTACTATAGCGTCGCTGAAGGTTACTGTAGCGTTCCTGTAGGTTACTTCAGCGTCTCTGGAGGTTACTGTAGCGTCGCTGAAGGGTAGCGTTCCTGTAGGTTACTGTAACGTCCCTGGAAATTAATGTAGCGTCGTTGGAGGTTACTGTAGCGTCACTGAGGGTTACTGTAGCATCTCTGGAGGTTACTGTAGCGTTCCTAGAGGTTACTGTAGCGTCTCTGGAGGTTACTGTAGCGTCGCTGAAGGTTACTGTAGCGTCTCTGGAGGTTACTGTAGCGTCTCTGGAGGTTACTGTAGCGTCTCTGGAGGTTATTGTAGCGTCTCTGGAGGTTATTGTAGCGTCGCTGAAGGTTACTGTAGCGTCCCTGGAGGTTACTGTAGCGTCTCTGAAGGTTACTGTAGCGTCCCTGGAGGTTACTGTAGCGTCTCTGAAGGTTACTGTAGCGTCCCTGGAAGTTACTGTATGGAAATTAATGTAGCGTCGTTGGAGGTTACTGTAGCGTCACTGAAGGTTACTATAGCATCCCTGGAGGTTAGTGTAGCGTCGCTGAAGGTTACTATAGCGTCGCTGAAGGTTACTGTAGCGTCGCTGAAGGTTTCTGTAAAGTCCCTGGAAATTAATGTAGCGTCGTTGGAGGTTACTGCAGCGTCCCTGAATGCTACTATAGCGTCTCTGGAGGTTACTTTTCCGTTCCTGAAGGTTACGGTAGCGTCTCTGGAGGTTACTTTTGCGTTCCTGGAGGTTACTGTAGCGTCTGTTGAGGTTGCTGTAGAGTTCCTGGCGGTTACTGTTATGTCCCTGTAGCGTCCCTGGAAATTAATGTAGCGTCGTTGGAGGTTACTGTAGCGTCACTGAAGGTTACTATAGCATCCCTGGAGGTTACCGTAGCGTCGCTGAAGGTTACTGTAACGTCCCTGGAAATTAATGTAGCGTCGTTGGAGGTTACTGCAGCGTCCCTGAATGTTACTGTAGCGTCTCATGAGGTTACTTTTGCGTTCCTGGAGATTACTGTAGCATTCCTGGAGGTTATTGTAGCGTCCCTGGAGGTTACTGTAGCGTCGCTGAAGGTTACTGTAGCGTCCCTGGAAGTTACTGTAGCGTCTCTGGAGGTTACTGTAGCGTCGCTAAAGGTTACTGTAGCGTCTCTGGAGGTTACTGTAGCGTCGCTGAAGGTTACTATAGCAGCATCCCTGGAGGTTACTGTAGCGTCTCTGAAGGTTACTGTAGCGTCGCTGAAGGTTTCTGTAAAGTCCCTGGAAATTAATGTAGCGTCGTTGGAGGTTACTGTAGCGTCACTGAAGGTTACTGTAGCATCTCTGGAGGTTACTTTTCCGTTCCTGAAGGTTACGGTAGCGTCTCTGGAGGTTACTTTTGCGTTCCTGGAGGTTACTGTAGCGTCTGTTGAGGTTGCTGTAGCGTTCCTGGCGGTTACTGTTATGTCCCTGGATGTTAAGGTAGCGTCTCCGGAGGTTACTGTAACGTCCCTGACGGCGTTGTTCATTGGGTGCACCAGTCAGAACCCTTTTTTCTGACTCGTGTAATAAAATGTCCTTAACTTGTTTTCATTTTATATGAGACTTTATGAAACTCTTCTCGAAGTTTAAATATTTTCTTTCAAAGTCTTGCGAAAAACTCATTTTATAAAGACTCGCATGGCATAAAAACCCATTGAAGACCCTTAAATTGTATTGTACTGAAATGTATTGTATTGTATTGTATTGTACTGTATTATATTGTCTTGTATTGTATTGTACATGATAAGCATATTCTAACAAATCTAGGGATATAAAGATTTTCTCATGCGCGAGTTGATGTTAACGGAAGAGAGTTTACGTTTTTAAGTTTCTGTTCACAGCAATATGAATGAGATACGATACCAGAATATTCCAAATTAAGGACTTTATGTCTGTATCCCATTAGTTAAGAAATATCGTGTCGTATTGTATGAGGTGACTGTAATGTTTCTTAAGAACTATCGTATCGTGTTGTATGAGGTGATTGTGTTGAGTTGTAAGAGCTATCGTGTCGTGTTGTATGAGGTGAGTGTGTTGAGTTGTAAGAACTGTCGTGTCGTGTTGTATGAGGTGAGTGTGTTGAGTTGTAAGAACTATCGTGTCGTGTTGTATGAGGTGAGTGTGTTGAACTATCGTGTCGTGTTGTATGAGGTGAGTGTGTTGAGTTTTAAGAACTATCGTGTCGTGTTGTATGAGGTGATTGTGTTGAACTATCGTGTAGTGTTGTATGAGGTGAGTGTGTTGAGTTGTTTGAACTATCGTGTCGTGTTGTATGAGGAGATTGTGTTGAACTATCGTGTCGTGTTGTATGAGGTGAGTGTGTTGAGTTGTAAGAACTGTCGTGTCGTGTTGTATGAGGTGAGTGTGTTGAGTTGTCAGAACTATCGTGTCGTGTTGTATGAGGTGAGTGTGTTGAGTTGTAAGAACTGTCGTGTCGTGTTGTATGAGGTGAGTGTGTTGAATTGTAAGAACTATCGTGTCGTGTTGTATGAGGTGACGATGTTGAGTTGTAAGAACTATCGTGTAGTGTTGTATGAGGTGAGTGTGTTGAGTTGTTTGAACTATCGTGTCGTGTTGTATGAGGAGATTGTGTTGAACTATCGTGTCGTGTTGTATGAGGTGAGTGTGTTGAGTTGTAAGAACTGTCGTGTCGTGTTGTATGAGGTGAGTGTGTTGAGTTGTCAGAACTATCGTGTCGTGTTGTATGAGGTGAGTGTGTTGAGTTGTAAGAACTGTCGTGTCGTGTTGTATGAGGTGAGTGTGTTGAATTGTAAGAACTATCGTGTCGTGTTGTATGAGGTGACGATGTTGAGTTGTAAGAACTATCGTGTCGTGTTGTATGAGGTGAGTGTGTTGAGTTGTAAGAACTATCGTGTCGTGTTGTATGAGGTGAGTGTGTTGAGTTGTGAGAACTGTCGTGTCGTGTTGTATCAGGGGATTGTGTTGAGTTGTAAGAACTATCGTGTCGTGTTGTATGAGGTGATTGTGTTGAGTTGTAAGAACTATCGTGTCGTGTTGTATGAGGTGAGTGTGTTGAGTTGTAAGAACTATCGTGTCGTGTTGTATGAGGTGAGTGTGTTGAGTTGTGAGAACTGTCGTGTCGTGTTGTATCAGGGGATTGTGTTGAGTTGTAAGAACTATCGTGTCGTGTTGTATGAGGTGAGTGTGTTGAGTTTTAAGATTTATCGTGTCGTGTTGCATGAGGTGAGTGTGTTGAGTTGTAAGAACTGTCGTGTCGTGTTGTATGAGGTAAGTGTGTTGAGTTGTAAGAACTATCGTGTCGTGTTGTATGAGGTGAGTGTGTTGAACTATCGTGTCGTGTTGTATGAGGTGAGTGTGTTGAGCTGTAAGAACTATCGTGTCGTGTTTTATGAGGTGAGTGTGTTGAATTGTAAGAACTATCGTGTCGTGTTGTATGAGGTGATTGTGTTGAACTATCGTGTTGTGTTGTATGAGGTGAGTGTGTTGAGTTGTTAGAACTATCGTGTCGTGTTGTATGAGGAGATTGTGTTGAGTTGTAAGAACTATCGTGTCGTGTTGTATGAGGTGAGTGTGTTGAGTTGTAAGAACTGTCGTGTCGTGTTGTATCAGGGGATTGTGTTGAGTTGTAAGAACTATCGTGTCGTGTTGTATGAGGTGAGTGTGTTGTGTTGTAAGAACTATCGTGTCGGGTTGTATGAGGTGACGGTGTTGAACTATCGTGTCGTGTTGTATGAGGTGACGGTGTTGAACTATCGTGTCGTGTTGTATGAGGTGACGGTGTTGAACTATCGTGTCGTGTTGTATGAGGTGACGGTGTTGAGTTGTAAGAATTATCGTATCGTATTATTTAAGTAGAAAATACCGTATTGTGTTGTGTAACGTCAATGCAACGTGCCTCTGAAAGTTCCATGCAGTGTTGTGATAATGAGAACTATGAAGTGCTACAGTTAACCTCACACGTGTGTTTGATTTACCTCTAGTAACGACATTAAATGTTCGAATGGAGTAGAATATGCATATGTCATTTCATAGTTATGTAACGTGAAAGATGTCATCATCCACCAAATTATATGATTTACAATACAGTCTATCATTGACAGGTTTAGACCAAGAGAAGGTCCCGGGATACCAGTACTGACCTTTAGCTTGCCTGTCGAGTCTCAACAGTTGTTCGGGTGACAAGTTCTTCACTGTTATTGAACCAGCCGACCACACACGTAGCTCCTTTAATTAAACCCATACTTTAATCCGCTAACATATTGAACGATTTTTAAATACAATATCAGTGTATTGACGCTAGGATCTTGGGACGTAGTAGATTTCTGCCTCATTACAACCCATTGATCTCTATTTGTAAAACAAGCTTTAATTTAATGTATTTGTCGTTAGGCTGTCAGTGTGTGTTAAATTTGTTGACAAATACACGTTGAGGAGCAGAGGAGCTGCCGAACAGCTGTGTGTCCGTCACTGGCCTGTTGGTCGTCTGTAATACCATGTGATGGACAAGTCGTTTTCCAATAATGCCCCCACACAAAGTCTGTTAGGTCACCCGCTCTGTGCGGCGGGCAACGCTGTTTGATTTCCACTAGAAAATTCGTATAAACATTGTTATTTTTTACATGTATTGTAAAACCATCAAAGTCGGAACTAGCATAGACTTTACAACCAAGAAAAAATGTTCTCGGCTTGGGAGTTTTTGAGCATGCTAATAAGTTGTTGTAAAACCTGGTATACACGTTTTGTTTAGATAAGTATGATATACTACCTCTTGTTTTCTCTTTAGTCATAATAAAAGCGATGTTTATTCTTCTGGATAATCAAAATAATTAGGGCTTTTCACTAACTTGTGAAAAGAGCTATTGTTTTTGTTCTGTTTCTTCTTCTTCTTCTTCTTCTTCTTCTTCTTCTTCTTATTATTATTATTATTATTCCAGTTTTGTGGGTTCGTAATCTTTTAAATTGTAAAAGCTAAATATACATCCTATTCAAATATTTGTAGATACGTATATGAACTTGTCGATGCCGATTTTTTAAGTAGGTCAAAAATTCAATATGACCGCCATGACGTCATAAGTTAAAAATTTAAAAACGAGAATATCTCGAACACCGTTGATTATACAGAGTTTGTGCATTTATATTATTTGTAGAGAATTTCCTTATCTAAATTTTTGTCATGACATATTATCAGAAAATATGTCAAATAAAAAAGCTCGTTGTTGGGTAAAGTTTTCAAAATTTAACAAATTTTTAAATTTTTTTCAATTTTGAACTTTTTAAAAATTTTCTTCTTCAGATCGATGCGGAACGTCCTTCCGATGAATTTAGTGTTTTCAGTTCTTCTGAAACCTTAGCCATTTCCGCTGTACGCCATTTTGAAAATTTCCTTTGATCTTTTAAATAGGAAAAACTCGTTCTAGATCAATATTGATGGGCTATATTTTATCAAATTGTTACTGAGAAGATTTCCCCAGATGTCTTCTACCATTTAGTGACATATTCAAATTCATCGGAAAAACAAAATGGCCGCCATGACGTCATATCCGATTTTACCTAAAATGCCGTAACTCAAGAACTGTTTCAGCTAGTGACCTCAGTTTTAATCATATTATGTAGAATAATAAGAAAACACTTTTCACAAGAAAAAATCTGGGATCAAAGGTCAACTTCCGGTCTTCGGTAGGGGTCAAAGTTCAAAAGTGTTATTTTAAGTTACAAACTTTGACAAACTTCTTCTCAAGTTCTGCAAAGCCTTGAGTCTTGATATTTCATGTGTAAGATGTCTGATCAATTATCTATCAAGTTTGTTAACATAAATGAGCTTGACCTACTTTCAAGGTCACAGAGGTCAATTATGTAAAAATCGTTAAATGGTAATTTCTCCTTTGTTAAGCTGCCCAAAGTCTTCAACTTTGGACATAAATATTCTGTGGACATTTCCTGTCGAATGATATAAGAGAAACGTACCTCAAATTCAACTTCCGGTTTGCGGTAGGGGGTCAAAGTTGAAAAATGCTATTAAGGGTACCAATCTTTGAAAAACTTCTTCTCAAGTTCTGGAAGGCCAAGAGGCTTGATATTTCAGGTACAAGAAGGATATGTAACTGGCAACAAAGTTTGATAATATAAATGACCTTGACCCACTTTCAAGGTCACAGATGTCAATTAATTAAAAATCGTTAAATGAAAGTTTCTCAATTTCTAGAAGGCATACAATGATGAAAATTGATTATAAACCTTCTGTGGAGACTTTCTAGTGATTGTCATAAGGAAAACTTCCCTCAAAATGTCGACTTCCGGTTTCCCAAAGGTGTCAAAGTTCAAATATACAAAATAGGGTACCAGTGTTCAACAATCTTCTTGTCAAGTCTCACAAGGTCTAGAGAACTAATATTGGTGATATATTGATTATCAGATGTTACATTATAAGGCTTGCAAATATGAATAACCTTGACCGACATTCAAGGTCACAGGGGTCAAATATGTTTGAACCTTTAAAAAGTGTATTTCTTCGTTATTATGTAGTTATATCTCCTTAACGTTTCAAAATTCAAAGTTCATCTTTGGATATGTTGTAGAGACTAACAAACAAGGAATCTTTCTCATATATTGTTATCAGGATAAATGTCAACTTCCGGTCAACTTGTCGCCAAAGAAGTGAAAAGCCCGCCAAATTGTTAACAACAATTTCTAGTTTATACTTGTACATGTAAATCTTTAAGTGAAAATGTATACTCTATTATATGACATTTTACATTGCGATGTCACTAAAACCCAGTTGGACCATAGGAAGCAAGTGCGCGGTTGACATGGAACGACTTACCGTGATTGATTTACCTGGATCGATTTACCTTGATTGATTTACCTGGATCGCTTGGATCGATTTACCTGGATTGATTTACCTGGATCGCCTGGATCGATTTATCTGGATTGATTTGCATGGATCGATTTACCTGGATCGATTTATCTGGATTGATTTACCTGGATCGCCTGGATCGATTTATCTGGATTGATTTACCTGGATCGATTTATCTGGATTGATTTACCTGGATTGATTTACCTGGATCGATTTACCTGGATTGGTGGCTCCTGTTATTACCCCGCGGCGTCAATATTTCAAAATAATAAAACTTTTTAATTCTGATGTCATTGTTGTATTTTTGTACATGTATATATGTATAAAAATAATAAAATTGGAAACACTTTTCATTGGAAACACCGAGAAAATTAAACTTGCTTATATATATTTAAAAAGCGAGAACATTTCTAAAATTTCTTTCCAAAATACACCTTGAATTTTAAGTTTTGACACTGCACTGTCTTATTTACATGAGATTGACAGAAAGGACACATGGCGGTTGTAATGATAAATCATGTTTTAGATTTATGATGAAAGAAGGAGATTTTATTATCGAATAAGTAAATATAAGCATAATTTATGTAAATACAAGCATTTATCTGTTATTTGTACCGATCTGCGGTCCAGGGAGTCAGTACACTAACAGCATTGCAGATAAATGACATGTTTCATTTATTCCGCCATAAATAGGATCAAATCTAAATGTAACTTCTGAATTCAAATATGAAAAGCGCCCTGCTACGGCAATAAACATCACTTTTCTTATCAATTTCTGTTTAACAATCTCACGCTTGCATTGATGACACATATTACACAACCTCACGGACTTTGGCAATTGGTCATCAACTGTTTTTAATAAATTCATAATGCAATCAACAACTAGATATTGACATTATTTATAAAAATCATCACTGTTACGCAGAACTGACCATAAAATGCTTCTTAACCATTAACCTAATTTATCAGTATCGTGATTATTTACCAGTAAATTATTGTGATAATTAACCTACATTTTAGCTTATCTACAGTCGAAATTATCGTGATCTCTACATAAGTAAGTTATCGTTGTGTTTCAAATATTTCTCCACGTGGAATTCGTTTTGAAACAGATGTTTTTGTACAGAAAGGGGCCATAATCTGCCTTACACTAGATAGTGTAGCTGTATCTGTTAAAGTCTGTAATTTATGTACTCTGTATTACTAGCACATTGAGTGATTCAGTCTTGAGACGACATCCATTCAAACTTTTAAACACATGATGAATCCAATCAGTATACATGGACTCCGTTACAAGATAATCTCTCTAATATTGTTGTTAGGTGAACTTTCATCTCTACATCATTATGAAACCAACACTCGTTAAACTATTTACTCATATGAACACTGTGCCATTTTATTTCAATTACATGACAAGTAAGACAGTTTTGAAATTGAAAAAAAAAAACCAAAACAAACAAACAAACTCGATGATGTAATTAATTCGTGATGGCAGGGACGTACATAGATTCCACCTTTGTCTGTCCTGAGATACGGGCACTTTTCTGATGGTTTCACGCTGTTTGAAAATGTAGTATCTTTAAGACAGATCTACACCTCATTGATTGATATAAAATTTGATAAATGTTTGAATTGGTGTGTATGTTTTGCTATTTTGCTTCTCCTCTCTGCTATGGTGTCATTTCCTGTTATAAATGTTGCATCTTAATATGTAACAATGGTTAAACGAAGTATTTAAATGTTTAAATGGGAAATATAGATTCTTGTAAAACGTGTACTGATTGATGACACGAGGTGTTACGAAAGCGGCGGATATTCTGTCCAGTTAGACCACGCGTTACCAGACATACTTCATTGCTGTGTGTGACGACAGGTACGGCGGGTAGTTCGGCTCTATCTAGTGTTGTCCCCAAGCCAGCCGTCATTATCCTATTTGGGCGTCTTAATATGACCATTGGGGTAGATAGCGAGATTAAAGCTTTTCATTTACGTGTGTTCAGTAATCTTAACTACGGGGAGATAACTCCGTTGTATGATATCCGTGTTTGAAAAGCGAATTCCATCAGGATAGCAGTGTACCTCCCGGGCGGGATCACACGAGGTTACGTCGGATGATGATCGGGGCCTCGTGTGACCCCAGATAGGACAAACCTCTCAGGTCACACACAATACATGAACATAGACCTTAGAATTCTAATGAACATTATTACCAGTTTTGACGCAGTAACACACTAAAATGTCAATAAATTAAAGATTCACACATATAATTGTAATGTTTTAGACTGAAATATACACTTCCTTTTTCCACATGGTGATGCTTCTAGTTTAGGTTACGTAGTTTTTCAGTTAGAACAGTGGAGTTAATGGAAATGTCATTATCATGCGGCCGATAACAAACGTTGAATAGTATGAGTGTATCAGCTAATACCCTGACTTTGTTTTGACGTGTGTGCTGTCCCAGCCTGTGGGGTTTCGCCGTGAAGTACTCCTGACGGGGGGTTAACAAAACAATGCTACAGCCGCCACAAGTTGTTTTAATCTCCACGGTGGTAAAAAATAGACAACATTTTGACTGACTGTTGAAAGTCAAAGATCATACATTCGTGACGACATGATAAAGCATTTTGCTGTTTTGTTTTATTTAGACGGTTTATTGTTATGTAACCTGTTTCCGCTTCCGGTTAAATACGATAAGGTGACCACGTGACTTTTTTTGCCATATACGGAAGCATGTATCATGTGGTATTCACAGAAAATAAAGCCAGTTGTACATCAGTAGATAAACAGTAAAATGATCGGAATCGTCTTCCAATAAATTGTTTCACAAAGCACACGTCTGGTTTTTCCTGACCTAGTCGGATAAGTACAATGTATACATGTAGGACCAGTATTACCTGAGGGACAGGTAGTCCGAAAAAAATCCTGGCTATAAACTCCTAATTTAATGTCCATATTTATTACGCTGTTACTGATATTTAGAGACAGAACGGAGGTGTGGTAAAACACACCCACCACGGTTTCCCGCAACCTACCTAGAAATCTTCCTGGTTACATTTCAAAGCAGAACAAGTTGATTTGCCTCTCTAACCTTTTCATACATTATAGTAATTTTTACGTCATTCTAGTGTGTTTCTCTCTCCGATTCAACACCGCCCTGTACTTTCTGATACTACCCGACACAGTCCGGTGCTGCCCAGCTGGACTATACCGAGCAGTTAAGTCAACGGTCAACACAATGGTCAAAAGTAAGATTGCCGAATAGGGTACGAGGAAACGAAATGTAGTTAGCAAGAGATAAGAAATATTCAAAACATACATTCCAAATACTACGACAGGTTCCATAGATCAATTTCGGCAATTTGATCAGCCATTACTAAGGCATAGAAAATCGGGTCTCAACTCTGCAGGGAAAGGTGACCGAGTCAAACACGGTCTTTCAAATACATTCTGTTTAGTACACAAATGACAACCTATCATTAACATTTCCAACTGCATCGAGTGTTCATCACATGCTGTTGTCGTGTGTCGAACATGGCGTCTGTAACTATAGATAGACGCGCGCACGCGTCCATGATGGACCTCGGACCTACAGTGGTTCTCAAGTTGTTGGGATTCCGTCCTTCACATAGTTTTCATGTGCCGACGAAACATCTTAGTTGGTATTCAATCAGCCGGGGAAACATGATAAATGATTTCACATGAGACGGCGAGTGTCCGCTTGTCCCGCATGCACCTCCGAGGCACAGGAGCAAGCGTCGCGCTGACATTGAAGTGCACGTCTAATGTCACTTGGTGTTACTAAGAAATACTTGTGTATCTGGCAATTTTTCACTTTGAGGCAGATATGGTGTTTGTCTACGGGGACTTTCCGTGGTACAAGGAACTTTTGACGTGCACAGCAAACTCTGACCTATTAGACAGGAAATCATTAGACACTGTGTTTCCTCCCCTGTAAACAAGTCGCTTCCTAGTCGTCTACGAACCACTCTGCTATATATTCTTACGGGCAAACGTCAGCATAAATATATTTATTTATCGCTACAAGTTCATCAAGATTTTTTTCTATTCAACTGCCTGCCAATTCATCATGATGTTTTACATAAAAGATACAAGTGTTGTTTAATCAGTATTTAGCCATGCTCCTCAGCTGTAAAATGTAAAATGTACAAAGATAAATACACTAAATGTATAACATAAAATCCTAGTCACAATATACCGCTCGGCCAGAGAGAACTTCTCTTTAGCTGTGTAACCCTGGTAAATACTAGTCACAATATACCGCACGGCCAGAGAGAACTTCTCTTTAGCTGTGTAACCCTGGTAAATACTAGTCACAATATACCGCTCGGCCAGAGAGAATTTCTCTTTAGCTGTGTAACCCTGGTAAATACTAGTCACAATATACCGCTCGGCCAGAGAGAACTTCTCTTTAGCTGTGTAACCCTGGTAAATACTAGTCACAATATACCGCTCGGCTAGAGAGAATTTCTCTTTAGCTGTGTAACCCTGGTAAATACTAGTCACAATATACCGCTCGGCTAGAGAGAACTTCTCTTTAGCTGTGTAACCCTGGTAAATACTAGTCACAATATACCGCTCGGCTAGAGAGAACTTCTCTTTAGCTGTGTAACCCTGGTAAATACTAGTCACAATATACCGCTCGGCTAGAGAGAACTTCTCTTTAGCTGTGTAACCCTGGTAAATACTAGTCACAATATACCGCTCGGCTAGAGAGAACTTCTCTTTAGCTGTGTAACCCTGGTAAATACTAGTCACAATATACCGCTCGGCTAGAGAGAACTTCTCTTTAGCTGTGTAACCCTGGTAAATACTAGTCACAATATACCGCTCGGCTAGAGAGAACTTCTCTTTAGCTGTGTAACCCTGGTAAATACTAGTCACAATATACCGCTCGGCTAGAGAGAATTTCTCTTTAGCTGTGTAACCCTGGTAAATACTAGTCACAATATACCGCTCGGCTAGAGAGAAATTTCTCTTTAGCTGTGTAACCCTGGTAAATACTAGCCACAATATACCGCTCGGCCAGAGAGAACTTCTCTTTAGCTGTGTAACCCTGGTAAATACTAGTCACAATATACCGCTCGGCTAGAGAGAACTTCTCTTTAGCTGTGTAACCCTGGTAAATACTAGTCACAATATACCGCTCGGCTAGAGAGAATTTCTCTTTAGCTGTGTAACCCTGGTAAATACTAGTCACAATATACCGCTCGGCTAGAGAGAATTTCTCTTTAGCTTTGTAACCCTGGTAAATACTAGCCACAATATACCGCTAGGCTAGAGAGAACTTCTCTTTAGCTGTGTAACCCTGGTAAATACTAGCCACAATATACCGCTCGGCCAGAGAGAACTTCTCTTTAGCTGTGTAACCCTGGTAAACACTAGCCACAATATACCGCTCGGCTAGAGAGAACTTCTCTTTAGCTGTGTAACCCTGGTAAACACTAGCCACAATATACCGCTCGGCTAGAGAGAACTTCTCTTTAGCTGTGTAACCCTGGTCAATACCACAATATACCGCTCGGCTAGAGAGAACTTCTCTTTAGCTGTGTAACCCTGGTAAATACTAGTCACAATATACCGCTCGGCTAGAGAGAATTTCTCTTTAGCTGTGTAACCCTGGTAAATACTAGTCACAATATACCGCTCGGCTAGAGAGAATTTCTCTTTAGCTGTGTAACCCTGGTAAATACTAGTCACAATATACCGCTCGGCTAGAGAGAACTTCTCTTTAGCTGTGTAACCCTGGTAAATACTAGTCACAATATACCGCTCGGCTAGAGAGAATTTCTCTTTAGCTGTGTAACCCTGGTAAAGAATAGCCACAATATACTTTTCCATGGTGATTCTACACTATTCCGCAGGAAATGTGTCGCACTTGTTACGTTAATAGCAAACGAGTAAACTACGATATATAATACCAAGAAAAAGACAAATGTTTCAGCGAGAGTGAACTTTTACAGAGAATTTCAGAATGTAGCTGGAACGAAATTTAACTCGATTCCTGCTAAACCGGACGTGACGAGCCTCCGTCATCAATACAAAATGTTGGTGATATTGCTGTACAGTAGTAGTAGTTTTGTTGACTCAAAATGTTTGATTTTTTTCGGTATGACAAACAATTGATTGCCCAAGTCGTGAGGAAATATGAAGACTTATAAGATGTCATACTTCAACAGGCAGGACTATAAACACCAAGCACACTACATGTATTAAGTATGACGTCATTTGCTGTCAAAGGTTTCCGGATTTCGTTACAGTGATGTCATGAAAACACACGAGCTATTGGCCACGTCCCATAATTCTCATTAAATTGTTATGTCAATTTTTTCTTTTAAATATTACGACAGGATTGAAAGATAATACAGAGAGTCAGAATATACAATTATTAAATAGCGACAAAAATGGCAATGTCATAACCCACAATTATATCATCATGTAACTAGAGCCTTATTTAGTATCGAGGTTCCTACCAGTATTGTTTATTGTAACGGAAACGTTTGAGAAACTGTCCTATAACTACACCTACTGATGTTAATGACCCCCCCCCCCCCGATAACGATTACATCTTCAACATTGTTCTAATGGTGATTGTTCAATTGACCAACCGTTTTGTCTCAAACATTCTCAAGCTTCCCATACGGACAGTAAAATAAGGTCAAATAGATTTTTCTATGTCAAACGCTTTGTACAATATATGACGCAATATCTTTTAAACAATACCAGCTGCTATTGACCAATGATATATCACATGTACAATATTTAAACCACAGTTGAGCATCAAGCTAATTGGATGATATGTACCCGCGGGCATGGGATGCTGAGGAAATCCGGTCCTGATCCCAACACTTGTCGGCACCACCAGATGACACAGTAACTTAGATCACCTGACATAGAAGTTTGAAGATATCGCCACAGAACCAGGACAGTTGATGCCACACTGCAGAAACAACCAGACTAGAAATAAATGATGCGTCGAAATAAATCTACGCAATCACACATTTACAGGTCATGGGGCTCAGAAAGGGTAGACGCGCCATTTCCTGGTTTTAACATTCGACATATAAACAACGTTTAACGGGTTTAAAAAATTGTTCACATTTAAGGAAAAAAATTGAAATTTCAAGCAAACAGTCATTATTGTTTCATTGTCATATCTTATCAGAGGAAGCATGTGTAAAATAGTTTTGATTGGTTTAAAACCTTACAGTTACCTTGGTATGGGTTTCACACCCGACCTCGAGTTTCCCGCAGGTACTCGAAGGATTCCAGATGGTTAACCTGACGTGACCATGTAAACACTTTATCATATCAAAACTGATATTTACTGTTTTAGATCAATAGCGTCTGATTAACTTTCTAGCTGTGTCTGAGATGCAGGCCTCCAACAAATCTTTCTCCGCTGTACCTGACCTAAAGGTGGTAACACTCGCAGGTATTGCTTCATGTTACGTAACCTTAACAATACGTCTCCAGAATACCTGTACAAGATGTGTTTATCTGTGTCCGGCGTTCTTCCTCCTGTCCACAGTGTCAGAACAATGATAATAAACAGGTAAGTCAAATTGAATTATTCGTTTAAAGAAAATCCAGAATTTCGAAATTGATGCAAATAATACCCAAGAAAAAGAATGTAGAAGGTAGATTTTATAGTTTTTTAATTCCTTCATTGTAATTCATTTCGATTTTAAATGCTGACATGCAAAAACAAGTACAGATATCGTTAGATAATTCCTTTAATTTTTTCGTTTCGCTTTTGTTTTTTATTGTTATTATTATTACTATTACTTATTTTGAATTTGGAATAGGTCCATAAGGTTGCAGGTGTTTTAGATCATCCGAATAAGCGAGAAAAAACTATACGATATTTTCGTTCTCGAAAATGAATTAAAAATCGATAAATTTATTGATAGACAAGTTCTTAATTTTTTTTTTATATACCATGTACATCACGTTAGATACGTTCGCAACACTGGGGAAGTTGATTCAATAAATTTCTCACAAACCTGCACTTTTGTGAAAATTCCGACACAAAGTTATTTTATCAAACACGTGATATAAATTCCCTTGGTGAACTTAGTTCAATGAATTTATATAAAATAGAAGCAGTAACGTTAAGAATAGTGCAACTCGTGGTTTGGAATCCGAAATTTCTGTGCAATGCTTTTACATTTGCAATTTCATTGATATTGCTCAACTCCACAACACTACACTTTACTTAAACATAGCCATTTCCTATCCAATAGTAATTAGCTATTTCTTGAACACGGAACAAACTTTATTAAAGACTTTCGAATGAGTGCCAGAAAGAAGTCGCGTGAATGAATCCGAGTTATCCTCTATGACGATCTGTAAGTTACAAGTCATCGACCCAAGCCATAAGGAAATATCGTGTCCAATATAAAATTGCTTATCTGTCTATTTGCCGATAACCTTGAGTTATTGCTCTGAGTGTGGGGTAGAAAATGCGTCGGTATCTGTTTTAATGTATCCCCCCACACACGCTTCAGTTTGATGTGAAATCGACATTGCTTACATTTCGGTCTTAATCAGGACGCCATGCTTAAATAGAATCTAAACGCTTAGTCATTTAAAAGCTTAACTTTACCTACGTAAACATTAATTAAATATGCGTTCTCATGACGAGGTAGGATTTCGTTTAATTATTAATTGATGTATATAATACTTATGCAGTAAGCACTATGATGTATAGAGCATAGGGTGGGTTTAGATATCCACCGTTTCTTTGCATATAATTAAAAGTGAATTCTCACCTTAACCAAGTCCATTGCCTTAATAAAATGTACATCTGTTGAAACGTATTTTGAATAAATATTATAATTGACACTACTGTTGCACGAAACATTCCATTCTTGTTCGACTGTGATTGGCGTTCTTATGTTAATTGATGCTGCGAGGTCCTTAGTTCAACTGATTTGGGAAATAATTAGTGTATGCAAATAAAAGTAAAAAAGGTGCGGTTTCTATATAGAACTATTGTCGCTCATTAAACATGCCTTCGTTCCCCCTACTACGTAAGTACGTGTCATTTAAGTATTGAACTACTCTGAGTTCATGGGCATGTGAATGCCAGCAGGATAAAGACATTTAATCGAAGCAAATTAGCCTTTCATGTTGATATTGCGTTTATTCCATTGGCATTCATAACTCTTATGTTATAACAACACTTACAATATTTCTACACCGTCGGCAGTCTATGATGGTGATACTTCCATGTCTTTGGTTAAAGTTTAGCAATGTTAGACACAGGCTTGTTAGAGGAGCGAATTAGTCAGATCTAGATTACAGAAAATACAATGGAAACCGCAAATGTTTTGTTTGCAGACATTTGTTTAAGCGTACTTCGTACGTTGATGTTACAGCAATGTGTTTACATTCGTTTGACAAGCCGAAATCATGGTATGGAGTTGAATAAGTTTTCAGTAAATCGTCGGAACTGTCAGTGTATATTGGCGGTTTAACTCAACGATACATAGTCAAAGGAAATTCTTCGTGCTCTGCTATCATAGGAAAATATTTAATAAGAAATTTTAGAAG
This sequence comes from Ylistrum balloti, assembly GCF_031769215.1. Lineage (NCBI taxonomy): Eukaryota > Metazoa > Mollusca > Bivalvia > Pectinida > Pectinidae > Ylistrum > Ylistrum balloti. The sequence continues at coordinate 468,000 of NW_026782088.1, forward strand.
CTGATGTAAATGAATTGTTTTTGGTAGTGAAATAATGGGGAAATACGTTGCTGTACTATACAATGTATATTAGAAATATACCGGAGTTTCATTATTGTGTTCAGAAAAAAAAAAAAAACACTTTCACGTAATGGCCGCGTGTCACGTCGCTTATTTCCCTGTATTGCACTGCTTTATTCGGTTGTTGAAAACGTGTAAAATTGACCTCACGCGCATGCGTTGCCTTGTACGATGTAGTTTCTGATAAAAGCTGTTGTAAATTCTAGCGTACGAAATATCTGCTGTGTATCCAATAAAAGAGATTAATAGCTACGATTGGTGAATGTCACCGACCTCCTGCGTAGTTAACTATCCAGCACAGTTCTTGTTGTCTTGTTTGGCTTTTTAACTGAGTCTGGTCGACTTTAATTACTTTGTAAACGTTCAAATCCACTTTATATATTTACATGATTTTACGTTTAAAACAAAAATGAATGTTTTATAATTATTGGTATTTTTTAAATTACGGAGAGATTTGATATTGCTGGTCGTTAAGATCGCTTTGATTCCACAGTAAGGTTCTGACGGAAAGCCTGCCTAGCTACAAGTGCCTGGCCCAGCCGCTGTATTCGATACCTTTGTATCTGATTCGGTACCTAAGCTTTCGATCACCTGGAACGACACAAATGGTTCCGATAACGGGAGGGAATATCGGCTCGGAGGACGGGACATGTTGTAAGGTGATGGTCGCCGCCCAAGGTGAACAAGTCATTATCATAGGACAGAAGTTTTAAAATGTAGGTCAGGGATGATGATGTTGGATTTGTTTAAACGAGCAATGATAAATGTGCATGCGCAAATATGTACAGTGTTGAAATTTCACAAGGGGTTTGAAATGTCCATGGCAACTGAGTTGATGGTGTTGGCCCTATAATTCTTAAACGATCATGGTTCGAATCCGTGTGCGTCCTGAAGCGCTTTTCAACATGTTATATATATATATATATAAAGTACTGCTATTGTAGCTGGATCTCGTCGTGAGGGAACATAATACGCTGTATAGTTTTCATAGTAACAAATACAACAGTTTCTTGAACAGATATAATGACTTATTTAATGATTTGCTGACATCATTGATGCGCGTTAACTTTCCATGTGGCTCTGTTGTCATGTACCTTGTTCTATTTGAGAACGTGACACTACTTAGTTGAACTGACAAAGTTTGCGTGGCAGGTGTCGACGACGAAGCAAAAGACTCTTACTCTTCCGGAACACCTGGTCTTCGCCTCCTTGTACTTCTTCAGGAGTCTCCCTGTAAATCTTTCTTTTGTTTATATTTTGAACTAGTTTTATTGAAGTTGAGTTTGGATTAGGATTATGTTGACATGTTGGTATTTTCGTTTTTAGATTATTTTAGTATTAAAGCAACTTGACTTGTATTAGATATATTAAATAGATGAATTCATTGATCGCTGTGTCAAATATCTGTAGGTTAACATGTACTTTACTCTGGATTATGATGTCATCTCTCTCGAAATAAATGAAGATATAAAGAAAAAGAATAAATGTTTATATATTTATATCAATTAGCATCTCGTTAAGTAACAAATACTTACCAAATATCTTAACAAAGCCGATATACACATCCTTTGTTTGTTTGAGAACAATTACCGTTTTTGTAATTTGATTAGAAAAACTCAGCGTAACAACCAAGATTCCAATTGACTTGCTATATATAACCAGCTGTGATTAATTATGTGTTGAAGGAGAGCTATACATTGTGAATTGGGGAGAAGGCGTGGTATAAAATCGCCCAGTCTTAAAAAAATAACAAGGCTGTAGCCGGATATAGGCCCAAGTCCATCACGTCTGCCCGTCCGGACTGACACGACCCGACAAGTGTCAGAGTATTGGCATGGTCACACCCCATACCTACACAAGGTACTTTAAAATACGGAAGTTTACTGAACAAGTACTTGGGTAATATTTATAAACTCAATGAACGTTCTCGACTAGAATATATACAAATACATTTAACATCCAATAATTATCAAACAACAGTTTTCAGTATAACACGTGTCGAAGTGCTCGCTATCTTTTTCATACAACACTGATGAAACAAACATTAGTCGGCTCATAATTCGGTCACCGAAATATGGCATATTTAAAGCACAGGCGGGCAATCCCATTTGTTTTCAGGTTTTTTTGTAGTTCTTGGAAAGGTGTGTTTAAAATCAGACATGAAGCCTGGACCTCGTTCACAGACTAACATGTTTACACCAAATCATGCCACCATAAAAAAATGTTACATCGAATGATGCAGCAAACATCAGATGTCAACAATATCACATACAGCCGAGGATGCAGGTGTTAATTCATTTCTACACCTTTGGCGAGCACGTGTCATTAAAATGCTGCATCCGAAAGTGTGTATCCCGCAATGTCTCGTTCTACCAGCTATGTCTCGTTTTACCGGCTATATGTCTCGTTCTACCGACTATATATCTCTTTCTACCGGCTGTATGTCTCATTCTATCGGCTAAATATCTCATTCTATCGGCTAAATTTCTCGTTCTATCGGCTATATATCTCGTTCTACCGGCTATATGTCTCGTTCTATCAGCTAAATATCTCGTTCTATCAGCTATATGTCTCGTTCTATCAGCTATATGTCTCGTTCTACCGGCAGTATGTCTCATTCTATCGGCTAAATAATTCGTTCTACTGGCTGTATGTTCTGTTCTACCAGCTATATGTCTCGTTCTACTGGCTATATGTCTCGTTCTACCTGCTATATTTTATAGGTCTACCGGGTACATGTTCTGTTCTACCAGCTATGTGTCTCGTTCTTCCAGCTACATGTCTCGTTCTTCAGCTACATGTCTCGTTCTACTGGCTATATGTCTCGTTCTATCAGCTATATGTCTCGTTCTATCGGCTATATGTCTCGTTCTACCGGCTATATGTCTCGTTCTATCGGCTATATGTCTCGTTCTACCGGGTATATTTCTCGTTCTACTGAGTAAATTTGTCTTTCTAACCTGGCGAGTACATATCACATCCCTTGTGCATTTATTGAAACGACGTTTTTCACGTCAGATGTGTTTCTAGGTCGCGATTTGTTCAGCGACCGCTGGAGTCTGATAAATAGGTGTACAAGATCCTGAAGTGCAATCAACCCCTGCATTATCGGGTGTCATACTGCACACCAACGCCAGTATGAACGGCCTGGGCTGGTCTAGGCTCGTGCCGGAGAAACTCCTGTCTATCCCCCTATCAACCTTTTTAAAGCTACCGTTTTCCTCGATAACCACTTAGTTAGCATTCATTAAAATTCTCGTTGGCAGATTAAAAACCTAGCTGGGCATATAGGAATGTCATATATCTCCGCCTTCTACATTTTGCGCTCGCAACCAACAACAGCTCGATAAGAGCATATATAGGTTGTTTATAAGTTTAATTTTCAATGATTTTCGTCTTTGAGTGAATGACCACACAGGCACTGCGATAAAGTACATAATGAAACCCTCGTCCATACTCGTCAATAAACAAACCGTGAGTTAATGAAAAGAAACTTGTTAGGCACATCGCGCTTGTAAAACTCCATATAGACTTCCGTCCGACGGAAACAAACATTTCAAGCGCTCTGGCGACTAGGATCTCGTGTTGTTATAGAAGCTAGAGTCGGGTAGAATAGTTTGTCTATTTGTTCGCATGTATTACAAGCGTTTTTGTCAATACTTGACCATTGTGTATAGGTCTAAATGTCTGTAGAGGTGTGTAGAGGGTTAGGGAGGGATGAGGCAGTTGTTTATGGGTCTCGGGACCTGGTAACACAGCGACAGGTTGGGCAGTACGTCCACAGATACGGCGTCGCTCTCTTCTTTATCACAAAGGTCTGAAGTCTATCTTATGTACAAGCATTTCTATGCATTGTCACCTAACGTCCTGGAATGCGCTTGAAGCCTTATTTTGCTGTGTCATAATTTTCGGATAAGCAATACATTGTTATTTGCAATAAATACGTCACGTTAAAGAAAGTTATCATACCCTTAAAAGTATAAAATATATTCATATCATCTACATATATTGACCAACATATTTGTGACAAAACATAGCCAACATATCATATTATTATTACTCTACAGGTACCTATAACTGACCATGAACAGTTTAACAAGACGACATTTGATTGCTTTTGGACGTTTACCAAATTATAACATGTAGGATATGATAGTACAAATTGTCGTATCATAGTTTTTGGTCAAAATGTCCGTGAGAATCAGCCACTGTCCATGTTAACATCGTGGTACTTACTGGTCTATCACTGACATACATAGGTCTGATGTGTCTAAGGTTTTTAACATTGTTATGTGTCTGAAAATCTATCTTCTAACTACAGCTGATATACTGACTGTATATATATGTAATTTAGCCTCTACCTTTAATTGGTACAGTAACTGTATATATATGTAATTACTATCATTTATCTTCAGTCTTATTCTTTTCTAGAGTGGATCGTGTAATAATTCTATTTTAAGATATTGTTGTTAAGTATGCAGCTTATCATCTTCTATGCATGTCCGTTTCCTCAGATATATTATGCCATTTTAAACCTATGTTTATTTTCAAGTGGGTTCGAATGCTTTGTGTAATAAGTTAGACATGGGTCAACGAAATGCTTCTAATTAACCGCCAGTGGTTCATATCAGTACAATGGTAATACCACCAGGAACCAGTGGTTCATATCAGTGCTATGACAATACCACCAGGAACCAGTGGTTCATATCAGTACAATGGTAATACACCAGGAACCAGTGGTTCATATCAGTACAATGGTAATACCACCAGGAACCAGTGGTTCATATCAGTGCTATGACAATACCACCAGGAACCAGTGGTTCATATCAGTACAATGGTAATACCACCAGGAACCAGTGGTTCATATCAGTACAATGGTAATACCACCAGGAACCAGTGGTTCATATCAGTGCAATGACAATACCGCCAGGAACCAGTGGTTCATATCAGTACAATGATTTTCATTACATTCGGTTATCACCGTCCGATACTCATACACTCGAAGCATCATTCTGAACAAACAAACCTTATATTTGACCTTTGTTTCGAATTGTCCTTCTTGGCCTATAATGGGCAATGAGAATGGTGTTAAATGAGGGTTTGGTATAGGATGTGAAGATGTAGTACATCGATAATACGATCGGTTGATTATTTCATTAACTTTCAAAGTTAATGAGATAAATATGAAAATAATTTAAAATGCAAAACAGTAACATTCCCCAAACAGAAGAGACGTATTTCCTTGACAGCTACAGGTGTGCTGAACACACAATTAATATATCTAAATCTAATCCTGGAATCCGCATAATTCCTTTGATATTGTGTATTTGATTCCAAGATATGTAAATTATTTAACTTGACATGTAAATTCTAAGGTGTGTAAGTACAGAACACATCGTCACTAGTCACGTCAACAAATTTCAGTATTTCTATACTACCGTACCTGGTCACACTTTCCATATCAAGCTTAAACATATCAAAAAGACTTATCATATAGGAAAACGTTTTTATGGTAAATACATTCCGGTCTGTGCCCCGTTCAAACAAACGTACATACCAGAACCGGATGTGTGGTTGTATCCGAATGTAAGCCGGAGTTTTCACGGGACATCTCTGATGATACCAACATAAGTACATGTTTGCGTTAACTTCCGTATACTTCAACAAGAAATGTGTGAAAACTGGACACTAAACACTGCTGTTAGCAATGCCACCACTGTGACCTGTGTTTGTTTACACATCCGGTACGAAGTTTGGACACGTGGTATTCTGGTGTACAAATGGTTTCATAACACACACACCTACACAGATATCTAAAATCGCATCTGACTTGTGTCTGTCGTTTGAAATCTCCAGAGTTGATTTAAAAACCTCTCTTCCAGTGTCAGATCGTGATTATGTAGCACTAAAACATTTCCGTACTTCAAGTCGTGTTTCCAAATTTCTGATTGAAACACATATGTTTTAACTACAGCAGGATGGTGAAAAATGAATCGGTTCAGAAAATACACATATATAATGTTTCCTTTTTGAAGACACCAGAACTGTGCAGTTTTTTTTTCAGCAAAGAGATTGCTTGAATAATGGGTTTGGTGACACGCACTCCCAACCCCTTTCTATATTTAAGCCACAAGTTTGATCTTCATAACACAGGATTTTCACACAACCTGATCTATAATGTACACTCAGACCCTGATCTACAAGGTATTCCGACAAACTGCTACACTCAGACCCTGATCTACAAGGTATTCCGACAAACAGCTACACTCAGACCCTGATCTACAAGGTATTCCGACAAACTGCTACACTCAGTCCCTGATCTACAAGGTATTCCGACAAACTGCTACACTCAGACCCTGATCTACAAGGTATTCCGACAAACTGCTACACTCAGTCCCTGATCTACAAGGTATTCCGACAAACTGCTACACTCAGACCCTGATCTACAAGGTATTCCGACAAACTTCTACACTCAGACTCTGATCTAGAAGGTATTCCGACAAACTGCTACACTCAGACCCTGATCTACAAGGTATTCCGACAAACTTCTACACTCAGACCCTGATCTACAAGGTATTCCGACAAACTGTTACACTCAGTCCCTGATCTACAAGGTATTCCGACAAACTGCTACACTCAGACCCTGATCTAGAAGGTATTCCGACAAACAGCTACACTCAGACCCTGATCTACAAGGTATTCCGACAAACAGCTACACTCAGACCCTGATCTACAAGGTATTCCGACAAACTGCTACACTCAGACCCTGATCTACAAGGTATTCCGACAAACTTCTATACTCAGACCCTGATCTAGAAAGTATTCCGACAAACTTCTACACTCAGACCCTGATCTACAAGGTATTCCGACAAACAGCTACACTCAGACCCTGATCTAAAAGGTATTCCGACAAACAGCTACACTCAGACCCTGATCTACAAGGTATTCCGACAAACTGCTACACTCAGACCCTGATCTAGAAGGTATTCCGACAAACTGTTACACTCAGTCCCTGATCTACAAGGTATTCCGACAAACTGCTACACTCAGTCCCTGATCTAGAAGGTATTCCGACAAACTGCTACACTCAGTCCCTGATCTACAAGGTATTCCGACAAACTGTTACACTCAGTCCCTGATCTACAAGGTATTCCGACAAACTGCTACACTCAGACCCTGATCTAGAAGGTATTCCGACAAACTGCTACACTCAGACCCTGATCTACAAGGTATTCCGACAAACTGCTTCACTCAGTCCCTGATCTACAAGGTATTCCGACAAACTGCTACACTCAGACCCTGATCTAAAAGGTATTCCGACAAACTGCTACACTCAGACCCTGATCTACAAGGTATTCCGACAAACTTCTACACTCAGACCCTGATCTACAAGGTATTCCGACAAACTTCTACACTCAGACCCTGATCTACAAGGTATTCCGACAAACAGCTACACTCAGACCCTGATCTAGAAGGTATTCCGACAAACTGCTACACTCAGACCCTGATCTAGAAGGTATTCCGACAAACTGCTACACTCAGACCCTGATCTAAAAGGTATTCCGACAAACAGCTACACTCAGACCCTGATCTAAAAGGTATTCCGACAAACTGCTACACTCAGACCCTGATCTAAAAGGTATTCCGACAAACTGCTACACTCAGACCCTGATCTACAAGGTATTCCGACAAACAGCTACACTCAGACCCTGATCTACAAGGTATTCCGACAAACAGCTACACTCAGACCCTGATCTACAAGGTATTCCGACAAACAGCTACACTCAGACCCTGATCTAAAAGGTATTCCGACAAACAGCTAGAAGGTATTCCGACAAACTGCTACACTCAGTCCCTGATCTAGAAGGTATTCCGACAAACTTTTACACTCAGTCCCTGATCTAGAAGGTATTCCGACAAACAGCTACAAGGTATTCCGACAAACTGCTACACTCAGTCCCTGATCTAGAAGGTATTCCGACAAACTGCTACACTCAGTCCCTGATCTAGAAGGTATTCCGACAAACTGTTACACTCAGTCCCTGATCTACAAGGTATTCCGACAAACTGCTACACTCAGACCCTGATCTACAAGGTATTTCGACAAACTGTTACACTCAGACCCTGATCTAGAAGGTATTCCGACAAACTTCTACACTCAGACCCTGATCTACAAGGTATTCCGACAAACTGCTTCACTCAGACCCTGATCTACAAGGTATTCCGACAAACTGCTACACTCAGACCCTGATCTACAAGGTATTCCGACAAACTGCTTCACTCAGACCCTGATCTACAAGGTATTCCGACAAACTTCTACACTCAGACCCTGATCTAGAAGGTATTCCGACAAACTGCTACACTCAGACCCTGATCTACAAGGTATTCCGACAAACTGCTTCACTCAGACCCTGATCTACAAGGTATTCCGACAAACTTCTACACTCAGACTCTGATCTAGAAGGTATTCCGACAAACTGCTTCACTCAGACCCTGATCTAGAAGGTATTCCGACAAACTTCTACACTCAGACCCTGATCTACAAGGTATTCCGACAAACTGCTACACTCAGACCCTGATCTACAAGGTATTCCGACAAACTGTTACACCCAAATTTTCTTATAGACAGCAATACCAGGCATTCTCAGTAGTAAAGTTCCTCTTTATTAACTTGCTAAAGATTCGGGATGGTCACATTCGCAATATTTAGGAAAGAAAAACATTGAGAAATTTGAAGTGTGCTAACCCTGTCAAGCGCTGTGAATTTCGAATTTGGTGCACCAAGGTTCTTTTGTAGCAATCTTTTCTTCATGAATCCCATTACTCTTTCTATACCATATTCCTTTGAGATGTATTTTTCTGGAAACTTTTGGAAACCTGTCGTCTGATCTAGTTTTGATTTTAAACTGCCTTTGTGATTGTTAGTGTATTTATATAATGTGACTTTTATATAAATTTCACCAGACAAATATCAGTGGTGTCATCCTCGCTGTTTATCGCTAATTTCTGTCAAAGCAGATAAAACTGTCAATGTCATTCAATCATTATTATATAGATAATCTGTGATAAATCAATAGATTTGATATCCATCATACGATTACTTAATTCAAATTCTCATTCCACGCATGTTTGTTGTAGAATTGTGACATTAAAATGTATGTAAACATTAGATTTAAGAGGAATGTTTGTCCGATAACGATGTATCTTTACATGTCTATTTGTAGACACGATGACTTTGAATTATATGACTATGACGTAACAATTAAACGTTATAAATATGAAAATATGTGTATATATGGCTAAAACTAACAGCATGATAATCGGATGTCGTGTAGCGTACAGTGAACTATTTACTTAGCGTGATAGCGACAGATGTTAGGGTATCGGTTTGACCTGCGCTTCAATACATGACGGGTAGATAGCACAATATTTGACGTCCTGCCAAATTTTTACATGGCGACATGAACCCTGCTTGACAGAATGAAGACGAGCATCTCCCTGTGGGTCTACTCTCGCCGAGGGTCCGCGATAACCCGCGAGACTTGATCATGATAACTGGCTTTGCAGTGGTGCCATCTAATATAACATTAAGTGATAAAACACACACATAAATAACTTGTTCTGGTCTAAAAGAAGGCACAAACACAGCGTGATTAGACTGGGGCTCTTCAGATCTGTCCTGGGAGAGTCATATTAATACAGGTACTTCCTCGTCAGGTTATATATAGAATGTTGAAAATGTCCCCGAGAAACAAAATAATCATATCTCAAAATTTTATTAAAATCAAATAAAGAAACTGGAATTATCTTGGTCTTTTTCGATGTACACAAAGATCATTTATGAAAAACTAGCTATATCAACCTTAGCTGTGTGAGTATGGTAGAAAGAGAAAGTAGAAAGCAGACCAATCTCCTATATCAACTTTAGCTGTGTGTGTATGAGAGAAAGGAGGAAAGCAGACCAATCTCCTATATCAACCTTAGCTGTGTGTGTATGTGAGAATGAAGAAAAGCAGACCAATCTCCTATATCAACCTTAGCTGTGTGTGTATTAGAGAAAGGAGGAAGCATGCCAGTCTCCTATATCAACCTTAGCTGTGTGTGTATGAGAGAAAGGAGGAAGCATGCCAGTCTCCTACATCAACCTTAGCTGTGTGTGTATGAGAGAAAGAGAAAGAAGGAAAGCAGACCAATCTCCTATATCAACCTTAGCTGTGTGAGTATAGGAGAGAGAAGGAAGCATGCCAGTCTCCTTTATCAACCTTAGCTGTGTGAGTATAGGAGCGAGGAGGAAGCATGCCATTCTCCTATATCAACCTTAGCTGTGTGAGTATAGGAGAGAGGAGGAAGCATGCCAGTCTCCTTTATCAACCTTAGCTGTGTGAGTATAGGAGCGAGGAGGAAGCATGCCATTCTCCTATATCAACCTTAGCTGTGTGAGTATAGGAGAGAGGAGGAAGCATGCCAGTCTCCTATATCAACCTTAGCTGTGTGAGTATAGGAGAGAGGAGGAAGAATGCCAGTCTCCTATATCAACCTTAGCTGTGTGAGTATGGGAGAAAGAGAAAGTAGAAAGCAGACCAATATCCTATATCAACCTTAGCTGTGTGAGTATGGGAGAAAGAGAAAGGAGGAAACAGACCAACGTCTTATATCAAACTTAGTTGTGTGAGTATGGGAGAATATATCCAATTTGCCGTAAGCAAAGTTGAAGACGTTCATGTCACAGAAGAGGAAAGCATATGTCTCCTTGGATGGTGTAAAATTACAATTATCCTGAAATAGAGTGGACAACTTCAATCTTCAGAGAGAGAGAGAGAGAGAGCAAGATATTAAGCAGTGTGAAAAAGGTAAAAAATTTCGAAGAGTTTAAGCATTGTAATGTTCGATAAGCAGGGATGAAATTGTTCATATCTCGGACTTTTAAGAAGAGGAAAAAAGCGATGTGATCCAGGCAGATGAAATGATTTCATATTCATGAACAGGATAAAGAGTCTTTCAAATTCCCTTTACACGGTTTTCCTTGTTTTTGGTTTAACGTTCTTATAACTTTTAAAGTTACTGATAAAACAATAATTTTTGTAGATACAGGAACAATAGAACATCAAAAGTGTAATAATTAAGGAGTGGTTATGTTCTGGTTTCTCCAATCTTCAATAAAAGAGATTCAGAAGAAAACGAGAAACCATGATTCTCCGAAAAGGGGACATGTAAAAGGCCTCTAACGATATTCATGTTTTGTGTATCTTACTTAACTTGCCTCGTGCCCTCCTGTAGTAACAGTGCAGACGCATGTCCTGATATCTCGGCTTTGGTTTTGGGGCGCATGTCCTGATATCTCGGCTTTGGTTTTGGGGCGCATGTCCTGATATCTCGGCTTTGGTTTTGGGGCGCATGTCCTGATATCTCGGCTTTGGTTTTGGGGCGCATGTCCTGATATCTCGGCGTTGGTTTTGGGGTGCATGTCCTAATATCTTGACCTTGGTTTTTTGGGACGCATGTCCTAATATATTGGCCTTGGTTTTGGGGTGCATATCCTGATATCTTGGCCTTGGTTTCTGGGCGCATGTCCTGATATCTCGGCCTTGGTTTTGGGGCGCATGCCCTGATTTCGTTGTCTTGAGTAAAGGTATGTATACTGATCTGGCTTTTGTTTTGGTACTACTTTCTTGGTCTTGATTTCGGTACATATATCCTAGTTTCTTGTCTTGATTTGGGAGGGAGGGCATAACTTGGTTTCTTTGCCACCTACTTACGTGTTCAGTTGAAGTAACGTGAAATGGATTGGCAATCCTGAAAATTAAACATGCCATCTTTTAACGTATTGATACAATACTGTGTGATATACTAACTTTTGGTCTTATTTCAATGAAATGATTCTGACTTAGTTTCGTAATGATAAGTATTTTCATATCACATAACTTTTTTTTCTGCATTGGTATTAACATACGCTAACACGTGTCAAATACAAACAGGGATGGGGAGGCTATTCTATGAGAAATGTCACCCGTACATCGCCGCAATTCGTTCTAATTCAGGCACAAGTCCTCGTGTACTTTCAAAGTCATCCACGAGATTGCGCAAAATCAATAGCAGTATTGAAGTATCTTAGACTTTTAAATATATATTTTTAATAATTTTCTTAGTACGGGAAGGAGTGTTGAAGATAAGATATGTCAGAGGGATGGGATGAAATACCTGAGACACATATTACACTCGGGTTTTATTGCATATAATACTCCGCTTAGCTTTCGGAACCATATTTCAAATTTGAATTCTTGAAATTATTTGAAATGGATTGTCGATGTATTATAGAAGAGGAAGAATGATTTATTAGTATCAAAAAATAGATAGCTAAGTAAACCGGAGAAGCTAATATTTGTTTCCTCGCGCGATTGGAATGTAAACTATGTCGTACGCGAAGTGTCGGAATTAGTCGAGTATTTCCATTCACGAAAGTTGATTTCCTATGACGTCACGCAGCACGTTCATAGTCTATATCAAGGTGTATTTCGTTCATTCACTAAATTTAGTGTGTTTACGAGCGAGCGAGGACACTGTGATAAGACTTCTTCACACTATAGCCCAGTGATACGAGTGTTTTAACAAGACAGAATGTCTTCCTCGTGCGAAGTCGTTGCGATTCCTAACTTGTGAATAGTCATGTGCTTATTTGTATTTTTTGCATTCCAAGAGGTGGCAAACTGCTGTCAATTCCTGTATTCCAGTGTTGACAGTTTCTGAATTCAGTAGGAACACTTACAACATCGTTTACTTCAAATGATTGATGCTATGTGTCAATCATTTCACTGGATCCTGAATGTCCATGGTCACTTTGTATTTAAGGTAAGTATCTATATTTATTGATATGTCAATCAAATTATATCTAAAACAAATGTTTTTATCTTGTCAATCAATCTCTCTATCTGTAGGTTAGAGATAGGGACAAACATGGTCCCTATATTCATCATACAGATGTTACAAAAGCTAAGTAAGGCATGACATCAGTAATTTTTTTTGTCAATAAATATACAGTTTGATATTATTTTATTAAATTGATAGCAACGAACGACGCACTTGTCCTTGTGGCAGCCATGAAGGACGGATACACGATAGAAAGGCATCACGGAACATATATATCACCTATTTCCGTGATGTGACCCTTTGATTATTGTGGGCTACAATGTAAATACATACAATGATACGAACACCTCCATATATACATATCTATGTAGAGAAATGGGTCATTATACACAGGTATGACATCCACGATAAGATTATACTATATATATAAACACTTGCGGTCTGTTTGATCATTTTAAAATCATCCTGATTAATTATTTTGGTGCTCTATTACTGGTATATTGTGTGTGAGGTTCATGTAAGGTCGTCATCTTCATTTTGACAGGTAGAGTCTATCTGTACGTCAGGTATACAGGTAAAACCCTCACCCGGCGCCAGGTACAAAGGTAAAACCCTCACCCGGCGCCAGGTACACAGGTAAAACCCTCACCCGGCGCCAGGTACACAGGTAAAACCCTCACCCGGCGCCAGGTACACAGGTAAAACTCTAACCGGGCGCCAGGTACAGATAAAGCCCTAATTGGGTGCCAGGTACACCGGTAAACCCTTAACCGGATGCCAGGTACAAATTGTAGAACTCTAACAGGGCGCCAGGTTCACAGGTAAATGTGTCGTTACTACACACTGACCTGTATATGTTGTACAGGCGTCCTGTACGTGTCTATGTGTCGTTACCTACACACTGACCTGTATATGTTGTACAGGAGTCCTGTACGTGTCTATGTGTCGTTACCTACACACTGACGTGTATATGTTGTACAGGAGTCCTGTACGTGTCTATGTGTCGTTACTTACACACTGACTTGTATATGTTGTACAGGAGTTCTGTACGTGTCTATGTGTTGTTACCTACACACTGACATGTATATGTTGTACAGGCGTCCTGTACGTGTCTATGTGTCGTTACCTACACACTGACCTGTATATGTTGTACAGGCGTCCTGTACGTGTCTATGTGTCGTTACCTACACACTGACCTGTATATGTTGTACAGGAGACCTGTACGTTTAAAACGATAAGTTTTGTACAGTACAGGAATCTTGTAAGATGTGTACAGTACAGGAATCTTGTAAGATGTGTACAGTACAGGAATCTTGTAAGATGTGTACAGTTCAGGAATCTTGTAAGATGTGTACAGTACAGTTTGTACAGAAGTTACCTTTGTTTCGTTACTTACACTGTAACGTATATAATACAGGTTGTAAAGTTTGTAGTAAACTTGTAAATATCTAGGACAACTGTACAAAAACACCGTCCCCACCACTTAACGTGTCAAGAGCTGCTGTACATATGTGTGCGTAAAACTCTCAAGATATTTACTCACGCCGGAAATGATCTATATCAAATTTTGAAGAAAAAGAATTATGCTTAATAAATTTTGCGATATGAAAGACATCAAGTTTTTCCTCTCAACTCTACGTTATCAAACAAATCTCTAACCTTAAAGCTTCAGAAAAGCCATGAAATCGGGAATCTCCACTTTTCTATCTTGCCGTCACTAATTATTGAGCAAGTATGTACTATCGATAACTAATGTGCCTCTTATTTAATAAAACGAAATATGATACTTTTTTTCTAGATTAGACTTTTCATCACGGGGATTTTATCAGACGTTTAGTAACATCTCTTCTGCTTGTGCTGTCTCTACATCTCCAAAACGCTTTTCTATATTAAGCCTGACTTCAAACGCTTGTCATGTCTTTTATTTGTAAGGAAATTGTAAACATCTAATTCAGTACTAAGATATTTCTTTGAGATGAAGGTGCAATACATTATTCGTCCAGGTTTAAGCATTGTGATGGTTAGAGTCGGCAAGTGTTGTAGAGATTGATGTAACTACCAGAATCTGATTTCTGAATACTTTCTACTTTTTAATCATCCCATCTTCCGGTTAAAAAATATAATTAACACCGACGTGCTACTTTTATTATCTGCTATCTCATTTAATTATTTTATTTTTGTTTACTTTGTGACAAGGTCCTCGTTTATTTAATGCTTATTTTAGTTCACACAAACATTGAGTGGGCCACCTATAAATCACTATCTTAGATCTACAGTATTTGTCCTATACAGATCAGGAAATTCGACATTATTCAATTAAGCAATTTTCTAAACATGTACAATCACACGTACACACACAACTGGCCCTTTGAATCGCCCTACTTTGTGATACAGATATCACATTTAGTTGTAATATGGATATTATATTTAGTTGCAGTAAGCCAGAGGGTGCATTAACAGTCACCGGAAGTGCCGCCATTTTGTAATTAATAAATATAAGCTAATTGAACCGTTCTCTTTAGATTTGTAACTATTCCAACATTTTCTGTTAACTTATTCTGCTTAGTTCAAATCAAAGAACACATTCACGTGCGATCGTCACGTTTTCACAGGGTTTTCCATCAAGTTATCTATTTCTCCGTCACGTACTGCATTTTCTTGGTCATTTCTGTGATTAATTTGGATAAACGGGACACACAAGTTCGAGATACAATATCACAACACAAAGTACTCTTTATCACATCGTCTGCTTATTTGCATGATGGGTTTTGGATTTTGGAGTGAAGCCACAGCACCATGTCTCTCGCACTCGATGTCCGTAAACACTTTATCTCTATAGAGGCTAGCCTGGAGCATATAAAAACACAAATATGTTTATAGTTTACTATAGTGACCTACTTGTATATATATATATATATATATATATATATATATATATATATATATATTTAGTATCCAGGTAGATAAAAGGAAGTCTATCTGTTGCTATTTCACTAAATTATTTCATGACGAGTTCCTTTAAAGGATTTAGGTATAAACAAAAATGTTGGCAGTCCTAATCCCTATAAATAGACCAATAATTTCCTCGACAATACAGACATTTGTACTACGATTACGAAATCAGACTTAGCCAATCGCAAGTTACTCGCTCATAGTTAAGTCAACACTGACCATTCATAAGGGAACCCATCCTTTAACTTACTTCTGATGTAATAAAGCTGTAAAGGAGAAACACATTTACGATAACGGGTACTGTAGGATCACTGCTACAGGACCTGTTTAATGGCGATTAATGTTTATCAGTCAGTGTCCACGAGATAAGAATATTTATACAGACAAGTATTCGTTGTTAATACGTGCTTAGAAAAATATACTTGAAATACAAAACCTGATAATACAAACGCGAATTTATCAGAAACTCGACCCCATTTGCTTTTGGTCAGAGGATTCAAATGAGCGTCGTAAATAGAAAATATAAACCGACTTTTGTAATTTGATTGAAATGAATATTTAAAAAAACTGGGAGAAATTTTCAGAAGATTTTGGCTTGTCGTAAAAAAAGTATTTCTTTGAAATATGGTCAATAAGGTAAGTAGTTTTCCTGAAAGATATATTTGTACCAGCGTAATAGTAGCAAACTAATCTGCAGTCACACCATCTCTGTGTTTATATTATCATCAACTTCTTGTTGAAGGCACAATATAATCTCTCACTGGAATCACAAACAAAAAATAGGACTTTTCTCTAGATTCTGCTCCCCTTTGTCTTGTCCATAAGTCTTCTTGTGTATTAATTCAAACTCGGAGAATAAGGTATATCAGACAGGAACTTGTGTAAATACCATTAACGTGAAACTAATACAATTGAACCCCTACATTAAGTTAGATGTGACCTAAAGATGACTTAGATAAGAGGAGCCGTAATGTCAACATCATCGGTATCTTTTATATCCTAATTAACGCTCGACCATATGAATGCAACATTGACAGACACAGGCCCGAGGTAAAAATGGCCTGCGACCCCAAAGTACTGTTATCAGTGTTCAGTTACATATCACTGGTCAAGTCTGATTGGTTTCGTTTACAATCAGATCATACCATGATAGTTAATCGCTACGAATAATAACGAAGATTAGCGAAAATATCCGGAAATGCCTGACGGCAATTATTTTAGTCTAGAGATTAGTATTTCTATTGTGTTGTAATATGAACAGGTGGGTATTGGGAAATGTAATAATAGAAGAGTGACTGATTGTGATACACGTGTATCTATACATGAATGTAACATTTCAGACAGCCTATAAGCTTTTAGTACAAGGCTAAAATAACATAAAGAACTTCTGGAGGTCTTTGTAAATAGCAAGGCTACATAACACATAAACAAGTGTAGCCAGGATTGAATTAGGAATCCTCTTTTATGTATATATAATGTATAGTGTCACTGGTGATTGAAATGTAGAAATTGACCAGTGATCCACAGTTTGAATATCTAACACAGAGACTTTAAGATACTGTACGTGACGTCAGCCAGTTTCATTCTCGAGTGAGTTTTCCGTCAATGTAAGAGTGGGCTATCTCCTCTTAAGTTCCCGTTTTATGACGTCCATATTTTATTTGACGTCCATAGGCTTATCATTGATAAGAGAAACCTATATGTTGTATATATATATATATAAATGTTCAGGTTCCTAACACGCGCATGCACGTGTAAGTGCTGAACCGTGAATATTGTTCCACTGATAAAGATGTTGAAATAAAGCTTTTAACAAAATGTTGTTGAACAATCATACATCATTATCACCTGTCTAAGGCGTGGCTGTGACTTATGGACCTGTCAGATTGAGAAATTGGGCATCCCAGCACGTGCTTATCATTACCGATAATGTTCAAGCGCTGTAGCCCGACCCCCGGGACAGTGAGTACAAGTTGTTTTTGTTGATAAGAGTTGGATAAAGGAATATCCTTGTTGAAGTGGCAATGACAAATTTAATTGGATTGTTTGTGCTTATTGTGAATAGGTCAGTATAGATATGACACTATCTAGTCACGTGACCATCATTTGATGTCATGTACATTGTATCTTACAGTATTAACATCAGCTATGCTTGTCAAAGAATGGAAACTGGCGATAGGAGATTGGAAGAACTAAGCAAGACCAAAAGTAACTGATTAGAATATACTTATAATCATGTCTAGCAAATGAAATTGCGATAACATGCTGCTATCGTTGGGTTGAATTTTTGTTTTGTTTGCTGTGTTCATCACCCCTTGAATAGTCAGCGTCATTTTAAGGCGGTGTCTCTCTGTAAAAGCAGATTGTTACCTCACTGAACATCATGCAAGAGACCGCCACATGCTTTCAACAGCGATTCGGATGAAATACATTGCTCAGGGCCAAAATACATGACTGTGTATACCCGGATATAGGGTTCGAAACACACATCTCAAGTTTGAGGCTGTATTAGTCCGGTGTCCTACCCGCTGAGCTTTCACGGACCCAGTGTATGGATGCCCCGGAGACAAGCGGTATTGTATAAGATGGTATTTCAAGTGGCGGACAGGAGAGATACGTGTTAGATCGTGATGGAGGGGATAAACCTGGTGGGAAATGGAAGAAGCTGGGGGTAAAAAAAAGATGATTGCTCGAGATCCCAGCAATACAGACAGACCCTTCATTGACCTATAAACATTGTAACTGGTGGTTGACACTTCGAGTTGGTCCCCAGTGGCGGACGAATAACGCTCAATCTTATATTAACGTGCTTCCTCCCTATTCTTCTATTAAGGCCCGTAATACCTAGACAAACAGCAGTAAACAGGAGGGGATTACGTCTTTCTATACATGTCACTACATACATTAATATCATACTCTAAGTTGTATATTAGAAAAACTATCTTATTTATGAAATGCCAAAATGTTACATCATTTATTGATAAAAGTAGCCATTAATTTGAAATGAATTAAAAGTTGTTAAAGAAATCAAATGCCAAGAGGTATTTTGTGTGTTTGACTTTTCTAGGGCATGGCGTTAGCCTTAAATCGTATCAGGGTTAAACTTCCAGGTAAAAAGCATGTCAATACACACCAGATTTACCTGCACAATACTGCAAGGTATCACATCTCAGCACGCTGTCCCCAGGTCTCTCTGATTTTGTTTGACGACGGAGTATTTCAGAAAGGTGCTGACTATTTGATTGTCTCCGGATGTCTTTTAAGTTTGCTTCACACAGACATGTTGCACGACGAATGTGGCATTAACTGTAAATCGATAAAATAAACAACACAAATCGGTTATAGATCAAATATCACGTAACAACAATCTCTCTCTCTCTCTCTCTCTCTCTCTCTCTCTCTCTCTCTCTCTCTCTCTCTCTCTCTCTCTCTCTCTCTCTCTCTCTCTCTCTCTCTCTCTCTCTCTCTCTCTCTCTCTCTCTCTCTCTCTCTCTCTCTCTCTCTCTCTCTCTCTCTCTCTCTCTCTCTCTCTCTCTCTCTCTCTCTCTCTCTCTCTCTCTCTCTCTCTCTCTCTCTCTC
Organism: Ylistrum balloti; assembly: GCF_031769215.1. Taxonomy (NCBI): domain Eukaryota; kingdom Metazoa; phylum Mollusca; class Bivalvia; order Pectinida; family Pectinidae; genus Ylistrum; species Ylistrum balloti. The sequence continues at coordinate 487,455 of NW_026782088.1, forward strand.
TCTCTCTCTCTCTCTCTCTCTCTCTCTCTCTCTCTCTCTCTCTCTCTCTCTCTCTCTCTCTCTCTCTCTCTCTCTCTCTCTCTCTCTCTCTCTCTCTCTCTCTCTCTCTCTCTCTCTCTCTCTCTCTCTCTCTCTCTCTCTCTCTCTCTCTCTCTCTCTCTCTCTCTCTCTCTCTCTCTCTCTCTCTCTCTCTCTCTCTCTCTCTCTCTCTCTCTCTCTCTCTCTCTCTCTCTCTCTCTCTCTCTCTCTCTCTCTCTCTCTCTCTCTCTCTCTCTCTCTCTCTCTCTCTCTCTCTCTCTCTCTCTCTCTCTCTCTCTCTCTCTCTCTCTCTCTCTCTCTCTCTCTCTCTCTCTCTCTCTCTCTCTCTCTCTCTCTCTCTCTCTCTCTCTCTCTCTCTCTCTCTCTCTCTCTCTCTCTCTCTCTCTCTCTCTCTCTCTCTCTCTCTCTCTCTCTCTCTCTCTCTCTCTCTCTCTCTCTCTCTCTCTCTCTCTCTCTCTCTCTCTCTCTCTCTCTCTCTCTCTCTCTCTCTCTCTCTCTCTCTCTCTCTCTCTCTCTCTCTCTCTCTCTCTCTCTCTCTCTCTCTCTCTCTCTCTCTCTCTCTCTCTCTCTCTCTCTCTCTCTCTCTCTCTCTCAATCGTCGTGACATCTCAACCTTACAATGGTCGTGACATCTCAGCCTTCAATGGTCGTGACATCTCAACCCTCAATGGTCGTGACATCTCAGCCTTCAATGGTCGTGACATTTCAGTCTTCCAATGATCATGACATCTCAGCCTTACAATGATCGTAACATGTCAACCTTCCAATGTTTATGACATCTCAGCCTTCCAATGGTCGTGACATCTCAGCCTTCAATGGTCGTGACATCTCAGCCTTACAATGGTCGTAACATCTCAACCTTCCAATGTTTATGACATCGCAGCCTTCCAATGGTCGTGACATCTCAGGCTTCCAATATTTATGACATCTCAGCATTCAAATGGTCGTGACATCTTATCCTTCCAATGGTCGTGACATCTCAGCCTTCCGATGTTTATGACATCTCAGCATTCAAATGGTCGTGACATCTCAGCCTTCAATGGTCGTGACATCTCAGCCTTTAATGGTCGTGATATCTCAGCCTTCCTTGGTATTGACATCTCAGCCTTCAATGGTCGTGACATCTCAACCTTCCAATGGTCGTGACATCTCAACCTTCCAGTGGTCGTGACATCTCTACCTTCAATGGTCGTGACATCTCAGCCTTCCAATGATCGTGACATCTCAGCCTTCCATGGTCTTGACATCTCAGCTTTCAATGGTCGTGACATCTCAACCTTCCAGTGGTCGTGACATCTCAACCTTCAATGGTCGTGACATCTCAGTCTTCGAATGGTCGTGACATCTCAGCCTTCAATGGTCGTGACATCTCAGTCTTCCAATGTTTATGACATCTCTGCCTTCCAATGATCGTGACATCTCAGCCTTCCAATGGTCGGGACATCTCAACCATCCAATGTTTATGACATCTCTGCCTTCCAATGATCGTGACATCTCAGCCTTCCAATGGTCGGGACATCTCAACCTTCAAATGTTTATGACATCTCAGCCTTCCAATGGCCGTGACATCTCAGTCTTCCAATGGTCGTGACATCTCAGCCTTCCAATGATCGTGACATCTCAGTCTTCCAATGGTCGTGACATCTCAGCCTTACAATGGTCGTGACATCTCAGCCTTCAATGGTCGTGACATCTCAACCTTCAATCGTCGTGACATCTCAACCTTACAATGGTCGTGACATCTTAGCCTTCAATGGTCGTGACATCTCAACCTTACAATGGTCGTGACCTCTCAGCCTTCGATGGTCGTGACATCTCAACCTTCAATGGTCGTGACCTCTCAGCCTTCGATGGTCGTGACATCTCAACCTTCAATGGTCGTTACATTTCAGCCTTCCAATGGTCGTGACATCTCAGCCTTCAATGGTCGTGACATCTCAGCCTTACAATGGTCTTGACATCTAAGCCTTCAATGGTCGTGACATCTCAGCCTTACAATGGTCTTGACATCTAAGCCTTCAATGGTCGTGACTTCTCAATCTTCCAATGGTCGTGACAAATCAGCCTTCAATGCCCGTGACAATTCAGCACTTGATATAGTTTTTAACACACTTATTACAAAGGTACACACTCCAATTTCACAAAATTACAAACACAATGTAGACAGGGTCATATTCCGATGTAAAATCTTTATTAGGTTCATTTTAATCCAGAAGTCAGGTGATTTAAAAAAAATACTGAAATACCGACAAATCGCGATGGTATTGTCGGTAAGGCATGTTTAGGTATAGGAAAGAGACTAAAGGCTATACGTTGGATATATGTGACATTAAACCGCTTGAAATACCGTGTACCTTCATTGCAGTGAAGATGGAGGCAAGGCATATCTTGGCTTGAGGAGATATATGTTAACAGTATTGACCAATCAGAAAGGTGTCTTCCATTGGTTGCGCAGAAATCCGCAGATTTTCCTGCTGATGTGCAGATGAAGACAGTAGTTGTGAAATACACAGAATATTACAAATTGCTTGCAGGATACGCTATAGCGTTTTGAACTACGGCGAACTACAGTTTAGTAAACGCGAGTTCAACTTTCGGAAAATACATATACATTTGTATAACGGATCTTAAATAAGTTTCAATTTATATAAGAAACAGCTTTTTCTTTCTATTTCAGAGCTCCGAGGCGAAGTCAAATTTAAAAAGGAAAAGTGTCGAGTTTGATAAATATCTAATGAAATAGAATAAAGTAAGATGGTGTTAATGATATATTTCACACTGCAGATAATTTTGTAAATATTCGTCTAAATAATCTTCCATAAGACTGATACAACGTCTAAATTGGTCATATATATCACTCTGTATGGCTTTCTTTGGTGACGACACAATGCATATGACGCCATGAAGTCATGACATCGCCATGAAAACAATGGAAACCTTCAGCCAATCATAATTCAGCTAGGTCACATCACACGTGTGATAATAACAAAAGTGTATGTAATTGGCGTCATTACACTAAAAATAGTGTGGTTATGTCATAAATGTACTTGGTAGTTCATTACAAAATGTCAATTTCAACATTTATCGGTAATTTCTAAAAATGTCTGTGTATTAAAATAATATTTCATCCTTGAAAAGCCATATACCAAACCTTAACCATGTTCACATGAAATGATAGTAAATATCCGAGCAAAGATAGTGAGTTCAGTCGAAGCCTTGATATACGTAACATCAGGTGAAGTTCCGATATACTAGTTCGTTACTTAGCCATAGCAGTTCGAGATTTTTTGGAAACTGGTAAACGGTCCTGGCTGTGCTGTTTTGTTGTGTCTATTGTCAAGATACTTTACCTTTATATTTCTAAATGGAGTATGACGGGCCTTCCGTATGTTGTTCAGAGAGGTAATCACTAGCTACTAGAATACCGTGGCTGTTCACGGGGCGATCAAACCGGCGAAACAAAACTCAGAATTAAAAATTGTAATTTCTCACCTGTCCCACTTTTTGTTTTTCGAGTTTTTGTAAACACAACTGACAACGCAGGTGGTGTATATACATTGTGTTTTCTATTGAGGTAGGATTAACGCTCCGCACAGATCGCTGTAATCAGAGAGTCACGTGATATAGTTATGAAATAGCCAGAGACGCATTTTTCAAACGTATAAAATTATATTTAAGCTAATATTAAACAACACAAATTGCCGAATGTAAACGTTCCCATTAGATAAGCGGTAGGTCGATTAGGCATTTTCATTTTAACAAATTAAAAGTCATAAGAAGTCCAGACTTCCGGTTCGACTCTTGTCAGCTGTCTTCAGGGAAATTCCATACTAATAAAATAGTGGATAAATAGAATCATACTATCGGCACAATGAAAAAGTTTCTCAACAATTTACAAGTTGACAAGTTTACAAATTTACTGATTTTTAAAGCATACGGGAAAACTAATTAAACATAAATCTGTTTCGGAGACAGGAATATCTCAAACCTAGTGAAACTGTTTGGTTGGTCAACATTCGGGTTAATAATAAATATTGACCAGAGAATTCATACACGATCATCATTGTAAAAATGGTGTGTGTCTACATGTAATACGTGAACACGAGTGTAAGGCATCAGGCTCAGCTGGCTGTTTTATCCTTAGTGGTTACGCTTTACATTGAAGTGATAAAGATGAAAACTACTTTAAATTGAATATACTCTTATTAGAATCGTGAGTTGCATATTTTCGAACCAATAAAGGAAAGTTGTGTTTACCAGTATAAAAGTAGTCGACGATGACTACCTAAATAATATCTTTATGGTATAATTGAATGTTAATTTGAGGTATAACTTGATTCCTATTATTTGTTCACTGAAGTGTTTTACTCGGGACTATTATTTACAAATAAACTTTACTGAAGTGTACATGTGCTTATATAATAAAGGTAGTGTGCGTCAAAGTTGTGGGCAAATATAAAAATAAATTAAAGATGAAGTTTCTTTATTTATAAATACATTTTTTTCTATTATAATATTCTGTTTATTTGTTAATGACCGTCACGATGTCATTATTGGTAAAGAAAACAGTATACTTAGGTATGTTGGTGATTGACAACATCGATACACAGCTTTGGTACATTTATTGAAATTTGCTCTTTATGATACAACATCTTTTTTAAAGTTTTCTGGAAAACATTTGAAAATTGTGTTCACTTTCTTCATTTGTATTCGTATTTTATACGCAGGAATTAAAATATCAAAGTTTGCAAATTTGTATTCTTTATCAAGTAAGGGATGTTAAAAGTTTATGTAACATGACAATTGGTAAGGCGCAATGTTAAAAATTTCTTATCCATATTTTCGCAAATTTTATCCAAGAAAAAATAAATGGCATCATAATTATTCCTTCTTCCGTCGAGGGAATATGTGACCAGCCTACATGCTTCCAGTTTTCGTTTACTTTGACGTCTACAAGACCCGCACCAATCCTTCTCAATCAGGTTACAAGTACACTCTACATTGTGATGGCTACCATTATCTCAGTATAATTCAGTTGCTTGAATAACATGCAAATCGCACCTCAGTTTCTACACTATTTTCTCATAGGAGAAATTGAAGCCTTAAAAGGGATTGATCACGAGTCGAGACATTTACACTAATTCATGTAAACAAAACATCCTAATATTATGGTAATATGACATTTAAATTGATGATTATGAACTAACGTTAACCATCCTGTGGTATTATATTTTCTAGCGGAAGGATATTCATGTCCACCTACGCACTCCTACGATTGGCAATCCTACGCGAATCTCGAGATGTTACTTATCCGATGTAAGGGGAATAAGTCCGTCAGTCGAACAGATATGTTGGTCCACGGGTTGTGTCCTAATCACATTGATTTTCCTTGAGCTTCATTCATACTGTCGAGTACAGCGTAACGCGAGAGAGGAACTAGGTACAGAGGGCAGCGACACGTGCTTGATATAACGAGCAACATCACTCATAACTGTATATCTAATAAATACAAGCGTACATTTTTTGCCACTTCACATAATTTACAGTTTAAATTATTTGTGATTAATCTTTGTTATGAAATGAATTAATTCGATTTTGCATAGGTAAATATTTCAATGTAAATTATATATATAATGACCATCAAAATATGTTGTGTGCTTTTCTGTTGCATATGTACATCTCCAATACCGCTAATCGTCAGCTCACACTATTTCCTAATCGGGATCAATACCGTAGGCCCCGAAATTGTGACATTTTGATCCCCCCGTCTCCTATGTCAGTCCTGCACGACTCGTCCTGTCTGCTCCGCTCCTTTGAAGTCCCAACTAGGCCTGTTCCGTCAGGTAACTGTGCCCCTACTCTTCACCGCCATCTGACATTTCACGGCCTCGCTTTTACATTTTATAATCAGCTTTTATTGACTTTTTACAAACTTTATGCGACATAGAGTTTTTGAAAGCTGATTAATATCGTTTATTAATGTTTATACTTGGCCCTTTACCTGTGTAAATCAATAGAAATCTCGGTCTCTTCTCTAAAATGACTTCCTCTATCGCTAGTATTAACCCTCCTCTTAATCGTCAAAAGGGTTTCTAGACGAAGTAAACTCCTGATAGGTTTACGAACAAGTGTTCTGTATATCTTGTAAGTCCACTCCGTGCCTCCAGCAGAGAGAAACCTGCTCTCTCTGTCCCATTCGACCCTTTAAAGGGACTTGTCTGTCTCCCTTCACTGACCCTTGTCTGTGTATTCATGTGCCTATTGTTTTCTATCAGCCAATCAGAGCGCTGGTCACACTCGGCGTTCGGTCGCATAATGTGTATTTTGGCTAGTGAGACTGTGTGTATAGCTTAGCTATCAGTTGAAAACATGCCGGTGTAACTGGCGGACGGTACAAACCAGGTCCCGTGTTTTGTAGTCGTACAGGTGTGTGTTTTTTTCTCGGAAATATCGTAGTGTTACCATTTCCCCAAAATTTTGGAATAATACCACACATTTTAAACCTGGTACATTAAACACGGATGGAATTGGATAGCTGATGTTTCGTTTTCATACAGTGGTTTTAACGAAAAAAAAAGTTGGAATGCTTTTGAAAGATGAAAATTCAACAACCACAGTACGATATGTATAACAAGCATGTGGATTCACTCACGTGGTCTGTGGCTTTGCACCTGTCTGGAGGTGCACGGTGTGACAGCCTACGGAGGATGTAAGGCCCGCCACAATCACAGCAGATATTAGTCCAAACATAGAATTATTGAAATACAAAATGCCGTACAGTGTCTTGAAAAGTAATATTACGATATATAATAGTACGCAATCTTCGTTATCATGTGCAGTCCGTGATACAATATTTGGGATGTAGCTGACAAAGTGAAGGTCTTTAACTCAAGACAGTGGAGTATTAACAGCCCGGGTGGATTTAAAACCGGCTATTGATTATAATACATAACGTATATATAGTTATTAATGTTGGTGGTAATCCTGATTTTATCTAAAAATTGGTACCTCCATTTACCAGGTATGTGTTCGTAGGGAATAGCAATGTTGAGGGCACTACTATAGTGTCAACGTGTTGCGTGCCGAAGGGAAGTATTTTCTTTACTAACCAAGCATTTTCCGGATCTGGATATATATTTTCCCCAATATTTTACCCAATAAACTGGGGATCTCATGATAGCCCGAACGCCAGACCTCCGCCGGCCAGATGAGACGCTAGTGTATCTAACATGGCCACTAGCAGGAGGACTCGGAAACTTAGCCCATTATGAGGAGGAGATTGTCGCCCATTAATCCTATATGCAGGTAAGACACATATAACTACACAGGAAACCGACTTTTTTCTGTATATCAATCAATAACTTTTTTATGTGAATCTCATTATTCAGGAAAATGAGATAATCATTCCAGCAGGGGTGGTACACAGGAAAATCACGTCAAGGACTGAAGAACTTAGACTTTAGATATCAATGGAGAGTTGTCCATGTAAGACACGAATGCGTTTGTTTTACTAACACTACGTGGCTAGGAATGGTACGAATGTCTTCACTACGGTATGCCCTCGCCGTCGATCTTAAACTGGCTAATTATATTGATGTATGTATATTGTATATACATATTGTGCGACGTATTAATTAGTGGATATGTAAGTGTGCACGTTTTTGTTTTGATTTGCCTGGTCAATCAGATCGATCTACCACTACATACTACGCCCTAGGCTCACCACTTGTCCCCGCAGATTTAATTAAGTAAATCTGATGAAATCATACTTTGTTTATTATTTCGATTAAGATTTAATGTTTAATATTGGATTTCATGTCTATTTTAAGGATTCCTGTCCAAGGTATTCATCTTAAACTGAAATCTTTTTGTTAAGTTTTCAAGATTTAAAACCAGACACTCGGGAGGCTTTATTTAGTGGATTTTAAACATATTCACATGGACTACGAATATCTACACAGGGCCATAACTCATCTCAGTAGTTGTGATGGCTTATCCGGGTATTGTCGTCAAAGAAAATAGAAAAAATGCAGAATACCTTGTAAATTTGAAATATGTAGTTTAATTTTGTATTAATGGTTGTACGGATGCAGTGTATAAGCACCTGATCTATTTAACTACATCGCTCGAGCTCTTCGTCAATGTACTGCTTGACAAGCCGACTGAAACTTTATGTGAAACCCCCAGTCATCAAAAAATTTAATCATAAAACACAGATTTATGAATCTTTGAACTTTTTAATAAAAGTTTAATTTCGTTGTGATGTCGCTCGACTTTAGTGTGATGTACGTTGATAATGTTAGCCGGCTTTAAGAATCTCAACCACGATAATATAAAAAAAATCACTTCTCTTTCCCGGGATGTATACAGGTAAACTTTAAAATTTACACAGCAAAACGCTGTATAAAGTATCGGGTCTAACACTGCAACCGAGGACGTCTTTTACAGCCCTTGTTTAGCTCCCGATAAACACACATGAATTTATAGCAGTGAATACTTATCTGAACCACTTGTGCACGGTAGACGTTTCTTCTGCTAACTTTCACCTCACTTTGCACGAGTGTCTTGCCCTAGAACACAAGTAAGAAGATATAGGGCTTTTGAACTTGCTAAAGTCCCCAGGTGTTTTGTCTAATTTCGTTTAAATTTAACGTCTACACCCCAAACAAAATATATTTCTGTACAAGAAAAAGTGACATGTGTCGTTAAACATACTAGACTTTAGAATGTACATGTGTCCCTGTGTATTATCACGGTACAGATTTATGTAGCGAAGTCCTGATTGCGAAATATGATCATAAATCTTTATATGACTAAAATTGAAGTTAAACAAATATTGTCAATTGTTTCTATTTTTGTACCGGATAAGTGAGGTTGTAAATTTTGTTGAAAAAGAGAACTTTAAGTCGTGTTTTTTGTACGGAACAAAATGCAGATAAAAAAAATCTGCATCGCCACAAATAGCGTTTTATAACTTGAAATTGTTTGAATTGAAAACAAATACGGGAAAGGCTCCAAATCTCATGTCTGATAATTGAAATGAAAAACAAAAAAAAACATTGATGAAATATCATAAACAGCAGGTCCACTGAATGATTATTAATTTTTAATGTGATATGACAGTGTTTGAGGGCACTTAATACTGATAACTAACGACTGTTCATACAATCATTGGGTATATCTGGTGACTCCTTTATCTAATCGGCCCTGTGTGGATCCGGCTACTGAACAGCACCAGCTAACGGATCAACAGACGCAATAACAGGACTTACGTAAACATGTCCCCGAGAGACCTTGGTGTTCAGTATCCGTCATAAATATATATATTATCAGTACACAGCTTCTAAAACGCGGAAGATAACCCTGTCAAAAATTATAGACATCCGTGTTATCTTGTTCAGAAGAATGAGCTGACATCATTCTCGATAGGCCGACCGACATCGGGTTACTCAACGTTACTAGTTTGATAAAAAATATAAAATCAAATATATTTACACCTTTCGAAGGTAAATCAACATATCAAGTAAGTGTTCACACCCGTTTGTTGAGTTAATTTAACTTTTCAAACGTCTGGCCAAAATAAATTTTAATTCTATGGGAACATTGCTCTGAAGTATAGTCAATCACTACCTACCTACCATCGTTACGTAAAGTTTAACGTGGAGAAAGTGTATCCTAACCTCACCCAGTTTTTATATCCAGAACAGGTGACGGCTTTTAAATGATCATATCAATTTTATTTTACTATGACAACTTCACTCCATATCAATATTTTAATACACATAATGCTTCAGAAATATGCAAGCATTATGTAGCTTCCCACATATTATTTCAGAGACAAAAATAGACCTACAGAGTGATATAGAGGCCAGTGTGATACAGAACTCAATGTTTAGTACCAGTTACATGTACTGATCAAATAGATGTGACCGGCGATAAGACATTTTTAACGCGTGTTCCGTATCATTTTTTTATTGATCATCAGTCTCTAAGTGCCATCTTAGTCTTAAACACACATGTACTGCCAGATAACCGTGTGCACGTCTAATGTCTAGTTCTGTGTTTGCCTTGCTTTGACCTTGCTGTGACCTTGCTGTAATTTATACCCATTAGATTCCCTCCATTCTCCCTAACAGGGATTGCATAATTGTGTAAACCCGTCAAGGCGACAAGACACCTCTGTAGCAGTCCTTAAACCATGTCATTCCCACTATCTAGCCTTGACTTTGGCATGTCTTTTAAGTTGTCGCATTTAGATTGAGAATATTTATTTATTTTTATCTGCTATTTGACAATTCTTCAAGTGTTGAAAAAACATGTTTACGTATTTCTAAAATCGTTTAAGGTCAGTGAAAAACACCGACTGATCTTGAAAGCAACGGGTTGATTTCTTGGCAATATTCATAGAGAGTACATTGTAGTATTCGTTGGCGAGTATGTAACTTCCTGTTGTTGGTGATTATTGTCGACATTGGTTGTCGACATTGGTTCTAAGTTAATACGTTATTCAAGTTGTCCACAACCGCGATATTAGCAAATATTGCAGATTGATAATGTGATGAAATGTTTATGTGAGAACGAAATAGTAACACGGATATTTCCTGAAGATTTGCACTGGGATAGTAAACTTAGAGAGGCATGCATGCAAATAGTCGGCCGCACCATATCTCTGCTCTGTTAACCAAATACATGCATACAAATGACGACTGTCGTTTCATTTTTCATTTCATTTTAATTTTCAATTGCAAATCATTGGAGCTTAAAACTAGCTGGTAAACCTCTATTCACGTACAATATATAGTGCAGTTTAAATACAGACATGACTAGGAGAGTGAACATGTCGATAAGACCCCAAACATCACTGATTATTTGACGCTTTTTCCACAAAATCTTGTTGAAGTAGTCCCATAGCGATCCTATCTCTCTAGTTCCTCATGTTGATTATATACCGTACATTGTAACATACATGTATATAATTGCAGTTCCCGTGTAAAAAGCGGAATAATTTAAATAGTTCAGTTCAAATTATTTCTTTTCATCGGCCTATTTTTTGTTTAATTAGTCCAGAACTTTTTGAATGCGGTGGGTCAGTCTGCGTGTGTTATTCGCTTGAAAAGGTGGATTTTTGAGACGTATGACACCTGGAATTAACACAGGTGATTCGGGTGTCTAACAGAGCTTGATTAAAGGTGTGCGGGGTCCATGCATGGTTTTTATTTTGGCTAAATCTATCTGTCAGTCAAAGCCTAAACTAGTATTATTTTGTATTGGTCGTGTTGGCTCTAATTCTACCTCTGTCTTATCGCGACAGCGTGCTTTTCCAACACGTTGGAGTCCTACCTGTAGATAGTACCTGACGAGTATACCGTTGGAGTACCTGTATGTAACTCACCTGTTTAAAGGGCTCCCTCTGTCATTATAGACTTCAACACAGAAATATTAACTCCCCACCGAGGCTTTATAAAAAATACATACGGAAAGCTGCGTGTCGTGTTCGTGATTCTGTCTGTCTCTATCTTGACTGACCAATGAAGCAAAGAGTCTTACACTGATGTTAATAAACTATAAGAACATCAGCTATAGAAATCTTAGCATTGTGTCGCGTGAAAGCTTGCCTGGGGATACCATTTTACACTTACACATGTTCTACTTAAGATATATCTGATAATCAGACATTCCCTGCATTTGTACCTGTATGTCTTTAGAACGTCTTAGTGGTACAAAGAGGTCTCCACACAGGTGTTAGGGTACCAGGTAGTATTAGTAAGGTGTTACAACCTAAACACCTCTCGTCATTCTGCTAACAACACGAGTGTCAAAGACTCAGATGAAGACAGCTCCGTCAACAGTAGGCATCGCTTCCGTCTTCTGTTGTCCGTTTTCCGTTACATAACTTAGTGACACCCCTTTTATAGAATGAACATGGCTATTTACACTTAATCTGTCCTCGTAATGGCCTTACTAATTGACCTCTCGCCGCAGTAATGGACTGGCTCCCAGGCAAGTCCACAAAGGGGCCATCCGTCACACTGGACATTAGTCTGGCGTAGAAGATATTTGTTACATGACACTAGGTCAGAGGACAAGACACGGTGATCTTTTTACAGATCATTCCCCATTTATTTCATAATCATTTGCTATTGAAGTTGGAAGAGAATTGATATTGTGACTGTGTCGTTGAATGAATTTGTTTAAGTGAAAATGAATATTCATTATAGTTTCACAAAATGCATTAGCGAAAATTCTGATTTTGTGCTTCCGGTCATTATTTGTCTGTACAAGGTACTGTTTAGACCGAAATATTAGTATTCATGTACCGACATTCTCTGAAATATGGTGTAGGAAGTTATATGTCTCAAACTCAATAATACAGATGTAAAAAAAAGCCGACTACCGGCCTGTCGTCAATCCATAATCAGCATTAAAAATAAACACATTTATGAGGTCTAAACCTATTCAAAGGAATAACTCGAAGTTAAAGAATTATCTCCCAAAACCAGTATATATCAAAATCATACTCGTTTGAAGAAGTTTGAATGAAACTGCAATCCAAAGCGACCCACCCCAAACAGTTTAAGGTAATATCCGTAGACTATTAATGTAACGTTCTGTTTGTATCCAAACTTTAACAGCACTTTACCTTCTTATGTCTGAACAGAAGAAAAGTTTCGTTATTATCATAAAACCATGTGCTGCATATCGATATCAGTTCAGTTGTAGTTAACTTTTCTCAAAACGAATTGAAGTTGATGAAGTACGTTAAAGACGAAATACAAAAATGTATTGTGTTTTATCTATATTATTTTAACGTATTGGCATGATTGAGATATATGGAGCGCATCATTCAGAACCAGATTAAACCGCGATAAAGGGGGTTTATTAAAATTATCAAATTAAAAACCATACTGATGTTACGTCACGAAAACATCGTTATTTATCTCACAAGGATCCACTAGATTAGAATTTTGTACTTTTGAAAAGTCGAGTGGGGGTATGTGTACTTTGATTCTTCATTCTCACGGCGCCAAGTTACAGGGGGACACGATGTTGTAGGGGATACAATTTACCTGATGTGGTGGTGTTGTTGTAATGTGGTGGTGTGTTTGTAATGTGGTGGTGTTATTGTAATGTGGTGGTGTAATGTGGTGTTGTTGTTGTAATGTGGTGGTGAGTTGTAATGTGGTGGTGTGTTTGTAATGTGGTGGTGTTATGTAATGTGGTGGTGTGTTGTAATGTGGTGGTGTGTTGTAAAGTGGTGGTGTAATGTGGTGGTGTTGTTGTAATGTGGTGGTGTTGTTGTAATGTGGTGGTGTGTTGTAATGTGGTGGTGTGTTGTAATGTGGTGGTGTTGTTGTAATATGGTGGTGTGTTGTATTGTGGTGGTGTGTTGTAATATGGTGTTGTAATGTGGTGGTGTAATGTGGTGTGTTGTGTGGTGGTGTGTTGTAATGTGGTGGTGTGTTGTATTGTGGTGGTGTGTTGTAATATGGTGTTGTAATGTGGTGGTGTAATGTGGTGGTGTGTTGTAATGTGGTGGTGTTGTTGTAATGTGGTGGTGTGTAGTAATGTGGTGGTGTGTTGTAATGTGGTGGTGTAATGTGGTGGTGTGTTTGTAATGTGGTGGTGATGTAATGTGGTGGTGTGTTGTAATGTGGTTGTGTAATGTGGTGGTGTAATGTAATGTGGTGTTATTGTAATGTGACGGTGATGTAATGTGGTGGTGATGTAAGTGGTGGTGCTGTTGTGATATTGTGGTGTAATGTGGTGGTGGTGATGTAATGTGGTGGTGCTGTTGTGATATTGTGGTGTAATGTGACGGTGCTGTTGTGATATTGTGGTGTAATGTGGTGGTGGTGATGTAATGTGGTGGTGCTGTTGTGATATTGTGGTGTAATGTGACGGTGCTGTTGTGATATTGTGGTGTAATGTGGTGGTGGTGATGTAATGTGGTGGTGCTGTTGTGATATTGTGGTGTAATGTGACGGTGCTGTTGTGATATTGTGGTGTAATGTGGTGGTGGTGATGTAATGTGGTGGTGCTGTTGTGATATTGTGGTGTAATGTGACGGTGCTGTTGTAATGTGGTGGTGGTGATGTAATGTGGTGGTGCTGTTGTGATATTGTGGTGTAATGTGACGGTGCTGTTGTAATGTGGTGGTGGTGGTGATGTAATGTGGTGGTGCTGTTGTGATATTGTGGTGTAATGTGACGGTGCTGTTGTAATGTGGTGGTGGTGATGTAATGTGGTGGTGCTGTTGTGATATTGTGGTGTAATGTGACGGTGCTGTTGTAATGTGGTGGTGGTGATGTAATGTGGTGGTGCTGTTGTGATATTGTGGTGTAATGTGGTGGTGGTGATGTAATGTGGTGGTGCTGTTGTGATATTGTGGTGTAATGTGACGGTGCTGTTGTGATATTGTGGTGTAATGTGACGGTGCTGTTGTGATATTGTGGTGTAATGTGACGGTGCTGTTGTGATATTGTGGTGTAATGTGACGGTGCTGTTGTGATATTGTGGTGTAATGTGACGGTGCTGTTGTGATATTGTGGTGTAATGTGACGGTGCTGTTGTGATATTGTGGTGTAATGTGACGGTGCTGTTGTGATATTGTGGTGTAATGTGACGGTGCTGTTGTGATATTGTGGTGTAATGTGACGGTGCTGTTGTGATATTGTGGTGTAATGTGACGGTGCTGTTGTGATATTGTGGTGTAATGTGACGGTGCTGTTGTGATATTGTGGTGTAATGTGACGGTGCTGTTGTGATATTGTGGTGTAATGTGACGGTGCTGTTGTGATATTGTGGTGTAATGTGACGGTGCTGTTGTGATATTGTGGTGTAATGTGACGGTGCTGTTGTGATATTGTGGTGTAATGTGACGGTGCTGTTGTAATGTGACGGTGCTGTTGTGATATTGTGGTGTAATGTGACGGTGCTGTTGTGATATTGTGGTGTAATGTGACGGTGCTGTTGTGATATTGTGGTGTAATGTGACGGTGCTGTTGTGATATTGTGGTGTAATGTGACGGTTTGAAGAGATAAAGTGTTTACAACAGACACGGTGCTGTTGTGATATTGTGGTGTAATGTGACGGTGCTGTTGTGATATTGTGGTGTAATGTGACGGTGCTGTTGTGATATTGTGGTGTAATGTGACGGTGCTGTTGTGATATTGTGGTGTAATGTGACGGTGCTGTTGTGATATTGTGGTGTAATGTGACGGTGCTGTTGTGATATTGTGGTGTAATGTGACGGTGCTGTTGTGATATTGTGGTGTAATGTGGCGGTGCTGTTGTGATATTGTGGTGTAATGTGACGGTGCTGTTGTGATATTGTGGTGTAATGTGACGGTGCTGTTGTGATATTGTGGTGTAATGTGACGGTGCTGTTGTGATATTGTGGTGTAATGTGACGGTGCTGTTGTGATATTGTGGTGTAATGTGACGGTGCTGTTGTGATATTGTGGTGTAATGTGACGGTGCTGTTGTGATATTGTGGTGTAATGTGACGGTGCTGTTGTGATATTGTGGTGTAATGTGACGGTGCTGTTGTGATATTGTGGTGTAATGTGACGGTGCTGTTGTGATATTGTGGTGTAATGTGACGGTGCTGTTGTGATATTGTGGTGTAATGTGACGGTGCTGTTGTGATATTGTGGTGTAATGTGACGGTGCTGTTGTGATATTGTGGTGTAATGTGACGGTGCTGTTGTGATATTGTGGTGTAATGTGGTGGTGCTGTTGTGATATTGTGGTGTAATGTGACGGTGCTGTTGTAATGTGGTGGTGCTGTTGTGATATTGTGGTGTAATGTGACGGTGCTGTTGTGATATTGTGGTGTAATGTGACGGTGCTGTTGTGATATTGTGGTGTAATGTGACGGTGCTGTTGTGATATTGTGGTGTAATGTGACGGTGCTGTTGTGATATTGTGGTGTAATGTGGTGGTGCTGTTGTGATATTGTGGTGTAATGTGACGGTGCTGTTGTAATGTGGTGGTGGTGATGTAATGTGGTGGTGCTGTTGTGATATTGTGGTGTAATGTGACGGTGCTGTTGTGATATTGTGGTGTAATGTGACGGTGCTGTTGTGATATTGTGGTGTAATGTGGTGGTGGTGATGTAATGTGGTGGTGCTGTTGTGATATTGTGGTGTAATGTGGTGGTGGTGATGTAATGTGACGGTGCTGTTGTGATATTGTGGTGTAATGTGACGGTGCTGTTGTACTGCTTACTCAGAAATTGGCTGAAGAGTTTTAGATTTTATATCAGAAGGTGTGTAACTCTATAACGATTGTTAGATATCACAGCGGATGTATAACTAAAACGAAAATCGAGACACAGTAGAATTGTAATAGGAAATATGAGGAAAAAAGTGTTTTATTGAAATATTAAGTCAAGCTATGACTTATTAAATAGCCACCACAATCTGCCAAAGATCTGCCCCGACAGTACATTCTTCACAGTGAATATGTCTTTGTAATGTAAAATACCGAAATTGCTTAGGTATGCAATCCTTTTGGCCTCGTTACCAAAAGCTTAGTTAACAAAATCACCCTATTCTTTTTCATCTTATTGTCAACTTGGTGAACTATTTAATGATAAAACAACACAATTATGACAGATAACATATATTATCATTGAAAGTGGGATGCACTGCTATATCAAATATAAATTGATATGAAACAAGAATATCTATGTTTTTTCTTTAGAAATTAAATCACGATTCAATAAAGCTGACTGTTTTACTCCGTGACAAGCTAGTGCTGTATAAGGCTATGGAGTGAAGCTAAAGGGATTAATGCCATATCACAGAAAAAACCCAGATAAAATGTGCTCCCCTGCCCCAGTCAGGTATGCCGATGCAGTGCTGACAATCACCCCGATCCCAGTGTGTGACATCCTCTGCGGTATTTGTCCTATTCTGCTCTGATCCCAGACTCTGTTAAAGGTGTGTTACATAATATCCACAAAATTAACCGAATATCATTTAAAACTTTCCTAATACTGCTACATCGACAGGAAGTGCGCTTCGCTTGTACCAGATCGGTTCTCATGGATCACTATGTTCAAATGCCTGAAGGTGTGACAGCGTCTGACATTACCTACCTATACCTAGCCCTACCCAGTTTCTATGTCAGACGTACCTGTAATAACAGGGTATTTTAAGTATTGATGTCCTTAATTTTAAGATGAATACTATTTCAATCATAGTGGAAAGAAGATGTATTTATTAATTAATCTCATTCAAGACGTTGATGTGTAACAGTGTGTTTATGAATCGATGGCGCCCTTTTTTTTAAAGTCTTTATAACATACTGTGTGACAATGGCACTATTAGGAACATCCAAATTATTGTTAATTTTTCCTGTCTGCTGGTCCCTCTAGACCCTTGTATTAGAGCGAGCGGCCAGTTAAGGCCCCTATGCATAGCGGCAATGATCTGCTAACTCGTGACTATGCCGTACGTGAGGCTTTTAAAGACGGAGTCTAGGTCCCGTGGGTAGGCGACAGGCTCGCTGTGACCGCGTGCGCGGATAGGGTTCGAGTCTCGATTATTACAAGATACGGGCATTATGACAAAGAACGGTTCCCTTTGTGTAAGGTGTCTAAGCTTGAAGATCGAGTTCCGATCACTGACGTTCCGTAATTTTGTGTGACACTTCAGTCATGTTTGCATACCATTTCGTACCTGTGGCTTGGGAGTCGTGACCCAGTCAAGGACATGCAGACTTATTGACAGTAGGAACCACACCAGGTATGGAATCAAGAGTACCTGTCTTCTAATCCCTAGGAATGTCCGTCCTGATATGTCCTTTATAAACAACCTTGAACCTGCTGATACAGGCAGGACTACGGAACAAACGCTTTCCCGTGAACGAGAATCAGCATATACTTTCTATATGACATGAAAAATGGAAGTGATAACATAGAATCCTATAGTGATGCTGGTTCTCCAGATAGTCTCGTCTCTGTCACGTGAATACCTCTCTAGATAGCCTCGTCTCTATCGTGTGAATAACTCTCTAGATAGCCTCGTCTCTCTCTAGATAGCCTCGTCTCTATCGTGTGAATAACTCTCTAGATAGCCTCGTCTCTATCGTGTGAATACCTCTCTAGATAGCCTCGTCTCTATCGTGTGAATAACTCTCTAGATAGCCTCGTCTCTGTCACGTGAATAACTCTCTAGATAGCCTCGTCTCTATCGTGTGAATAACTCTCTAGATAGCCTCGTCTCTATCGTGTGAATACCTCTCTAGATAGCCTCGTCTCTATCGTGTGAATACCTCTCTAGATAGCCTCGTCTCTGTCACGTGAATACCTCTCTAGATAGCCTCGTCTCTATCGTGTGAATAACTCTCTAGATAGCCTCGTCTCTATCGTGTGAATAACTCTCTAGATAGCCTCGTCTCTATCGTGTGAATAACTCTCTAGATAGCCTCGTCTCTATCGTGTGAATAACTCTCTAGATAGCCTCGTCTCTATCGTGTGAATACCTCTCTAGATAGCCTCGTCTCTATCGTGTGAATAACTCTCTAGATAGCCTCGTCTCTATCGTGTGAATAACTCTCTAGATAGCCTCGTCTCTATCGTGTGAATACCTCTCTAGATAGCCTCGTCTCTATCGTGTGAATACCTCTCTAGATAGCCTCGTCTCTATCGTGTGAATAACTCTCTAGATAGCCTCGTCTCTATCGTGTGAATAACTCTCTAGATAGCCTCGTCTCTATCGTGTGAATAACTCTCTAGATAGCCTCGTCTCTATCGTGTGAATGACTCTCTAGATAGCCTCGTCTCTATCGTGTGAATACCTCTCTAGATAGCCTCGTCTCTATCGTGTGAATACCTCTCTAGATAGCCTCGTCTCTATCGTGTGAATACCTCTCTAGATAGCCTCGTCTCTGTCATGTGAATAACTCTCTAGATAGCCTCGTCTCTGTCATGTAACGTCCTGGTTCAACAACACATGTCAATGGTTTTACCTACACAACTCGTTTTAATTCATTCGAATAGTGGCATGGTTCAGAATATGAACATGTACTTTACGTTCTGTTATCTGTTATGTGAAAATTACTAAATGTATTGAATGATGAGGCTAGTACACCCCCCCCCCATTAGATTTTGTATATTCTGTCAATCACGATTGGTTTCCTCAGGCACCTTCTAAGCTTTAGAATTAAGGCCCTAAGCATCACTAACGAGTCACAGAAAGACGAAACAGCTGTATGGTACAATTTAATTCATTATTTAACTCTATTGTATCTAACTGTTACTTTGTATTGTTATTCACTAGTGTGTCTTTTGTACTATCCCCTGGAAACAAAGCAGTTTGTGGAAACCACGTCAGCACCTGCTTAATGTGATGCCGTATTGGTTTCATATCTTCACTTGTAACGGGTCATCTACAAATTGTGACGTGGTTGTTATCATCGACAAACTGAAATGGTATTTTTGTTGGATCCTGAACTGTGTACCTGGTGCCATAGTGATAATTGTGACATGGTACTCGTCACACACTCATGGGCTAAATTACAGTAACGAGACTCAGAGGGGTTGAAACAAACTTGTTATCATATAATCAAATATATGTAACTTGTGCATACAAATATCATGACACTTTAATGCCAGGTAAATACAGACAAAAATGACAGACGTGTTCATTATTCGAACAAGTACTTGTGCTTTGTTTTTAGACAGAATTTGAGATGACTGTTTGGCCAAGAGCTGTATAGATACACTCTAGAACATGTCGTTGCCCTTCTTTGTCGGCACAGCTGGTGAAATGACTATGTTACAATATAGTGATTATTGATATAAGCATGTTTTTAAAAGACTGTCTGGAATGTGATGGTCGTCACATCAATGTATTAAGTGTAATTCCGGATTAATTTAGGGACATAGTAATAGTATATAGGGCGACAGGAATGCAGATAACAATGCAGTTACGCTCACTTTTGTCTCAATCCGTTGCACGCCTTTTGTAATGTTTGTTGATCTTGGTATCAACTACCTTTAGAACATTCCTGTAGAGTTTGTAGTGTCGATATTGGTATGTCAGCTCGAGTTAGGTCGTATGCAGCGAGTCACCTGCTACATCATAAAGAAGTATCCTTTTAAAAGAACGCCGAGTATCTTAAAGTCATATATTTAATTGTTAATATCATACTGAAACGATCATAATAACAATCATAATCAGTTGTTTTGTAATAGGTCTTAATTATGTGTTGTTCAAGCTCAGTTTTCCTTTTAAAATAAGTTACATACATAGTTTAATTTCAAGTCACGTTTCTATCAATTAAAATTGTAATTATGATTTTAACGAATTCTGTAATTGTGTGTCATATTTGATTTTTATTACTGCTGAAATATGTAGAAATGATTTGCCGCCTTTTACAAAATTTATTTAACATTATTTTCATGGTATTATGTAAATAATCTTGTGATTAACATTTCCTGTCTGTTGTGGAATTAAGATTAATCATGTCACATTGCTAGGGTGAGATTAATTGCCACATAAAGTACATTGATATCTTAGCATGTGTTTTAGGGATATCGGCCACTCGTTCTGGTATCGGAGCACTCGTACCTGTTATCGTATCAAAATTGCACTGTTGTTGATTATTAGTCTCGTGTCTTGTGTTATATAGAATTTCGCCATACCTAAACATCATATTACACGTATGTAGATATTGGGGCAAACATCCATTTGAGCCGTGAAGATTTGAAAAATGTGATGTCAACTATGATCACTATTGTGTCATCAGTATTAGTTAGATAATACATAGCACTGGCATGCTGTACTTTAACAAATGTCACACATAAGGGTGAAGACTTAATTATGGTTGATATGCATTCGTTTTCATAGTGTGTGGCCATGTTTTAATGTCTTTGTAACAATATAGTTCCTATTAAACACGAAAAAAATCAACAGGGGAAAAGACGGACTATGTCACTGTATGTGAGAGATAGCTCGCAGTCGGGAGACAGAAACACAGGGTTTTTTTGGAAGCTGGTTTCTTGGTGTTGGGTATCCAGTATTCTTTTCACTCCGCATTTTATGGTTATATATTTTCCACCTCTCGTTATTTCCATCTGCTACCCGATATGTATGCTGTGATCTGTTAATTACACCTGTCGGAGTACATTTGTATAACGATATACCTGGACAATACCTGAGTATAACCGCGCAAAGAAACACTATAAAATTATCGTGAGACATGCTTACTTCCAGACGGGACTTATTCCACCTTTCCATCTGCTTGTCGATAACAAACCCAACCTTGTCATTCCTCCATTGATAAAAACTGTCGGAATAGGACACTTCCTTTTTCCTAGGAATAATACCTTGTCATTGTGGATGTTTGTAACCCTGTCAAATGTGTGACAAATTTGTTTTTGAAAACGACTTAAAACTAACAGACAATTAACTGTTTGTGTCGTGTTTGGATGTCAGAGGGACACAAGACAGTCCGCCTGACTCAACCTGTGGGAAAATTAAATTTAAATACTCGTCATGCATTTCTATATAACTATTTTAAAGGTTATAAACGAGTCAATGCATTATCTGTCTGAAATTTTATCCTTTTTAGTGGTAAATGGGAAAATGATGCCTGTGACGATTGATATCGAACTATATTGTTATGTTATCATTTATAGATTGAAGAGATATGCCAGGTCTTTTTTAAAATGAAATGTTCATTATTTTCGGTTTAAGATTGATGGATTTTTATAACCGATCTTTTCAAAATGTGCATTATATTCTCCAGGATTTTGGACCACACAATCAATATGTAGGGTCTGATTTGTCTAAATCCACCTCTCTACGAATAGTTTACACTGCAAGAAAAATATGGCATAGTTAGCATATACTACTATCTTTACAAGTTGCTATCGTTTTCTAAACCTGTTATCTATGATCCGTTTCTTTCCTCATAATGTCTTCTAATGTACAAGGATTTTTTTCAGTATTTAGATAGCAGGAAATAGCACAGTTTAATCTAGATATCTTCTCTCTCTGACGAGGCAAAATACTTCAAAAACCTTGTATTAGTTGGGCTTAAACGGTCTTACTTCAACGGGTTTCAATTAAATGATTCTTTCAGTTGTTAGATGGTGCGACAAATGTTTAGGACGGGCAGGTTATAACAATTAATAGACACGAAAAGGTAATACCTCTACACTATCCAAGCATATCGTCAATGTTGTCAACTCATGGGACATGTTGTCAAGGACTTTTTAATTCATTTCACAAGGCCAGTGTTTCATATTTACGAGAAAGCTTTAAATAAATATAAACATTTATTTTACAACAAGAAAGGTTTCTTATGATCATAGACATTCAAGTCGTTCATGACTTTTGTTTTGAAGTTCTCTTGCCACTACTCGCTCTTTCTGATCAACTCTTTCAACATTCCAATATACATTCATTTATTTTTAATCGACTTTTTTTAACACCTTTTATGAATGCTGTCTATCCTTATAACAATTCAGAAAAAAAATCATTTAAATTTTTATATGACTCGCCTTCATTTTGTAATTTGTTGTCAGGAAATAACACCTAGAAAAGAGTAGTGTGATGGAAATGAACTTAATGTCTATTTCTATTTTAACTTATTGCACAATATGCTTAATAACATAACCGGATAATTTATTGAGATTGATTTCGCCCAAGGCCCCGTGGATCCCCCGCCGAGTGTATAACCCCAAATTTGGAGTATTCAATAGCTTCTCTGTAGTACGGCGTAGAGAATATAAGAACATAAAACTGTTCATAACGACCTCTCGTACTTGTGAAAAAAAAATAAAGGAAAAAATTGACGACTCGGTTGAGATTTAATTGACTGAAAGTGAAACTGAAAATGTTGTTAAACAATCGTCTGGTCATAGTGCTATTTTGCATCAGGAAAATCGCACATGTTTCAAACTAAAATAAGGCCAAGACACTTACTAATGTATTGCTCTTTTAAAGTGCCCTGTTGTACCATCTGATATAGATGACATTAACCATATCTGTATCATTTATGCCCTAATATGGTACCAGAATTATAACGTGACTTTCTGTTGAGTGGATTTAATTTTATACGTACTTTTTGGATTTCATGCTATTTTTTTTTAAACATAATTGATATAATCATTTGACATTGCAATGATACTGTACTTTTAAATTTTTTGAATTAGTACGTCTAGAATGAAAGAACGCAGATGTTTCAGTGTTCTCTACCTGACACACTTAGCCAGTGGTTTTAACCTTTTATAAACATTTTGTAATTTCGTTGTCCTATAAATGCCACGTTTAATGTAGGCGTTATGTGTTAAATAATTTGTTTCATACTCTTGGCCCGATCTTAACACCCCGTCCTAGACGATAAACTCTGACGTGTTAATTCCCCTCTGTGTTGTTGATGCGGACAGAAAAGACACTAAAGAGATACTATTCAGGATTATTTCAACGTTTCTTAAAGAAAAAATGAGAGCTTGGTATTGTGGACGTGGGACTCGGGTAACGGGGTACTTGATTCTGGGTGGCGGCGTGGATAGGGAGTTATTTTCCATAGTTAGAGATAATTACGTCCACAAAGAGAGCCACAAGTGTTGCGTGATACAAGCATATGTTATTATCCAATCTCAGAATTTGTTTAATGCCGTTACACTTTACCAAGGTAGACAAGATCAAACGATATCTCCTTGACCTCGGAGAACTTGTTCTTTCGATCTCTAACCTTTCTCCAGTATGAGGTCAACTAATCACTTTCACATTCTTACGTCAGGTAACAGGTCACGCCTCTATGGTCAGAGCAAGGCATACAGGTGCAGCAACGTGCATATACGTAATCTTTTACTCAGTGGTGTATGCCAGCACATTCACTTTGATCAGTCACTGGGCAATGTATCTCCAGACCGAGGCTAAACGTTAATTTATTACTGTAACTCACCAAAAGAATCACGGGAAAGGATAAATTGTATGTAACAGTTACATTTAAAGTGAAATTCCACACAAGATACATGTGACATTTCTTGCTCTCTCTTGTGTTCTTTGATTGAAGGAATGACGTCATTGAATACGTCAGATTGAGACAATTAATTCTAATTCGTTTTCCTCTTGTGAAACCTTTCCTGCATGCTAAGATTCATATAAACTCACTCCTGATTCTGTAATTATGATAATGATCACAAAACATTTAATTTTATCTGGATAATTACATTTTGTTTACCAGAGATTACAAGTCTCCTTTAATAGACTATTTGAAATAGTCTTGGTCCTCCATCAAGCGTTAACTTTAATCGTTTTTAAAAGATATTATCTTTCCGATATTTATAGTAATCACATGCTCCTAGACGTTGTATGTTTATTCTTGTTCATATTTCCTCTGTTAATATTTTGCCACGGTTTGTTTTTATATCAACCAAAAGGCTGTTTTATCATATTTTGCCACAGTTTGTTTTTATATTAACCAAAGGCTGCTAATACGTTACAAGGGATTCCTCGTTACTATTTCATTGATTTTGTGTTTGAATTAAGATTAATATCAGTGTTGTAATGGTGTTCTGTAATACATTATATCATCTCGACTTGACCTACAATGACGTAGATGTAACAACTCTCGAAAGAATAACAACAGCAAAATGTATGCAAATTCACGGTACATGTAGGCCTATATGTGTTTCAAAATCGAATCACAGGTTGAACAAGCCAATATCCTTCACTTGAACCTAGGGCCTTTTATCGAAATAAATACGATTTTTAAGCTAATGATAATGCTTGTGTATCCCTATAATAACACGAGGTATTATTGATCTTATAGCCCGAATTTGGTGGTTATCACTGATTGTGAGGATTAATATATGTTTATACTAGATATTATAACAAACAGCCAGGTACCGGCACCACCTGTGTGTGCACCATATCAGATGGGAGAACATTCCAAACATATTTACAACAAATTTCAACTTTTAAATCAATCAGCTTGAAAGCATTTGATTCAAACACTCACATAAAACGGGTTCTATTGGCGCGGTGACGATGCATCAAAAGCACCGACAGTATGTAAATTGTTTCTCAGTAAATATTATTTATTTGTTGAACGAAACATCAGCCAGTATATAGATTTAATAAATAACATACAATTGTTGTGGTATTGACATTGTAGGAATACTTTATAAGAAGTTGTTGGCGTGAAAACAAGACTGCATGCATGTTTAAGATAAACTAAGTTGATGGAATAATCATATGTTGATGTTAACTAGAATGTTTTAATATTGCTGTATAATACACCACATGTTTATATGTAATATTTATGAAACATTATATACTTACATAATATTAAAACAGATCATAAATTGTATGAAATTATGTAAATGTGATAAATGTTGAGCACGTGTGTACTTATAAAAGGTCATACCAATGCAGTGTAATACACGTGTGAAAATATCATACTAGAACATATTGATGATTTAATACACGTGTATAAATCTTCATACAGACGTGTAATACACGCGTGTAATACGTTAATACCATACTAGGACACATGAATTATTTTGATACACGTGTGTAAATCTTAAACCTGACGTGTAATACACGCGTTCCAATATAATTCCAAATCTATATGATACACGTATGTTAATGTTACTTCTGAACCATAAAAAAGACATATGCAAATTTTGTACTAGAAATTAGAATGCGTACATTTGTAATGCTATTGTTACAAATGTTGAAGTATATTAATTACATCTTGTACAAATCGTCTTAAGTTACCTAAGGACAACAGAATTACTAGGACGAGGTCTCCCAGTAATCGGTTATTCTGCTGAGTAATTGAAGAATAACAAATTAATTTATGGTGTTATTGTGTCTACAACACTGACAAGGCTGTCAAAAATATACAAATATTCTAAAATGTCAAGCCTAAGTACTTATAGCATGTACTGGAGGTCCAGCTACACTTCATGTGAAGGAGGGTATTATACTCTAGTACTAACAGATTAGGAACATGTTTCGCTGGAATGGTTACTTTAGTATATGGCCTTGGAGAGTCATGGGTAGTTGTATTTTCACGGGCGTTTGGGTACATTGTTGCCAGTAGTTTTCGTTTCTGTAGATGGAGTGGACAATTGTGGTTATCCTCGGTAATAAGGAGCTAATCTGTTCTCGTAGAACACCTGCGATCTTCAGAGTATCTGCTCACACAGCTCACAATCTAATCAAACATTTACCCTACATACCACTTTGTTGTGACTCTATACACAGGTAAGATTTCTTAGACGAAATCCCGAACTTTGCTAAAAAGACCAACACCATATATGAACAATTTATAGTTTGTATTGGACCAACGTTGAATATTTATGACCAGGATTCATGCCTTTTTAACAGCTTTAAGACGGAAGCATTTTGTCGTAAACGTATCTGTCAAATACATGCGATATGTCCGATACCCCCATTAAAACACGATAACCATACATAGAGAATAGAAAACGGTCAAACGTGAAGAGCGAAACTTTCAATATACTCTCGAAATTTTCACTACCGTCATTTTACCATAGATAATCACAAAACCTTCAATATACTCTCAAAATTTTCACTACCGTCAATTTACGATAGAAAATCACAAAACCGTCGATATGCCTTCGATATTTCTCTACCGTCAATGTGGTATATTCTCAAAGCCTTCAACGTACACTCGAAATTTTCACTATCACTCATAACTCATGTTCGGTTAAATACTGCGTCTATCTCATCATTTACAATATATATATTTCAAAATCTAAATGAAATCGTCGCCACTTAGATTGTTAAAAATATGACTACAGGTATTAAGGTTTATCAGTTGATTGCCGTGTTATTCAGTAAATGTACACTTGACATATGTACGTATCAAATCATGTTATTTAACCCATTGAAGTAAAAGTGTAATGACATCACACAGTTTTTGAGGTCGAGTGAAGACAAACATATCACTAGAAATTATAAGATACTTATCTTCGAGTACTATGTTGCCATTATGTCATGACTATAGGTGATGCACTATGACTGGTCTAAAAACTGGTACAATATATCTGCTCTTTCTTTTGTGGGATGTTGATGTCTGATATTAACTCGTTGTGTTTTAGGATATTGATGCCTGATATTAACTCGTTGTGTTATAGGATGTTGATGCCTGCTATTAACTCGTTGTGTTATAGGATGTTGATGCCTGATATTGACTCGTTGTGTTATAGGATGTTGATGCCTGCTATTAACTCGTTGTGTTATAGGATGTTGATGCCTGATATTGACTCGATGTGTTGTAGGATGTTGATGCCTGATATTAACTCGTTGTGTTGTAGGATGTTGATGCCTAATGTTGACTCGCTTTTGTTGTAGGGTGTTGATGCCTAATGTTGACTCGTTGTGTTGTAGAATGTTGATGCCTGATGTTTACTCGTTGTGTTGTAGGATGTTGATGCCTGATGTTGACTCCTTGTGTTGTAGGATGTTGATGCCTAATGTTGACTCGTTGTGTTGAAGGATGTTGATGCCTGATATTTTTCTTTCTATGTTGCAGGTTGTTGTTGACACTGCTGCTCATTTTAAGTTGGTGTGTTGTGAACGCTTCAGGAAACTCTGAGGTAGGTTAAAGTTGATAACGCAACTCACATATCTTCAAACTTCAGATGGTGTTCATATAATGCAGTGAAAAGTAATTAGTATTTTAGGAAGATAATTGTGTCATTTGACGGTTATATTATTTGAATTGAAGCGTAGAGCGTCACATATGTAATAGATACATAATTATTGTAGTACAATTGTGTTGTATTGGATTTCTGACGGGGCAGATGTTCTTTCCACAGCCGGGATTGTAGAAGGAAAAAAACTATTCTGCTCTATTATACCGGGGTAATAGAGTTGATATAAGTAATATGTAGATTGATACACTATATACAGTAACATAGGTACAAATTACCGTGATGTTAGCCTTCAATTAAGACTCCGATCGTATTTATGCCTCACCTGAACCGCTGTACAATGGTACCCGTCCGCGAACACCCCGGGTCGGGGGGGCACTCAGCCACGAGGGGAGGTAAAATGCATGGCATTGTAGCTCAAGTCGTAAAACTGAGATGCTTATTTCGATTCAAGGTTATAAATTGACATTGAAAGGAATTACCCTCGCTATCTTGTAATTTAAGAATGTGTTCAAAATGTGTCGAAGAGAAAAAACACCTCCAAGTGCCTTGTCAAGTTTTTTTTCTGTAAAGATCCGCTTACGCCTGATGTTTCCTATCATATTGGTGAAGATGGATGTGTGTTACCGTGATAAGGAATGGATATTCACAGTGGAATGCTTAATATTTCATAATGTTATTCAGAATTTCACGTTTGTTGCGTTCGAAGAGTATTTAGCCCGTACGTGCGGAGCTTATTATTTCAAAGTGTATTTTAATCGGTTTAGTCAGATGGGTAGTTTATTGTTCGGAATGACAGAGCGTTTTCATATTCATTGTTAACGTACTGGTTTGCCATTTATTCAGGTAAATATCTAGATTCTATATTAAGTTGCCTTACGCGGTATACACGGAGCGTAAAAACAAGATTCTGTATTACTCCAGGATGTAATGATATGACAGCAGGAGAATTAACATCACTGTCATTTCAAAACGAACACAATTTTTTTCCTCAACACAAAGTATTTTTAACATCTTGCACAATTAGGGCAATCCATGTGGTGTTCGTTCTAATTATATATTTGTAAACTATGAATAAGGAACAGAGACGTCTTCAGAAAATTAAATATACCTCAGCTAGTCGTTTCATATAAAACTTATGTCATGAATCACGAGCTTTAAAACGTTTGACTGGTCAGAAAATGGGAATACAGAGAGAATCTTATTATCAGAGATGTATAATGGGGGACAGATATGTAGTAAACATGTCGGGCCTGTCAGTTAATAACGAAACTGGTGCATAGGGTTGTTAGAATACAGGTAAACAAAATGTACAGTATTATATAACGTAAAGTCTATGTCAGCAAACACAATCTGTCTGAGCTGACGAACTCTACATTTTTGTTTTGTGTATAAAAATGATGAATTAGAACGTCGGTTTTATAAACGTTAAAATTTTAAACATGATTTATTACATAGTAAGACACAGACTTATATGTATCAAATTCAGTGTAGTGTTGAATTTTATTTCACGGTGACTGTTTCTTCTCATACCTGTATTACAGAGGAAACGACATGCTAATATTGTTTAAAAATAACGACATACATTATTAATGACGTTATCAGTCTTTTCCATGCTGTAAACATTTTCGGTATGTTAACTAGTCATAATTTTAGTGTATTTTTACGTCGACTTTAACAGGTCATTACGTAAATCATGAATAATATTCCATAGATATGATCCTACTTCGAATTCATCTGCTGTAAAATATAAGTTATATTGTCCAGCTAGTCAAACCTCTGACGCCATTGATGGCCACTGGAGCTCGGAAGGTGACGACAACTAATTAACACGTGATCAATCACGTGAGAAGGATAAAAGTCTATAATGATAATTGAACGATTAATTTGTTTTTTTATTAGCATACGTGCTAGTGGATGAAAAATCCATCGTAATACGACACTTGAAATGCCGGTCTGTCATCGAATTATTGATTAATTCATGGCGATGGTAGATTTTAATAGCTCGAAAGCATAATTATCAATAGATTATAATTAATTATAAAATGTAGATACTTGTCATATCAAATATTAAATTAAGAAAGCAATTCGACAGGGACAATTAAATCAATGTTAGTGGTTTGTATTAATAGTGATATGCTCTATAAAGAATGTGTTATAATTTATATATAAATCAATTCTGCGATGGAATTCGTGTATATAGGTGTATATAAATCACTACTAATCAGCTACTGTCAGTAAATACAGTATTCCTGATTTATAGTCAGTCTGTTTGAACATCAATCCAGAACGAATATATCACACAACGCTATTCGGTAAATCGCACGCTTAGTCTTTTATCTCGATATGCAGAATTCATCCTGAAATTTATTTGTAATATTATTTAATACCTATATGCTTAACTTATGAATTTGTGGTGCTAAAATTAGAACGGTAGTATAACAAAGTCTGTCAACATTCTCTGTATTTGTTGGTTGGTGTGATTAATTGATTTTACTTTTCACACGTGTATATAATAATATATTTATACAAACAAAGTGTAATCAAGGGTCTTTGATTTTCCTCATAGCATATTAACTCGAACCGCATGGTACGGAAATCAATGTCAATATATAGTCGAGCTTGAGAAAAGCTCCGAAAAATGGCAACAGTTTGTACAAGCCTTCTGTGAGACTGTTAGTCTCCACAAACTAAATAAACAACACTTCCGATCAGAAATAATTTCTTACTTTCTTACTGTACTCATTTAAAAATCGATTATGTTATATTATTTCATTTTGGTGGTAGTGTTGTAAATACTAAAATGGCAGTATTATATTTCCAAAAGAGTAGATATGGCTAAGCTGTGTATGCTGTGGTTGTCCCGCAGTCAGCACGGTCCCCTCCATCGTAATGTTTTTATTTGTGCTAGGTAAACTCACAGTATTAAGTATGTATAACCAATCGATTACAACTGAATTGTATTGTAAATATTCTATTAAAATGTTTGCACCAATGTATATGATATCAAGAGTATTGGCCACAGTTTGACCGGAACTGACCCACACATACCATAATATTAAGTCTGGACCGAAACTGGCTCCGACCGATTAGCACTTACCCACTAAAGAAATAGTAGCGAACTGTCATATGACTATATTGGCAATGTCAGTCATATCACAATCATCAACACGTAGGGGTTGTTTACTATGAGATCTTAAAAGTGTGACAGAAAATTACTAAAATCACATTTCATTTGTAAACTACACGGGTACAATATGTAGTAAGACTATCAATGTTATTTTACTACTTCATCATTGTAAACATGTTGAAAATACCTCCAATGATCAGCTCTGTCCGCCATAGGATTACGATCATGTTATATAGGGATGTCAGCGTTAAGTGAATATTATCGTCAAATACATTATACACACAGCAAATCGTAAGTCTCTATCACCTCATGCATCAAATCGACCACAATTATTTGTACACCGAAGAAACATGATGACTTTTTATCAGCCTCGAATTTCATTATATATCATTTTTTGTGAAGCATATGTTATGACACAGTCAAGCACACATTTTATCATATAGATATTCATACCCTCTTTATGGTGTAGTCATGCATGACGATGCGACCAGTATCCCCAGAGTCGAACATACGGGGCGTTCTGTTTTCTGACGAAAGCATGCTCTGCATTTCAATGGGATGTGTTGCGTTTTTAAACCGTTTGACCTCTTAAAATTCATTGACTGGATGAACAGGTTCACAAACACGTTTTATATTTTGAAAGTGCATTTTCAGCCGTAATGTTTATTGAATGTACAAAGAATAGTTTGAAAAGAGATGTTGATTCACACATTGAACTTATTTCTGATCATAGCCTTATGAAAATATGATATTTTCCAGACTAGTACCTAAGATGTCAGAAAGAAGTGGATAGTTAAAGCAATGTGCAATGAAGCATTGAAGTATTGCAAATGTGCATGTTTTAGTTATCACAGAAAAATATCAAATATTTCCACCTACATGTAATGGTCAATCCGTTGATCGACAGTCGAAGTGAACCTCCTTCTCGCCTGAAGTTTTTAAGCTTATGCAGACTGAAAAGAAAGACAGTATTTTTTCCACCGTATGTCAATTTCCTCCATTAAGAATTAAATGAAATATATTAGAAGTGATTCTACATTATAAATCAGTTCTTTTTGATATCTGCCTACAATTTATGTACAGGGTGCTATTTTAATGATATTCGTATAAGTAAGGATTTTACTTTTTAAAACAGCAATAAATTATTCGGCCTTCTCAGATGGTATAGCCACCAAGCGGGTTGTTTGTCAACGGTAATAAATTTCAATGCAAATATTGTATTAGGACAAGGCACAGGCGACCCCTGTGATCCCGTGTGTCAGAACATGGTATAAATTATTCAAATTTCGGAACATAAAACGGATCCACCGAAAGATTTCACTTATCATGTAGTGTTAATTAATCCAATGTAGCTTTGGTAACATTTTATTTCTTGGCACTGGTTTCAGACATCTGTAATATTCGTCGTGAGTAAAAGTCGTACTAATCACTTTGATAAACGTTGAATTGATATATCATTGTAATAACCAAGAAAGAAGTACTTATCTCATTATCTATCTTTGTAATATGTTTTTTATGCAATTAAACTTTATTGAATAAATTACAGTAATTCCCTTTAGTGATTTGTTTCTGATTCAGTTTTGATAGCAAGACTTGTAATACCGGGCCTGTAATTCATTTAATAACTTTTTTCAATTAAGAATGGAATTTCCCGAAAAAAATATGATTTATTAATGTTGACCTACATAGTTGACGAATCTTTAATGTAATTATCTGTTTTATTTACGACCTCTTTAAAATTTTTGAATTGTGCCGTGTAGATTTTGATGCATGAACAGCCTAGGACGTACTGGAGCCGATGACGCGGCTTTTTACTTCTCAGTAAATTGATAATATCTTCTTCAAAGCACCCATGTAGCATCTGTTGAATCCCTAGCCTGCTGCTTTTGAATAAAATTATGTACATATGTCATAATCACCGATTAAGTACCGGGGTGGAATTCATTATAACTTTGATAGGTCGCCTTCAGAGGAAATTATATTCAAGCAGCGTATTTTAAACGATGTCCAGAATGAAAACATGTTTTGAAAGGAAAGTAATCTGCCTAGTCATATATATAGTAAACTAAATTAACACTGTTACCTTGTGCAATACATAAAGGAATGTAAATTATTTATATCAAGTCACTTAAAACATAAGTTATTATTTTTGTCTGTATGACGCACAAACATAAAATGCATAATCAAATCATTAAAATTTGCTGTTTTTTAAATCTTAAATTTATTTTTAATTTCATTCCAAAATTTGAAAAAAGTCTGACCTTCTGATGATGAATTGTTTCAATGGTAGTTTCCACTTCTACCTGAGGACGATCATAAGTACAATATGGCAAAACATTACTCTTCAAGTCCATATCGAATGTAATTAATACAAATGTAAGCTTTGGAGAAATGGTAGGAAGGCTGTCCTTTGTAGTGGTCATATTAGGAGAGGTAGTAGTAAGAGGAGGAAGAGGAGGAGGAGGTGATGGTCGAGGATGGACATTTACAGTACAATATGCTTGGCGTGCCAGCTATGTCCATTGAGTATTAAAGTACAGCTCTTGTCAAATACATTTGTTATAAAAAATACAACAACACCTCCGGAAACCCTTCACAAAGCATTGTGTCCACGTGAGGAAAGTCTCACTCAGCGCCACCTGTGGACGAGATATTGATCAAAGCATTCTGGTTGAAAATGAAAGTAACAACATGCTAAGATGAAAAGCCTAATGTAGTGACATTTAATACCAACATAATCTGGGATAATTCGAATGTACACAAATGACGTAGTAAAGGTCATGAATTTGGGCAAATGTCGATGTTCGGCCGCAGCTAGGTCAGCGAAGTAAGACCTATAGTTATAACTGTCACTCAATAGGTCAGAGGGCTGACTTTTGGTAGCAAATATGTTTTAAATAACCACAATTCTCAGTTGACGGGTCTACTGTTACCTGTCGGTGATGGTCGCTTAAAAAACAAATATCAAATCTAGACAAAGAGGCCTATTGTTATATGATTTACCTGTACAGCACAGGTAATTAAGGTTTATAAAGAGAATAAAAAGGTTGTATTCTATTAATTAAAAGGAAATTAGGCTTTCATCACACTGCCACATCTATGGTATTTCATTGACATATTCAAAACTTGTTTAACTTACCTAAGTCAAACCTAGTACTAAACTACGCTACGACCTGTATGGAATTGTGTACACTAGGGACAAATGTATTATGTTAATTTTGTTTTTGATTCTTTAAAGCGATTACATGCAAAACTAGAGTTAATTACTTCAGTGAATTTTACTGTCACGAAAGACCTTACCGTCAAAGTCTAGCCGTTAGAATGGAGCTTGTCTGACCTGTTTGGCTGGCTCCTTCAATGTTGCTGATCAAGTATAGACACCAAGAGCGATATTGGACGGTTTGGTACTATAACACAGGTGTAGACATTCCGTGCCATGGTAGCGAGAAAGTTCTAAACAATTTCAATAAACTAGGTAAAAGTTTGAAAGATCTTCATCCATGTTGTTGGTGCTTCCCATTTATTATGAATATTTAATCTTATATTCATATATATAAAGGTAAGCTCAAGTTTGATTATACAAGAAATAATATTACCTGGTAGTTGTTACTGTTTTGGAACACCTGGTATTAGTCTTCAGGTATTCAGCAGTCTCCATGTAATTCTTAATTTTGTACATATTTTGTCTAGGTTTTATTAAATTTGAGTTAAGATTATGATTATGTTGACATGTTGGTGATTTTTTTTTTTTTTTTTGGGGGGGGGGGGGTTGTTGCTATAATGAACTACTCTAACTAATAAAACTTTAACATTGTTGTATTTCTGTTACTAAAACTCTTACTGTTCAAGAGAAATAGAAACAAACTACTGTGTTATCAACACACAAAACAACAAAAACGTATTAAAACTGACAAACCCACGCTTGCTGAGACCCTTGTTGATCGGGTCTAAGCTATTTTAAAACTTACACTTGGAATGAGTTTTTGTCTGCTTCTTGATACATCTTTTTTCCTAGCAATTAAAGAACATTATTTGGGTACATTTTCGGCTACACCAGCGTTACTTTAATGTACTGCTAAATACTCCGTCATAATAACACTACCGTGGTCATCAAGTGCACCTGGCAATAATTTCCCGCGTTTTATAAGGAAAACAAGAAACCTATTTTTTGCGTTTACATTAAGTTTTTCTTGTCTGAAATAATTCTTCATCATCGACTCTATCATCATGTAAAAAGGAAAGATATGTCTGTAGGTGTCTGTTCTATACGCAGTCACCGATTATAATTGAGGATTTTCTCACAAAACCTTCACCATGTGTCTGGAACTTACAAGCATAACATTATGTGTCATTTTTCATGCTACATTCTTGCATATTTTAAATAGATCAGCATGCATGTAAATTTCCTTTTATCAGTACATGCTGGTAACTGTGGGACATGAAGCGACATATTGTTACCTACAACCTTAATGATGGAAAAGCCCAAAGTTTGCATATTATATCAACACGTTCTCGTAGCTGATGTTAGCAATTTATTTTGTATAACACAACAACGTCCGCCATAGTCACGTGCTTTATATACTGGGGTTTTATTCGTCTAATTATACCGCCAATTTTCTACAGGACATTACTTAGTTAATATGGTCTTACATAAGTTTCAATTTGGTATGTGATTTATGAATCTCATCACGACTTTGTCATTTTAAATGGCCAAATTTAAAAACATCACATTTTAAATGAAAACGACTTTAAAATCCTTTTTACCTCATTATTGTTGTTTTTTGGGAAATATTTTAGAAAACTTAAAGTAACTTCTGTTGTATGTATTTGTTATTCATTGTTACGTTACACTGTGATTTGTAAACGTATGATGTCATTTGTGTTCCTAAAGTGACGTCACAGTAGGCTTTATTACTCATATGTAGTACGCCAAGATATGGCACTGGTATATTCACAGAATGATAAGAAATCTTAATATGTACAACTCAGAACAAGGGAAATAAAACATTCCACTATAAAGATATATTTCTTGGCCTTTAAATGTGTTTGTAAATTTTGTTTTAATCTACCAAAATCAACATTTAATAACAATAATCCATTTATCTGAATTTTGTTTATCACTTTTTGCCTAAATTATTCGTTTAAATGTTAAGATTTTCCCGTAGGACCTTTTTTTGACACTGATTTGAACTTTGTAATATTTAGTTTTGAATTAAATGTTGGTATTTTCCTGGTTTCATCAATACGTCCATTCTCCACAAAGGGTCATTCTAGCCCATTTAGTGGTAAAACACGGAGTGATCGCGGCGATAGTAGCATTCCTTGTGCCCATTTGTCGCTATCCTACCCAGGCTAGTACCCGTACCAGTTCAATGACTTCCCTTTACTCGGGGTTTTATCGCGGTTCGAAATAACCAGGTGACCCGAGCAGGTTAAGAGTTGAAGTCCGATCCGTGTCTACATCACATCCATCATTTCTAATCATCAGACCCTAGTCATTCCACCTCAATGGACATATTATTTTGGACATTCTTCTGGACATGCAACACTTCCCGTACCCAAAATCTTATTTTAAGACTATGTTGAATAATGATGAAGAGATACAGTTTAAGATGGTGCAGAGCAGCTGCTATGATGATAGTGGTCATTCCTTAGCAAATTGGCTTGAAGGGGTAAATGAGGCTGTTGTTTCGTGTATAGTTTTTTCTCTTATACTCTTTATTATATTTTAAGTATATTTATTATAAAATATGTTTTCATTCAATTTTTTCAATAAGTACATCCAAAATTAAATATGTCTTTGAATTATTTCACAGGTTTTCGATTTTAAGGATTTTGAAAGTGTATTAAATACTGACGAAACAAATCCTGGTGACGTCCTATCTTCCCTTTCCTACCGCTACAGCGTTTGGAACAGTTGCACGCGACGTTATCTCCGCATTCGAAAGCCGGGCAGGAACGGTGTGGACGCCAAGGGAGATAAACACGCCAACGACAGTAAGGCTATTTATAGGATTTAATTGCAACTTATTATAGAATATAATGTCTATTTCACCTTAATTTCAATCATGTCAATGCATAATTGAAAGCAATGAGTTTAAATCGTACTTGAAAGTTCTTTTTATTTTTAATTTTAACGAGAACATCATAATATTTACCCATAATGTTGAAGTATCGAATCTAGATACGGATGTGAGAATAAACGAGAGACTTCCAACACAATCAGATTTATACGATAGAGAAATGTATGTATAAATATCATATGTCAGTATGCTGTGGTGCTTTGTCATACTTGGTAACATTCCTTCGTGAGAACCGATTTTATTCATCATTCATTCTATCAAATGCAGGAATGTAAAAAAGATATGGTACAAATTATCTTATTTGTTCAAACAATTTTACTGATGAAATGAATACAACCCTTCCCGACAATTGCTAGCGTAATCGAAAATTATATATGCATTGTCTCCTAAATCACATCAGAACTGTTTACAAATATGCACCTCTTGGCTGACCTCGTTGGAGAACGAGAATATGTGGCACTTCGGGTGACAGTTATTATTCCAATTGATAGAATGAAATACAAAAATGTACAATAATGGAGGTCTTTATCTCAAATGAGGTACATGAATTGTGCCAGCTTGCATTAAAATCTGGCAAGTTAAAGGAGTATTATAGACGATTTATCTTAGGTACAACATTCTGGACTACAGTATCCATGGTAGACAGCGGCTCAACAATACATAACTGTCTTTCCTTTCACAATGATGACAGGTTGACACAACCTAAACGCTCAGCTTATTTCATGCTATTGTCAATTAAATTTGATTTTGAACCTAATAGAAATATATTTCAACTGGAGATATTCAGTCATGACGTATATGCTGATTGGAGGATTAAATAAGATCTCCTAAAGAATTCTGCTTTGTAGGAGACAACACAGGGTGTATTTAAATCGTAAGGAGATAGGTGATAGAGCGGCATCTCCGTAATGCTGATGCTTAAAAGAAGATTAAATATTACATATATTTTCAACTTCTGACCCAATATTTACATTACCCCTTTGACGACATCAACATTTTGGTTGGACAAAGATTATAAATCAGGAGAAAAACGCTGATTATTAGTCATGTATAGTTGAATTTGGAATACACATTGTATGCATTTTCATGCAACTATATTTGCTTTTTGATAAAGAAGTAAGACCTGTTTGAAATACAATTATGGAATTTTCAACAGATTTATATACACATATTCTCGGGATTAACTAACTGTCCATTGGCCAACCGATTCTCTATTCGTTTCCGTCCTACCAAGTATGATATTTTATATAACTAGAACCTTTGGTTTACTAGTACGTGAACTGATTCACACATGTAGTGTTCTCGCTAGGCCTGGCGTTGCTCTCCTATTTCCCTTTCATTGTTACACGTGACACGACTACATAAAGTGTCATAATATTATATTAGGGAAAGGTTGGCGATGTCCACGTCAGAAAGACAGAAACCCCCTGCAATGTTTAGATATTATACTTTGAAATTAAACACAGAAAAGGAGTTTGATAGGTCAAAAATACATTATATGATACATACAAGACTGGCGATCATAGCAGGGATTCCAGAAATGATAAAGTTGTTTAAGAACTGTCACGCGATACTACCAGTCGATACAAATACCTGACATCAAATTGTCTATATCAAGAACTATGGGAGGACGTGTTATTTACAAGGCTTTTGTAATCTTTTTCACTAGATAATTGTGACTTAATATTGTACGTCACAGAAAGGGTGCCTGGTTTATACTGTAGAATATGAAGTTAGATGAATGAGGTATCTATCAAAATAGCCATACTAACAGATGTAGCGGTATAGATTGAGATATACATATGTTTCGTCGATAAAGAGATTCATAAGTAATCCAAAACCTCACCATCACCATATTTGTTTTACCATGTACGTCCTACACACAACTCTCAGAAAGTGTCCCATCCAACAATTACACAGTTAATGGAAGAATTCGGTAATAAAGAGTCTATGTTGTCACTTCGTTAATTAATTTCTTTTCTTTTTGATATGTTTTTCATTACTTCTTCATAAAGCGACAAACAAACGATTCTTCAAACGACAAAGACGTTGCACAATCTTATGCGATGTTCTTTTCTACTTTTAGCCTCAAACATCATTGAATCAATAGGACAGAAAGGCCTTGTAAGGATAAAGGGAGAGGCAAGTGGACTGTATCTGTGTTACTCCAGGCGGGGCAAACTCCGCGCCAAAGTAAGTAATATGATCTTAAATACCAGTAGATACATTGTATCACAAGATACAAGGTAGTTACAGTGTAATATCAAATACAAGTACCAGTAAACACATTGTATTACAAGATACAATGTAGTTACAGTGTAATATCAAATACAACTAGATACATTGTATCACAATTTATTCACTTATGTTGATGCTGCAACTCTTAATCAAAACTTGTCGCCATTTAATAGTTCTCTTTCTTTATCTAATATGTTGAAAAATTTGCATCATAATTTTGAATTTCAAATAGTGTTTTAAGTCATGGCGGTAGGTATTTGAAAATGTTATAATTTATGATTGTATTTACCAAAGTTGGTATACTGATATGCTTGACTGGTTATTTCCTTAAAACAAATGACGACTATAAAGTGTTTGACCTGCTGACTTCTGACCATTACTACTACACATTCCACATATGTTTGGTGATATATTTATGTTCCGTCTATCAAAATCTGATATTTTAATTGTGAAATATTATTAATGAAGAACATTGAATTTAAAATCATGAAAAGGACATCATGGTATTTAAATATTAGTGAATTTCATTTCATGCTTGTCAAGTTCGTGCTAGTATCCAGTTTAATTAAGTATCCGATCGTTGCTATGCGGAGACCACTTAAACATGCCTTCTCCCTTCCTGAAATACCTATACCTGATTAAATTCTAATTTTATTCAAAATGTATAATCAGAACTCATACCAAGAACATTAATATTTTGATTTTTTTTGAATGAATGAGTCCGTGAGTTCTATTTCTTACAAGGGCTAAAAACCCCAGGTATATTTATAAAAGGCAACGTGTAAGTCACTCCATGGCCCAGGTCCTTATTTCAAGATCGAGGACAGTTATGATCAAAAATGTAATAAAAATCACCAGCGTGACAGCCGGCTTTGATATGTCCTAAAGAATTTCAGAAACCTGAAGGCTGACCGGCCTACGTAATAAATCTCTGTATCCCTGCCACAGGATTCCTCAGCGGGCTGTACTGTCGTCACAGCAGTAGCAGAGTAGGTCTTGTTTAAGATTCATATACATGTTTCCTTTTGGAGACAGGCATTACACCTGAGCTTAGTGATGTTAGCCACGAACACCTGTGTTTTCTGACTGATGACACAAAAATGTATCTACAAAAATTATATATGTTTAATTTTACAGTTGATTTATAGTTTTTGAAACGTACATGCACCAGTTTTGTTTTTATCATCGTAACTTGGCAAAACTATCCCACACTAATAATTTACACTTTAACACCTCCGGCGATTAAAACACACAGTCTTCTCATAAATACCTGAAACAACCGGCTCTCACATTAGATGTTTTTAAATAGAAGGGAACCAAATTGTTAAACACTATAACGCTGTCAAGATATCACGAAACCCAGCATGCAAAACAGTAGAATGGTTAAAATAGAAATGGCTAAAACAGTTTAGACACAATTATGCGATTCGACAGCGTGAAAGAGACTTCATTTTAATATATTGCTAGATTGTGCAGTGGTGAACACGGAATTGTACTGCGTTCTAAACTCTGTCCGAAGCAGTAATTGTTTTAGTAAAGCGTTGATGTAAATGATTAAGTAACCGTTTAAAGATAGTTAGTCAGCCCTGTTTGCTGTAGGCCGCCATATTGTTGATGAGGACCACCCCGCCCCCCACGCGACCTGCCAGCATTCTCAGGGTGCCGACAGCACGCGCTTTCGGTTATCTTAAGAGTGCAATCGCAATGTCACTGAGGTCAAATATGAAACAAAAACGTGCATGTCTGATGTGCCAACTACCAATTATATGTGCTCGTTCTTACATGGCTTTGCCAACTTTATCGTACCAACAATTTGAGATAAAGAGTAATTAAATGATGTGGTCTACTCTCTGCCGATTCTACTGAAATGGGCGAAATACTTGTAATGATATAGTCAATAAATATTGTTTCAAACGTGCATATAATTTAGCGCAGATTTGTAGATTAGCACTGTTAAATTAACAAACAAGTGTATTATGAAAGAAAGAGAGCAACACCTACGTTGTCATCACCTCGACTTGAGGTGAGTGTGAAGTTAATTACCATCTGTACCGTATTAATACCGGACCATTGTTTAAACTGAACTTGTAAACCGTTTCAAACATTTATTCATATTTTCGGTGAGTGTTTTCTACGGTGTCGTATTATTTAAATCTTACAGCGACATAAATGTTAGTCCGTCTTGGGGGACATCGGAGCGTTCGGCTACAAGTGTGTCATAACATTGCGGGTGATATGCCGATATAGGTGTCACTGTCGACAATGACGGTGATGATACCATAGAACAGAGATTGATCGAGCCTTTCTTATACAGTGTCGACCAGTTCAGAACCAATAGCCATTCAGAGTTACTCATGAGATAGGATGTTTTGTCCACGATTTCGAGGTACACATAGATGTGATAAAACAGACATCGCCTGTCAAACCCAATTTTGGCATGGAATGGTGTGCGTGAATTGTACAACTGCTCGACGAAGCAAGAAAATGTGTCACTTGAT
This sequence comes from Ylistrum balloti, assembly GCF_031769215.1. Lineage (NCBI taxonomy): Eukaryota > Metazoa > Mollusca > Bivalvia > Pectinida > Pectinidae > Ylistrum > Ylistrum balloti. Next base: position 529,099 of record NW_026782088.1, read on the forward strand.
TCGTATAGAATAAGGAGTCAAGCTAAAGAATAATAAACCATATTCACCTCTTACTCCGTGTGTGTTTGTTCTCGTCTGAAAAGTCATCTACCTACCAAGCTGTCATAATTTAGGTGAAGAAATTATAAATATGAAATGTCCTCGCGAATCGCATCAATAAGTGAGCTGAAGCATACACGAATAAAAGAAATTCTACTAGACATGTGTACAGAGGAACTAGGCTGTAAACTAAAACCGGTATCATAATACACATTTCACAATATAACCCTCTGAAAAAGAAACATATTCAAGTTGGAATTTCCAAAGTCTTTACGCTGAGGGGGAGTACCTTTTCGAGCATATCTTATATATGACAATACAAAATGTATGATAATCGTGACGTTGATGAATATATTGATTTGTTTGATAGCTTATTCTCTATAGTAATTATCTAAACCGTCAACAGTATTTGAAATTAGGACAAACCCTTCAATGTTTTAATGCTTTCTTTTGTCATCATGCAGTATCGTTATCTCAAAGACTTCTTCCAAAGTTTTTAAAGATAAGTTTTAGTCATCCGGTCACGTGATAAAAGTGAAAGAATTAATGGCAGGACCATAGGGCAGCGGTTGCACTAAAGATTAGGTATGCCGTAACCTGCATGTCACGTTTTACTTCATTCAAATAGTGGTTAAGAATATACACACGTACCAAACGTTGTTAGAAATTATCTGATATAAGAATTTTACCATATCTATTTAATCATGAGGCTGCTTCACCTCCCAGTCTGCATTTTGACTTTTCTTTCGATCGCTGTGGATTTTCCTCCATCGCCTTTAAGACTTCAAATTTCGGCTCCTAGCATCACTGACGATCCAATGAAGGACAGCCGTTTATGTATTTTAATTCATTGTTTGGCTCTACTAAAACTAACACTAAATGTTTTGTAAAGTATTAGAGTACACGAGATAGAACGACATTAATGTCAGTAAGCAGCTCTTCTACAGACTTAAAGTTAAATGATATTAGAAAGCAAACCAACATATATAATAGTAATCATACACGGAATCGCAGACGCTGTCCTTCAGCTTATGTTTTTAAAGAATATTCAACAATGTCGGGTTGACGTTACATTAAGAAGTGAAGGTTAGCCATCATTATCAAGACAAGCTGTGTGTGTTATGTAATGGTTGGTAATGTTTGGGAACGTTTAGTTGGCCGAAATTGCTTCATGTTTTGTGGTTTTTGAGTACCAAATTAGGTCTGTATGCCTGTGTCGTATGGGCTAATTACAGTGTTGTGTACATGGTATAATGACAGACTGGTCTCAGATATGCCTGCCTCTAAGTGATCTCGACCCACATGTCTCGATCGAGTAGCCGGGTCGTTAGACCGTGATCTAGGGATAGAATAGAATAGCCCCTTTTATAGCAAGGGCCCTGGAGTATTGCACTAAATCCCCTATCATCCCTTTCTGGGGGGCTGTTCCGGATAGGCAATCGTTTCATGACCAATCGTTGATTTTTATGTTTTTATCTCCTGAAGGTATTAAGCGGTAAACCAAGTAATACTCGCTTGTCTGACTTTTTAAAAGCGATGAATAGGCCTAATACCTTTTTGTAAGCAGTCTCGTACATTTTAGGATCATATTTGAAGTAATAAATCAAGATAAATCAAGGATATTTTAAGCACAATTCAATATGTCCTGTCAATTACCGATTTATGGAACGTTGGACCGTTATCAATGCATTCCGGGTAGCAAAGTGTGGAATCGTGGTCGAACCCGAAACGCGATAAGCGTCTAGGTCACTCTGACTACAATAGGTGCAAACGTTTCATTGAACATGCCCATATGCAGGTGTGACTTAGTCATGGAACTGTATATAAGTACTATCTATATCTCTTGGTCGATCATTAACACAGTAATACAGAAGTGGACTTGACATATGTGTGACTTTAGGTTTTAACGCCTGACAAATATAAACAAGAAAAGTATTACTGACCGTGTATAAACAGTAAACAGAGGAAAGTTACGAACCCCTCCCCCCCTACGCCCCCACCCTCCCCCCTCCCCCCATCCCCCCATCCCTCCCTCATCCCCCCCTATCCCCCCAAAAAAAGCCCATATATGAAAAATTGATTATATCAATATATTTAATATCAGTAAAGCTGTTTAGTATATATCAGAAGTCGATTTTAAACAAAACATTTGAGAGAGCGTAAATACGTTTCTGCAGGAGTTCAAATCAGCTGTCTCACTTTACTGCATCAGTCGCTCCTCTCCATCTTTTCCTACAACGGAACCAATATGACCAGCTTTCCACTAAGCTGTAAGATAAATATGTTGACTTCATTTCCTTTTTGTGAAATTTCCATTTCTTGACAGCAACATAACTGCATTTATTGAATTTTGGATTATGACTTTCTTCATATGTTAGTCTTTTCCGGTTTTTTTTTCAGCAGAAGACAAATTAATGAATTAATTATGTGTCAGATCGTATATATTTCAGTTTATTTTGTTTGTTTCCAGGCAAGACATTCAGAGTACTGTACGTTCAGATGGGTCATTAACGACAACACAAGACATGACGAATTCCGGCTGAATGTGAACAGTAATTGGTACATCGGCTTTAAGAAGTGGAGAAGAAATAGAAGAAAAGGATCTGGGAAACCTCTTCCTGGATATCACTATAGAAACCCCAAAATGAGGAAGTGTTATCAGTTTCTTGTAACGCCGTTAGATCCACGGCCTCAACAATCGCGGCCACCGATAGATTGGGAGGATAAAGCTATAGTTAATTGGGATCCAGAGGGGCAGTATATCAGACGGACACGGAAACATAGACCTAGATTTCGTAAACAGCATAAACACCGCCACGGTCACGGGACGAAAAAGAATGGCCGACGAAAACATCGAAATAAAGTGAATAGATGAAAACAATTTAGTTCTCTTTAGGATTTAATCAATTACCAGTAATTCACTGTGAGCTAGACCAAAGCTGAAAACATTCCGCATGCGCATGCGCTGTTTTTGTACGCTTTGTCCCTAGCAATCCAGAGCCCAAGCGGCATGGCCAGTACAGAACATGGAACCTTTCGGCAAAATCGCATAACATTTTATCGTTTCGTTGCGATAATACGCAAACAAAATGCAGAATTTTGCATCGTTTGGACTTCCATGTCTGATTACGTGATCCCATTGTGTGGAGGAATATATTCCAAATCAAGACACAAGGCTTTGTTATTGATCATGTGATTGGAAAAAATCTCAACAAAAGTGGTCCGAAAGAGGTCCGTAAAATGAGCAGTTCAGTGCGACAAAAGTATTGTCTTTCGATAAACAAACGTGTTGGGGTGGATATACACCCATGTGATATGATGTGACTGTATCGGTCACACGCCAGACAGGACTGAATTTATATTGTATATTGTGAATGGCAATTCGTATTGGATATTTTATACCATTTTCATTCATGCCAGTAAAACACATTCATCTCCCATTCACATTAAATGCTGTATCTATACTTAACATCCGGTCAGTGTCGGTACTGGATGGGTACATATATCAGTGTCATTACAACTCTTCATCTTAAATCCAAATCCTTGAGACGCTCAAGTCAATGCTACCTCGGGTGCCGGTGATGATGACGTCATTGAAAGAATAACCACAATGAATGACACGGATAAACGTTTGGTTGAATGATGTTTTTGAACCCTTGATCCTATTTCAGACTGTCGGCATGCACCAAACTGACATGTGTCTCTTACACTAGCACAACTGAGGGTGACTGGCGTCAACACAGTGTCGATTGCCCGAGGTTTAAGTGACCATCGACGGCAAAACACTGGCTTTTTTTTAGTTATCTTCAATATTGATAAAAAGTCGGTAAAACGGGTATTTAGATGCATTTCCATATGCAATCGTACATCTTTTTTCATTTCCCTGGGTTTCTACTGTCCCATCTTCTTATAGCTCTTTAAGTTAAACTTTAACATGGTTTCATGCTTGTTGCTAGTATACAGTGAAATAAGAATGCCAGTATAGTTCGTGAAGTCAGTTATTTCATAATCAATTCAAATTAAAGCATATCTTGAAATGACACAACTCAACTACAAACAAGACTAATGTTTTTACTGATCCTATCATCAAATTCCTTTTTAAATAACTGAAAACTTTTCAATGCAGGTTCCATCTTTCAATTATGACTTTTGGAGATATGTAAATATTTACTATGATTTTGTTGTTACTGGAGGGTTCTCTTAATCAGTTTATGAACAGCATTTGAATGTATACTTGTATATTTTCTCGTATCTTTATGAAGTTTTTGGATACTTTCCGACTTTCTGATGTTCTGGTGGGAAAAAAGTCTTACAAAAAAAGGAAAAGTAAATTATGAAGAACCGCTAAAAATAATTACACGTCAGTCATTTGCATGGTGGAAAATGAACGATATGACAGGAAAGTGTATGTTTGTAGGTATAAATGGTCATCTCACTGAGGTATATATCGTCTAGTCTATATTTAGGCTTAAATGAAAGTAGCCCTAATAATCTTCATAAGCATTAGAACCAGTGTATTTGTAATTACTTGATCGTTCAGGGAAACCCCAAGCAGCCATCGTCATGTACTTACTAAGTGTACCGTTACAGAATGGTCGCTTCACTGCCGCTGTTTATAGGTATAGTAGTGAAGACAGCATATATAAACATATATACATATATAAATGTATAGAAAAAATCACATAAAAGTTCAAACAATCTTAATTGTTCCTCGTTAATGCAATGAATTGTAAAAGTTGTAAAGATACTTAAAATTGTACTTATTTATTGTATTTTGTAAATTAAATTATACATAATCAAGTCAATATGAAAATAATGGATCAACTGAATATTGATTTTGAATTAGGTTTTAATTATATTGGATCAGACGAGGAGTAATCTCTATCTTCTTTCTTTTTGTGTTATTTCATTACCCACTTATCGGTTACTTTTGTCTGAGCGAGAGACTCCGGCCAGTATCTATATTTAACATTGTATCCTAGTGGTAGTTATGTTGTTAATGACGTCATCGATAACGTCACTAATGACGATTGCTTTACGAATGCATCCGAAATTTGTTTCTATCAAAATGTTAAATTGGGGGTCACGATTGGAATATTAAAAATGTCATGCATTTTAATGAAATGCAATAAATTACAAATGTTTCCCTACAAATTAAAATAGGACTTTCAGGCAATGTTGATAAACATTTTTTTATTACACGAAGTATGAGTGTTGTATGGTCTCTATTGTTTACACTGAGTGTATAGTTGATATTTATTAACTATCAATTATTGAAGGTGAAATTGAACGCCTATAACTAACTATATATGCTTTTCGTGGTAAGGGATATCCTAATGGTTATCCAACTGTGAGGATAATCCCTTTCTCAGGCCCAGCAGACTTTGTTTAATGTAAATATCCATTGTATCGTGATTGTTACATAGGCCAAAGACATATTTATTAAAGAAATCGTGTACATATGAAATATCTGTACATGTACATAATGTTACTTTGTCCCGTCAGATATTGTGTATTGACACCTGTTAGATACACAAGAGGAACGCATTAAAACCAATAGAAATGACATAACTAAATTTGTCTGTTTTATTTTTTCCCTCTTACTTTCATTACGATATCAAACTGGATGTATACAAAGATCAACGACATATGACAGTTTTAGTAAATTGAAGTACAACAGCAATATATAACAAAATAATGACGGTTGTAAAGAAACAACAAAACCCAATGATGTCTAGTCATTCTGTATTATAATATATGTACATATGTGTGATGGCGTTGTGGTCGAGGGATATAAACTCCGTTTCTCTCTGGTTGCCATATATCACTCAATGTTTACATTTTTACTATTATCTGGAGATATTCACGTCATGTATGTAATATTGGAGATCGTATGGCGACATCCTGCCTCAAAGAGGTTTCATTTACATACGCGATTTAATAGAAAGGTACAAATCAAATATTTAAAATCCTGAACTAGAATATTTAAAATTCAGTGTCATAAACAAAAAGGCACCGACACAAAAAACGCCATTATGTCCTTCCGAATGACTTCGTACGTTTAGGGCGCTCATAACCCCGTCATCACTTACTTCCGAAAGGCTTCACAAATCCCGACACTCCTGACCTCACGACAACACGTTCTCTCTTACATGTATGCATTAGCACAAAAGTACGACCTTTGTATTCTCGAATACATTTGTGAGAAGGAAACATAACAATATTCTGAACAAAAAGTTATAATTTCATTCCATCCGTTCGGAATATTGAATAATGTAAACATTCAAATTCCTTTTATAAACGTGAGCTACACGAACCGAAAATCCTAGAACAATGGTTAATAAAAGAAATAAAACGCGGAATGTTGATGGTAAAATTAAACAGCTAAAACTACAATGTCATCGAAATCAGACGTTACACCAAACAGGATGACATGATGCTATAGCAGTGAGGAACAGACGACACCTAAACAAAACATGTAACCTTGGTGTCAGTAGAAACGAGGAACAGACAACACCTCAACGAAAGATGTAACCTTGGTGTCAGTAGAAACGAGGAACAGACAACACCTCAACGAAAGATGTAACCATGGTGTCAGTAGAAACGAAGAACAGACAACACCTCAACGAAAGATGTAACCATGGTGTCAGTAGAAACGGGGAACAGACAACACCTCAACGAAAGATGTAACCTTGGTGTCAGTAGAAACGGGGAACAGACAACACCTCAACGAAAGATGTAACCTTGGTGTCAGTAGAAACGGGGAACAGACAACACCTCAACGAAAGATGTAACCATGGTGTCAGTAGAAACGGGGAACAGACAACACCTCAACGAAAGATGTAACCATGGTGTCAGTAGAAACGGGGAACAGACAACACCTCAACGAAAGATGTAACCATGGTGTCAGTAGAAACGGGGAACAGACAACACCTCAACGAAAGATGTAACCATGGTGTCAGTAGAAACGGGGAACAGACAACACCTCAACGAAAGATGTAACCATGGTGTCAGTAGAAACGGGGAACAGACAACACCTCAACGAAAGATGTAACCATGGTGTCAGTAGAAACGGGGAACAGACAACACGTCAACGAAAGATGTAACCATGGTGTCGATAGAAACGGGGAATCAACGAAAGATGTAACCATGGTGTCGAGTCAACGAAAGGGGAACAGACAACACCTCAAGACAACACCTCAACGACAACAATTAAACAAAAGATGTAACCATGGTGTCAGTAGAAACGGGGAACAGACAACACCTCAACGAAAGATGTAACCATGGTGTCGATAGAAAAGGGGAACAGGCAACACCTCCACGAAAGATGTAACCATGGTGTCGATAGAAAAGGGGAACAGACAACAATTAAACAAAAGATGTAACCATGGTGTCGATAGAAAAGGGGAACAGACAACAATTAAACAAAAGATGTAACCATGGTGTCGATAGAAAAGGGGAACAGACAACAATTAAACAAAAGATGTAACCATGGTGTCGATAGAAAAGGGGAACAGACAACAATTAAACAAAAGATGTAACCATGGTGTCGATAGAAACGGGGAACAGACAACACCTCAACGAAAGATGTAACCATGGTGTCGATAGAAAAGGGGAACAGACAACACCTCAACGAAAGATGTAACCATGGTGTCGATAGAAAAGGGGAACAGACAACACCTCAACGAAAGATGTAACCATGGTGTCGATAGAAACGGGGAACAGACAACAATTAAACAAAAGATGTAACCATGGTGTCCATAGAAAAGGGGAACAGACAACAATTAAACAAAAGATGTAACCATGGTGTCGATAGAAAAGGGGAACAGACAACAATTAAACAAAAGATGTAACCATGGTGTCGATAGAAACGGGGAACAGACAACACCTCAACGAAAGATGTAACCATGGTGTCGATAGAAAAGGGGAACAGACAACAATTAAACAAAAGATGTAACCATGGTGTCGATAGAAAAGGGGAACAGACAACAATTAAACAAAATATGTAACCATGGTGTCCATAGAAACGGGGAACAGACAACAATTAAACAAAAGATGTAACCATGGTGTCGATAGAAACGGGGAACAGACAACAATTAAACAAAAGATGTAACTATGGTGTCGATAGAAACGGGGAACAGACAACAATTAAACAAAAGATGTAACCATGGTGTCGATAGAAACGGGGAACAGACAACAATTAAACAAAAGATGTAACCATGGTGTCGATAGACACTAGAAACAGACATTACCTCAACAAAAGATGTAACCATGGTGTCGATAGAAAAGGGAAACAGACAACACCTCAACAAAAGGTGTTACCAGGGAACCAGTGATACCCAGTAGTTCACAGTCCTGTTTGACATCTCGTCATTTCAGTTCGAGTCCTTCCTTTGTAGATCAGAACATGATCTGGATATTTAGATGTTACTGTGTTTAAAACTTAAGTTTCTAATAAACTCATGCCATCAATATCATTCATGTATTGTTATCTATCAATGTCATCATGTTAATTTTCCGTGGGAAGTATAATCGTCAGAGTTGAAATTGTAGTGGAAATGAAGAAAATGCAAATGTCTCCGCTTATTTTCTCGTGAATTTGAATAAGGCGCAATTTATTAAATTCATAAAATGATTTGCCCAGTTAATTAATAAATAAGCATATTGTTTTGTTGCTTCAACAAAAAACTAAATTTTCGTACATGCTGCCGCTGCCACATAACTTGCTAGCCTGGTGCAGTAATTTTAGAGAGGGAGTTTAGTTAATTACCTTAAGATGTAGCACATGTATATTTTAAACCCGACATTTATCATAATAAACCTAGCGCCCAGGAGAGACTTCACAGCCTGTAGTGTCCCCAGTCGCAGGCATAAACAACCCACATTCGCCAATAGGTAGGTAAATAACCACATGTCCTAAATCGGCCTCGCTATGATAGCAAAGTCAATATTTTATGTCGAATTCAAATGGCAAAGTTGCCTTACAACATGTGCACGCCAGATAGTGTTATCCTTATTCAGGTATCAGTAAATATCTTGATCATGAGAAGTTTGTACTATTCACTAATTATGGATGTATTATAGCAAGTAGGTTTATTTGACAGTTTATTTATGATAGCTTTACGTTATATTAACAACCAGGGTCATTTAAGGACATGCCAGGTTTGGGTGGTAGGGGAAAATCAGTACCTGGCGACTGCCCTACGTAGGTCTCGAACCTGCCACCCATAGGTGGAGGCGAATACTACCCCCAACCAGTAAGTGATAAACCACATTCGTTTAACTATGTTATATTGTTGGTTAAAGCTACAATACGTCCAGATTACAAAAACCTGAGAACTTCGATACTTGTCGGTATTGTAGGTTTACATTATAGAAACAAAATAGTTTCTCATCGTGATATCATCTCATCTTTGTGTGATATGAAGTTGACGTATTTGATGCTCGATAGTTTGCCTGGGGGTTCCGTTGCTATATACCTTGTTATCATTTGAGAACGTGATATTTCCAACTTAGATTGACCAAGGTTTACATGGCGGATGTCATCGATGAAGCAGAAGACGCTTACTCTTCCCAGACACCTGGTCTACCACTCCCATGTTCTTTTCAAGGAGTCTCCTTGTAAATATTTCATATACTCACATTTTGCCCTAGTTTTACTGAATTTGAGTTCATATTTAGGTTATGCTGAAAATTGGTAGTTTCTTGGTGTTTGAATGTCAGGAAATAGTTTAAAATAACTATAAAGACTATAACTGTAAAGTCTTTCATCTTCTGACCAACATAGTAATGGTAATCTTATCATTTCATTGTGAATCTTTCAGTACAAATGTCGATAGATCATGAGGGACAAGATGATATCAAATCTTCGAAGACATTCTTTATATTGTTAAGGTGACGTTCAGTAATACAATAAAATAAGGCCTGGCCAGTGTAACCCAATTTAACACAAAGACAATCCAACATACTCACAAAATCTAAAAATCAGCAACCGAGAGCAAACTCTGTACAAGAGTCTTATCTACACTGAAAAATTTGTAAAAGTACAGGGAACATAAGACCAGGTGTTCCGGAAGAGTAAGTTTTGTAACAACGAAACCAGCAGGAATACTTATATATCAATAAGATCATGATGATGACCATAAAACTAGTTAATAACATTCACCAACCTGCATCTTTGGAATCCCTGCGTTAATTTATCTACCAGCTGTTGACGGTAACGATGTGAACATTGTATTAAGTACTTTAAAGGGTGAAATCGATTTCACATGTAGACAGGGCGTTATTATGTTTATTTTTAAGTCCATTAGCAACAAATTTGCTCCAAAGTCTCGTAACTTAATATGCAGTTTTAACCATTCACTCAGTAGACGAAATTATTACATCGAAACCATCACACAGAAATACATTGTAAAGCTAAGCATACCTGTATACATGTTCATACCGAGATATGTTGTAGACCGTACTCCATCATAAATAATCACACATATCTACAGCCTCTGATGCCCTCTCGATCTGTTGTCTATTACAAATAAAACACAATTACCTACAGCCTTTGATGCCCTCTCGATCTGTTGTCTATTAAACATAAAACACACATATCTACAGCCTCTGATGCCCTCTCGATCTGTTGTCTATTACAAACAAAACACAATTATCTACAGCCTTTGATGCCCTCTCGATCTGTTGTCTATTAAACATAAAACACAATTATCTATAGCTTCTGATGCCTCCTCGATCTGTTGTCTATTAAATATAAAACACACATATCTACAGCCTCCCCCTCGATCCGTTGTCTATTACAAATAAAATATCTACAACCTCTGATAACCTCACGATCTGTTATCTTTTACAAATCATACACACAAATCTACAGCCTCTGACGTCCGCACGATCTTTTACTTATCACATGCCCCACACATATAAAACATCTACAGTCTCGATTTAAATACTGTTTCCCTATAACATGCCGACAGAGCTTTGATGAATGATCCTGGGAATGACAGACCAATGATATTGGTTATTCCCTATAACATGCCGACCGAGCTTTGATGAATGATCCTAGGAATGACAGACCAACGATATCGGTTATTCCCTATAACATGCCGACCGAGTTTTGATGAATGACCCTAGGAATGACAGACCAATGATATCGGTTATTCCCTATAACATGCCGACCGAGCTTTGATGAATGATCCTAGGAATGACAGACCAACGATATCGGTTATTCCCTATAACATGCCGACCGAGCTTTGATGAATGATCCTAGGAATGACAGACCAATAATATCGGTTATTCCCTATAACATGCCGATCGAGCTTTGATGAATGATCCTAGGAATGACAGACCAATGATATCGGTTATTCCCTACAACATGCCGACCGAGCTTTGATGAATGATCCTGACCAATGACCAATATTGGTCTCGTGAATTGATTTCGTGTTGTCCCGGATCTAGTGTGCAGGTTTAAGTACACGTATCTGCACATCCTGTAGTATCGCTGTTATATCTGTTTGTTGTTTTACGCTCTTCATGTCTTTAGAGGAATACATATTATACGTACAAAGTCTACACGTGTATAACACTAAAGAGCACTGATGACAAAGTAAATGGGTGTTGGTAAATGAATGGAATCTAAGATATTCTAAGGCCTATTTGAGTCCTTCTCGCCCGTATGCCCGTACTAACAGGTTTTTGGCATTGCCTGCAGTTGAAACGTACCTTCCTTTCCATTCAAAACCCTTTCATTAAGGAATTGAGAGTTCCATTTTAGCATCAGTCAGTCGTTAAATCCTATATATCTTTTGTCTATTGAGAGCAATAAACATACTATATTTAACTCAATAACGTCCTCACCATGTCTTTGTCGACCTCGTGGCTCATAGCAAATGCTCTCTTTCAGGTTCTACGCCATAAATTGCTGTACAGCGCTCTGATGTCAATAGTTATAATACCTGTTTTGGAACACAGCCCTGAAACAAAACAAAATCGAAAATTACCTGCCAAAATCTCTGAGAATAATTTGTTTTGTACTGCCGCTAAATGAGACAAATTGGTTGATATACTAACTCCGAGTGTTTGTATTTACTTAGAAACAGGAAATGACTTATACATAAGTCTATTGTCATTAGAAAGCATCTCGCGCTAATGAACTAGCCGTTATTTATCTTCTATTTTTTTTTTTACTTTAGATGTATTGAAAAGCAGTCGATACGTTATATTAAACAGAAACCAAGTCTACGATATCAAACCAATTCATAGGAATTCAGTTGATTCCATTTTGTGCCAGAGTTTATCCAAAATAAATTTGTAATGGCTATTCTCTGAGTAGTGATATATATATATAAATGTTCACTTCGGATTTGAGAAAGTTTCAAATGACTTTGTTTGTCGTGTGAAGATCCAGTTATGTAGATAGGTATGAGTGCTGCCTGAATATTGGTCGGGTTTACTCACATCTTCAACGTTGTTCTAAGAAAAAGAGCATTTACAATCAATCAGAATCTAAAGTATTATTCCAGTCCGAGTTCCTTATTTCACGATCACTTTGCCAGATGTCGACAGCTGACAGATAAACACACAGGGTTTCTATTCATGTAGGTTGATGAATAATATGGGAAAGTCTTAAACGTCCTAATAATGTTCTCATTGGGATATATAATGTTTCCTTGTACCATACGAAGTTTTGTGTGTCTGATGCTTGTTAGTTTGCCTGTTGGTTATGTTGTTGTTAACAGTACTTAGTTCAATTGACCAAGGCTTACATAGTGGGTATCGCAATGTAACAGAAAACGCTTACCTTCCAGCATGCACTGTCATATCATGCTGGTATCAGTGATCCTGTGCAAAACATTCTTTCGTTCATATTTTGTCTCTGTTACATCGAGTTTAAGTATGAATTAATATCTGATTTTTTTTTATCCAGAACTACAATGTCATTCATAACAACAGTCTATCGCCGTCTTACGAAAGCTGTCGTTTATCTAAGATCTCAATGTGACTATGACATCACTGTCACCTGTATCAGACAAATGACCAGGGTGATGAGTATCGCTGAATTTACACTAGATTTGCACGGAGACTCCTGGAAAACTACAAGGAGAATAAGATCAGGTATTCCGGAAATGATAAGCTACTCTGATTCATTGACGACAACCTATATTTAGATCTTTGCCAATCAAGCAAGTCCGTACAGGACTGATACCCCTGTTCTGACAATATACATCACACCAAGTTTTGTTGCTGACAGTTTTCTGTACAGAGAAAGTTAATGAAGAATGTAAACGCAGCATACAAACAGGAGTTCATCAGAACGAATCCGGAACAGATCTAATAACCAAGCTAAATAATCAGTGATTGCTGCATGCTTGTTAAGTACATTTAATTCATGTAGTTAATAGAATACTGATCGGACTCGTCGCTTCTTACTGGTATTAAACGATCTGCGATTTATATTTCCATACTGTGGTTGGTATTCACTATATGAACTAAATTGAATTTTTCACTCTATGAACGGAAATACCGACATATGTGTAGAATCTGTCACCTTTAAAACGGATCTAAATGAGGCTTGACAATATGTTGACATAGATGTGAATCAATACTTCAGGTAACGATGTCAATCAGTCAATATATATTTATCGACAAATAAACGCTACGAAGAGTTATAAGTAGTCATTTTTAATAATAGAAATGAAAATGAGATTTATACACCAACACGACAATAAATAGCACACCTACGAAAATAACTTGGCTATCTGTAAGCTGTGAGCTCCACGTAACGAAGAAGTAAAAGTATGTGTTACGTATAACAAGGTAGAAATCGGACTTTTGTGAATAAATGTATGAGAATGGAAATGAATTGTCCTCCACCAACACATTACGGAAAAACACAATATGAAGACTCCACATATCGTGCTGATTGTGGTCAATGGTCATGTAAAACGGTACAAGTGCTAATTAATATAAGCAGTAACTCAAACGTAATTTGAGATATATTGTACAAGAAATTAGAATATTTTTACCTAACTTATTTTAATTATGTCTTTCTAGATATACGTAATGTAACAGAATGATTTCCTGAAAGAAAACTGCAGCCATAACATAATTATAATCCAATCTCAAATTCAGTCAAACTATGGCAAAATATGAACAAAAGAAAGATTAACACGGTACTCCTGAAAACGGGGAATAAGACCAGGTGTTACCGTAGAGTAAGTGTCTTACGCTTCATCAACGACATCCGCAATGTAAATCTTATTGAAATCAAGTAAGTAATGTCACGTTCTCAAATAAGAACATAGTATACAATAGTAGAACCAACAGGCAAACTAACGAGCATCAAACACATCTAGCTTCATGTCCACAACGAAATAGAATTTTTCTTAATGAGATTACGATGACGACCGTAAAGCTTCCCCATACTTCTCATCAACCTGCATCTTTTGAAACCTTGTTTTATATGAGTTTGTCCTTTAGTTGTCGACTTCTTGCAAGAAAATCGTGATAATGGGAGTAGGCCCCTGAATATCGAATGTAAAATCGTAAGTTTTGGATGCAGAGCTGTTGGTATACTGAAATGGAAAATCCACAATAAGGAAATTCAGATGTTGTCAACCAGAAACTCGATCGTTTTTAATATTTCGTTCTCCGTATATTTCTTTAATTTCAACGTATTTTTCACGAAAGACGCTTCAGTACTGTTCACAACCATATATCTGCAAACCCCGTCTTTTCTTTGAAAAGAAAGCTCTCATAACAAGAGAACGTAGGCGTTTTTTCCAGTGTAGAATGGGGTATGGTGCTATACAGAATGGAAATATCAAATGCTATTATAAATGTTGTTTTTTAGAAGCGGTGTAAAAGATTGGTAAAAAATTCTCTGAAATTTACTTTTAATTCCACTTATTAAATAAACAATATCATAATAAGACTGTAAACCAGATTTGGCAGTGCAAAGGATGGTAGTTAGTAGATTTGACAAAGGTTTAATTGAGGAGCTAGACAGGCCAGCAACAAAACTTTAACTGTATGGATTCTTGTGAAGTTTAGGAATCCGATGTAAACGGGGGATGTCCGTATCCCTATCATTAATAGGCAATCCATTTGACTGTAATACTAAAGTATGATTTGGAGAGATAATATAATGTATAGGATGAGTTTCCTCCGTTATTAAGCAAGTCTAGTTCTCTTTGTGTACAGGAAATGTAATAATATCTGCAGACATAACGATACTGAGTATGAAATTTTATTTGTATAACTGTCTACTCCGTTCTCTGTGTTAAAGCTGTTTCATCCATTTTTTAAAGTGATTTCATTGTATCTTTTTCAAGTTTAGGTTTCCTTTTTGTGTTTTAATAGTAGTTCAAATAAAATTAAAATATCCTATAGATATGTATATCCGTAATACCAATCATTCAAATACATGTATACTAAAACTGTTTTCTTAATCTCAAAGACGACGTAGAAACAACCTAAAACGTACAGATCATGAATACATCTGTGTATTCAACAATAATTCGTATTCAAGGATATTGAACGATAAAATTCCCGTGTTATAATCAAATTTTTGAATGTAGAACATGTTACATGTTCCACAACTCTAAAATGTCTACATGCATGTGTATTGTATGCCATATATTAACATGAAGGTACAATAGAAATAGAAAAGGATATGTTCGTGTAGTGGTAGACAGGAATGTACTTAGCAGTGATAGTGAGATTTGGCCTAAATACATAACACCGCAAAATATTCTCGCTTACTAAATTACGACTGCATACCAGCCTTATTAGATGGAAAGCCATATATCTACCAGTATATCAACCCATGTGTTATGCTCTCGCCTGTATATCCATTTAACATTGTATTAATTGCTTCATGGCATCCAAAAATACATAAAAGGAAATAGAGTTATTAATGCTGATTTGTAAAACCATCAACTCATTGATGATCAAAATTAACTGGAAATAAAACAGCAATTTGATAACACAGAGCACAGGTGTGGACCGTCTTATGTTTATGTATAAGCAAATCACATTAAATTTTAATAAACATAATGCTATTAAAAGTTCAATGTATTCATAAGAATAAATTAAAACGCAGTTAACTGATTAGAAAAGTAGGCCGATTCCGACTAGCGATGATAACCTCTGCCTTTTTTCATACATAGATACATAAACTAGCACAGGTTACGTCACAAGTCACAATACTATTCAATGTATTTCATGATGTCACAACAGAATTTAAATTTGATTAATGACTACCTATGGCATATTTCAAAATCCATATAAAAATACACCGGGATAGGTTTGTCTTTATGTCTGATGCTTTGGGGCGATAAGCATCAACTTCTTACAAGTCCCAAAGAGAGAAAGTCACCATCAATGGCACCTCTCCGCATTTCCAATGTTTAGGGCTCCCATTCGCACTGATGAAGAAAGACACATTCTTGACCTATACAAAGTAATATTCCTGATGTTAAGAGGGTGCATATTTCCTGTATAGATTATAGTTGAACACTCGAAGTAAGGACAAACATACCAATGTACTACAAAGGTTCTGAACTCGAGTGCATAACAAGCCTGAGGTCTATAATTAAATATCTATTCGAAATACTGTACTAATTATATGTGAGTGTTCTTTGATAGAGCGAGTTAAATATTTAGAACAAATTTACTTTTCAAAGGGTTTTACAATCAGGCCGTTTCTTATACTACATTTAATCTAAATATCATTCAAATCTTTAATTTGATCAAATTCCTTTCATCATTGGTTGCTCAATTTGTTTGTTTTAATTTATGATTTTAATCATAGGTTAGAATTGTGCTGATTTAGATGTAGTACATGTCTAGGTCCTTTGAACTGAGAGTAAATTGTCATACTTTCTATGGCCCTATCAATACATTTCAAAGGTGGTCCACCCTCAATAACCAGTCGACAATGGGCCAGCTCTCGCAGGTGGAGTAACGGACAGACTAATGGTAGGCCTACCAAATGTTTCCATCGATAAAGAGAGGTGATTAAATGCCGTACAATTAGGATATGTTTGTCTGACCTTGAGAAAAATATGCTTATTGGGAGAGATTACACGATTATTCTGTTGATGAATTGACCTCGACAGAAGCGTGTGTACTGTTGTGAAGATATTATTCAGGCTGAATCTGTGATTTATGGGGAAATTCAAGACAAAACACACACCATGACAGTTAGATTTCCAGCTTGCAAAAGTGACCAGCGAACAACATGAATATAACTAGCTATGTCTTTTGTTATATTTATATAGATATGTATTGCCTGTCAGGTATTGGTGAAAAAGAATGCGGACTGGACCCTAAGTGTTAGGACAGCCTACCTGGACTTACCTGCGCCGTGTGTGTCTGAGAGGTGGGTGTCCCGTGTACGCCACTGTGCTCGCTTTGACTGACGTGTTTAACGAACATAAATATAACAGTTGTGACAAGTTGGTTAAAACGCCAAGAGCTTCAACTCACAACATTTTGCATACCTACATAACAGGAATATCATGGTCAGTCATCCATCAAAATGCTTTAGTTCTAAAATTTAAAGTTAGAAATATACATCTTAACAACACATCTACATAGGTGACAAACACGTCACACAATGCGTTTTTGTTGGAGAACTAATTCAGTGGAAACTGTGCAGCGTCTCCGATAGGTGGTATTGTGAAGTCGACGAACGGGTTAATTGAAGTGCAAAATGATTAATATGCTCTCAGCTGCCCTTAGTATGGTAGGTCTTTACAAGCTGTAGTCTTTAAATATTTTGGTGTCTATCAATGATGTGTATTATAAATTTTCTCACTGTCAGTATGCTACATTGTCCAGCTTAGACCTCGACAAGGGCACCAAAAATAATAATATTTCCGGATGTATTAAACACATTAACGTCATGGAAATCATGAAATATTATATCTATTATTCGTGTTTAGACTGGTGAAACAAAAACAATCAATAAAAACCCTTGAATACGAGGACTGACCGATAAGTTGTGAGCCTTGTATTGAAAACGTTAAGCAGGGATGTAAACATTCAGTTTTACTTTTTAAGGCTGTGTACCCGAAGACTTGTGTCATTTTGTCAGTTTATGTCGAAGAGGTAGCATCTAAATAAACAAGGAAATTGACTTTTTGCAGAAATTCATTATTTGCATGAGAAAGGTATAGCACCTAAGGATATCCATACTGATATGGTAGTAACACTGGGAAATGATGTCCATTCATAAGCTACAGTGAAATAGTTGATGGCGGAATGACAAATGTGGCTTTGAATTGGTTGACCATCCGCCTTATACGCCTGATCTTGCTCCAGCAGGCTTTCATCTATTTCCAAAGTTGAAAAAACCCATTTCCGGTACCCATTTTCGGTCAGATGATGACGTCATACATGCAGCGGAGGACTTTTTAAGGATTCAAAAAAAGGACTTATTTAATTGTGGCATTGAGACCCTGAAACATCGCTGGCAAAAGTGTATAGATGCTGAAGGGAATCATGTTGAAAAATAATTGAATATGTCCGCCAAAAGACAACCCCTTATGAGGCTTACAACTCACAGCTGTCGTACCATGATGTCTATTATATATATAAATATTAGCGAAACACATGGACTGAATGAAACATTCCGGTGTTCTTTATAACATCTGTTGCTTTGGTAAAACACATGCATTCCATAGAAACGGCAAATACATCAGTACTCATTATATTGGTCCGGCTGTTAATTGCATGATCTAGTTAGTGTGGCATAAAGCCTATGTGTTCGAAAAGAATTCTTTATTTGTTTGTTACTTTGGTCCAGTAAGACAAGAAACACATGTATTACATAACTTCGTAGTGGTAAACATACATGTGATAGTAGATATTAATCCTCTTCGGGTTAACAACATACATTTTGATAGATTTTTTGGAATTTTCAAAAGTTTGAAAATAAAAAACCCGTAATTATGGGAATAGTGCACCTCGCTCTTGGTTTTAACTTTTCTAATTTGGTTTTCTTATTCGCCTCATAGGTTTCAACATTTAGGTTCTAAACATCATTTTTGAGTCCTAGAAGGACGAAACAGCTGTCTTCTGTAGTTTGATATACACTAGTGTGTCTATCTTTATACAATACAAAATAGTGGTTTTTTGTGTCGGTACTTGCCCTTAAATACACCATTAACTATTATTCCAACAGAAACAATAAGGGGTTAATGATATCTACTGTGTAGCAGTGATACTTAATAAATGGAGGATTGGAATGCCATAGATATGTTTTTTGTTCATTAAATGGGCGTGTCGAATGGATACCGAACTACCAATCAGAATAGCGTCTTCGAGAGGAGGGAAATATCACATCTAGCACATTAGTTGATAGCCTTGTAGTAAGGTCCCGCTCTAATTAGAGGTATATCAACATGGATACAGTGTTGTCAGAGAAATATACAGCAACATACTGTACATAGTTGTTTGATTAAGAAAGCGTTGTGATCAGTAATAGGTGTATGATATATACAAATATAAAATATATTTTCACAGGTTCCTGTTCTATCAATAGTTACAATCAGCTGAAGATGATTGGTGAGGATTGTGATCACTATTATTACCGGAAAATATGAAAGGTTGATGATCATTAATTTGCTTTCTGCTTTATTCACTGATAATCGGAAGTTGTTGAAATAGATTATTATCCTGCCGGAGTACAACACTTTCTCCCATTTTTTAAAGGTGACTTCTGTGTTAACTGGTCTTTTCATTACGTTTTGCCCTAGTTTACTAATGGATTCTAATCATTGTCTTTATTTTACTCCAGTCTTCCCTCTTTCTCTTTCTCATTGCTTATGATATATTGAAAAGGAGGAAAAGACAATATAGAAGGAGCCGTCATACAGAAGGTTTAAGTCGAAGAGCATGCTAAACATACGACGTTAAATAAACAGGCCATCACAACAGTAAGGATGTTGATATCTTAGATATCGCCGAAGTGTTAGTATTTACGTGTATCTATCGTTCACCAGATCAATGGATACTATATATAGCATATTCACATGGTTTTAGTCTCTCTGTACATCTTTCTTTTGTTCATATTTTGCCCTAGTGTTACTGAATTTGAGTTTGAATTATGAATATGTTGACATGTTGGTATTTTCTTGTTTGTTTTTTTAAATATACGTAGTAAACAACCCTAGTGATGAAAATATTTCAAGTGAAATGTAATTTATTTAACAAGATATTTTTGATTATGAAAACCATGCTTTATAAAGAATTCATAACAAAGTAAGAAATCGGTCTCGTTCCTGCTGTTTGAAAACACGTTATATGAGTATACATGATGACTATGTCATATGAGATTGGGCATACCTACTAAAATGGAAATTCAAACTAATATCATGGAGTGTTGCCTATCTATTTATATAATCATCCTTGTAGATCACATTTAACCTAATGTAACCCCCGTCCTCAGTGGGCGATATCAACATAGGTTTCATTTTACTTTTTATCAGTAACAAGTTGGATGCAAATGGTTTCGACAAGGGTCGCTTGGTACTAGTTTGTATTCCAACATCAGTCCCCCATAAAGTGCTATAAATAGAACTAAAACGGTGGGATATTTTACCGCACCATATATGACTTTCAATAGAGTAACAGGCCTGATATCTCTTTATCTGTTGCTGTAGTTACGTAATATGTCATTGTACAAAGAGATTATCGTGCAGATATATCGGAGAAACCCACTAGTATCAATATCACGTAATATCAGTCCTGACAGCTGACTTTAAGACATTTACACAATAGAAAAATGATCAAATTCCTTGTCATCTACCTCAAATTTCGTTGATTATGACAAATGACAAACATCATTTTTCTACCTTTGTTTAATTTTATTAAGACACAATCAGTGTAGTGTCAGTAATCCGGCATATGTAAATTAGACAGTCAAAACGTAATTCTATGCTTTTACCGTATCACTGTCATGGAACACCATTCTTTGAAATTATTTTTTAACCATGTTTGAGGGAACTTTTATACCGTTATTATCAAATTAGAAAATATAATGGTTGTGTAGAAACTTCTTTTTTTGTAAAAAGAGAAAGTTAATAAATACATCGATGAAATATGATCTTTAAAGCAATCCATCGTGTGAAAATCTACAAAATCTTATGTTGGTATTGGATAATGAATTTGATGGAATATTGCCTACAACTACGGTAACTATCACCAATGTGACGTGTGACTTACAAAACACTTATCTGGTAGTGGGATCCCCGCGGAGATTTTATATCTTATTTAAACCACGTAGTCAGAGGAAGCCGACAGGAATTTTATCTCCTATAACGACTCCGTACAATCGATCATAGCACATATCAGTCATCCGAGAAATATATTTTAAGAATTTAAACTTTCTTTAAAAGGTCACATCACTTATATGAAGGCAAAATTCAAAAAGATGCCTATCATGAAGGGATATTATGATTTTTTGAAAGTGTCGGTGTGCATAAGTATATAGGAATTATGGTTCATGGAATATTCTGTCTAATTTCCGTGTAGCATGCACCGCGTATCTGCCATAGCACTGACTGCTATAGATGGCGTATACCACAGTATGTTTGAGGTATGGGATAGGTATCAGCTGACTAGATAACATAAAAGCGAACAGTGAAAACTTTTAAACAGTCGCCAGACAGGGAAAATCTATTGATGAAATATTCTGAAAAAAAATTACAAAAATAATTTAAAAAAAAAAAAAAAAAAAAAACAAACGAACAAACAAACAGATAACAACATGTCAACACAATTATAATCCAAACTCGAATTCATTTAAACTAAGACAAATGTAGAAAAAGCAAGATTTTCAGAGATTCCTGAAATAGGAGCGGGAGAATACAACGAGGTGTTCCGGAAGAGTAAGCGTCTTCTGCTTCATCGACGACATACGGCATGTAAAGAACTGCGTTGTCAGTTGTTTGATGAGATATTGAGTTTCACTAACGTATTATGGAAAACACGACATACGATGTGTAGAAAACACGACATGCAGTGTGGAGAAAACACGACATACGGTGTGGAGAAAACACGACATGCGGTGTGGAGAAAACACGACATAGGGTGTGGAGAAAACACGACATGCAGTGTGGAGAAAACACGACATACGGTGTGGAGAAAACATGACATACGGTGTGGAGAAAACATGACATGCAGTGTGGAGAAAACACGACATACGGTGTGGAGAAAACACGACATACGGTGTGGAGAAAACACGACATGCGGTGTGGAGAAAACACGACATGCAGTGTGGAGAAAACATGACATACAGTGTGGAGAAAACACGACATAGGGTGTGGAGAAAACACGACATGCGGTGTGGAGAAAACACGACATACGGTGTGGAGAAAACATGACATGCGGTGTGGAGAAAACACGACATAGGGTGTGGAGAAAACATGACATACGGTGTGGAGAAAACATGACATGCAGTGTGGAGAAAACACGACATACGGTGTGGAGAAAACACGACATGCAGTGTGGAGAAAACATGACATACAGTGTGGAGAAAACATGACATAGGGTGTGGAGAAAACACGACATGCGGTGTGGAGAAAACACGACATACGGTATGGAGAAAACATGACAGGGTGTGGAGAAAACACGACATACGATGTGCGGTGTGGAGAAAACACGACATAGGGTGTGGAGAAAACACGACATGCGGTGTGGAGAAAACACGACATACGGTGTGGAGAAAACACGACATGCATTGTGGAGAAAACACGACATAGGGTGTGGAGAAAACACGACATGCGGTGTGGAGAAAACACGACATACGGTGTGGAGAAAACACGACATGCGGTGTGGAGAAAACACGACATGTGGTGTGGAGAAAACACGACATACGGTGTGGAGAAAACACGACATGTGGTGTGGAGAAAACACGACATACGGTGTGGAGAAAACACGACATGCGGTATGGAGAAAACACGCCATACGGTATGGAGAAAACACGACATACGGTGTGGAGAAAACACGACATGCGGTGTGGAGAAAACACGACATGCGGTGTGGAGAAAACACGACATGCGGTGTGGAGATACCTCATTTGTTTCAGTCTGGGTTGTTTTCTTTTTTTTACAACAAAGATAGAATATCTAAGCAAATAACTATTCTCACTTAGCATTCATGGGCAATATGAATGCCAATTGGAAAAAGGCAAATTCAATGAAGTATTTTGTTTGTCTTCAACCGGATGGCATCCATGATGCACATGAATGCCAATTTAAAACAGCCCAATACTTATCTTTCTTATTTTCAACTTGGTCTTGTTTTGACTAAAGTCAAACTAAGATTGTTTACATAATAATACTCCTACGCCGTGGATAGTTCAAGAGATGGTCATTTGCAATTGACTTCGGTTAAGTTACTCTGTGGCTATGCCTTGCCACACAATGACATACAAAACACACAAAACAACGCCTCTTACTGTATAAACTACAGTGTTACATATAACCAACATGTCTGTGTTGACAGCTTTCGTACCTAAGTAACATGTAAAGAATATGTTTTGAAAGTTTATTAATTCGTACCTTTATGATAGCTTGTGTGTAATGTAAACACAGTTTTATATCTCTTGTGTTATCTACAAAATATATTACGTTATATAACGTTCAAAATATATTATAGGCCACACAAAATATTCCAGCTTAAGTATAAGGTACAAGATGTATTATAACACGTGTTTAACGTATAAAATACATTAAAGTTCGTGCATAACATACAAAGTATAATATAGATCATGAATTACCTACATAATATATCATCACACGTGTTTAACGTTCAAAATATATCATATCTCGTGCATATCGTACAAAATGCATTATAGCACGTGCATAAAATACAAAGTATATTATAGGTCATGGATTACCTACAGAATATATCATAGCACGTGTTTAACGTATAAAATATATCACAGCACGTGTATAATGTACAAAATATATTATTACACGCGTTCAACACACAAAATATATCATAACACGTGTATAGCCTACAAAATATTATAGCTCGTGTATAACGTACGAAGTTTATTATAGCACGTGTTTAGCATACAAAATATTCCATAGCCCGTACATATCGTATACAATTCATCACAGCACGTGTATAACGTACAACATATATTATAACACATGTTGAAATTACAAAATATTCTTAGCACGTGTATAGCCTACAAATATATTATAGCACATGTATAACGTACGATAATTCTCAAACAGAGCTTACCATCCAACAAAATCAACGCCACTCAGTAAATAACATTTTTAGCGACTGTAGGTAGTTAAGAATCAACATAGAACTTGTTTGAGATTTATTATCTGGCTCTACAAAATTCTAAATTTTTATCGAGAGCTACTCGTTTATCTTTTGTACCGTGCTGGTTGAAGCAATGGAGACGTCGTTAATATGTTTATCTTTAATAAGATTTGAAACAATGACAGTTATTGAATAAATAATTCAAGAATTTACAAATGTAAATATTTTTTGCGCATTTAATTGGGAAGAGTTTCTGAAATGAGTGTTGGTTAATGACCAGCGTTACTCTGATTGTCTTTGTTCCTCCTCCAGAACCACAGAACGCCCCCAACCCACGCAAACCTCCACCATTCTCCTCGTGCCGTCAGATAGAATTCATTGTTGTTTATGGATACCTCTTAAAAGAATCAAACTGCCACTTAAGATATTGTCAATCTTCCAAGCCGGAGTTGATACTAGTGCACACATATGTTCTATTTTTAATATTTCTTTGTTTGTTGATAAATGTATATAATGTATTTTGCCCTTTTAATGTATGTAGTTTTATTGTATTAGTGTTCCTACATCAAATACACCAGTGTAATTGTCCCTATCGTTTACATTTTAAAGACCAGTCACATGAAATAGTATTTCCATAAGGTGCGGATGGCTTCAATATCTTATTTATACAAATACCTCATATGAGTCTGAACTTACTTTTTATTTTGAACTTATTCCCTCTCCCATGTTGCACGGTTCCCCTCACTACGTCTCCCATGGTGTACTGTTCCCCTCACTACGTCTCCCATGGTGTACTGCTCCCTAACTACCTCTCCCTTGGTGTGCTGTTCCCTAAGGCCTCTCCCTTGGTGTACGGTTCCCCTCACTACGTCTCCCATGGTGTACTGTTCCCCTCACTACGTCTCCCATGGTGTACTGCTCCCTAACTACCTCTCCCTTGGTGTGCTGTTCCCTAAGACCTCTCCCTTGGTGTACGGTTCCCCTCACTACGTCTCCCATGGTGTACTGTTCCCCTCACTACGTCTCCCATGGTGTACTGCTCCCTAACTACCTCTCCCTTGGTGTGCTGTTCCCTAAGACCTCTCCCTTGGTGTACGGTTCCCCTCACTACGTCTCCCATGGTGTACTGTTCCCCTCACTACGTCTCCCATGGTGTACTGCTCCCTAACTACCTCTCCCTTGGTGTGCTGTTCCCTAACTACCTCTCCCTTGCTCTACTATTCCCCTCACTACGTCTCCCATGGTGTACTGTTCCCCTCACTACGTCTCCCATGGTGTACTGCTCCCTAACTACCTCTCCCTTGGTGTGCTGTTCCCTACGAACTCCACCTTGGTGTACTGTTCCCTAACTACCTCTCCCATGGTGTACTGTTCCCCTCACTACGTCTTCCATGGTGTACTGTTCCCTAACAACCTCTCCCATGGTGTGCTGTTCCCTCACTACGTCTCCCATGGTGTACTGTTCCCTAAAAACCTCTCCCATGGTGTACTGCTCCCTAACTACCTCTCCCTTGGTGTGCTGTTCCCTAACTACCTCTCCCTTGGTCTACTATTCCCCTCACTACGTCTCCCATGGTGTACTGTTCCCTAACTACCTCTCCCATGGTGTACTGTTCCCCTCACTACGTCTCCCATGGTGTACTGTTCCCTAACTACCTCTCCCTTGGTGTACTGTTCCCCTCACTACGTCTCCCATGGTGTACTGCTCCCTAACTACCTCTCCCTTGGTGTGCTGTTCCCTTGGTATACTATTCCCCTCACTACGTCTCCCATGGTGTAATGTTCCCTAACAACCTCTCCCATGGTGTGCTGTTCCCTCACTACGTCTCCCATGGTGTACTGTTCCCTAACAACCTCTCCCATGGTGTGCTGTTCCCTCACTACGTCTCCCATGGTGTACTGTTCCCTAAAAACCTCTCCCATGGTGTGCTGTTCCCTAACTACCTCTCCCTTGGTGTGCTGTTCCCTAAGACCTCTCCCTTGGTGTACGGTTCCCCTCACTACGTCTCCCATGGTGTACTGTTCCCCTCACTACGTCTCCCATGGTGTACTGCTCCCTAACTACCTCTCCCTTGGTGTGCTGTTCCTTAACTACCTCTCCCTTGGTATACTATTCCCCTCACTACGTCTCCCATGGTGTAATCCGTTCCACTCAAAACCACTCCCATGGTGTTCTACCCCTCACTACGTCTCCCATGGTGTACTGCTCCCTAACTACCTCTCCCTTGGTGTGCTGTTCCCTCAGACCTCTCCCTTGGTGTACGGTTCCCCTCACTACGTCTCCCATGGTGTACTGTTAACTACCTCTCCCTTGGTGTGCCCTCACTACTCACTCTCCCATGGTGGAATGTTCCCTAACTACCTCTCCCTTGGTGTGCTGTTCCCTAACTACCTCTCCCTTGCTCTACTACTCCCCGCACTACGACTCCCATGGTGTCCTGTACCCCTCACAACGTCTCCCATGGTGTACTGCTCCCTCACTACGTCTCCCATGGTGTACTGCTCCCTAACTACCTCTCCCATGTTGTACTGATCCCTAACTACCTATCCCATGGTGTACTGTTCCCTAACAACCTCTCCCATGGTGTGCTGTTCCCTCACTACGTCTCCCATGGTGTACTGTTCCCTAAAAACCTCTCCCATGGTGTGCTGTTCCCTAACTACCTCTCCCATGGTGTACTGTTCCCTAACAACCTCTCCCTTGGTGTGCTGTTCCCTAACTACCTCTCCCTTGGTGTACTGTTCCCTAACTACCTCTGCCTTGGTGTACTGTTCCCTAACTACCTCTCCCTTGGTGTACTGTTCCCCTCACTACGTCTCCCATGGTGTACTGCTCCCTAACTACCTCCCTTGGTGTGCTGTTCCCCTACCTCTCCCTTGGTGTACTAACTACGTCTATGGTGTCTCCCATGGTGTACTGTGTACTGCTCCCTAACTACCTCTCCCATGGTGTGCTGTTCCCTAACTACCTCTCCCATGGTGTACTGTTCCCTAACAACCTCTCCCTTGGTGTGCTGTTCCCTAACTACCTCTCCCTTGGTGTACTGTTCCCCTGACTACGTCTCCCATGTTGAATTGCTCCCTAACTACGTCTCCCATGGTGTACTGCTCCCTAACTACCTCTCCCATGGTGTGCTGTTCCCTAACGACCTCTCCCATGGTGTACTGTTCCCTAACTACGTCTCCCATGGTGTGCTGTCCCCTAACTACCTCTGCCTTGGTGTACTGTTCCCTAACTACCTCTGCCTTGGTGTACTGTTCCCTAACTACCTCTCCCTTGGTGTATTGTTCCCCTCACTACGTCTCCCATGGTGTACTGCTCCCTAACTACCTCTCCCTTGGTGTGCTGTTCCCTAACTACGTCTCCCTTGGTGTACTGTTCCCTAACTACGTCTCCCATGGTGTGCTGTTCCCTAACTACCTCACCCTTGGTGTACTGTTCCCCTCACTACGTCTCCCATGGTGTACTGCTCCCTAACTACCTCTCCCTTGTTGTACTGTTCCCTAACTACGTATCCCATGGTGTACTTTTCCCTAACTACCTCTCCTTGGTGTACTGTTCCCTAACTACGTCTCCCATGGTGTACTTTTCCCTAACTACCTCTCCCTTGGTGTACTGTTCCCTAACTACCTCTCCCTTGGTGTACTGTTCCCTAACTACAGTTCCTCGCTCTCACTTGCTCTCTCTCTCTCTCACACCAGTTTTACAGTTTCCCTCTCTCTCTCTCTCTCTCTCTCTCTCTCTCTCTCTCTCTCTCTCTCTCTCTCTCTCTCTCTCTCTCTCTCTCTCTCTCTCTCTCTCTCTCTCTCTCTCTCACTCACCAGTTTTACAGTTTCCCTCTCTCTCTCGTCCTTCACTTGTACCTTAACTTTCTTCCTTCTTTACTGATTTATCTGTGCATTTTTAATAATTCCTATTTAAATGACTTTGTTTTGTATTGAACACATTTATTCCACTCATCCGCTACCCGGTATATCTAACGGAACCGTGAACTTCTAATGAAATAAAGCATGATGTACACTCCACCTGACTACACTATGGATAATATGATATACCCGTAAAGGAACCAGCCCATCCACTTTACTAGCCACTGTCACAAATATAAATCATTTTTATTTTTTTCTATAATAGATATACTTGGATATGATTGTACATTATGGGCTGAAAAATGTTAATAGAATTGCCGTCGTTTTAAACTTAAAGGCTGTTTTTACTTGAAAAATTATTAGAGAGGATGTTCTCAGTGTTAAGAAACACGAGTGAAACACTCGTTATCAACATTTTCAATTTATATGTTTGAGACAGAATCTTGCCTCGCCTAAGCTTTCAGACATCACAGGTAAAACTGTTCTTGAAATAAAGATCAGGTAGATATATATATTAACCAATAAAATTCAACACTCGGACATCGAAAAGATAAAAAAAACCAAAAAATTGCAGGTCAAAGCGGCAAAATATATTTGTATTATTATTACCTTAATAGAATTAGAGTTTTCTGATTAAGATGACGGTACGTTGTATCACATGGTCTCTAAAGGCCAACGACAACAGTTGATTGCCTCTACAACACAGGTGATATAATTCACTGAACAAACTTTATATCTATAAGATTTTACATTATGTAGCACTAAAAAAGTTTTATTCTACATTTAACGTTTTTATATCCACACGACGTCTTTGAAAAAGGGATGTAGATTCACCTGATACTTTAACAGGCTAACTTAGTAGTTTTACAGGGTTTTGTTACTGACTGGAGAACCGAGATATCTGCAAACTCGATCAATGGGCACAATCTAACAACTTAAGAAATACGATGTCTGCTTTCTGTTTGGTGTATAAATCAAGATTTATTTCAATTTACACATGTAAGTATCAGAGATTGAAATGCTAAATTCATGATTCATTCTTATCTGTATGTTCACGTAACAGAAGGAATAGGTCGGATGTAGTTTTATATACGTACTGACACGCAAAAGAAACGGAAACGCAAGCTCTAATTTTTGGTAATATTTTTATAATTGAATTCGAATGCATCGACTTTTTTTATTCAACCAGTTTAAGATAAACATTTATTCTATTGGTAACACAGTAAATTTAGATTTAGCAATCATCACTTTAGCAAGAAATATCAAGGCTGAAGCCATTGAAACTGACTTCTATAACGCGTATGTTTGTGCAGATCCAAACCGGTTGCGCAAGTACTGAAACCTCATGAAACGATCCTGACGAAGCTTCGTAACCTTCGGTCGTGGTAGGCAGTTGTACCAGTCAGTTTAAGGCGTCTGTTGGGACGAGACCAATAGAATCTTACAGGGGTATCCTGTGGACAGGGATATCTCACCATGAGTGCAAAAGTTAGACTGGTCAGTATTAGCTATTCATGGAACAGGCCCATGTTTGATTCTTTGTATAAATTACAACTTGAAACATGCTTGTAGCGCTTTCATCCCTAATAACCACAGGATCAGCTTGTGAAGAATGCGAGAAATTGTTCTTTTGTGGACATCGCCAGCGTTTGGGGGTGTTGCCAGCCAACATAACTACACTGTTTTTTTATATCTAATGGTAGTTTGACATGTAATATGTAACATGTAAATTATTCTTAAATTCTTCTTAAAACGACAATTTGTCCTAATAACACCTAACAAATTTTGTGGGATATCCTATATTATATTTTTGTATGCCTGGTAAGTCCTTTATACAATATACCAATAGGCTAGACAGAGCTCTCTTTAGATCGATCGGTTGAGAGTCAGACTTGCAAGCAGGGGGTCTTGGGTTCGAATTCTAGCCGATGTATTGAAATTTAACAATGCCCTCCGTAACATTGGCGCCCATTTAGGTACTCGGGAATAATACTTAGCCGTGCCGCATGTGCACCACTAAAACACCTGGAAAACTCGAGGACGAATTCTTTTCTGGAAACGGAGTATGCATCTGGCAAATACTAGTCAGAATATACCGCTCGGCTAGAGAGACCTTCCCTTTTGTTCGACCGTCAGACTGGTAAACAAGAGGTCCCGAGTTCGAATCCTGGCAGAGTCATTAAAATAAATAAGGACCTCTGTTAGTGAATGAATATATTCAAATAGACGAATGAAATGACGCCTAAATGAGTATACATGAAATGTCTTTGATCTACATGTGTATGTAGTATTCCTGGTGATTTCGTTGTCTCGACAGTTCTACTGTTGCGAATGTGACATCACTTGCATTGAGATTGACCCAGATTTAATAGGGGATGGCGGTTGTGATGCGGGTACTGGTTTGGTGTTGATGGGGATGGGGTGTTGGTGGGATGATGATAGGGGTGAGAGTGTTGATGTAGTGAAAGTGTTGATGGGGTGAGAGTATTGATGGGGGTGTGATGGGGGTGTTGATGGGAGTGTTGATGGGGTGAAAGTGTTGATGGGGGTGAGAGTATTGATGGGAGTGAGAGTGTTGATGGGGGTGAAAGTGGTGATGGGGCGAGAGTGTTGATGGGGGTGAGAGTGTTGATGGGGGTGAGAGTGCTGATGGGGGTGAGAGTGTTGATGGGGGTGAAAGTGTTGATGGGGTGAGAGTGTTGATGGGGTGAAAGTGTTAATGGGGGTGAGAGTGCTGAAAAGGGGTGAGAGTGTTGATGGGGCTGAGAATGTTGATGGCGATGTTGATGTGGGTGAGAATGTTGATGGGGTGAGAGTGTTGATGGCGGTGTTGATGTGGGTGAGAGTGTTGATGGGGTTGAGAGTGTTGATGGGGTTGAGAGTGTTGATGGGGGTGATAGTGTTGATGGGGGTGTTGATGGGGGTGAGAGTGCTGATTGGGGTGAGAGCGTTGATGGGAGTGAGAGTATTGATGGGGTTGAGAGTAGAGTGTTGATAGGGGTGAGAGTATTGATGGGGTGAGAGTGCTAATAGGGTGAGAGTGTTGATGGGATGAGAATGTTGATGGGGTGAGAGTGTTGATGGGACTGAGAATGTTGATGGCGGTGTTGATGTGGGTGAGAGTGTTCATGTGGGTGAGAGTGTTGATAGGGCTGAGAATGTTGATGGCGGTGTTGATGTGGTATGTTGATGGGGTGAGAGTGTTGATGGGGCTGAGAATGTTGATGGCGGTGTTGATGTGGGTGAGAATGTTGATGGGGTGAGAGTGTTGATGGGGCTGAGAAAGTTGATGGCGATGTTGACGTGGGTGAGAGTGTTGATGGGGTTGAGAGTGTTGATGGGGGTGAGAGTGTTGATGGGGGTGATAGTGTTGATGAGGGTGTTGATGGGGTGAGAGTGTTGATTGGGGTGAGAGTGTTGATGGGAGTGAGAGTATTGATGGGGTTGAGAGTATTGATGGGTTGAGAGTGTTGATAGTTGTGAGAGTGTTGATGAAGGTGAGAGTGTTGATGGGGTTGAGAGTGTTGATGGGGGTGAGAGTGTTGATGGAGGTGAGAGTGTTGATGGAGGTGAGAGTGTTGATGGGTTGAGAGTGTTGATGGGGGTGAGAGTGTTGATGGAGGTGAGAGTGTTGATGGGTTGAGAGTGTTGATAGGGGTGAGAGTATTGATGGGGTGAGAGTGCTAATAGGGTGAGAGTGTTGATGGGATGAGAGTGTTGATGGGGCGAGAGTGTTGATGGGGCTGAGAATGTTGATGGCGGTGTTGATGTGGGTGAGAGTGTTAATGGGGCTGAGAATGTCGATGGCGGTGTTGATGTGGGTGAGAGTGTTGATGTGGGTGAGAGTGTTGTTGGGGCTGAGAATGTTGATGGCGGTGTTGATGTGGGTGAGAGTGTTGATGTGGGTGAGTGTGTTGGTGAAGTCGTAGATAAAGCAGAAGACTCTTATCGTTTTGGAACTTCTGGTCGGATTTCACTTGTTTTTCTAGCACAAATTTTCCTTTGTTCGTGTTTGAGTTTGAATCAGAAATTTGCTGACATGGCGATAGTTACTTGTTGTTTTCAGTAAATATGTGTATACGTTACCCTACCCATCCCTACACACTATCATATATCGAAAGACACGCTTTTATGGAAAAAAAGGCTGTATGTTGTGTTTACGGAGACAAAACGTGTTAAATACTTGATGTTTTAGAAATAATGCGATGTCACTGTTACCTTGCTCAGCATGTGCACGTGCGTACCCGAGATCCAGTTTCTCCTACTCTTTAACACTCACAGGAAATACAAGACTTTAAATGTAAAACATGTTACGTAAATTATCGTATT
The DNA here is from genome assembly GCF_031769215.1 of Ylistrum balloti. NCBI lineage: Eukaryota > Metazoa > Mollusca > Bivalvia > Pectinida > Pectinidae > Ylistrum > Ylistrum balloti. The sequence continues at coordinate 561,625 of NW_026782088.1, forward strand.
ACCGCGTCTCTGATAGCATGTGTCCATTATTACAGAAGCTGTTGTGTCAAGTACACATGTCACAGCGATCCTGTTTCTATTTTACGACCAAAATCATTTCATGTAACAATGTTTTATATCGTTCTGACATTTAAGTCGGCAAGTTACATTTTTTACGTGAAACAATCGTGCATTGAGTCGAACATCAGTGCCCAGAATATTTCTTATAGAGAATAACAACACATTTCATCGGTCATTTTTATTTTATGCTCAATTTATCCTCAGAGAAAATACCTTGTCCTGAATGTTACTGGAAAATGGAAATTCAGTATCTGATATTAATCTCAAAATTCACATTCACAGCCCTAGAAAAAAAGTTGTTTACAAAACTAGAAAACAACATTCAAGCAAAACTTTTCATATTCTATTTTAACAGCCAGAAGACAACAATTTGCATCAACTGTGCTCCGAAGAGTTTTTTACCAATCTTCAACGTCCTGTTAAACCTATCTTCAGTAAGAACATTTTATTTGTCTACTCTGTACACCGCTATACCTATTCTAAACTGAAGGAAAACCTTCGTTCCCTAGTTATAGAGATTTCTTTTCTAAGAACGGTGGTACAAATATATGGAACTATATTGAAGTCTATTTCGTGAAAAATCAAAGAATCAATATACGGAGGAGGAAATAGTTAAATGCTCGAATGCCTGGCTGACAATATCTTCGTTCAGATTGTCGACATACAAAACTATGCTCCTGTAATAGCTGACTTATTTTCCTTCACATAATTCTCAAACAAAGACTATACGAAGTCCTTCAATGGCACTTTTAATTGATATCGATGATGTCTGGTCTTTAATTAACAAGAATTTAAGTGACCACGTCAGTCGTATATACCCAGCAGTATTGGAAATCAAAGACACGACATACTTCTTTTCAAACAACGAAATCGACATGGACAGCTGTCCACCAAGCTGAATGATAAGCGTGATGACATAAATGCCCCTGGCGTTAATTTTCCATTTCTCTATAGCAACACCCAGCATCCCCAACCTGTGATATTTATAGAACAAAGGTACCAAGATTTTCCTACCGGATGCCGTCAAATGACAGCCGTTTTAAGGTTGCCATAATTATCTCATTGCGAAATATTCCATTTCTTTGCTGAACCCGTTTCACACTTACAATAACTACTTCTAGAGCACGAAACAATATACCAGCCACTAGGACAATTTTTTAGGAGCATAGGAAACCATATCACAGCGATGAGACAAACAAACCCTAAACATATTATGAGAGTTGTCTTTATGGTGGACTGTACTTGTTCTTCACTGGATACATAGTTTTCCATAGGAATACATTTGGCTTGTGGTTCCGTTGTTGTATACTTTGTTCTCATTTGATAACGTGACATTACTCGCTTGGATTGCCCAATGTTTACATAGGACGTGTCGTCGATGAAGCAGAAGACGCTTACTCTTCCGGAACATCTTATCTTATTCTCCTTGTACTTTTTCAGGAGTATTCGTGTCAATCTTCCTTTTGTCCATATTTTGTCATGATTTTATTGAATTTGAGTTCGGATTAGGATTTTGTCGACATGTTGGTATTTTCTTGTTGTCTTTTCTTAAGACTAATGTATCCCATCATTTTCGTTGTTGCACCTTTGATTTGAAATAAATGTTGCTCTCTGGATCCATTGACATTGCAATATATCCAGCATCAATCTTTGAAACACTTACTTATAGATAAACGTTGAAGGTATCCTTTGTCCTAAAGATAAAGTAATAAGTCTTGACGTGTTAGAATCTTCTGGTCACACCCAGTCATTTGTTGGGAATGGAGAAGATATTTACTATACCCATACTGCGAACCTGCTATCATTGAGGCGGCAAACAATGAACCTATTCTCCCGAGAGTCCCAGATACTATATCCAACCTTACATCTTACTTACACGATATAAGTAAGGATTACCTATATATAACAAACATAATATGGGGTTGGATCTGTAAATGACAACAAATTGTACGTGAACGCGCACACTCAATATTAATCCTGCTGAATAATACGGCAATTATAATCAGCCTCCTCAATTCATTCATGGAGCTGAAAAAGACAGCACCTGGACTTGTTAGCTGGGGAAAATCAACAGTTTACGAATAGCAAAATTGTTTTTAATAAATTATTGAAAAGAAGTTCCTGTGCATTTTGACATTTGAATAATCTTCGTATCTAGAATGCGCTGATCATTTCAGGTTAATTAAAACCACTTAAAATTATTAAAGAGTACGGATAGGTTAAGCTGTGTGGGTTGACGAGGCGGAACCAAGGTATCCGACCTCGTCAGAACAAGCTTGAGTACAAAGGATATCTAACGCTGGAACTTAGCTCTGCTACATCATTATTTACAATTTACTATTAAAGATAAATCTAAATGTGTCTTTTATGTGGCATAATATTTCATTTGATTGAATAGATATCACCTAGTACCAATTCTCTATTAATTGTAGCCATTTAAGTCGCTGTCTTTTCGCCTTGGAATTTCTCTATGTTTATGGCCATGAAGATATTTTTATACTGTATATATTCAAATTTGTATGCTACAAACTATGTGTTTATTCACGCTGTATCCTGATACCGCTAGCATATAAAACCTCAGCTTACAGTTTCCATGTGTCTTGACGACAGGAATAAAGAGAATTAACACTACTGGGCAAAACTATTAGATATTTGTGCATGTCGCCGCTCCCTGAAGCGAAGAGAGAACACTTGTCACGGAAAAGGCAAGAATGCCGTTAACTTTGATGTGTAACATTTAAAACGTTAAATACATGCAAAAGGCATGTCCCAGACGTTAAAAAGTAAACACATTTGCAAACCAGAATCTCAAAACGAAATAAAATCTCTTCACCTGTTCATGTGCGCATGCTCGATCACAATGTGAATCCTAATCACACGCACTTAAAGTCGTAAATTTTAAAAAATCCATTTTATGTTAATTATTTCAACAAGATAAAGTTGCGATAACCAGATGATTTGAGTTTTCACGAGTACGGCGATAGTCGGCGACATCGTTTTTGATGCAATATAGCAAACATGACCTGTGTCTTTGGGGAAAAAGGTAAAGAAATAATTTTCCTTCACAAAAGTATCTGAAGTTGTGATAGGTGTAAGGACAATTTCTCCAATGCACATTCTAGCTCACAAACAGGTTACGTATTTGAAGATTTTTATTTATTTTATTGTATTAAGGTTACCGAGTACCAAATTGTATTTTGATGATTTGTTTCTGGTGTTTTTTTCAAGCTCATTCTTTTCAATTTTCGAATGTGTACTTTTGTAGCTGTATGTGGAGTTTTGTTAAGAATCCGCGTGGCACGGCTGGACCTTTTCATTGGAGCTGCTTCTCTCCACAAGCATTTTGTTCCGGCATAGATTGTTGACTAGTTGTCTGTGCAGAATAGAAATTGAATTCAATATGTTCCTTGACACCACAATGAACCCAAACGTGGTCAAGTAATGTTGTAAAACATGTAAGCGACACTAAGAGTATATTATGTAACTACTAAAATAGAAAGTATGTCAAATAAACAGACGAGAAAACGATTGTGGACATTCTACATCCCTATACGGCAGGTACCGAGGACTTTAATTGACCGTGCCAAGTCTTTTCTGGGGAAACGCAAACACTCCAAGCTTTCTGGAGCAGGGTGTAAAAATAACACTGGTAGACGACTCATGTGGACATAACCCCCTCCCGGGAACACCGGGGGACCCACGTGATAAGTCTGTTTGTTTTCCGGCTATTATTGGCCTAGGAATCTCATAGTTTAACACACACACACTGCTCACATTGGATTCTTATACATGTATGTGTGCTGATTAAAACGGTTCTTAGGATTTTAACTTTGTTATAACCGTGGTTTTGTTTAGGATCTAAATAAAAATCGTTCATGGTTTGATGACTGACTTCAATATGCAAGATAAATAGCGGAACAAACATATGCAATAATACATAAGAATGGTAAATCAAATACATGTGGTATTTCCTGAAGAGTACAGACACTTTTGGTATTATGACAAGAATTTTTAAGATATGTAGCTTTCTATTTCCCTTATATAACATGGACGTTAAAAATCCTAAACATCTTCATAATCTGCTCCTTCAACATATAATTAATATATATGTCAATATTGTTCGTTGTACCTACTGTTACTGTCATCAAACACTTCTTCAATATACCACATGTTACCGTCATCAAACACTTCTTCAATATACCAAATAGTACCGTCACTGAAATATTTTTCAATATTATGTGTTATATGTAATACTTTTGTGATATTCTTTTTTTAAATGTCAACATACCATTTCCTTTTTTCTGTAGTTCTGTATTCCAAAATCAACACACGATACCTAGCTTTCCTGAATCACCAAGCAATGGGTCCCGTATCCAAAGATTGTATAAAAGACAGACACGTGTATGACACCTTTTAATAGGTGATTCAGTATCCTCAACTTAAATATCAATAGATGTGAATTAACATCTTCGTATCTTTACTGTTTAACATCTTTTTCTTTTCTTGTTTTCATTTATTTTTTTTTTTTTTTAGATTTAAGCGTCTTAACTTGATACATACATATTTAGACTTAAAAAAGTGTTACGCTTCGAGTATCATAATTTACATATTGCTATAACCAGCAACATAAGGCATCGACTTTTACTGGTTCAATTTATTTGTCCTTGCTGTTGTAGGGTTTCGTATATCTCAACTTCTCTTGCCTATAAAGACTTGCTCTGTGTCCTTAAATGTTGTCGAGTACGAGCAAGATAAAGAGACGAGATTAAATTATTTCTTTACTCCGGTTACTAGTCTTAATACCCATGAAATTTGAAGTTTTCTAGTTTATTAGGCGTTTATGACATTTATCAGTTGGAACAAATGCTTTCCTTCAATGAAGATCACTCACTTACGCACAAGAAGTACCAAATCGACCTTTCTAACCGTTCCAAAGGCTCTATGAAATATGAGGATGTTGAAAACTGTTTAGTTTTATTGGATTTATATCTCTGACGCGCTATCGTGAGTATGCCGTTCTATCCAGCGTTAATCAGGATGTTCAGGGTGTTAGATGTCACCATAACCAGTTTGACTTTCAAAATAACTTTTCTGATAATGAGAACACTAGCTCATTCTGCTGAATGATTGGATCAATTCATTCCAGTGGGGTAATAAAAGGCTTAAAATAATATAATGATATTATTATGGAGTCCGGGGAAAGAAAGTGGTAGATACAGCTGAGCAGGCAAAGCCAAAGGACGACAAGGCGACTAAAGATAACGGGAAGCAGTCATATCGCACCAAAGTGCAAAAGAGGTGACAGCTCTAGGCGACCTCACTACGACCAGAAGAGGTGGCAGCTCTAGGCGACCACACTACGACCAGAAGAGGTGGCAGCTCTAGGCGACCACACTACGACCAGAAAAGGTGGCAGCTCTAGGCGAACACACTACGACCAGAAGAGGTGGCAGCTCTAGGCGAACACACTACGACCAGAAGAAGTGGCAGCTCTTGCCGACCACACAATGTCCAAAAGAAGTGCCTGTTCCAGGAAAAGTTACTGTTTTAGCCTATCAGACAACATCAAGGAGAAGTTGCAGTAGTTCTAACCGACCAGATAACGCCAAGGAGAAGTGGCAGTTCTAGCTGACCAGACAATATAAAGGGGAAGTGGCTATTCTAGCCGACCTGACAACGTCAAGGAGAGGTGGCAATTCTAGTTGACAAGACAACATCAAGGTGAAGTTGCAGTTCTAGCCGACCTGACAACGCTAAGGAGAAGTGGCAGTTCCAACCGACCAGACAACATCAAGGAGAAGTGGTAGTTCTAACCGACCAGACAACGCCAAGGAGAAGTGGCAGTTCTAGCCGACCAGACAACATCAAGGAGAAGAGGCAGTTCTAGCCGACCAGACAACATCAAGGAGTTGCAGTTCTAGCCGACCAGACAACATCAAGGAGAAGTGGCAGTTCTAGCCGACCAGACAACATCAAGGAGAAGTGGCAGTTCTAACCGACCAGACAACATCCAGGAGAAGTGGCAGTTCTAGCCAAACAGACAACATCAAGGAGAAGTGACAGTTCTAACCGACCATACCACGTCAAGCAGAAGGATAAGTGACCTCTCTTGGCGACTAGAAAACATCCAGGAGAAGTTGCTGATGTCCGTTTTGGTTTTGTTTCAAGAATATATCAAGATATGTGACTATCTAGAAGAGTCTGTCGTGTCGTTGATTTCCAATTCTAATGGGTATGTACGATGGACCTGATCAACGAATCTCTTGTTATTTAAAACAAGGTGGCATGAACATATTTGAAAGAGAAACTGAAGGTCTTTGTGACCTGTTTTGATGAAGATTGATCAAATGCTCTTTTGAAATCTTTAAATCCACATACTTTTTATTCCACTGTTTGAGCAAACATCATGAAAATAAGACTGTAACAAAGATTTGATTGTACTAAGAATTGGCAAAGGTTTTGTTGAAAAGCTAGAGGAGCCAGTAATAAAAACGCTGTGAATAAGGATTTCAGTTAAGTTTATTAATCCAATATAAACGGGGGATGTCCGTATTCTTTTAATAAAAAGGCAATCCTCTTTGAAAAAAATGCATCAAAAGCATTCCTCTATAACAAGGCTATATCTTGGAGTAATATGTATTCTCTATTTATCAACAAATTAGAAAATGTATATTGTCATGTTTCTTTTCTGTGTGATTTATTTAATTCCTAACATCACAAATCATATAAATATATATATATATCATAAATGAATATGTTTGCTGATAGAATCATGTTTCTAAGATACCCGACACTTTTGTATAACATATATACTGTCACATTTCATATATTTGAAAATGTATTTCATCAAATCATATCAGATGTCTGGTATAAGTAAAATGGATGACCAGATAACGATAAAACGATGTTTAACCATATAATTCAATGTACAGGACATGTAGTGTTTAGTCTGTGATACAAGTATCAAAGTGTCCCAATGCATTGTATGTGAGATAGTAATTTTATAGTACGTAATAAGCACAAATAATGGGCCCCGTGACATCGAGCCGAAGGGGTTCATGGTTATGTAATTGTAATTTATGAACATGAATAGTATCTGTGTTATTATAATGATTACTGTCCATGTCGACAACACTATCTCCACGTGAAAACTGATTGCTTGGGAGCTCACAAAGGTCAAAGGTCAGCCGTATATTTGTGTCATGGACAGACACATTACATTACGTGCCATTAGTCCAGAATACAATTGGATCGTTGTAGGCTGTACGTTATATTGTACATTTTATTCTTGGATGTGAAATTAAGTCCGGAAATGCGATATTTGTAAAACTAGAAAATGGCATATGCAATGCAGTTTTTAGACCAATGTTTCGACATTGACGAAATATGATAAAACTGAGATTGACCTGAACTCACGTTAAAACTTCAACGTGAACACAAATGAGATGTATGGTTAGCAGTGTTGTTCGAAACAAGTAGTCCAACTATGTAAACACTTACAAATGTTTGTCTGTAGTTGTGTATTTTTGCTTAATGAAAACATCATTGATTGGATCTATGTTTCCGCTTTCTTCTTACAACAAACGTCAATGAAATACCAACCACGTGAGTATTTTTTGCAGTTGTACTATACTCTAAGCAGGTTACGTCATCAGCTATCATTAAGAACGATGGTTTATTCATATCATTTGTTATCTCCCAGGTAAAGATCGCAAATTAGCACAGTATGCAAATAACGGATTCATGTAATGTAAATCCTGATGTTTATTAGCAATATTTTGAGTTAGAAATACTTCTAAAGTTTAATTAGTATGACCTAGGCGGGTTATTTGACATCAAAGGATTCGGACATTCAACATGGAGACATTCATTTTTGAGTCGGACCACCTGCCTTCGTCATTAACGTGAAAAGAGGAAGTCACGTCACGCTAAGTGTGTCTGTAACACCGAGACCAACAAGGGTTGTGCCTCGCCGACATCCACTAATTATAACGCCATGCATATTAAGTCAGATGGTTGTATATTAAATTCGAGATCTAGTTACAGCTCTATTGCATAATTGTTATGTTGCTTTATGTGCGTATTCATTACAGAAGAAATGTCGTTTAATATTGCTGTAGAGGAACTGGCAATACAAAAAAGGGGAGAGTGATTCCGATAATGTCCTCGGAAGATGGATGAGAATTAAGAATTCTCTGATACTTCTTGTGGTAGTTAACGGTTTTGGAATATGTAACATTTATTTGGTGTAAGCACGTGCCTTATATCAACAATATATAGGATACAGTTGAAAACCGACATAAGTCATAAAACTCGTACAATGCTTAATTTATTGAATCCGTTCTCTTCCGGAACATCTGGTCTTATTCGTTTGGTCTTTTTCAGGAGTCTCCGTGCAATTCGTTCTTCTGTTAATAATTTACCCTATGATTATTGAATTTGGTTTGGATTTTCATTTCATTTGTATTTATTTTCTTGATGTTTAACAACTAAAACCTAACGTACACGATTTCTGTTTTCGATGAAACATTAACGCTAGCATATCTTATCATTATAGATAAGTGTATAGACTATGATTGAAATACACTGTTATCACTGGCTTCACTACTCAACCCAATATACAAATTCCTATTTAACCATCTTAGTAGCATTGTATCAAAATGTGTACCGCATTGTGGTGTGCAAATGACGGTACTGGACATCACGGACATTAATGTATCATGGTGTGTTGAGGAAGGTACTGGACATCACGGACATTAATGTATCATGGTGTGCTGAGGAAGGTACTGGACATCACGGACATTAATGTATCGTGGTGTGCTGAGAAAGGTACTGGACATCACGGACATTAATGTATCATGGTGTGCTGAGGACGGTACTGGACATCACGGACATTAATGTATCATGGTGTGCTGAGGAAGGTACTGGACATCACGGACATTAATGTATCATGGTGTGCTGAGGAAGGTACTGGACATCACGGACATTAATGTATCGTGGTGTGCTGAGGAAGGTACTGGACATCACGGACATTAATGTATCATGGTGTGCTGAGGACGGTACTGGACATCACGGACATTAATGTATCATGGTGTGCTGAGGACGGTACTGGACATCACGGACATTAATGTATCATGGTGTGCTGAGGAAGGTACTGGACATCATGGAATTAATGTATCATGGTGTACTGAGAACGGTACTGGACATCACGGACATTAATGTATCATGGTGTGCTGATGAAGGTACTGGACATCACGGACATTAATGTATCATGGTGTGCTGAGGACGGTACTGGACATCACGGACATTTATTTATCATAGTGTGCTGAGGAAGGTACTGGACATCACGAACATAAATGTTTAACATGTTTTATATAATACCTTTGTAATGAATAATGGAGTGAATTTGAAAATGAAAAACAGGAATGAGAATTTCTTTTGTGGGCATTATCAATCGACTTTCCAGATTTGGAAACAAACAACTGGCTAATGTTAACGAACAAACTATGTTCAAGTAGGTTTGGTATATACAGTAGTGCTGTCATCACGGGTAAACACATGTATGATCGAGAACTTCCATTTTACATTCAAATATAGCACGTATTAGTTACCACATCGATCGTATAAACACTGTTAAATGTGAAGGCTGTGTCAAAACTTGTTTCGTCAGAACCATATACATTTGTATACAACTTACCGATGTCTGGTTTACTAACATATAACGTATATAATAAGTACGATACTCTCGATTTTACCTTCAAAGTATTTTATCACATCAAAAGATTAAATGGGAATTGTACAACAGCCAATGCTGATATAAGACCTCTCTCCGTTCGATTATATAGAGAATAACAATAACAGAGTTTTCACTTTTAAGGTCACACTGTTTCATCCGTCAGTAATCGTTTTGACGACCAGCCGATCAGAGATTCCTATAAAATAGTGATAGTCATGCAAGTTAGATTGTAAGTATTAGTGAAAGTATCAATATCAGAGAATAGTATCTACAAATATACAAAAGTAAACAGCACATATAAAACAAGAGAACAACACCTACGATAAACAACAAGAGTAATACCGCCTCAAGGAAAAAAAATAGAAAAGTGAAAACATCTACAAAAATAGAAAAGTGAATAACACCTACAAAAATAGAAAAGTGAATAACACCTACAAAAATTGAAAAGTGAATACCGCCTACAAAAATAGAAAAGTGAATAACAAAAATAGAAAAGTGAATACCGCCTACAAAAATAGAAAAGTGAATAACACCTACAAAAATAGAAAAGTGAATAACACCTACAAAAATAGAAAAGTGAATAACACCTACAAAAATTGAAAAGTGAATACCGCCTACAAAAATAGAAAAGTGAATAACACCTACAAAAATTGAAAAGTGAATAACACCTACAAAAATTGAAAAGTGAATACCGCCTACAAAAATAGAAAAGTGAATAACACCTACAAAAATAGAAAAGTGAATAACACCTACAAAAATAGAAAAGTGAATAACACCTACAAAAATAGAAAAGTGAATAACACCTACAAAAATAGAAAAGTGAATACCGCCTACAAAAATAGAAAAGTGAATAACACCTACAAAAATAGAAAAGTGAATACCGCCTACAAAAATAGAAAAGTGAATAACACCTACAAAAATTGAAAAGTGAATACCGCCTACAAAAATAGAAAAGTGAATAACACCTACAAAAATTGAAAAGTGAATACCGCCTACAAAAATAGAAAAGTGAATACCGCCTACAAAAATAGAAAAGTGAATACCGCCTACAAAAATTGAAAAGTGAATACCGCCTACAAAAATTGAAAAGTGAATACCGCCTACAAAAATAGAAAAGTGAATACCGCCTACAAAAATAGAAAAGTGAATAACACCTACAAAAATAGAAAAGTGAATACCGCCTACAAAAATTGAAAAGTGAATACCGCCTACAAAAATTGAAAAGTGAATACCGCCTACAAAAATAGAAAAGTGAATACCGCCTACAAAAATAGAAAAGTGAATACCGCCTACAAAAATAGAAAAGTGAATACCGCCTACAAAAATAGAAAGTGAATAACACCTACAAAAATAGAAAAGTGAATACCGCCTACAAAAATAGAAAAGTGAATACCGCCTACAAAAATAGAAAAGTAAATAACACCTACAAAAATAGAAAGTGAATAACACCTACAAAAATAGAAAAGTGAATACCGCCTACAAAAATAGAAAAGTGAATAACACCTACAAAAATAGAAAGTGAATAACACCTACAAAAATAGAAAAGTGAATACCGCCTACAAAAATAGAAAAGTGAATAACACCTACAAAAATAGAAAAGTGAATAACACCTACAAAAATAGAAAAGTGAATACCGCCTACAAAAATAGAAAAGTGAATACCGCCTACAAAAATAGAAAAGTGAATACCGCCTACAAAAATAGAAAAGTGAATAACACCTACAAAAATAGAAAATGAATACCGCCTACAAAAATAGAAAAGTGAATAACACCTATAAAAAAGCACCTACGGTAAATACAAAAGTAGTCATAACCTACAAAAAACACGTAATAAATAGAATCTACAAAAGCACACAAATGAATAGCACCTTGCGATAAAATTTGATAGATTCAGTTCATGCCAAATAAAAAACTAAATCACTTATCTGCAACATCCTTGGCACTGTGCAGCACATATAAACATCATTCAAATGTATCGAAAATGATCAAATCTATGAATTTTATGGAAGTGTAGGGTAAATGAATGACTTTGTTTTCTTTGCCCTGTGACATTCATTTAACTACTTTATCACTTAGTGCCTCTGACTAGTCCAAAAATGTGATGCAGTTTAATTCATTACATGTATTTGACTCTTCTTTATCAAATTCGTAATTTGTATTAAACGGTGTTAACTACTTTTGTGTTGTTTGTTCAATCTCGTAGGGCTGAAGCTGAAATTATCGTATTAAAAATATAAAGAACTAGAAGAATGCATACAAAATTGATAAAAATTGACAGAATTGCAAAAACACTTGAATAGAAACTTGAGGGGACTTCATAATCGTTTTTACGAAGTGAATTAATCGTATCCTCTTCAGTCTCTTGAAGATATATCCAATAAAAGCAGAAAAAAGCTTTATCAGCTACACGCAAACAACAAAAGAATTTGGGAAAATGTGCAGTTTTGGTTTTCTAGGGAAGCCGTGGATTTATATGTCCATGTCAGTAAGTGAACACGTGCTTGTTAAACAAGAAGTGATAATCCTATAGAGGAATTACAGAGCTCGGACATCACTGGGACGGACAGATTTATGCTGATTTGTCGGCGAATTTTCCAAATTCCTTCAAGATGAAAGCTTTAGTCATTTGCATTTAGGTCATCAGACAACGAGTTTCAGGGGTCAGAGAGTGGCCTTGGAGAAAATGTCGTTCATGATCGTCATACATCTCCTCGCCACGCCCGAGGGCCTGCCTTGTCTGTACAGGGTGCCCTTTTAAATGTTGTAATTAACGTATTATACACAGTCTATCATTACTTTGATTTCCGCCGTAATCTGACAGAGTCACGTGGCACAATCTCGTGCCGTAACGTTGTGTCTGACGTAAGTGTGGGAGGATTTGGATGGACGCCATTTTTCTGTGTAGTTAGATTTGCTCATCTGTGCATATAATTGCATCATGAATTGATGAAAATAAACCAGTAGTGCTTAACCAAGAGGCATGAGTTATTATTGAGGTGAGGTGACCTGTAAATATCTAGTGCCATACAATGGTCAGTAGATATCAAACTCAGTGGTGTTTGTTTGATTACACTAAAGGCGATGAAACACTGAAAGATAGACACGTATCAAGGAGTTGACTTCATTTTAAACCAAAAAATGGTTTTGGCAACACATCATCTAGGAAGTGGATGTTGATACTGAAACATTAACATCAATGAATTATATAGTTAACCTTCGAATGCCCTAACACATGCACTGTAATACCGTCATAACATTATTTAGGGCAGTAGAACAAACAGCACGTCATTCATGATAAATAGTATTAAACATTATATGTTTTAGTTTGTTGAAAACATTTGAAAATTCTGAAATAAGATTACAACTCTTCAATCAAACTGTCACTTAGGTGTATATAGATGTCATCATTTTGATGCTGTAATCAGTACTTCACACCTGTCTTACGTAATCTGGGTTGTAGACCAGGTGTGCAGGCTAATCACGAGAAAAACTATTGTCTATCACCTTTATTTTGAATGTTTTAAACGACGATGTCAAAATGATCAATAACATTATGTATTAAATTGCACTTACATATATATATATAGTCCTCTTGAAGCTACGCTACATTTACATATTTCGAGAAATATATCATGTTTAGTACTTTGTCTAAAAACTGTTTCAGTTAACCATATGAACATCATACTTCGCCAATGTACACTTTTCTTGAAAAGTTTGGGTAGGGTGGAAGCGTGAGATTTAGAGTATAAACATTAGTCTCTGTATGAGGTTTACACAGAGGTTTGGTTAGGATGGAAGTGTGAGATTTAGAGTATAATACTTAGCCACTGTACGAGGTTTAAACAGAAGTTTGGTTAGGACGGAAGTGTGAGATTTAGAGTACAATACTTAGCCACATGCGTGATATTGGTTTGATACTTAATTTGAAGGAAATACAGTTCTGTATAGTCTTTTTCTCGCATTTGGCAAACATTTCTTTTCGAAAATTTTCAATTGTCGACAGCAATCATTCCAGACAACATGCCACACTTCTCGACATATATTGTATATTATCAGGGTTGATTCCTAAAATTGTATATACTCATTGACATTCAGAAGATACATTTTACATATCCTGTAGGATAAAGCTAGTTTACACCCGAGGATACCCAAACATCATTCCCAGACCCATAACCCCCACATTCTCAACACGGTACGTTAGCACGGGGCGTGTTCGCTACATATACTCTATCTGTCCACCCGTACAGCACAGGAGCGGTGTTGACATCGACACCAAACACATCAGCTCGAAATGAAAAAAAGTATTGTCATTTGTGATCTTTTTCCAATATGAAAAAGGAAAATATTGTTATCATTTTGAAGGTTTCAATTTGATCAAATTAGATACTATTTAAAACGCGCACTAGTTCTGTTAAAATGCAATAATAAACATATTATCGTATACCTGTTTGATCTTTGCGAGATTAATTAAGTTTGCAATACTGAGACATACCTTCAGTGGAATAATAAAGCGAAATATACTGTTGTTTGTGGTTACATATGGTTGGTACTGTTCACGCTACAGTGACAGGTAGTCATCAAATTAGGATTAACATCACAGGAAACAAACCAATGACACATTCAACAATTGGCTTGGTTTTCCAAATGTCATCTCGAGGACAACAATCAAATAATAACGTTTTATTTGTAGGTTTTGTGAGAGAACATAATGGGACACACAGACCAGTACATAATACTGGGGATGTAACAGTATATGTGCCCAGTGACTCCCTAATACTTTCTCGCTAACGTAGGTCTGTGTTGTCAGTTATCGCATAATCACTTCCGGTAACATTAACGCATGCGTGAAAAGGAACACAATCCTAAGGAATGTCAGTGTCGAAAGCATTGACTGGAAGTGTATCAGGACATATTTAACGGTTACACAGAAAAGACTTGGATCTGATATACACAGAGTTCACGACAGTTAGTGACATAAATGACATGATAATTACGTCGTGTGTATTATTGATTAGTATCTCTCGTGACACGACCTAATTAAGACATTAACAAAGTGAACTATAAACATTATCAGTATTATTACGATATGAAAATGAAAATATTTTCCGATCAACCAACATACTTCTCTTCACCTATCACAAAAATTAACATCACGAATCAGATTTACAATAACCTAACAGTCAAACTGTCAACATAATTGAAACGTGTCCGAATGAGTCCCTAAAAGTACAATATGACTCCTTAACAAGTATATAAGTCGCTTTTGTATGGATATAGATGTTTCAGTAAAATTTCAGTGCCATTATGATCTTCTCAAGACAGTTTAAATAAAAATATACGACGCGAAGAAAATTTGGTAATTTACTAGCAATAGTTTCTGAAATTGTTCACCGGGATAATGGTAACGGTATTACAACGATTCAATGTAATGTTTGTTAACTTAAATCATACAACACATACATAGATTGTTAATGTCCTCCCGAATAACTCACACACGAGATTGACACAAGAGTAAGATTTCATTTTAATAATTCCATATAACTCATATTACTTATAAAGCTACAAATTGTCGATCCGATTCTCTGTAAAACCGAAAAAGTTCACTCAGACGGGATATTTATAACGTCGAGGTGATGTGATGATATTATTTACTGAATTTTTTATTCGAAGACATCTATTTCAAAATACATCGTAATAAGTAGACCGATGAAATGACGAAAAACTGTCAATCACAGATACATAATATGTATAGCCCACTGGTCTATCAAATTAAATCAAGCCAATACTGAAATGAATTAGAACAGTTACAGCTTAAAGTTCCGCACTTACGCCAAACTTTAAACTAATCACTACCTTGCTGATTCACAGGCGTCTTAAGACAAGATTTAAGTCCTAGCACGGAATGTCCTCAGGGGAGTCAACTATAAATGAACACATCACTTCCTGTCTATGGGCGACTTCCAGTTCCTGTATATTCGTCTCGCCCATGGCCAGATCGACGATTTCTCTTTCGCCTTCAATAGTCGTTTCGTAGCTGCTTTCCTGTCTGCATCCTTGACCCCTAGTGCCGTGAACATTTCTCCAAAGGGCTTGTGTTCCGGTATCCTATCTTCACTGGGAAGACCAGCATTTCCGCCTCACTGCTCCAATATTTCCTATCCCTATACCAGTGTATCGTATTGTTTTCTTCCGTTGGAATGCTTTCTCAACCATCCCTCCCAAGCAATTGTTGGATCAACCTTGATCAGTTTTCTTCCTTGATTTAACCAATGGAGAACATTATTTCGTAGTCTAGTATGGACGATGTCTGAAACACTAGTCAAGGTTCATCCTTAAGGTTTTACTTCGTGGATGTTGTTGATGAAGTCTTCGTTTAAATCTTTCTTTTGATCATATTTTGCCCTAATCTTTTTAAATCTGACCTTGGACTATGATTGTGTTTACTTGTTGGTATTTTCTTATTTGTGCACATTTCTTTGATGTCTTCTAGCACCACCTTCCTCTTTGTCTAGAGCGCTCTACACGTACCCTTCCCAATCCCAGTTGTCCATACACATGTGGAATCGAAAATGTATCTATTTCTCAAACGACATTCCGCTTGGTCGTTTGTGAAACTGGCTGACCATTTCCTTCAACTTCTTGTCTCTATACAGACATTCATGAGCTTTCCATTTTAGCACCACAAACCTATGTAGTCTTGCTTTTGACACCTTCATCTCTTCGCCTAGTGATAAATGGGTAGCTGGCTGATGTGCATTCCGATGCTAGCCTAACTTTTGTGTACTGAATGTTAATCCCTGAACTTCCATTGCGGTCGTAATTGAACTGTTTTTGAAGTTCGGTCTTGTCTCTCCTTCCAATTGTACTGGCGTCAACCAACTTTCCCTATCACTTAAGCGAACTGTTGAAAACGGATTGTCATCCCCCGGATCTTCGGTATGAACTTCTAGGATATCTTCCTCCTTTTGATGACTAAATCCCTTAACGCCTCTTGTTTGGATTGCAATCTTGTCCATTCCACAGTTCCCTCGATGGTCTATCAATATATGACATAGAAGATATCCCACTTCACAAATATGACAGAAAATATCCCACTTCACAAATATGACATAGAAGATATCCCACTTCACAAATATGACAGAAAATATCCCATTTTACAAATATGACATAGAAGATATCCCACTTCACAAATATGACATAGAAGATATCCCACTTCACAAATATGACATAGAAGATATCCCACTTCACAAATATGACAGAAAATATCCCACTTCACAAATATGACTGTATATTATGGTTGCTATATCTTGTTGGATAGACGTACACAAGGTGTTAAACAGAAAAAGTAGTGCGTACTATTGCAGAGCAAAGTTCCTATTCTTCTGTGATTGTGTTAAAAACCTAACTTTGAAATGAAAATATGATGTACGTTATAGAAGATATTTATCTTATATATAAATTGTTAGAGTGGTTACTTAAATAAATTTTAATAGTGTAGACCCTTTCTAGTAAGTTTGTGAAAATTGTTTCAAATAATGATGGATAGCGAACATTAAAGTACTTTCTGACGTTTTATGTTTCTTTGTTGGTTTAAAGAAAACCCCAGCGCAAGCTAAAGTTAGGATCCATATCCTGAAGATATCACAGAGCGCGAACACATCAGGTCTGTAATTGCTTTCATGCGCTGTTAGATGCAAACATGCAAACCTATTAAGTCCTTCATTATCGCGTATGTTTTACACCTGGGAGGCACGTGCTTTAATCAACACCATTTAAATTTAACTTAGTATACAAATATATCATGTGATTCTGACGTGGTTTTACACTTCGGCAATTCATCATAGTACCTTTACACTGATACGATTACAGGAACACTTAAGCAATAAATAGCACGTGAGATTGCACGTGTGATTTGATACGGATACACACTGATAATAACATCAACACGTTTCCCACTGACAAAAGTCTGACGTGTTATACTCCTACTGTATAGATCTATCTGAACTCTGAGTGTTCCTATTTCTTGGTCAATCAAAAGTATCCATGTCTCTATGATGTCACTATTGGCAAACAATAAGAGATCATGACTTCTATCTTGCACAATGTGTCCCCGAGTACTGTTAGTACATCACCTTTTTGTAAACCATTCTCGCGTTACTAGTCCGTGTTAATTTTACAATATTCCATTTTTGGTCCAGTACAACGGGTATTTTGTTTTTAACTCGAACGTGCTTGTCTCTAGTCCAGTCATTGGTCAGTAAGTAATAGCCAAGAAAACATTTACTGTTTGAACGGTTCAGCCTTTTGATAATAGAGATTAAAGCCGAACTGATCTGAGAGTTCACTGTTGGCAGTCTCCATTTACACCCGTACTTACGTCGTACAATAAAAGCATCATGTCTTTTGTTCGATATTCCAGTAGTTAATTAGACAGGCCACTCGTCCAGACTGAAGGTACAGTAGTTACTATATTGTTCGATATTCCAGTAGTTAATTAGACAGGCCACTCGTCCAGACTGAAGGTACAGTAGTTACTATATTGTTCGATATTCCAGTAGTTAATTAGACAGGACACTCCTCCAGACTGAAGGTACAGTAGTTACTATATTGTTCGATATTCCAGTAGTTAATTAGACAGGACACTCCTCCAGACTGAAGGTACAGTAGTTACTATATTGTTCGATATTCCAGTAGTTAGTTATACAAGGCACTCCTCCAGACTTAAAGTACAGTAGGTGATATATTACTTTAGATATCGGCGTATGATATTTTGCACCTCTCTAGAACACAGGTGCAATACATTTGGTACTCCTCTAGAACATAGGCGCAATACATTTGGTACTCCTCTAGAACACAGACACAAAACATTCGGTACTCCTTTGGAGTATGGTTGCATTACATTTGGTACTCCTCTAGAATATGAATGCATTTTTATATTTGTTACTTTTCTAAATTAGAGTATTAATACATTTGGTACTCTTCTAAAAATCGGGTGTATTACATTCGGATCATCCTCTAAAACATTGGTGTATTATATTTGGTACTACTCTGGAATATAGGTGTATTATATTTGGTACTTTTCTAGAATATCGGTAAATCTGATTCCGTAAAACTACATGTGTATTATAGTACGTTGAATTCAATAGTCCCCTATAATAAAGGAATATTATATCCATCACTCGAAGAGAAAAAAAGATACATTAAAATATAAGATACAATTCATGCCGAGTATGAATGGTACAAGAACGTTTCAGTGTATCGGGGCTGCGTGACAAGGAGTGTTGAATATCATAAATCTCGGGGTGTAAAGTAACACACTTTTATAACTTAATATGTCTCATATGTATTTTTGTATCTAGTTCAATAATTACCCTTAAGTAAAACATATACCTCTAGTTTACTTAGACCTGAGGTTATCATACAGACTAGATCATAATAAACCATCATGTATCATGACGCTTATAGGATGTGCCCACACCATTAACAATTCCGAACTCTACTCTTCTCGTGGAAATAGATACGTGGTTTTTTTCACCTTAATTGTGGATCATTTGACAAATACTTATCTTAATTTTCAGATCGTACGAATGATAAAGGATACCAAACGATTGCTCGTATCAGAAATTAGAATCTTCTGCCATCAGATATCAGTGCATATTCGTTAACGTGTTATTTACGTACAAAATTGTAGGTATTTATGATGACGTATCACATTTAGTAGCAGGTGTATAGAAATCCCCAGTCCACAGATAATCAGAAACATTCATGTATTATATTAAATATACTAATGGAGTCTCCCTTTGTTATCTTTTCTAGTTGCCTTACATAGATATCATATAATATCATAACTTAATATCTGTCGTTTGAGTGAAGTGTCTCTTATTCAATTGTTAAGGTCAATGGCGAACGGTGAGAGCAGGAAATTTGGAAAAAGAATTGTTCACTTTTCCCTCATCCATCATTTTCTTCTCTCTCTTTACCCTGACTCGCCTTTGTTCCCGTCTTCCCCTCTTTCTCTACCCGGTGTACCCTTGCTCCATATCCCTCACTCTCCATACCTTCCCTCGTCCTAATACCCACCTCCCTCTCTCTCGTTCAACTTCCCGGTTTCCCTTGCTCTATTTCCCTCCCTCTCTTCACCGTCCCTCCGTCCTCATACCCGCTCCCCTATGTCTCTCTCATTCCACCTCCCGATGTACCCTTGCTCCATTTCCCTCCCTCTCTTTACCCTTCCTCGTCTCCATACCCGCTCCCCTATGTCTCTCTCATTCCACCTCCCGATGTACCCTTGCTCAATTTCCCTCCCTCTCTTTACCCTTCCTCGTCCCCATACCCGCTCCCCTATGTCTCTCTCATTCCACTTCCCGATGTACCCTTGCTCAATTTCCCTCTCTCTCTTTACCCTCCCTCGTCTTGATACCCACCTCCCTCTCTCACTCATTCCTATTACCGGTTTTCCCTTACTCCATTTCCCTCCCTCTCCATACCCTCCCTCGTCCTGATACCCACCTCTCTCTCCCTCTCTCTCTCTCTCTCATTTCTATTCCCGGTTTAACCTTGCTCCATATTCCTCCCTCTCCTTACCCTTCGTCCTCATACCCGCTCCCTCTGTCTCTCTCAATCCACCTCCCGGTTTTCCCTTGCTCCATTTCCCTCCCTCTCTTTAGCCTCCCTCCGCCCTCATACCCGCTCCCTCTGTCTCTCTCATTCCTAGTCCTGGTTTTCCCTTGCTCCATATCCCTCCCTCTCTCTATCCTCCGCCCTCATACCCGCTCCCTCTGTCTCTCTCATTCCTAGTCCTGGTTTAACCTTGCTCCATATCCCTCCCTCTCGCTATCCTCCGTCCTCATACCCGCTCCCTCTGTCTGTCTCTCTCATTCCTATTCCCGGTTTAACCATGCTCTATATTCCTCCCTCTCCTTACCCTCCACTCCCCATTCCCGGTTTAACCATGCCCTCGCACACCTCCTCTGCATTGTCACTAACCAAAATTGGAACATGCCTATCAATGTGAAATAACCGAATACCTTCTTCAAATCAAGTGCATTATATAGGGAGCGTATTCTTTGATAAGTAACCATACACTTTAATAGTATCATGATGACACAGGAAGATACAAAATCACGCTCAACCGACCAAACGTAAACCATCGTTATAATTTAATAACAATTTCCACGTTTCCACGCTTTTAGCTATTGCCCACGTACCCGAGCTGATGTGGAAAATATTAAACCGTATATTCTTATTCAACCGGAAAAGTCGAGCAACATCTTTGTGTCTGGCCATCAAATAATTAAATCACAAATTGCGATATCTGTGCTATGGTAAAATTTATAACAGGAGCTAAAAACATTTTAAAATAAATTTATTTTATAATAATAGTCACACAATGATGTACATAAGAGCAATGGACGTCATTTTCAACTAAAAGTGTTGCCTCGAACTCGCCACTCCCTTAAATATAAAAATGTACTCTGTTATGTCGGAGTGGTATCGAAATTAAAAATCTGAAAAATGGCTGTTTATGTTAAACGTTAACATCACAGACATGAACGTTTAACGTGATTAGGTAATGGGGAAGTGTGTTTTTTGTGCATGATAAATCAATAGTAATTAGGATTAACAATTACAGAGTACGCAAATAGACTAACTGTCGGTATAGGCCTTGTGGAGGCATCAGCAATATTCTTTTTTATAGTAAACAAGTAGATAACGATAGATAATATGGTGTAGTCATAGCTTTAAAACCGACTGACTGAGCCAACCGTCAAGTCTAAATAATCATTTCCTGATCGATTCTGCTGAGTACTTTCATCAAATTTCTTAAAGTAAAAAAAATTAATGCATTCCGAAATGAAAAGATGATACCATCGGTGATTAGTTCGATTTTACAGAACTCTGGTTAGGATTACGGTAGAACGTCCTTATGTGGTTGTTTGTAACACAGTCTGGTTCCAATCACTTTTGGTTCTGTTTATACCTTGCTCTCATTTGAGAACGTGGCATTACTTACTTGGATTGACCAAGGTTTACATGCCGCGGGTCGTCTTTGAAGCAGAAGACTCTTACTCTTCCGGTACACCTGGTCTTATTCTTCTAGTACTATTCAGGAATCGTCGTTTAAATCTTTCTTTTGTCCATAGTTAGCCCTAGTTTATTGAGTTGGAATAACGATTTTGTTGACATGTTGGTATTTTCTCGGTTCCTTTTTCTACAGTGATAAATTTGTTATGCTCCCTCAAATTATGAATAGACAAGGTGAATAAAGGTTTATTCTGATTCAGATTCATGAAGAATTCGTCGTAACATCGGATTGATGTTTTCATGAAAAGCCTCTCGTATTAGACATTTTCCAGAGTATTTGACCATTTTGACTAAAACGGATGAGAATTATAGGCAGGAAAACCGCCACACTACCAGGAAAACTGCAAAAGGCGATTTTAAATATTTTCATATCTTTGTACTTGAGTGTCAGTTTACACTTACCCGTTCGTGTACATGTAAGATTAAAACAAATCCAGTTACTATTGTCCTTAAGCATGTTTACCTCTAACTAGGACAAATTCTCTGCCTTTCAATATCTAAATACCTACCTAATACAGTTACATATTTATTTTGAGATATCAATATCAATGGACTCAAGTAGCAGCACTTGCCTTACCAATCGAATAGTGATGCCGAGCAATTGTTTTGAAAAAAAAGACAAATCATTACAAAATGGTTCCAACTCTTGTTTTGAGCCGCATCATACAATCTCCAACAAACATGACAAAACTCAGGAGACAGTTAGCCATATCATACAGTTTCCAATAACATCACAATACTCAGGAGACAGTTAGCCGCATCATACAATCTCCAACAAACATGACAAAACTCAGGAGACAGTTAGCCATATCATACAGTTTCCAATAACATCACAATACTCAGGAGACAGTTAGCCGTATCATACAGTCTCCAATAACATCACAATACTCAGGAGACAGTTAGCCGCATCATACAATCTCCAACAAACATGACAAAACTCAGGAGACAGTTAGCCATATCATACAGTCTCCAATAACATCACAATACTCAGGAGACAGTTAGGTGCATCATACAGTCTCCAACAAACATGACAAAACTCAGGAGACAGTTAGCCATATCATACAGTCTCCAATAACATCACAATACTCAGGAGACAGTTAGCGGTATCATACAGTCTCCAATAACATCACAATACTCAGGAGACAGTTAGCGGTATCATACAGTCTCCAATAACATCACAATACTCAGGAGACATTAAGCTGCATCATACATTCTCCAACAACATCACAATACGCAGGAGACAGCTAGCCGTATCATACAGTCTCCAACAAACATCACGCAGCAATCAGGAGACATTTAGCTGCAGCATACAGTGTCCAACAACATCACAGCAATCAGGAGAGACAGTTAGCCGCATCATACAGTCTCCAACAACATCACACAGCAATCAGGAGACAGTTAGCCGTATCATACAGTCTCCAATAACATCACAATACTCAGGAGACAGTTAGCCGTATCATACAGTCTCCAATAACATCACAATACTCAGGAGACAGTTAGCCGCATCATACAATCTCCAACAAACATGACAAAACTCAGGAGACAGTTAGCCGCATCATACAGTCTCCAATAACATCACAATACTCAGGAGACAGTTAGCCGTATCATACAGTCTCCAACAACATCACACAGCAATCAGGAGACAGTTAGCCGTATCATACAGTCTCCAACAACATCACACAGCAATCAGGAGACAGTTAGCCGCATCATACAGTCTCCAACAACATCACACAGCAATCAGGAGACAGTTAGCCGTATCATACAGTCTCCAACAAACATCACGCAGCAATCAGGAGACATTAAGCTGCATCATACAGTCTCCAACAACATCACAATACTCAGGAGACAGTTAGCTGCATCATACAGTCTCCAATAACATCACAATACTCAGGAGACATTAAGCTGCATCATACAGTCTCCAACAACATCACAATACTCAGGAGACAGTTAGCCGCATCATACAGTCTCCAATAACATCACAATACTCAGGAGACAGTTAGCCGTATCATACAGTCTCCAACAACATCACAATACTCAGGAGACAGTTAGCCGCATCATACAGTCTCCAACAACATCACAATACTCAGGAGACAGTTAGCCGCATCATACAGTCTCCAACAACATCACAATACTCAGGAGACAGTTAGGTGCATCATACAGTCTCCAATAACATCACAATACTCAGGAGACAGTTAGCCGTATCATACAGTCTCCAACAACATCACAATACTCAGGAGACAGTTAGCCGCATCATACAGTCTCCAACAACATCACAATACTCAGGAGAGACAGTTAGGTGCATCATACAGTCTCCAATAACATCACAAAACTCAGGAGACAGTTAGCCGCATCATACAGTCTCCAATAACATCACAATACTCAGGAGACAGTTAGGTGCATCATACAGTCTCCAACAACCATCACACAGCAATCAGGAGACATTTAGCTGCATCATACAGTGTCCAACAACATTAGACAGCAATCAGGAAAGACAGTTAGCCGTATCATACAGTTTCCAATAACATCACAATACTCAGGAGACAGTTAGCCGCATCATACAGTCTCCAACAACCATCACGCAGCAATCAGGAGACATTTAGCTGCAGCATACAGTGTCCAACAACATTAGACAGCAATCAGGAAAGACAGTTAGCCGTATCATACAGTTTCCAACAACATCACAACAATCAGGAGAGACAGTTAGCCGCATCATACAGTCTTCAACAACATCACAATACGCAGGAGACAGTTAGCCGCATCATACAGTCTCCAACAACCATCACACAGCAATCAGGAGACATTTAGCTGCATCATACAGTCTCCAACAACATCACAATACTCAGGAGAGACAGTTAGCCGCATCATACAGTCTCCAACAACCATCACACAGCAATCAGGAGACATTTAGCTGCATCATACAGTCTCCAACAACATCACAATACTCAGGAGAGACAGTTAGCCGCATCATACAGTCTCCAACAACCATCACACAGCAATCAGGAGACATTTAGCTGCATCATACAGTCTCCAACAACATCAGACAGCAATCAGGAAAGACAGTTAGCCGTATCATACAGTCTCCAACAACATCACAATACCCAGGAGACAGTTAGCCGCATCATACAGTCTTCAACAAACATCACAATACTCAGGAGACAGTTAGCCGTATCATACAGTCTCCAACAACATCACAATACCAAGGAGACAGTTAGCCGCATCATACAGTCTTCAACAAACATCACAAAACTCAGGAGACAGTTAGCCGCATCATACAGTCTCCAACAACATCACAATACTCAGGAGAGACAGTTAGCCGCATCATACAGTCTCCAACAACCATCACACAGCAATCAGGAGACATTTAGCTGCATCATACAGTCTCCAACAACATCAGACAGCAATCAGGAAAGACAGTTAGCCGTATCATACAGTCTCCAACAACATCACAATACCCAGAAGACAGTTAGCCGCATCATACAGTCTTCAACAAACATCACAATACCCAGGAGACAGTTAGCCGCATCATACAGTCTCCAACAACATCACAATACTCAGGAGAGACAGTTAGCCGCATCATACAGTCTCCAACAACCATCACACAGCAATCAGGAGACATTTAGCTGCATCATACAGTCTCCAACAACATCAGACAGCAATCAGGAAAGACAGTTAGCCGTATCATACAGTCTCCAACAACATCACAATACCCAGGAGACAGTTAGCCGCATCATACAGTCTTCAACAAACATCACAATACTCAGGAGACAGTTAGCCGTATCATACAGTCTCCAACAACATCACAATACCCAGGAGACAGTTAGCCGCATCATACAGTCTTCAACAAACATCACAATACCCAGGAGACAGTTAGCCGCATCATACAGTCTTCAACAAACATCACAATAATTAGGAGACAGTTAGCCGCATCATACAGTCTTCAACAAACATCACAATACTCAGGAGACAGTTAGCCGTATCATACAGTCTCCAACAACATCACACAGCAATCAGGAGACAGTTAGCCGTATCATACAGTCTCCAACAACATCACACAGCAATCAGGAGACAGTTAGCCGCATCATACAGTCTCCAACAACATCACACAGCACTCAGGAGACAGTTAGCCGCATCATACAGTCTCCAACAACATCACAATACTCAGGAGACAGTTAGGTGCATCATACAGTCTCCAATAACATCACAATACTCAGGAGACAGTTAGCCGCATCATACAGTCTCCAACAACATCACAATACTCAGGAGAGACAGTTAGGTGCATCATACAGTCTCCAATAACATCACAAAACTCAGGAGACAGTTAGCCGCATCATACAGTCTCCAATAACATCACAATACTCAGGAGACAGTTAGGTGCATCATACAGTCTCCAACAACCATCACACAGCAATCAGGAGACATTTAGCTGCATCATACAGTGTCCAACAACATTAGACAGCAATCAGGAAAGACAGTTAGCCGTATCATACAGTTTCCAATAACATCACAATACTCAGGAGACAGTTAGCCGCATCATACAGTCTTCAACAAACATCACAATACGCAGGAGACAGCTAGCCGTATCATACAGTCTCCAACAACCATCACGCAGCAATCAGGAGACATTTAGCTGCAGCATACAGTGTCCAACAACATTAGACAGCAATCAGGAAAGACAGTTAGCCGTATCATACAGTTTCCAACAACATCACAACAATCAGGAGAGACAGTTAGCCGCATCATACAGTCTTCAACAACATCACAATACGCAGGAGACAGTTAGCCGCATCATACAGTCTCCAACAAACATCACAATACTCAGGAGACAGTTAGCCGCATCATACAGTCTCCAATAACATCACAATACTCAGGAGAGACAGTTAGCCGCATCATACAGTCTCCAACAACCATCACACAGCAATCAGGAGACATTTAGCTGCATCATACAGTCTCCAACAACATCACAATACTCAGGAGAGACAGTTAGCCGCATCATACAGTCTCCAACAACCATCACACAGCAATCAGGAGACATTTAGCTGCATCATACAGTCTCCAACAACATCAGACAGCAATCAGGAAAGACAGTTAGCCGTATCATACAGTCTCCAACAACATCACAATACCCAGGAGACAGTTAGCCGCATCATACAGTCTTCAACAAACATCACAATACTCAGGAGACAGTTAGCCGTATCATACAGTCTCCAACAACATCACAATACCCAGGAGACAGTTCGCCGCATCATACAGTCTTCAACAAACATCACAATACCCAGGAGACAGTTAGCCGCATCATACAGTCTTCAACAAACATCACAATACTCAGGAGACAGTTAGCCGCATCATACAGTCTTCAACAAACATCACAATACTCAGGAGACAGTTAGCCGCATCATACAGTCTTCAACAAACATCACAATACTCAGGAGACAGTTAGCCGCATCATACAGTCTCCAACAACATCACACAATACACAGGAGACAGTTAGCCGCATCATACAGTCTCCAACAACATCACACAATACACAGGAGACAGTTAGCCGTATCATACAGTCTCCAATAACATCACAATACTCAGGAGACAGTTAGCCGTATCATACAGTCTTCAACAAACATCACAATACTCAGGAGACAGTTAGCCGCATCATACAGTCTCCAACAACATCACACAATACACAGGAGACAGTTAGCCGCATCATACAGTCTCCAACAACATCACACAATACACAGGAGACAGTTAGCCATATCATACAGTCTCCAACAACCATCACACAGCAATCAGGAAAGACAGTTAGCCGTATCATACAGTCTCCAATAACATCACAATACCCAGGAGACAGTTAGCCGCATCATACAATCTCCAACAAACATGACAAAACTCAGGAGACAGTTAGCCATATCATACAGTCTTCAACAAACATCACAATACTCAGGAGACAGTTAGCCGTATCATACAGTCTCAAATAAGATCACAATACACAGGAGACAGTTAGCCGCATCATACAGTCTCCAACAACATCACACAATACTAAGGAGAGACAGTTAGTTGTATCATACAGTCTCCAATAACATCACACAGCAATCAGGAGACAGTTAGCTGCATCATACAGTCTCCAACAACATCACAATACTCAGGAGACAGTTAGGTGCATCATATAGTCTCCAACAACATCACAATACTCAGGACACGGAACAACAATACACATCCGGTCTGTGACAATATCAGGATTCAGTTTTAACAACAGATCTGCATCATATTTCTGACATCCCGAAGATCAGCTTATCGTTTTACTATTTTGTTAAAGGCTCCTTTTGTGTTTTGCTATATTCTATTAAAATAATCAGAAATTATGTTTATCAATGCCTCGTCATCATTTGTCCTCGTCGTCCTGCTTAGCTGTTTACTTATGTGAGAAAACAATGAGAAATTGGCACCATCCGGGACTCTAAATTATTTTTCGTCAAAAAAGCTCAATATTCCAGACCAACAATATTTCTATTCAAACCAGACATCGATCGATTGAGGAAGAGGGTGATATGACTTCAGGAGCTGTGATGTCACTTCAGAGGGTGTGATACCACTTCAGGGGGTTTGATGTCACTTCAGGGGGTGTGATGTCACTTCAGGGAGTGTGATGTCACTTTCAGGATGTAGAATATCACTTTAGGGGGTGTGATGTAACTTTCAAGGAGTGTGATGTCACTTCAAGGGGTGTGATCTCACTTTCAGGGGATGTAATGTGACTCAAGGGAGTGTGATGTCACTTCAGGATGTGTGACGTCATTTTCAGGGAATGTGATGTCGCTTCAGGGGGTGTGATGTCATTATCAGGGGGTGTGATGTCACTTCAGGGGGTGTGATCTCACTTTCAGGAGGTGTGATGTGACTTCAGAGGGTGTGATGTAACTTCGTGGGTTGTGATGTCATTTTCAGGGAATGTGATGTCGCTTCAGGGGGTGTGATGTCACTTCAGGGGGTGTGATGTCACTTCAAGGGGTATGATGTCACTTCAGGGGGTATGATGTCACTTCAGGAGGTATGATGTCACTTCAGGGGGTTTGATGTCACTTAAGGGGTATGATATCACATTAGGGGATGTGATTTAACCCGGGCTGATATCAACTTGTGGAAGTATCAGACGTAACACACATACAAACTCTGTGTTATCAGTAGTAAACATATAATAAACCGGTAAACAGAACATCTACTTATCAACTACTGCCATTCATCAAATCATAATTCGAGTTTTTTCCCCATTTTTTTCCTGAAAAATACCATTTACATGTTTAATGGTACGTATGACGAGTTCACTGTACTTATCAGTAGAGACCTACGTAATAAATAAAAACACGTATAACATCACACTTTGTGATTTCGTGAAGATGTTATGAACAAAAAAATTGGAAGTCTCCTAGATATTAACAAAATTTGTCCATTTCATACAAAAATAAGATCTTGTTCCTGCCATATTTTGTATCAAAGTGTATAAACCATCGTGAGATACACCTGTACATAGTCTTGTCATTGGGCTGGGTCTATTGGGGCAGCTATTGTCACCAAATCACAGCGGAAATAGGCCTCTGTTAATAACACAGCATATTACATCATTTGAGACACATAGAATGCATGAAAAATATGTGAAATATTAGTGTCTTTGTCATGAGTAGAGAGAGAGGTAAGGCAGCGTGACGACTAGAGTGATATGTATATCTGATGTAAGGATTTACGCTTGGACAAGTATTAAACAATCCACGTTAATTCTTAGTTACAGCAATCTAAAATGCAGTTTTCACTGTAACCACAGGTATTTTTATAAAAAATAAGATAATTACACACATATAAACTTGTATTTGTAAGGCATGAATTGTGAGAATTTGACGGTGTTGTTAAATAGATCCTTATTAAAGATAGAATACTTATATATACCTGTCAAACTATTATAATATCTGTGATTATAGCATTTAAAGTGATTACAAAACTACACACACAGTTACTGTTTAAACACATTTATAAGATTTATAAGACCTTTGACCTATAATGTTTTTTACTTAATAAGTTATTTGGTCTATACTTTATATTCGATTGTAAAGTGATTATCAAAGTGCAAGACTGACCTATATAAAAGTGTGGTTGACCTATTTAAAAGTATAGTTGATCTATATAAAAGTACAGTCGACCTATATAAAAGTATGGTTGACATATATAAATGCATGGTTGATCTTTATAACAGTATGGTTTACCTATATAAAAGTGTGGTTTACCTATATAAAAGTATGGTTGACATATATGAATGCATGGTTGATCTTTATAACAGTATGGTTTACCTATATAAAAGTGTGGTTTACCTATATAAAAGTATGGTTGACATATATAAATGCATGGTTGATCTTTATAACAGTATGGTTTACCTATATAAAAGTGTGGTTTACCTATATAAAAGTATGGTTGACATATATAAATGCATGGTTGATCTTTATAACAGTATGGTTTACCTATATAAAAGTGTGGTTTACCTATATAAAAGTATGGTTGTCCTATATAAAAGTATTATTAAATAAAAGTATAGTTGATCTATTCAAAAGTGTGGTTGACCTGTATCAAATATGCATGATGCATATTCAAAACAGACATTTGCTTTTGTTCATAAAACACAGGCAAAACGTTTATCACGTGATCGCCCAGCTCCATAAATATTGTCCGCAGTTCAATTCTTTGAGATGAAAGGATAAACAAAATAAACACATTGAAACTTATGTCATGTGAAGTATGCAGTGGTTTTCTAGTTATACATAATTCCGCCCTCTGTTGGTCAATTCAGATAGAAAGGGGGATAAATCATGCTAGATATCAATGCGGGACATCACCCTAAAGCACAGGCTGAGTTACCTGTTTAACAGGTGACACGAGCAGCACTTGTAGGTACGCGACGTTACATGTAACGACACTTATGAGACGAACGCGAGAAAAATGCGTTTACCTCTCACTTGTATGGAATGTTTTCTACCTGTTCACATTCACGTGAAAAGCTTGCCCTTAGTCCCATACTAAGTAGAACTTAAAGAACATACACCACTGAAGTCTTTAATGTTCAGCCATAACTGTCGTCGACTTGCCATTAGGCGGTTTGAGCAGCTGTAACACGGCTAGTGTGCATGTCTTTCTGACGGAGAACAAATCACCCCGATCGAGACATTAACGAGCAGACAAGTTGAAAAGATGATAATTTTCAAATCTCAATTTAACTTTTTTTTTCACAACTTTAAATACGATTTAAAGACCATTACGAGGCGAAAGAAATGGACAGAGATCACCTGTTTATGTTCATATATGTTTTTTATTAAAGTTACAAATCAGAAAATTTCAGTGTGACATTTGCTGCTGAGAAAGACTTCTGACATGAGCAAAGAACTTATCCGTGTACGGTCCAGCAGTTACGTATAATCTTTTCTAATATATGTTATGAGGGATCCGAGAACCATAATGTAAATTTGCATACAGAAATATGATTTTCGTTTTACTTGTAATGATAAGAAATTGCTTTGGTATATATAGGTTTTCATAACAGCGCGATCATACAACCTGTACTCCACCCAGGATAGTTTTGTTCGCAGTGGAAATAATAACAATACGAAATGTTTGTTAACATCTTATATAGATTTGGTTTAAAAAGTAGAAGGCATGTAAAACATCAAGTTGTAAAACTAGGTGATATGATTATCAACAAAAGGTAAAACATTATTTTTATTTTATTTTCTCTTTAAACTCTTTAGTTGTTGTGGGCGTTGTCACCCTTCCCTGCTATTCCGAAAACAACAAGAAAACATCTAAACATGTGAACAAAATCATAATTCAAACTAAAATTTAATAAAACTAGGATAAATTGTGGGGGAAAAAAGAAAAAAAATACCCAGAGATTCCCGAAAAAATACAGAGAAAAACCTGCATGTTTTGAAACCATGTGTTATGATTTTGTCTGTTGAAAAGAAATAGTTCAAAAGTTTTTAAAATAATCGTTTTGTTTTAAATGTGAACAAAGAAATATGTAATTGTCCCCATGAAATACAGTTCGATATAGGCATAGAAAATAAGTAATGCACGTTTCAGTTAGATTTAGGTAGATAAATATCAATAGGTAGGTAGTGGTACTGAGTGACGTAGAGGAAAGTCGTTATCTGACCATGATGAAGTATTGTCAGCATGTTGACGTCACTAAAGTTCGTAATAGACTTTTTAATGGTCGTTGTTTGTGATCGTTCTTTGTTGTAAATATTCATTATGTTGTAAGTCAGTATGGTAACCATGGTTATGATCCTTCAGTACCTTATTAATAAATTACTTCATCATCATCATTTTAAACAACAAATAAATTGAAAGATGGCTGTCTTACACTCCCGTATTAAGTGGAAACATGGAATACAAATCATTCTTATAACGCATTCAAAATCAGGATATCTGATATCTATTAAACATATAATACACTAACATACAATTTATGTAAAACAATTATGTATATCAAAGTTATAATACATAAAAACATTTTTACACTAGACAACTCACATACGGCAAATACATTAATACACCAGACATCTCACATACAACTAATACATTCACACACCAGAAATCTCACATACAACTAAAACATTAATACACCAAACATCTCAAAAACAACTAATACATTACCATCAGACATCTCATATACAACTTATACATTAACACCATACATCTCACAAACAACTCATACATTAACACAACAGACATCTCACATACAACTAAAACATTAACACACCAGACATCTCACATACAACTAATACTTTAACACAACAGACATCTCACATATAACTAATACATTCATACACCAGAAAACTCACAAACAACTAATACATTTATACACCAGGCATTTCACATACAACTAATACATTCACACACCAGACATCTCACATATAACTAATACTTTAACACAACAGACATCTCACATACAACTAATACATTCATACACCAAACATCTCACATACAATGAACACATTAACACACCAGACATCTCACATATAACTAATACATTAACACCACACATCTCACATACAACTAATGCATTCATACACCAGACACCTCACATACAACTAATACATTAACACACCAGACATATCACATACAACTAATAAATTAACACACCAGACATCTCATATACAACTAATACATTCATACACCAGACATCTCAAATACAACATATACATTAATACACCAGACATCTCACATACAACTAATACATTCATACACCAGACATCTCAAATACAACTAATACATTAATACACCAGACATCTCAAATACAACAAATACATTTATACAACAGACATCTCACATATAACTAATACATTAACACACCAAACATCTCACATACAACTAATTCATTAACACACCAGACATCTCACATACAACTAAAACATTCATACAACAGACATTTCATATACAACAAATACATTTATACAACAGACATCTCACATATAACTAATACATTAACACGAAACATCTCACATACAACTTATACATTAACACATCAAACATTTCACATACAACTAATACATTAATACACCAGACATCTCACATAAAACTAATTCATTAACACAACAGACATCTCACATAGTACTAATACATTCATACACCAGACATCTCGTATACAACTAATACATCAACACCTGACATCTCACATACAAATAATACATTAACACCAGACATCTCACATACAACTTATACAGTAACACACCAGACAACTCACACACAATTTATGCATTAACACCCGAAATCTCACATATAACTAATACATTCATACACCGGACACCTCAAATACAATTAATACATTAACACCAGACATCACATATACAATTAATACATTTATACAACAGACACCTCAGGTACAACTGATACATTAACATCACACATCTGACATACAACGAATACATCCATACACCGGACATCTCACATACAACTAACACATTAACACAAGACATCTCACATATAACTAATACATTAACACGAAACATCTCGTATACATACAGTTAAAACATTTATACGACAGACACCTCAGGTACAACTGATACATTAACATCAAACATCTGACATACAACGAATACATCCATACACCGGACATCTCACATACAACTAACACATTAACACAAGACATCTCACATATAACTAATACATTAACACGAAACATCTCACATACAACTAATATATTAACACACCAGACATCTCACATACAACTAATTCATTAACACACCAGAAATCTCACATACAACTAAACCATTAACACACCAGACATCTGAAATACAACTAAACCATCAACACACCAGACATCTCACATACAACTAAAACATTAACACACCAGACATCTCACATACAACTTATGCATTAACACACCAGACATCTCACATACAACTCATACATTCATAAACCAGACATCTCACATACAACAAATACATTAACACACCAGACATCTCACATCAAAATAATACATTAACAAAATACATCTCAAATACAACTCATACATTAACACACCAAACATCTCTCATACAACTAAAACATTAACACACCACACATCTCACATACAACTAATATATTAACACACCAGACATCTCAGATACAACTAATACATTCATACACCGGACATCTCACATACAACTAATACATTCATACACCAGATATCTCACATTAAAATAATACATTAACACACCACACATCTTACATACAACTAAACCATTAACACACCAGACAACACACATACAATTCATGCATTACCACCCGATATCTCACATATGACTAATACATTAACACCAGACATTTGACATACAACTAATACTTTAACACACCAGACATCTCACTTACAACTCATACATTCATACACCAGACACCTCACATACAACTAATACATTAACACCAGACATCTCACATACAACTAAACCATTAACACACCAGACATATCATATACAACTAATACATTAATACATCACACATCTCACATACAACTTATACATTAACACACCAGATATCTCACATTAAAATAATACATTAACACACCACACATCTTACATACAACTAATACATTAACACACCAGACAACACACATACAATTCATGCATTAACACCCGAAATCTCACATATAACTAGTACATTAACACCAGACATCTCACTTACAACTAATACATTTATACAACAGACATCTCACATATAACTAATACATTAACACACCAGACATCTCAGATACAACTAATACACTAACACACCAGACATCTCACATACAACTAATTCATCAACACAACAGACATTTCATATACAACTAATACGTTAACACACCAGACATCTCACATGCAACTTATACATTAACACCACACATCTCACATACAACTAATACATTTATACAACAGACATCTCATATACAACTTATACATTAACACACCAGACATTTCACATACAACTAATTCATTAACACTGACATTTCACATACATCTAATACATTCACACACCAGACATCTCATATAAAACTATTACATTAACACATCAGACAACTCACATACAACTAATACATTAACACACCAGAAATCTCATGTACAAATTATACATTAACACCAGACATCTCACATACAACTAATACATTCATACACCAGATATCTCACATATAACTAATTCATTAACACACCAGACATTTCACATACAACTAATTCAATAACACCAGACATCTCACATACAATTTATACATTAACACACCACACATCTCATATACAACTAATACATTAACACACCAGACATCTCACATACAACTAATACATTCATACACCGGTCATCTCATATACAACTAATACATTAACACACTAGATATCTTGCATACAACTAATACATTAACACACCAGACATCTCACATACAATTTATACATTAACACTCCAGACATTTCACATAAAACTAATTCATTAACACACCAGACATTTCACATACAACTAATTCAATAACACCAGACAACTCAGATACAATTGATACATAAACACACCACACATCTCACATACAACTAATACATTCACACACCGGACATCTCATATACAACTAATACATTAACACACTAGATATCTTGCATACAACTAATATGTTAACACACCAGACATCTCACATGCATCTTATACAATAACACCAGATATTTCACATACAACTAATACATTCATACACCGGACATCTCATATACAACTGATACATTGACACCACACATCTCACATACAACTAACACATTAAAACACCAGACATATCACATACAACTAATACATTAACACACCAGACATCTCACATACAAATAATACATTCATACACCAAGCATCTCACATACAACTAATACATTAACACAACAGACATATCACATACAACTTATACATTCATACACCAAGCATCTCACATACAACTAATACATTAACACAACAGACATATCACATACAACTAACACATTAACACACCAGACATATCACATACAACTAATACATTAACACACCAGACATATCACATACAACTAATACGTTAACACACCAGACATCTCACATGCAACTTATACATTAACACCAGACATCTCACATACAACTAATACATTTATACAACAGACATCTCACATACAACTTATACATTAACACACCAGACATTTCACATACAACTAATTCATTAACACTGACATTTCACATACATCTAATACATTCACACACCAGACATCTCATATACAACTATTACATTAACACATCAGACAACTCACATACAACTAATACATTAACACACCAGACATCACATGTACAAATTATACATTAACACCAGATATCTCACATACAACTAATACATTCATACACCAGATATCTCACCTACAACTAATACATTCATACACCAGATATCTCACATATAACTAATTCATTAACACACCAGACATTTCACATACAACTAATTCAATAACACCAGACATCTCACATACAATTTATACATTAACACACCACACATCTCATAAACAACTAATACATTAACACACTAGATATCTTGCATACAACTAACACATTAACACACCAGACATCTCACATACAATTTATACATTAACACTCCAGACATTTCACATAAAACTAATTCATTAACACACCAGACATCTTACATACAACTTATACATTCGTACAACTGACATCTCAAATACAACTAATACATTAACATACTGGATATCTTGCATACAACTAATACATTAACACACCAGACATCTCACATACAACTTATCTATTAACACCAGACATCTCACATACTACTAATACATTTATACAACAGACATCTCATATACAACTGATACATTAACACCACACATCTCACATACAACTAATACATTAACACACATGACATTTCACATACAACTAATACATTAACACACCAGACATTTCACATAAAACTAATTCATTAACACGCCAGACATCTCACATACAACTCATACATTCATACACCGGACATCTCATATACAACTAATACATTAACACACTAGATATCTTGCATACAACTAATACATTAACACCACACATCTCACATACAACTAACACATTAACACACCAGACATCTCACATACAAATAATACATTCATACACTAAGCATCTCACATACAACTAATACATTAACACACTAGATATCTCACATACAAATTATACATTGATACAACACACATCTCACATACAACTAATACATTAATACACCAGACATCTCATATACAACTAATACATTTATACAACAGACATCTCATATACAACTTATACATTAACAGCAGACATCTCACATAGACCTAATACATTAACACACCAGACATATCACATACAACTAATACATTAACACACTAGATATCTCACATACAAATTATACATTGATACAACACACATCTCACATACAACTAATACATTAACACACCACACATCTCACATACAACTAATACATTAACACACCAGACATATCACATACAACTTATACATTCATACACCAAGCATCTCACATAGAACTAATACATTAACACACCAGATATCTCACATACAACTTATACATTAACACACCAGACATATCACATACAACTTATACATTAACAGCAGACATCTCACATAGACCTAATACATTCACACACCAGACATCTCACATACAACTAATACATTAACACACCAGACATATCACATACAACTAATACATTAACACACTAGATATCTCACATACAAATTATACATTGATACAACACACATCTCACATACAACTAATACATTAATACACCAGACATCTCATATACAACTAATACATTTATACAACAGACATCTCATATACAACTTATACATTAACAGCAGACATCTCACATAGACCTAATACATTAACACACCAGACATATCACATACAACTAATACATTAATACACCACACATCTCACATACAACTAATGCAATCATACACCAGACATCTTACATACAACTAATACATTTAAACACCAGACATCTCACATACAACTAATACATTAACACACCAGACATATCACATACAACTAATACATTAATACACCACACATCTCACATACAACTAATGCAATCATACACCAGACATCTTACATACAACTAATACATTTAAACACCAGACATCTCATATACAACTTATACATTAACAGCAGACATCTCACATAGACCTAATACATTCACACACCAGACATCTCACATACAACTAATACATTAACACACCAGACATATCACATACAACTAATACATTAACACACCAGACATATCACATACAACTAATACATTCACACACCAGACATCTCACATACAATTAATACATTCACACACCAGACATCTCACATACAATTAATACATTAACACACCAGACATATCACATACAACTTTTACATTCATACACCAAGCATCTCACATAGAACTAATACATTAACACACCAGACATCTCATATACAACAAATACATTTATACAACAGACATCTCACATACAACTAATACATTAACACACCAGACATATCACATACAACTTATACATTTATACAACACACATCTCACATACAACTAATACATTAATACACCAGACATCTCATATACAACAAATACATTTATACAACAGACATCTCATATACAACTTATACATTAACAGCAGACATCTCACATAGACCTAATACATTAACACACCAGACATATCACATACAACTAATACATTAACACACCAGACATATCACATACTATTAATACATTAACACACCAGATATATCACATACAACTATTACATTAATACACCACACATCTCACATACAACTTATGCATTAATACACCACACATCTCACATACAACTAATACATTCATACACCAGATATCTCCCATACAACTAATACGTTAACACACCTGATATCTCCCATAAAACGAAAGGTTAACAAAATACATCTAAAAAACAACTAATACATTAACACACCAGACATCTCATATACAACTGATACATTAACACCACACATCTCACATTCAATTTATACATTAACACCACACATCTCACATACAACTAATACATTTATACAACAGACATCTCACATACAGCTTATACATTAACACACCAGACATTTCACATACAACTGACATTACACACATACACACATATCACATACACAC
Source organism: Ylistrum balloti (assembly GCF_031769215.1). Classification (NCBI taxonomy): domain Eukaryota; kingdom Metazoa; phylum Mollusca; class Bivalvia; order Pectinida; family Pectinidae; genus Ylistrum; species Ylistrum balloti. Next base: position 601,161 of record NW_026782088.1, read on the forward strand.
ACTCACATCACATAACACACCACAACTAACATACACTAATACATATACACACACCAGACATCTCACATACAACTAATACATTCATACACACACATCTCATATACAGACATTAACACACTCTATCTTGCATACAACTAATACATTACTTATACATTAACACACCAGACATTTCACATAACAACTAATTCATTAACATACAACTTGTACATTTACACACCAGACATACAACTAATCAACTAATACATTAACACACCAGACATTGCATATACAACACATAACACACAACTAATACATTAACATTAACACCAGACATCTCACATCACATACAACTACATCTTATACATTAACACCAGACATTTCACATACAACTAATACACACAGACATCTCACATACAACTAATACATTTACACACCACACATCTCACATACAACTAATACATTCATACACCGGACATCTCATATACAACTACACACATTATACAACACATTAACACACCAGACATCTCACATACAATATCATTAACACCAGACATCTCACATACAACTTATACATACATCTCACATACAACACACCAGACATCTCACATACATATAACACACATACTTGCATACAACTAATACATTAACACACCAGACATCTCACATACAACTTATACATTAACACTCCAGACATTTCACATACAACTAATACATTCATACACCGGACATCTCATATACAACTGATACATTGACACCACACATCTCACATACAATTGATACATTAACACCACACTTCTCAAATACAACTAACACATTAACACACCAGACATATCACATACAACTAATACATTAACACACCAGAAATCTCACATACAAATAATACATTCATACACCAAGCATCTCACATACAACTAATACATTAACACACCAGACATATCACATACAACTAACACATTAACACACCAGACATATCACATACAACTAATACATTAACACACCAGACATCTCACATACAAATAATACATTCATACACCAAGCATCTCGCATACAACTAATACATTAACACACCAGACATTTCACATACAACTAATACGTTAACACACCAGACATCTCACATGCAACTTATACAATAACACCAGATATCTCACATACAACTAATACATTTATACAACAGACATCTCATATACAACTTATACATTAACAGCAGACATCTCACATAGACCTAATACATTCACACACCAGAAATATCACATACAACTTATACATTAACACACCAGACATATCACATACAACTAATACATTAACACACCAGACATCTCACATACAACTTATACATTCATACACCAAGCATCTCACATAGAACTAATACATTAACACACCACACATCTCACATACAACTTATACAATAACACCAGATATCTCACATACAACTAATACATTTATACAACAGGGATCTCATATACAACTTATACATTAACAGCAGACATCTCACATAGACCTAATACATTCACACACCAGACATCTCACATACAACTAATACATTCACACACCAGACATATCACATACTATTAATACATTAACACACCACACATCTCACCTACAACTTATGCATTAATACACCACACATCTCACATACAACTAATGCATTCATACACCAGACATCTTACATACAACTAATACATTTAAACACCAGACATCTCACATACAACTAATACATTAACACACCACACATCTCACATACAACTAATGCATTCATACACCAGACATCTTACATACAACTAATACATTTAAACACCACATATCTCACATACAACTAATACATTAACACACCAGACATATCACATACAACTAATACATTAACACCAGACACCTCACCCACAACTAATACATTCATACACCAGATATCTCACATATAACTAATACATGAACACACCAGACATCTCACATATAACTAATGCATTAACACCAGACATCTCACATACAACTTATACATTCATACACCAGATATCTCACATACAAATTATACATTAACACCAGACATCTCACATACAACTTATACTTTTACACACAAGACATCTCACATACAACTAATACATTCATACACCAGACATCTCACATACAACTAATAAATTAACACACCAGACATCTCACATACAACTAATACATTAACACTGACATTTCACATACATCTAATACATTCATACACCAGACATCTTACATACAACTAATACATTAACACACCAGACATATCACATACAACTAATACATTAACACATCAGACATCTCATATACAACTTATACATTAACACCAGACATCTCACATACAACTAATACATTTAAACACCAGACATCTCACATACAACTAATACATTAACACACCAGCAATCTCACATACAACTAATACATTCATACACCAGAAATCTCACTTACAACTAATACATTGATATACCAGATATCTCCCATACAATTTATACATTAACACCACACACCTCACATGCAACTAATACATTTATACAACAGACATCTCACATCCAACTAATACATTCATACACAGGACATCTCACATACAACTAATACATTAACACCAGACATCTCCCATACAACTAATACATTAACACACCAGACATCTCACATACAACTAATACATTAACACACCAGACATATCACATACAATTAATACATTTACACACCAGACATCTCACATATAACTAATACATTAACACCAGACATCTGACATACAACTAATACATTAACACCAGATATCTCACATGCAACTAATACATTAACACCAGATATCTCACATGCAACTAATACATTAACACCAGATATCTCACATGCAACTAATACATTAACACCAGACATCTCACATACAACTAATACATTTACACACCAGACATCTCACATACAACTAATACATTTACACACCAGACATCTCACATACAACTAATACATTTACATATCAGACGTTTTACAGTCTCAGAAGCCTTCACTTATTTTATGTTAAAGCCGTCGATGACTTAGCCATTCCGCTTATGTACGTTTTTTTAATAAGCATTGTTTTATGCTTGAGGCTTTTTAGAAACAAGTTAATAGAACATAAACACGATATCATCATGTTAACAGGAAATAACCACACACATAAAGAATTAATGAAAGTGTAATAAAACTAGAGCATACTTGTGTCGTAGAAAACACGTGTCTGTATGACGAGTGGGAATTCTCGAATATATGTCCTCCGCCAATAATGTTCTTTGGTGTAAAGAATTGGATGATATCAAGAAGATAGAAATACAATCATTTTGGACGTGTTAGAGTGTGTCACATGAATAGTTACCATACCGACATGCTCTAGATATGTAACATGTTCTCTTGGCCCAAACAATATCTTACATGTAAATGTAAAATCTCTTGATAGGCTGAAATGATAAAAAGTTATTTTTATCCAAATTATGACAAATCACATCACAGGACGCGAAAAGGTATGGGGTCACCTTCCTGACCCCGGGTGCTCCGGTTTCCTCCCACAGGAAGACTCCTCACTGGCTTCCATCAGGGCCAATATGAATGACTATCATAAGCTGATACATTATTTCTCGAAATACTTTTCAAGTAAAAACGACACATATTTTGAACACACTTTTTGACACATCTTTTTAATATCAATACCCTATGTTAGATTGTAAGCTCCATATAGTAGTTACCTGGTGTACGTCACTGACGACCTATATACAAGCTGTGACGAACAATAAAAGCTTCAGATGCTACCTTATCCAGCCTTTAATCGTCAGTGCAATTTATTGTTTCCTGTTGACTTTCCATGATCAAATTTTCCTTACTTTAATACATTCGATAAAATGTTTTTTTTCTGTTTAAGGTAATTTTTCGTATTTGCGAGTCGTTCCGACAATGCTTCACGAAAGACATATGAATTAGTTATAGAACATTTCAATAATCTGGGTGTGTCACCTTCTACAAACCTAGATACTTTCAGTGTAATCGGCATTACCCCCAGCAGCGAAATTTCCCTTGCAAAAAAAAAAAAAAAAAAATTAAAAACTATCAAGTCGGTGTGATCGCTTCAATTTAGATATGTATAGATTAAGATTTATAGAATCTGATATCAAAAGTATTCTTTTGATAAAAAGGAATTCACGGAGAAAAATAATTTCTATGAAGAAGACGTCGCTTTCCCAACACAAAGAAATTTAATGAGGCCTTAAGCAGGATTTCGTTACTGTAGGTGATTTGTGTGCCTTCCTCGACGGAGGCGAGTGAACTTGACTAGGTTAGAGGAATGTCGCCCGATAGAAGTCTCCTGGGAACAAAATCAAGGCTACGATTAACCACCAAAAGTGTGAAATGTATTCAAACTCGACAAAATCTTGTTAACTGGATTATTTTTGTAGAAAGTTTAAATCATTATCACAGTAATTAAACATCCTTATCTAACGAACGTGTGATATCATATCTATATATAGGAGGAAGGTTACAATTATTATTGTTGTAAAAGTGTAAAATTAACCACCCCGGGTATAAATGGTGTCGACTTAAGAGGAACAGATAATGCTATACAACTGTTATATATTATATATATACTATGGTATATCATAAAGTTATAAATAAAATTAGTAAATAAATCCCAGATTTAAATTACAGTTTGTAATTGTTACTTTTTATACATCACAATTTGAGTAAACTATACAGAAAAATGACGGATTTTTCTATATCATATATGACTTACAAATGATGTACATAATTTTAAGTTTCTCACCCGCCCTTCACTCCCTTTGTCTCTTTCTTTCAACAATCTATATTAGCTTCGTAACATGGTAACATTGGGTGTAATGGTGTCTGTTGATTTAAAAGTGAACTGAAAAAAATATAACAGTGATTATTCCTCACTTGTCTACGTGCATGTGTATATTCATATAAAAACTGACCAAATGTGGTCCAGCAATATTTGATACAGAACCAGTTTTTTTTCAACAGAAGTTGGACTATTACGCACTGCTTTGATCTACAGCCCCGTTAGTATTCCATACTTTTGTCTAGATGTTACAGACACCTAGACTTTCATGTTATATAAGGTACCTGCCAGTATGCAACTTGTGGAATAAAGTCTGAAAGCCTCCTCTATATTTAGACCTTGTACTGCATCGCTCAAACATAGGAAGCAAGATCGACCTAGTACGATTAATTGAAGTATTAAATGAAATGGAAGTCAGTAATTGATGTTTGGCATTATAACAAGCATAGACTGCAGCCATTCGGTAGTATACTGCGATAAAGAATGACAAAGGACCCAATCTTTATTCTACAACAGGACTGTGAGATAAAGACTTGGATTTGTGTGTAAGAGACGGGTTACCATCGACGTCAATAAATAAGAAATCATGTTTCGATCACTATACTTAAACATTGAACATAAATGCATTATTGTGACGCTTACGAATGGTGGGAGGGATAAACACACCTCATTCTTAACACAGCCAGCAAGTGATGCACAGGAGTTCGGAGCGGAAAGGAAGGAAATGTACAACACGGCGGAATAGAGAGAAGTCTTTGTCGGGATATTTGTCTAATTACCTCTCTCATTACTAAACATCGGCCGCTGTGCACACACAACCATAAAGGCATGTGGAAAAGGGGCGTGATAATTCCACTGCCCATTATATCTCAGACAGTTTCCTAATGTTCGCATCGTCCTTTTACATATAATAAACATACTTATTGTATATTTGACCCCACAGTAAATTTATTTGAATACGTTACCAATAATATGTTAGAAGATGTATGGAGATACTATTACCTGGTATTTAAATTTCCTTTGTTTTCGCCGACATTTGATTTAGGTAAGAATATTGTTTGTATACATGCTGTTAGCACTGCTAAAGTACACACATCTAGCCGACAGTTTTAAGGACCGCTGTTTGCTATATTTCATTTATTATGCAATTTTCCTGACATGAATTAAAATTCAAAACATATCCATTAAATATATATAGATGTAAACGAACTCGGTTATAATTAACACCAACACGTTTTAATGTTTGTGTCCTCCTTACTCCCTCGGATTTCATACTCACTGTCTCGTTTGATGTATGCATTCTAACGCTATATCACGTACATCGTACTCGTCAAATTATATAAATCATGAAAAATTCTCACTATTTATCTTCGTGTTTCCTTCATGTGTGGTCTTTACTTCAGGAATCGGAAATGCCATAGTGTAAATATTACTTTCTATTAAAAAATATGAGAACTCCATGACTTGACTTAAAAATCAACATTCGGCATTGCATAACTCGGCTGACAGTGACCATGTATTTTAAAGTCAGTCCAACACAAGTATGTGACTTATGTCGCTAATATTGTTCTATACTTTAACAATTACATGTATTAAAGTCCGTGGATTATTTGCTAAATAAGCCAACAGAAGACTTGTCAACCTTTCATCCGATTTGATTTGAGTGGTTGCTTCAAATATCATTCAAGTTATATGAATTTTATAATCAGTTGTCATTATCATCGTGCTGGAAAATAGTCTGTTTTATCTTATTTTATCGATTGATATATGTATTTATCTAATTATTTTGTGCGAAGTATGAAGTAAAATGTGTTTAATGCTCACGGATGTTCTAATTGTTTCGTTGCTATTGTCCTGGTTACTTATTCGATGTGACAAGAGGACAGCTGAGGACGTTTTACCCTTCAAGAATTCCTGATTTCACAATCTTTTGTTTTCTAAGTTACCCTACGTAAATTTCCCGCTCGTTCATTCCGATCGAAACATATTTAGAAAGAGGTCACTTAGTCCACTATTCACCCGATCTTTTATTATTTCAAATTCGGGATCATGGCCTCCATGTTTACGGATAACTTCGGAGACTAAAGACATCAGCAGGGTTAACCGACGAAACTCACTCATAAATACATTATATTCTTTTTGCACTGTCGCCCTTGTTCTTCTAAAAAAAACATCCCTATATATTGAAAAGTTAACTTTGTAATCTACAACCCGCTATACACGGGCTTGCAAGAGTTTCAACTCTTGGACTTCATGTAGGTGTGAACGGAAAGACTTATACTACAGGTACTGGTAGGTATCGCCTCCAGGTTCTGTGTGAACACCCCTACTTACTAGGGGTAGGATAGTCTTGCCGTCTTCATATCGTGATAAGTGATATCAAATATCTATATGTAAATACGAAATTGATTACAAAATCGATAACTCTAATTTATTTATTGTTTTTTTTATGGTAATAATCATCAAGCATTTGATATGAAGACGTTATTTACAAAATATCCCTTCTTGGGCCCAAGTAAGATTTAATACCTGGACTAGTGCGTGACAAAACTTACTGATATACATTAAGTAGTTCAGATTGCCTTTGAGGACTCCCAATTCTGCGTGAAATCCTCTCATGGGTCCACTAAGTGCCTAGTTTGCAGTCGACATGCCATGATGGCGGACGCCACACCAGCCCTACCACATATCTCCTTTGTCCGTGTGCATGTTAGACTAACATTACTGATTCCGCAGTTTTTATTTGTTAAACATTGTGAAAACCTTCTCTGCGTTATTTGCTCCTTGTCATTGCCTGTAACTCCTGCTAGAGCTATCAGACGAACGTATCGGGTTTTAGGTGCACAGGTAATACTTCCTCCCCCATACCCGTATAATGACCAGTAAACAACGCATCTCACAGTATCGTTTGCACACAAACAGTCATTCTGCTATGTCATTTAGCTTTTCTTTAACATAATTTATTGCTACATTAATTACTTCAGAGGGAAATTAGGCAGCCTCGAGAACCGTTTAGGGTGACGGAGTGTGGTGTAATGCTTGTAAACCTAATTACTATGTTGTACCCTAATATATAAAGGTACACAATATACTAAAGTCTTTTATCTGGATACAGATGTATATCACAGGTACACCATATACTAGTTCATATATCTGGATACAGGTGTATGTCACAGGTACACCATATACTAGTTCATATATCTGGATACAGATGTATGTCAAAGGTACACCATATACTAGTTCATATATCTGGATACAGGTGTATATCACCGGTACATCATATACTAGTTCATATATCTGGATACAGGTGTATGTCACAGGTACACCATATATTAGTTCCAGTATCTGGATACAGGTGTATATCACAGGTACACCATATACTAGTTCTAGTATCTGGATACAGGTGTATATTACAGGTACACCATATACTAGTTCTTGTACCTGGATACAAGTGTATATCACAGTTACACAATATACTAGTTCTTGTATCTGGATACAGGTGTATATCACAGGTACACCATATACTAGTTCATATATCTGGATACAGGTGTATGTCAAAGGTACATCATCTACTAGTTCATATATCTGGATACAGGTGTATATCACAGGTACACCATATACTAGTTCATATATCTGGATACAGGTGTATGTCAAAGGTACACCATATACTAGTTCATATATCTGGATACAGGTGTATATCACATGTACACCATATACTAGTTCTTATATCTGGATACAGGTGTATATCACATGTACACCATATACTAGTTCATATATCTGGATACAGGTGTATGTCACAGGTACACCATATATTGGTTCCAGTATCTGGATACAGGTGTATATCACATGTATACCATATACTAGTTCATATATCTGGATACAGGTGTATGTCACAGGTACACCATATATTAGTTCCAGTATCTGGATACAGGTGTATATCACATGTACACCATATACTAGTTCTAGTATCTGGATACAGGTGTATATCACATGTACACCATATACTAGTTTTTATATCTGGATACAGGTGTATATCACATGTACACCATATACTAGTTCATATATCTGGATACAGGTGTATATTACAGGTACACCATATACTAGTTCTTGTACCTGGATACAAGTGTATATCACAGTTACACAATATACTAGTTCTTGTATCTGGATACAGGTGTATATCATAGGTACACCATATACTAGTTCTTGTACCTGGATACAAGTGTATATCACAGTTACACAATATACTAGTTCTTGTATCTGGATACAGGTGTATATCACAGGTACACCATATACTAGTTCTTGTACCTGGATACAAGTGTATATCACAGTTACACAATATACTAGTTCTTGTATCTGGATACAGATGTATATCACAGGTACACCATATACTATACCTGGATACAAGTGTATATCACAGTTACACAATATACTAGTTCTTGTATCTGGATACAGGTGTATATCACAGGCACACCATATACTAGTTATTGTACCTGGATACAGGTGTATATCACAGGTACACCATATACTAGTTCATATATCTGGATACAGGTGTATGTCAAAGGTACACCATCTACTAGTTCATATATCTGGATACAGGTGTATATCACAGGTACACCATATACTAGTTCATATATCTGGATACAGGTGTATGTCAAAGGTACACCATATACTAGTTCATATATCTGGATACAGGTGTATATCACATGTACACCATATACTAGTTCTTATATCTGGATACAGGTGTATATCACATGTACACCATATACTAGTTCATATATCTGGATACAGGTGTATGTCACAGGTACACCATATATTAGTTCCAGTATCTGGATACAGGTGTATATCACATGTATACCATATACTAGTTCATATATCTGGATACAGGTGTATGTCACAGGTACACCATATATTAGTTCCAGTATCTGGATACAGGTTTATATCACATGTACACCATATACTAGTTCTAGTATCTGGATACAGGTGTATATCACATGTACACCATATACTAGTTTTTATATCTGGATACAGGTGTATATCACATGTACACCATATACTAGTTCATATATCTGGATACAGGTGTATATTACAGGTACACCATATACTAGTTCTTGTACCTGGATACAAGTGTATATCACAGTTACACAATATACTAGTTCTTGTATCTGGATACAGGTGTATATCATAGGTACACCATATACTAGTTCTTGTACCTGGATACAAGTGTATATCACAGTTACACAATATACTAGTTCTTGTATCTGGATACAGGTGTATATCACAGGTACACCATATACTAGTTCTTGTACCTGGATACAAGTGTATATCACAGTTACACAATATACTAGTTCTTGTATCTGGATACAGATGTATATCACAGGTACACCATATACTAGTTCTTGTACCTGGATACAAGTGTATATCACAGTTACACAATATACTAGTTCTTGTATCTGGATACAGGTGTATATCACAGGCACACCATATACTAGTTATTGTACCTGGATACAGGTGTATATTACAGGTACACCATATACTAGTTCTTATATCTGGACACAGGTGTATGTCACAGGTACACCATATACTAGTTCTTATATCTAGATACAGGTGTGTGTCACAGGTACACCATATACTAGTTCTAGTATCTGGATACAGGTGTATGTCACAGTTACACAATATACTTGTTCTTGTATCTGGATACAGGTGTATATCACATGTACACCATATACTAGTTCTTATATCTGGATACAGGTGTATATTACAGGTACACCATATACTAGTTCTTATATCTGGATACAGGTGTATGTCACAGGTACACCATATACTAGTTCTTATATCTAGATAAAGGTGTGTGTCACAGGTACACCATATACTAGTTCCTGTATCTGGATACAGGTGTATATCACAGGTACACCACATACAAGTTCTTACATTTGGATAGGGCGTATATCACAGGTACACCATATACTAGTTCTTATATCTAGATACAGGTGTGTGTCACAGGTACACCATATACTAGTTCTTGTATCTGGATACAGGTGTAAATCACAGGTTATAATATACTAATTATTGTATCTTGATACAGTTGTATATCACAGGTACACCATATACTAGTTCTAGTATCTGGATACAGGTGTATGTCACAGGTACACCATATACTAGTTCTTGTACCTGGATACAGGTGTATGTCACAGGTACACCATATACTAGTTCTTGTATCTGGATACAGGTGTATATCACAGGTACACCATATACTAGTTCTGATATCTGGATACAGGATATGACAGGGAAAAGACGAATACAAAGACATGACAAGGAAAGGACGAATACAAAGGCGTTACAAGGAAAGAACGAATACAAAGACGAGACAAGGAAGGGCTGAATACAAAAACGTGACAAGGAAGGGACGAATACAAAGACGTGACAAGGAAAAGACGAATACAAAGACATGACAAGGAAAGGACGAATACAAAGACAAGACAAGGAAGGGCTGAATACAAAAACGTGACAAGGAAGGGAAGAATACAAAGACGTGACAAGGAAAAGACGAATACAAAGACATGACAAGGAAAGGACGAATACAAAGACGAGACAAGGAAGGGCTGATTACAAAGACGTGACAAGGAAAGGCGAATACATAAACTTAACAAGGAAAAGAAAAATACAAAGACATGACAAGGAAAATAACAAATACAAAGACATGACAAGGGAAGGACAAATACAAAGATATGACAAGGAAAAGACGAATATAACAAACTAGACAAGGTAAGGACGAATACAACGACGTGACAAGGAAAAGACAAATACAAAGACATGACAAGGAAAGGACGAATATAACAAACTAGACAAGGTAAGGACGAATACAACGACGTGACAAGGAAAAGACAAATACAAAGACATGCCAAGGAAAAGACGAATATAACAAACTAGACAAGGAAAGGACGAATACAACGACATGACAAGGAAAGGACGAATACAAAGACTTGACAAGGGGAAGGACGAATACAAAGACGTGACAAGGAAAAGTCGAATACAAAGACATGACAAGGAAAAGACGAATATAACAAACTAGACAAGGAAAGGACGAATACAACGACATGACAAGGAAAGGACGAATACAATGACATGACAAGGAAAGGACGAATACAAAGACTTGACAAGGGGAAGGACGAATACAAAGACGTGACAAGGAAAAGACGAATACAAAGACATGCCAAGGAAAAGACAAATACAAAGACATGACAAGGAAAAGACAAATATAACAAACTTGACAAGGAAAGGACGAATACAAAGACGTGACAAAGAAATGCCTACTATAGAGAGCGAACGTTTATTGGTGTCCGTCAAAATTGCGGCAAAATACAAATCCGTTGATGCATAAATATTAATTTCATGATACAAATCTACCAATGAAAGTTGGTTGGTGGCTTAAGACCTTTGACACACGTTTTCAATATATAAGACAGCTGGACATTGCCTACAAATGTCGTATTCATCAGATATATACAGGTTGTTGACATGATCGCCGTCGCGACACACCACGTATTGTATATAACAAACGGCGATGAAATTAATTTTTCCACACTGTCAGTGAATTCGTGAACATAAAAATATATCATTTTAACTATAATGATGCTATAAATGTTCGCAATGGGAACATTTATGAACATTATTTGAAGTACTGTTGAGTCAATTTCTGGACTGTCAGTCTATAGTCTCCGTGCTACGACTATTAATGGAACACTGTGATAATAGCTTAGAAATAATTATATATGTATGTTTTTTTCATTTCTGATCCATTAGAATTATTGAGGAATGCGAGACTTTTGTCCCTGCTTATATTTGAGCCATTAGATAAAGTTTTCTATATGCTCCCTTTTATTACCAAATTATTTTTTTAAAACATGTAAGAAGCAAGGCTTGATATTGTAGGGGACCACTTGTGTTGTTGTAAGAAGCAAGGCTTGATATTGTAGGGGACCACTTGTGTTGTTGGAGGGAACAATGCTTGATATTGTAGGGGACCACTTGTGTTGTTGTAGGGAGCAATGCTTGATATTGTAGGGGACCACTTGTGTTGTTGTAAGAAGCAAGGCTTGATATTGTAGGGGACCACTTGTGTTGTTGTAGGAAGCAAGGCTTGATATTGTAGGGGACCACTTGTGTTGTTGTAAGAAGCAAGGCTTGATATTGTAGGGGACCACTTGTGTTGTTGTAGGGAGCAATGCTTGATATTGTAGGGGACCACTTGTGTTGTTGTAGGAAGCAATGCTTGATATTGTAGGGGACCACTTGTGTTGTTGTAAGAAGCAAGGCTTGATATTGTAGGGGACCACTTGTGTTGTTGTAGGGAGCAATGCTTGATATTGTAGGGGACCACTTGTGTTGTTGTAAGAAGCAAGGCTTGATATTGTAGGGGACCACTTGTGTTGTTGTAAGAAGCAAGGCTTGATATTGTAGGGGACCACTTGTGTTGTTGTAGGGAGCAAGGCTTGATATTGTAGGGGACCACTTGTGTTGTTGGAGGGAGCAATGCTTGATATTGTAGGGGACCACTTGTTCTGTTGTAGGTAACAATGCTTGATATTGTATCGGGCCACTTATGTTGTTAGAGGGAACAATGCTTGATACTGTATCGGGCCACTTGTGTTGTTGTAGGGAGCAAAGCTTGATATTGTAGGGGACCACTTGTGTTGTTGTAGGGAGCAAAGCTTGATATTGTAGGGGACCACTTGTGTTGTTGTAGGGAGCAATGCTTGATATTGTAGGGGACCACTTGTGTTGTTGTAGGGAGCAATGCTTGATATTGTATCCGACCACTTGTGTTGTTGTAGGGAGCAATGCTTGATATTGTATCCGACCACTTGTGTTGTTGTAGGGAACAATGCTTGATATTGTAGGGGACCACTTGTGTTGTTGTAGGGAGCAAAGCTTGATATTGTAGGGGACCACTTGTGTTGTTGTAGGGAACAATGCTTGATATTGTAGGGGACCACTTGTGTTGTTGTAGGGAGCAATGCTTGATATTGTAGGGGACCACTTGTGTTGTTGGAGGGAACAATGCTTGATATTGTAGATGACCACTTGTGTTGTTGGAGGGAACAATGCTTGATATTGTAGATGACCACTTGTGTTGTTGTAGGGAGCGATGCTTGATATTGTATCGGGCCACTTCTGTTGTTGTAGGGAACAATGCTTGATATTGTAGGGGACCACTTGTGTTGTTGGAGGGAACAATGCTTGATATTGTAGGGGACCACTTGTGTTGTTGGAGGGAGCAATGCTTGATATTGTAGGGGACCACTTGTGTTGTTGTAGGGAGCAATGCTTGATATTGTAGGGGACCACTTGTGTTGTTGTAGGGAGCAATGCTTGATATTGTATCGGGCCACTTGTGTTGTTGTAGGGAGCAATGCTTGATACTGTATCGCGCCATTTGTGTTGTTGTAGGGAAAAATGCTTGATATTGTATCGGGCCACTTGTGTTGTTGGAGGGAACAACCAGTGTGGTTTGTGTAGAGGAAAATTTGTGTTGTAGAGGACAACAGATGTTTATGTTTGGGACAACCGGTGTTGTAGAAGACAAAATCTTGCAGTAAAAGAATCCCCCGCATTCCCTTCCTACCTCCACCACCAGGCTAATTCCATCTCGAACTCTCTAAATCCAGTATAAACTTTATAGGACCGGTCATTACATGATAATGAAATCGATGTGAAGGATGATCAGTTACCGACATCTCGATGTAGAGCTTATCGTTGCTGGAAGGCCGATATGCTAGCAAGCATTGGTTAAATCCGCGACGCAAGACAAAGTCTATTAGCGGGAACCTTGTGTCAGGATCTTGGGGATGTTGTCACTGGTTAGAATTTCAACCAACACAGCGACGTGATGTAAACATCCAATCCACTGACAGCGGTGGGAGAGGTAAAGAAAGACAGATTGTGGACATGATATCCTATAGATAGAATTAAGGATTTCCTTCCACAAGAAGTGAAGGATTTATTTAATGGTCATCAAACAAGTGACAGTAATTATCAGCTCAAGTTTTCGAATATAATATTTATAAATCATCCGGGCTTAATAACGCAAAATGCGCCATTCTGTCATTGTTATCAACGAAGGTGGTTGGAAGTTTACCACCCTGATTGAATGAAACAAGAGAACTTGGTTACCAGTAAAGGGTGACTCAAGAAAAGCACTGGGGTCTAGAGGCATGTATAAACAGGGTGTCTAAATTTATATCCAGCTCTGAACCACAGTGCCAAGTGTACGTAAGGTAAATACCTTAAAAAGACCGATCCATTTGTCAGTAGTACACACTATCATGTTGAAAAGAAAACTGACTACACCACTTTAATTGTTTTAGCGGGTTCAACACAGGACTATAAACATGCCGTTGTGTAACGTTATACGTACGACCATGCTGTGATGAAACCTTCCAAGTGACAGAGCTATGATCGACATGACATATGTCACGAGACACAAGACAGATCGCAGTATATGAGAGTCAGCTCAGCTCACACGCAGCCGTGGGATCTTACGCGCTATTTGAAAGTGAGATGTCGGGTTCGTTGAGACGCTTGCGTGCGGTTACAACGAAGCGGGTAGGTTTTAGCGTGTGATGGTACCTGATCACGCTAGTCTAGGTATGCGGGTAGGACGTTATGAGGATAGACCTACCACGGATTTACCGTCATTCACAACGACCTATCAATACACACAAGTCATAGTGTCTCACGTTGTAGACGCTCCTGGAATCATAATTCAACATATTAATTGTAATACTGTATGTTTCGCATTGTACAAGATAAATCAATCGTGTTTTGATACAAGTTTAAATATGATACAAAGTCACCTTAGAGTATATGTGAATCTTTATCTTTTGTTTGATCCACTTGACATACTGGCGCAACTCTCGGCTCTGTAGATTCCTGGGATTCGAGTTCAAGCAGAAGGGCCAAGACAATGATGGCAGCCAATTATTTAGTCGTTGAAGAATTCAAATACAAACGATGACCACGCATGATACCATCACCATTGTTCTTCTGCCACTCAGACAAAGCAATGCCTTCCTCACAGCAAACACATTGTGTTTCAACATGATATTTCCTAATGTTTGAATGATATTTCATTTAAGTAAGCTAACACTACAATAAACTGTGCATGCCTTCCCAAGACTAGCCAAGACTATTTAATTACCTAGAACTACTATAGATCATATTGGAAAATTCATTCGCATCAGTTTTGTGGTTTGTTTTAATGTTATCGATGATCGACCTGTCCTTATTCTTATGCCCAGACAGCATAATACAAAATATTGGTTTCCTTCATCGCTATTACTCTTTTGAAAATCTAGATGATTATCAAAATGTGTTAGGGTTGTCGTCGTCATATTGGTGGTAAATGCCTACTGCCTACTGATTTAAGATATTAATCGTAAATATATCTAAATTTATCATTTTAATACCGCGGTTCTCGCTTTGAGAGCATGATATAAAATTTGTTTTTATCTAAGTAAACCCGACAAGTGTCGTCGATAAAGCTAAATGTTAACACCTACAAAAATCTAGTCTTATTCTCCTTGTACGCTTTCAAGGCTCGTTGGTATTTCGTTTGATTTGTTTTTACTTTTCAATTCTGTTGTGGCTACAGTTCTAACACTTTAGTTTAACGCTTATAAGATATTTCCATTAACTTACCTAACCAAAATCTTATCGTCAGTCGTCAACATTTAAAAATTAATAAATTACTTCAGACAAACCTTTCGTCTCTGATTTATAAAATATTGCTGCTTCGTTGATTAAGTCGTCCAGTTAGTTTAGAGACAATATTGGTATTTTTCACATTTTGTACATCACATATCGTTACAAATTAATTTCAATAATCCCATGACCTAAGAAGGATACAAAAGTGAACGCACTCCGGTTAAAGTAATCTACTAGTTCTATTCCTGTCTTTTAATTTGAAAGATAAATAGTTTGCAGCAAAAGTGAAGTGCGGGAGGATCACAGACATACCACAGGCCGAAGTCATTGTGTACAGAAACACATTTACCTCTCATTGATTTGGTATGAAGAATACGTGGTAAATAAGTTTTAATCTATTTTAACTAATAGAGTAGGCTCATTCTCAATATGTCAATTCACAGTTATATGTCGAGATTAGAGCGTGAGATAGTCCAATAAAGAGCTCTTTGAGACAAAAATGGTCTCAACATTCAACCATTCTTCTTTGGTACATATCAATACTTCATACTCTCCAATCTACAACAATATATACTAATTTGTTTTTGATATCCAATTTAATTTCATTTTAAGAACATTCTTAACCAAACTTAGAAACTAATATGCACATTCAAATAACAGAATAAAACCAACAAGTTTTGAAGATATTCGGATGACTAAATTTTACCTGGGACAAATACAACATATACACGATGTTATAACCAATTCATACAGAGGATATAAAAACCTATTGAAGCATTCAGTCGGAGTTTTAGCAGTAAAAGTCAGTTCTCAGATTTCTCATTAGTATGCCGATTCAAACATAAACCAAAACTAATATCAAAAAATTAAAAATGTATGAATTAAGTGTTTAAACTTCACACTTCACGTTAAAGGTTGACAAAACGCTGATAACATCAGGACATATATGAGGAGCTTGAAAGGACCAACAGAATAATCTGTCGATTTGACTTGTAAATATTCCTCAGGTGTGTGGCAGGCTTCCCTTTCTAGACCATCCGATAGTCTTGTTTGTAATCTAGCAATCCCACTGTTTTATCGAGATAACCATGCGATGCACGAGAGTGAACTCCAGGGGGCAGGCTTATATTTCTAGCATTAAACTTTGAAATATTCTAACACGTGTTAACTTGTATGCATATTCTACAAATAGATTGATATAAATTACTCGTGATATTTATACTTTATCTAAACATTTGACGAGTTTTTAAAAACATTTTTCCTATTGGACAGAATCACAGTTATAAAGCCGTGACATGTTGATTAAGCTTGTAATGCTTTAAATGATATGACGCCTACATAACTTAACGCTACGATAGAATGACTTGGGTGTTGTGTAAGTTTTAAGCCTGCATTTTCCTTAATCCTTCATTTTCTCATGTAATTTAAACATATAAAAATATGCAGGTATTTCTTTTATTTGTCTATCCGGCCTTTCGGTATAATTTTCACAGCTTGCTCTGTAAATTGTCCAGACTTCGTAAACACGTGTAAATATCTCGTAAATCTCTACCCAAAATGAAAATAATAGTATATATTTCACATATAGGTTGATAGAATATAAATAGCATGTGTACTGTAGACAACATAGAGAAAAAGACGAACAACACAGCTTAAAATGATATACAATATATACCTACATAACACTCACCTTAATATCATCAAATTTTAGTTATCTTGCAGATTCTGAAGTACGAAATGAATTAGTGAATTAAGGTATCATTCAAATATTACATTGGACTGTTACTTTCAAGCAGACATCAGGGATCCATACGAATACAGTTGGTAAAACAAAAACCGACAAGAAAATATCAACTTGTAATTATAATCATAATCCAAATTCAATACGAAATTGTTCTTAAGTTGACGACTTCTTGCACCATATGTTGGGGTTGCAGGAATGTTGCTATCCAGAAATGGACCATTCGGAAAAGGGAAATTAAAACCATCACGCTTTTCATGCATCTTGGTGGAAAGCTGCTCATGTTGGTTTCGTTGTGGGATGGTTACTTTAAATAGAAACTAGTACCAATACGAATACAGTTGATGAAAACGGTGTGTTGGTAATATAATATGTACTCTATTATTTGGAATATTTTTTTTCTTATCTGTTTTTTTTTATCTATAAATTTCTGAAGTTCTCAAGTATAACTGAGATTATCAGGGATAACGAAGATACAACAAATTAAGTATAAAAGCAAGATAGAGTGAATACATTCCGATTCCATCAAAAATTTTAAAAAAAAGCAAAGAAAAAAGTTAATGATGTGGTACACATATCAGAAGCTAATGTTTATTCATCGTGTGATATATTCGCTTAATGAACAGTAAATCCTAATTTCGTTTTAATGTAAACCCAAACTAGACGTTATTAGATAGCAAATCAACATACTGCATTAAGAAACAAATACAGCAATGCTTTTCAAGGAAGAAAAATAGCTGAAACCGAGAAGTCATAAAAAAACTCTTTACATTGAAAAAAATCAGTACTACATCATCTTTTCTGTGAGAATTTGGAAGTTTGAGAAAAGGAATTATTTGGCTTCAATGTCAAAATTGGTCTGTGGGACGCGCCGTTCTACAGGGTCACCACACATTCAGTGGTATCCTACCAATTTGTGCTGAAGATAGAATGAAAAGTAATTATTCAGCCAATGATCACGTTTCAAAAATTTGAACACAAGATAACAATATATTTTACTTATTTGAAGACCTTTTAAACTTCATTTTGACTTCCGTTTTATTTCATAAACGAAATACTACAGGTAATGATGTTTGATATCGTGTTTCATTTTTTTGTTAAATGAGATTACAAAAATAGTATATGACTTTCATGCTGGGGTATCCGTAGAATTCAGATGGTTTTCCGGTAAGGTTTATGAATGAATTAAGCCTCGGATACACTAGCATTCAATTACCGGGTGAAACATGTCGTGTTTAACATTTGACGGTATAACCCTGTTTAACACTAACTAGAACAGACAGCAACATTAGACAACTTGTCACCAGGTCACAGAAGAAATATCGCGTCACAAACATCTCATTCTTAAACTTGATAGACTCAGCAAGAATTCGGCAAGTTACATAACAAACACGACAACACATCCTTGTGTTCGTTCTACGCATGGACGGAGATGCTTTACATACAGCTGCCCATTGAAGAAGAAACTGACTCCCACAAAATGCAAGGATTTGTAGATCGTTTACCCTTTTTTAATCATCTTGTCCTTTCTCATACCATGTGCTCTGCCTTCGCTTTCTACGGTCTTTAAGCTAGACGATATAAATTGGAAGACATCAGTGACGGGCGACAGTTCCTTTTTGTTTTTGTGTGATCCTTGTATGGGATGTCTCCGGTGGTTCAGGCTTTCCTCTGTTCTTATAAAGAACCTAAAAAAGAGAAAACGAAACAAGGAAATAGACCTACCTCAGCCCTTCCATGTTGGTGTAAATACATACTTAATGAGTGGACACAGAGAAGAAAAAATGAAAAAAAAAATGTAATAGGTACGTCTCTTTACATGTTGAAATTTTGGAATGATGTGGTGGAGGAGGATTAGAGATACTTACATCAAACACATTGAACCATTACCTACCGAAATCAACACACTTTTCGGCTCATCCTTATTTCATCGTGTACAACACTTTCTCACCCAATATAAATCCTTAATACAAGCTTGGAAAAAAACAGAACGGGTGACTGAAATGTGAGTTTTTTTTATAATTTCTTCTCTTAAAAAGAACAATAGAAGGAATTGCAGGCCTACATCTAGTCCGTGTCTATGTAATGCCTGTGTTATATAGTACGTGACTGATACAATTCTCAGAAGACTTTCTTTCTAACATTAGAGACCAATTACTGGGGTCCACAGGAGGTCCAATGTGTATAGGACAATCTTTTCCATAAGCAGTATCTATCTGATACACACTGAGACGTAATTCTTACTTCACATTCCTTTTATTCAGCTGCCCTGTGTAATTTGAATTCTTTTGGATAAATCATTAAAATTGTGAACCTCTATTTACTTAGAATTATCTCTGGAATCCAACAATCAGGGTTTTTTTTCTGCGACATATATTCGAGTACCTAGTGAATAAAGCGTGCCTATAAACGTTGTTTATTTGCTATTACGTAAATTGTTAAGGCTGAAAAAAGGATTTTGTGAGAAGAAGTTAGTAATAGGTCATTTAGGCTTACTGAATACAGCCGATCAGTGTATAACCAAACTTCCTAATAATAACAACAAAAACACACCAGTTATATAAAATCACATAATTTGACAAACTTTGTTCTTTTCGTATTATAAGACTAGATAAACATGATCATAATTCAAATTCAATAAAACTAGGGCAAAGTATAAACAAAAAATTACAAGGAGAATAAGAATATAAATCGATTCTTCCTCCCAAGAATCTCGGTATTGAAAACTTTCATTAGATAAGGTATCTTTTTTACGAGAATGTTGTAACATACTTTCTCTTGTGGTTGCAGAACGTGATCATAGGGTGATATGCTATTTGCACCGTACACCCTGGACAAGCCGTGTCGACCCATACATATCTAGCCTGATCGTGGTCGGTACCTCACTTGGCGTGATAGGCCTGGTTTACCTCTGTGACACACTTCAAAGACAGGTCTGCTCCACCATGTAATCAGGCGGTACTGACAATTATAATTTGAAAGTTTTGTCCAACCCCTGTCCCTCCCACTGCAGACGTGCTCAAGTAAAAGGTGCGTAGATCGAACATAGGATTAACCGACCCACAACTCAACACCTGATCGCTGACCTGATGTATAAATAGGTCCCGTGAGCACCAACAACTTTTAGCTCGGAGAAGTAGTAAAATTCCACGAAGGAATCATTTGCCGAATACTGTTGTGAAATATTAATAAAAAAAAATCTGATGGCAGAATACATTGCGAAGAAAATTTGGGATAAATTATATCAGTTTTTGTTCGCTGATCTACTTACGTATACGTTTTTAAATATGTTCAATGCTGTCATTATTTTACTTTAAATGGGAGCTCACCAGCTGACAAATACAATCAAAATGAAGGGTTGTCATAGATACATGGATGATTGTGAATATTTTCATGTGTTCTAAAGCTATGGAAAAACCTCACAGGAGCGTGACCTGATGTTGTGGGTGATCCTTACCCTAATGGTCGTTTCGCTAATTGGACGAGATACCAAGCATGATACCAAACTAACGGCAGAAATGATATGATTTTATCCAATCACCTTGCTTATTGGCTGATTTTGAAGTCACCGTGATCTTATGATCTATGTAAGTCGGCACTGGAACGTCACTTCCCTTTAAAACATATGACGGAATTGGAACGTCACTTCCCTTTTAAAACGTACGACGAGATCGGAACATCACGTCCCTTTAAAACGTACGAGATTGGAAAGTCACTTCCCTTTAAAGCGTACGAGATTGGAACGTCACTTCCCTTTTAAAACGTACGACGGAAGAAATAATATGTTTTTATCCTATCACCTTGCTTATTGGCTGATTTTTAAGTCACAATGATCTTATGATCTATGACATTTGAACGTCACTTCTCTTTAAAACGTGTGTAAGAATATATTAATCATAGACAGGCCATAGAGTAATATGCTGATGTTTTCGGCGCACCTTGTTCTTTTGATTTAATTTTCAACGTTTTAGACATTTTATCAAACAATTTCCTTACAAAAGTGAAGATATGTCCATATGTCTTTGATTTGTCACAAATCACTCGTATGCCCCTGTTCGTTTGACTGACAATGGAGTAAGGATAGGTAACAAATGATAAACAATCAACAAACAAGCGTCTTGGATATTTTTAATGGGCTGGATTTGCTACACCAGATAAACCACAAAATAGTATTGTTTTGACAAGACAAAGGAAACAAAATGGGCACCGATAGACTAGAACAACAAAGTGAAGCATCACAGCCGCCTAAGCCAAGCCTTCAGCCAAACAAAAGCCATTGGAAAGGTTAGATTTTATATTTATTTTAAGAATCCGTTTCTTTTACAAATGAATCGCATCATATCTCGGTATGAATTGCATATTTAACTTCGCAACCACGTTGTTGTTAAACGTGCCAAGGAAGAGATATAAATTTGTTTCTTCCGTCTTGGCGAACACCTTTTACACGACTGGCAGGTATTGACATAATGACAGGAACTTACATACAATGTTGTAAGACATTGTTTATAGGTGATTACAAGCTGTGTATCACCTGACAGCGGACATCCCTAGGGGTCAGTGGTATAAGGACATCAATTGTACACGGTAAGAGTTTCCGTCAATCCAGGACGAATGACTTTTGTATCATTATGACTGCTACATTTTTATGAGTTTTCCTCATGGCGATACTCCACCAACGGCATCTGTTGATTTAAAGTTGTTTTTTTCTCGGAAAGGAAAAAAAGCAGCAATTGTATGTACATTTCATTAACCCATGAATGTTTTCACGAGAAAACGGAGCAGTGTTATGACCTGAGCTAGTCATGTTGATAATGACTCCCTGTTCATCCGTACATATGTCATGAATCAAATGTTAAAGAATGACATGTTTGCATTCATATGATCTGACACGGTTCTAACAATAATAACAAAGGGAGGAGTTTTAATGTCACACAATTTCAAATTGGCTCTCCCATCCACGGCGTCTATTTCCGATTTCAATGTTAGTATTTTCTTGACGTTTTTTATAATAGTTGGCGTTATGTGATTTCAGTTATTCTGATTTCGTAAGTTGACAAAACAAATTTACCAAGCCACAGATTTATTTGAGTTATGACAACCACAACAACAGATCAACATTTTTATGTACGGTACAATATTGTTGAAATCTACATCTCTTTCAATTCATTTCATGAAACTCAATCTTAGACCTGACCTAATATATGTCAAGAAATCTACATCTAATAGTGTTAATGTTTATATTAAGAAATAAATAAATTGTTGGAGCGTACCTAGAGGCGATGTGGGACAGGGTGTAAGGATACCTGACTACAAACACTTGTCGTACCACACGATTCATTCATCTATCTGTTTCCTCTGTCGTATCTTATTTACATCAACAAATAACTAACATAGTGTACAATTTTATGTACCGGAACTTCAGTGAAATAGGAGAAGTTGGATCACATCGACGCTACATAGCCGTCCTCTGAGACGGTGTATCATCTGCTAGCCCCATATTACTGATTTGTACAGTAAATCCTAAGGAACATGACCCTTTCTATGTCGTATTAATTATTAGTTGAGGATTCGCCCATAAAACATTTTGTGATAATGTGATACAGTCCTTACGGCAGTTTGTATGTTCACGTGATATAGCCCAACCACCAGGCAAAACCGCTTACCCATATCATACCGGTCTAAAAGCAACTGAAACTGTGATATAGCTTTAACAAAACCGTCTGTTCACGTGACACAGCCCGAACAGCAGGCGAATCTGTATGGTCACGTGATAAGCTAAAACGGTAGACCAAACCGTACTAGTGTGGTTAAACAATATTTTTCGGTGATACAATCCTTACAGCAGACAAAACCCGTAACTTTATGTCACAAGCCAACAGAGTAGGCAAACATTTGTAGTCACTGTCAAAACAACAGACACATCCGTATGATCACGTGTGGCTGTCTATAAGAATACGAAATAATCTGGTACCATGATACAGCAGGCTAAACTGTGTCATTATATTATGCAGGTTTAATCAAAGTCGAGACAACGTAATTAATCCTTATTAATCGGTACACTGTAAGGTCAATCTTCTGTACAGACTGAACCGACAGTGAGAATGTTCGACGTAGATTTAACTATACTTAGGGAGGTAAGCCTAATAAAATCACATCTTACAATACTAAATTGATATTCAATGGCTGACTGAAAAATTCTGATTTTCCTGAACAGGCCCCTACCCATGTTTGATTTCCCCCACGAACGTTGGGAAATAGTAGCACGTTCTTCTACGTCGGACAGTTTGACCTTTTGCTTGAATGAGAAAAGACGCCATTTTGCATTGACCGCTTTACATCGTTATGCTGTTATAGCAGATGAGAGACAAAATAACGCATGACCTCTAACATACGGTAAACTTGTACATAAAGACAACCTAATATAGCAGCAGGGGCCCTCATGACGTAGAAAGACACGTGGAAAAGCAGGTGAGGAAAAGAAAGGTGGAACAGTTCTAGGTTTTCTTATACCGTTCACTTATATATAGAAAAACACGCGGAGGAGCAAGTGAGGAGAATGCGATGGAGAAGCATGAATTGTTACGGTGTGCTTATAGAGTTAGACATGTAGACGCTACCCCGCAGTGTCATCTGTCAACTCCTACGTTGGTAAACCTCCTCCAAACGTTGGTGATAGGAGTCACTATCTGAAGATTTCGATACCCTTCAACAGAGAATCTTTCACCCTTGACAGGGGGTATTACAAATACGATATGGCATTTCATGTTCACATCTCTGTGTCAAGATTGTTGGGATGTTTAAGTTGTCTTTGACACTACGTTTCTTCAACAAAATATCATACCTGATACTGTCCCCTTAACATCCAAGGGGGCTTGAGTCTCGTCTTGAAATGTGTTTTTGAGTTTACTCCTCTATACAGATCACATTGTTAGCATTTTATCCTTTATGTATAAGCCAATATTTAAAATAACTTGATGAGTATCTACGACAGCGACGGTCCTTATTAGGATAGGCTGATTAAGGTTAAAGTCTTTTGGTTTTGGTAATATAAAACAAACATTTTGTGATGTCTTACTTTCATCATTTATAAATCGACATGAAAAGTTAAAATTCAAAAGCATACTTTGTTGTACTTTTTTCAAAGTTAGCCATTAAAGACACGCGAATTAAGTGTTTATATTAAATGAAATATTTGAAGTGTCGCTAGTGATCACAAATACCAGTAGAAGTATTGTGAATACAATGACGGAGAGCTCTCGTAGCCTAGAAGGGGACTCAAGTGCTCTCGCCGGACTACCTCTAGCGGAGTATCCTTTTACCCCTATTGAATTCGTCAAGTAGGTGTCACGTGGATAGACACGGGAGGGGGAGCAACAAACAAGAAAACGTCACGTTCTTCTTTAATAATCGTATGATATTTTATGTGCACAACAAAATTACTTAATCTTATATAATATTATAAACTGTATAGATATGACAATATCTTAATGTAAATAGAATGTTAGTGTATTGAATACTTAAACCTAAGATAGTACAAAAATCACACAAGTGAATAGCACCTTTTAATAAAACTTTACAGCTAGATACAGTAGAGCCAAACAATGAACTAAACTGCATCATACAGTTGTTTCGTCATTCCTTCTGTGACTCGTCAGTGACGCTAAGGGCCTAGATTTTGAAGCCTTGGATGCAACTAAGGAAAAGTGGTCGACAGAAAAGTTAAAATCGGGGAGGTGCACTAGCCCTACATTCAAATAAATATCATAATTTTCATATATATCAGGTAATTTTAGAACAGCGTCAAGTACATGTGTATATTCTGAACCGTGCCACTCTTCGATTGAATTAAAACTTGGCAAACAGTTTACAGCAAAACTCGGTGACTTTAAAGTCCGCTAGCAGCATCTACCACCTAAGCTGGCGTTCATTGAATGTTGCAAACAGCAAACATTAATCCTATCCATGGCTTTCTACGAAGCTCCTCCCTTACCTCCTTAACTATCCTATTTTTTGTTATATTATGATAAAAATAACATTTTAGATGCTTTAAAACAAGTGAAGTGCTCTATAGAACACGGCGATACGGCATTTCCTTGAAACATCGAAGTAAATCAGATATGATTGATTATCATTATAACACTAGTCTAACTCCTAGACAGGGTGACATGTATTGATCTAGACTTTGTCTACGAAATATATTGGATTATGTCGGAGCATATATATTTTTGTAACATAAATATAGAGAAGGCTGACGCCGATCAACATACACTTCAGCACGATGACTTTTGCATTTAAAACTTTTGTACTATACAATGTTTAAACATTCAGCACGTGGAGAGTTTACATTAGTGACCGATAAGCTAATATGGATACTTTTTGAATTTCATAAACATTTACGAAATAACACTCCTGCGGAATCGGAGAAACTACTCACACATATCGAAATTCATGACGGTAAGAGGTCACTTACTTATTCAGTACCTTCAGAGGTTACCATATTTTAGATATATATATATACAAAACTTGACTATACAACAAATGTGTAACAAGCTTTATTAATCACTCTTGTTGACCCGGATAAAAGCGCTGGAGTCTTGCTGTGGGGGGAAATCGGTATTACTCCGGGAAAAACCCACGTGGTCGGGCAGGTGACCCCATACCTTTTCACGTCCGTTGCAGGGATCGAACTCCGGGCTGCTAGGTGAAAGGCAAGTACGTTACCGCTGCATCATCCAACCACCCGCATATGTTTAATAAACATGTTTTTGAAAATTTTCTTTTTATTCATTTTGGATCAATTTGATTCCAAAAACTGACAATTTGATTTCAATATTATCATCTGTTTGGTAAATAATTTTCAATGTCGGAATGAGTTCGAAAGTTAAAGTCTTTGTGCAGTTTTATTTCAGAAGACAACGAACCTTACAATTTACGTACTATATCACTGGAAGGCCGCCTTGTTTGACAGGCATGTCTCCATTCCTTTGACGAGAGGTCTGAGAGTTCTGCTGTTAATCGTTTACCGAAAGTGTATAAGGAGCCAGGAGGTGTCAGGACTATATACACGTACCCGTGTTTACTGACACTCGGCCACAGTTATGACAGAAGCATGTATATACACCGCATCGTAACAACACGTGTTTTAATTGAAGTGCTATTTGCACTTTTAAACGTCTGATTCAATATATCACTGACATGTCATTGTAGATCAAGGACATTGACAAAAACGAACGTAAAAATGCAGCTCCCACCTGAGGGGTATTACCACACACCCTTCACGTGGCTATAGGGACAAAGAGTGCAGAGATGGTGCTCATAAGTAAATATCTTGGTTGTTTTTTTCTTCACCAAAGATGGGAACTGGTTGGCGATAACATGAAAAAACAACAAGAAAATACTAACATGTTAACATAATCATAATCCAAACTAGGGTAAAATATGAACAAACCAAAGATTTACAGAGATGTCTGAGAAAGGTACAAGGAGAATAAGACTTAGTGTTCCAGATGAGTAAGCGTCTTTTTCTTCATCGAAGATACCGTCCATGTTATGTCACTTTCTCAAACGAAAACAAGGCATATAATACCAGAACCAACAGGTGATATGCATGACTCAATATCTTAAGTCAAAGCCGCATGAAATCACTGATAAACAAGCAATTCACGATTTCAGATGAAGACTTAGGAACTTGAGATGAAGATTGATTAAAAAAACCGGGAACTTCAGACGAAGGTTGATGAAGACCGGGAACTTGAGATGAAGGTTGATGAAGACCGGGAACATGAGATGAAGGTTGATGAAAACTATAGAACTTCAGATGAGGGTTGATGAAGACTAAGAAACTTGAGATGAAGGTTGATGATGACCAAGGAACTTGAGATGAAGGTTGCTGAAGACCGAGAACTTGAGACGAAGGTTGATGAAGACCGGGAACTTGAGATGAAGGTTGATGAAGACTAAAGAACTTGAGATGAGGGTTGATGAAGACTAAGGAACTTGAGATCAAGGTTGATGAAGAAAGAGAGCTTGAGATTGAGGTTGATGAAGACTAAGGAACTTAAAATGAGGGTTGATGAAGACCGAGAACTTGAGATGGAGGTTGATGAAGACCGAGAACTTGAGATGAAGGTTGATGAAGACCGGGAACTTGAGATGAAGGTTGATGAAGACTAAGGAGCTTGAAATGAAGGTTGATGAAGACTTAGGAACTTGAGATGGAGGTTTATGAAGACTAAGGGACTTGAGATGAAGGTTGATGAAGACCGGGAACTTGAGACGGAGGTTGATGAAGATTAAGGAACTTGAGATGAGGGTTGATGAAGACTAAGGAACTTGAAATGGAGGTTGATGAAGATTAAGGAACTTGAGATGAAGAATGATGCAGACTTAGGAAATTGAGATGAAGGTTGATGAAGACTAAGGAACTTGGGATGAAGGTTGATGACGACTAAGGAACTTGAGATCAAGGTTAATGAAGACTAAAGAACTTGAGATGGAGGTTGATGAAGACTAGGGAACTTGAGACGAAGGTTGATGAAGACCGGGAACTTGAGATGAAGGTTGATGACGACTAAGGAACTTCAGATGAAGGTTGATGAAGACTAAGGAACTTGGGATGAAGGTTGATGACGACTAAGGAACTTGAGATGAAGGTTGATGAAGACTAAGGAGCTTGAAATGAAGGTTGATGAAAACCGGGACCTTGAGATGAAGGTTGATGAAGACCGGGAACTTGAGATGGAGGTTGATGAAGATTAAGGAACTTGAGATGAGGGTTGATGAAGACTAAGGAACTTGAAATGGAGGTTGATGAAGATTAAGGAACTTGAGATGAAGGTTGATGCAGACTTAGGAAATTGAGATGAGGGTTGATGAAGAAGACTTAGGAACCTGAGATTAAGGTTGATGAAGACAGGGAACTTGAGATGAGGGTTGATGAAGACTAAGGAACTTGAAATGGAGGTTGATGAAGATTAAGGACTTGAGATGAAGAATGATGCAGACTTAGGAAATTGAGATGAGGGTTGATGAAGACTTAGGAACCTGAGATTAAGGTTGATGAAGACAGGGAACTTGAGATGAGGGTTGATGAAGACTAAGGAACTTGAAATGAAGGTTGATGAAAACCGGGACCTTGAGATGGAGGTTGATGAAGACTAGGGAACTTGAGACGAAGGTTGATGAAGACCGGGAACTTGAGATGAAGGTTGATGACGACTAAGGAACTTGAGATGAAGGTTGATGAAGACTAAGGAACTTGAAATGAAGGTTGATGAAAAAGGAACTTGAGATGAAGGTTGATGAAGACTAAGGAGCTTGAAATGAAGGTTGATGAAAACCGGGACCTTGAGATGAAGGTTGATGAAGACCGAGAACTTGAGATAAGTGTTGATGAAGACCGGGAACTTGAGATGAAGGTTGATGAAGACTAAGGAGCTTGAAATGAAGGTTGATGAAGACCGGGAACTTGAGATGAATGTTGATGAAGACTAAGGAACTTGAGATGAAGGTTGATGAAGACCGGGAACTTGAGATAAGTGTTGATGAAGACCGGGAACTTGAGATGAAGGTTGATGAAGACTAAGGAGCTTGAAATGAAGGTTGATGAAGACCGGGAACTTAAGATGAATGTTGATGAAGACTAAGGAACTTGAGATGAAGGTTGATGAAGACTAAGGAACTTAAGATGAGGGTTGATGAAGACTAAGGAACTTGAGATGAAGGTTGATGAAGACTAAGGAATTTGAGATGAAGGTTGATGAAGACCGGGAACTTGAGATGGAGGTTGATGAAGATTAAGGAACTTGAGATGAAGGTTGATGAAGACTAAGGAACTTGAAATGGAGGTTGATGAAGATTAAGGAACTTGAGATGAAGAATGATGCAGACTTAGAAAATTGAGATGAGGGTTGATGAAGACTTAGGAACCTGAGATTAAGGTTGATGAAGACAGGGAACTTGAGATGAGGGTTGATGAAGACTAAGGAACTTGAAATGGAGGTTGATGAAGAATAAGGACTTGAGATGAAGAATGATGCAGACTTAGGAAATTGAGATGAGGGTTGATGAAGACTTAGGAACCTGAGATTAAGGTTGATGAAGACAGGGAACTTGAGATGAGGGTTGATGAAGACTAAGGAGCTTGAAATGAAGGTTGATGAAAACCGGGACCTTGAGATGGAGGTTGATGAAGACCGAGAACTTGAGATAAGTGTTGATGAAAACCGGGAACTTGAGATGAAGGTTGATGAAGACTAAGGAGCTTGAAATGAAAGTTGATGAAGACCGGGAACTTAAGATGAATGTTGATGAAGACTAAGGAACTTGAGATGAAGGTTGATGAAGACTAAGGGAGACTTGAGACTTGAGATGAAGGTTGATGAAGACTAAGGAATTTGAGATGAAGGTTGATGAAGACCGGGAACTTGAGATGGAGGTTGATGAAGATTAAGGAACTTGAGATGAAGGTTGATGAAGACTAAGGAACTTGAAATGGAGGTTGATGAAGATTAAGGAACTTGAGATGAAGAATGATGCAGACTTAGGAAATTGAGATGAGGGTTGATGAAGACTTAGGAACCTGAGATTAAGGTTGATGAAGACAGGGAACTTGAGATGAGGGTTGATGAAGACTAAGGAGCTTGAAATGAAGGTTGATGAAAACCGGGACCTTGAGATGGAGGTTGATGAAGACTAGGGAACTTGAGACGAAGGTTGATGAAGACCAGGAACTTGAGATGAAGGTTGATGACGACTAAGGAACTTCAGATGAAGGTTGATGAAGACTAAGGAACTTGGGATGAAGGTTGATGACGACTAAGGAACTTGAGATGAAGGTTGATGAAGACTAAGGAGCTTGAAATGAAGGTTGATGAAAACCGGGACCTTGAGATGAAGGTTGATGAAGACCGGGAACTTGAGATGAAGGTTGATGAAGATTAAGGAACTTGAGATGAGGGTTGATGAAGACTAAGGAACTTGAAATGGAGGTTGATGAAGATTAAGGAACTTGAGATGAAGAATGATGCAGACTTAGGAAATTGAGATGAGGGTTGATGAAGACTTAGGAACCTGAGATTAAGGTTGATGAAGACAGGGAACTTGAGATGAGGGTTGATGAAGACTAAGGAACTTGAAATGGAGGTTGATGAAGAATAAGGACTTGAGATGAAGAATGATGCAGACTTAGGAAATTGAGATGAGGGTTGATGAAGACTTAGGAACCTGAGATTAAGGTTGATGAAGACAGGGAACTTGAGATGAGGGTTGATGAAGACTAAGGAGCTTGAAATGAAGGTTGATGAAGACTTAGGAACTTGAGATGGAGGTTGATGAAGACTAAGGAACTTGAGATGAAGGTTGATGAAGACCGGGAACTTGAGATGAAGGTTGATGAAGACTAAGGAACTTAAAATGAGGGTTGATGAAGACCGAGAACTTGAGATGGAGGTTGATGAAGACCGAGAACTTGAGATGAAGGTTGATGAAGACCGGGAACTTGAGATGAAGGTTGATGAAGACTAAGGAGCTTGAAATGAAGGTTGATGAAGACTTAGGAACTTGAGATGGAGGTTGATGAAGACTAAGGAACTTGAGATGAAGGTTGATGAAGACCGGGAACTTGAGATGGAGGTTGATGAAGATTAAGGAACTTGAGATGAGGGTTGATGAAGACTAAGGAACTTGAAATGGAGGTTGATGAAGATTAAGGAACTTGAGATGAAGAATGATGCAGACTTAGGAAATTGAGATGAGGGTTGATGAAGACTTAGGAACCTGAGATTTAGGTTGATGAAGACAGGGAACTTGAGATGAGGGTTGATGAAGACCGTGAGCTTGAGATTGAGGTTGATGAAGACCGGGAACTTGAGATGGAGGTTGATGAAGACCGAGAACTTGAGATGGAGGTTGATGAAGACTTAGGAACTTGAGATGAAGGTTGATGAAGACTAAGGAGCTTGAAATGAAGGTTGATGAAG
Organism: Ylistrum balloti; assembly: GCF_031769215.1. Classification (NCBI taxonomy): domain Eukaryota; kingdom Metazoa; phylum Mollusca; class Bivalvia; order Pectinida; family Pectinidae; genus Ylistrum; species Ylistrum balloti. Next base: position 633,370 of record NW_026782088.1, read on the forward strand.
ACTTAGGAACCTGAGATGAAGGTTGTTGAAGACTGGGGTACTTGAGAAAAGGTTGTTGAAGACTGGGGTACTTGAGAAAAGGTTGTTGAAGACTGGGGAAATGTGATAATCGTCACTATGAACATTTTATTTTACTTTCTTGTACGATTTGAAGCAATAATTGTTCGATGTTACGTCCCATGTTTGGTGGTTGTGCTCTTGCTTCAACTAGAAATTTATTACTTGGATTGACATTTACATGACGGTTTTCGTGGATGAAGTATAAGATGGTTACCATTCTTGAACACCTTGTCATATCATCTTTGTACTTGTCAATGGTGTCCTTTTGATGAAAATTATGGGGGAGTTTTATGGTCGTCATAGTGATCTCTTTGAGAAATATTCTATTTCTTTGTGCGATTTGAAGCTGAAAGTGCTTGATGGTCGTTAACATGCCTTTTGGTATTGTTATTGTACACTTTGTTCTCATTTGAGAACGTGGCATTACTTACTTGGATTAACTAAGAATTACACGACGGGTGTCATCGATTAAATAGAAAACGCTTACTCTTTCTTATCACCTGGTTTTGTTCTCCTAGCCGTTTTTTCTGATCATGATTTTGTTGATATATTGGTATTTTCTTGTTGTTTTCTTTATCATAGTATGTCCTCCTTTTATTGATTTTGAGGTTGAATTAAGATGATGGTGACATTTCAGTGCTGTTCTGAACTGTTTTTATCTCTAAGCAATAGATAATATCAATTTACTCAAGTCCACAATTCATGATAAATGTGAGAACATGAACGCCTACTCCGAAGGTTCATTTTAGTCTGAATTCTGACTTTGTTAAAACCTGCGCATTTTCCGAGAGTTTCCATATTTTAAAATGTGGATATCAAGAAATTAGCAATGTGTGAAGAATTAATAGCAATCCTGACTTAATATTAAAATGAGTCAAGAACGTTAAAAAAATCATTTATAGGGAAACCCACTAGAATACCCTTGTAAGATAAATCCGTATGTTCTGGAAAGGTCAAATTGTTTTTCTCAATGACGATATACGGAAATGAACACCGAACACGTCATATTTGAACGCATAAAGGTAGTTCGTGATCATAATCATGAAACATTGACTTTATCAGACCGCATCTCACATAACTCTGAAGTCATCCTATATACATTAAAAACTTAAAAACAAGAAAATACCAAAATGTCAACATAATCACAATTCAAATTCAGATTCAATAAAACTAGGACAAAGTATGACCAAAAGAAATATTTACACGGAAAATCTCGAAAAAGTACAAAGAAAATAAGATCAAATGTCCACTACTTCAGCCACAATTTAAATATATATTTAGTTTCACTGAAAACCTTATCTATTTTCAACTCATTCTTTAGATGAAAATGATCAAATAACTATAAACTCTTACTGAAAAATATGCTTACTGTGAATAAAAGTTTAAAAAATGTAACATTCCCTAATTATTAGCATCCACAACCCGATTACAGTAGATAATGTATAGGAGACTATGAATGATGCATACGAGACTATCAATGATACATACGAGACTATCAATAATACATACGAGACTATAGATAATGCATACGAGACTATAGATAATGCATACGAGACTATCAATGATACATACGAGACTATAGATAATGTATACGAGACTATCAATGATACATACGAGACTATAGATAATGCATACGAGACTATAAATGATGCATACGAGACTATTAAAGATACATACGAGACTATAAATGAAGCATACGAGACTATAAATGATGCATACGGGACTATTAATGATACATGCGAGGCTATAAATGATGCGTACGAGACTATAGATGATGCGTACGAAACAATAGATGAATGCAATTAGATAAATTTCAAATATTCAGACTAGAAACAATGATTGACTTCATGTGGAGGTTGTAGATCTGTAATTTGAGAATCAAGGTAAGAATCAGTTTACGATTTGAGGACTGGATCTGATGATTCAATCTGCTGTCAAGTTCTCGTTAAAACTATATCTTATACAAGTCTTCATATATTTCTATTTTCCGGATCCACTTGATAAAATACAAAAACCCATTTATCATATATGTCTCGTATACAATTAAATATCAAAATTGTACAATATTCATTGTGTAAATAAGGAAGCCATCGGTAAAATACCTGTCACTTGTTTTAAAATGTCAGAAATGTTCATGTACTTTTGCTGTTGACAATGACAAAAATTTGACATTAGAACTGTTCGGAGATGACATCTAATACACAAGTACAATGTATGAAGAATGCGTTTAATTATGTCAGAAAGTGTTAATTCTTAATTAGCTACAGCTGTTAAAACTATTATATATTATTGGAATGTTGATGACAGATTTCCGTGTTAGTTGTTATAACTTATTAATTACATGTATATTAATTTGAACAGGAAGCTTAAAGTTATCAAATCCGTTTAATAAAATCTTCTGGTTTTCTGTAGACATAAATAAAGACGGTGTTGGTGTGTTACGTTAAATGAAGTGCATGAAGGCATTTCGGAACTTTAAATTGTTCTGTTACTATTACGTTTGATGGAATGAGAATATTCAAGTTAAGAAAACGGCAAAAATAGCGCGAAATGTACATTGCTGTTGATTTCGTCGATATCAGAATCAGTACCGTCAGAGATGTTATCCCCATATGCGCCTAAATGACTTAAAATAATATAAGTCGTGCTGAAAACAAAAAATAACCGTAATGGCAGGAATATGAATGCCAATGGCGTGCCTATGTTTCCCGATCTCCTGTGTTCTACAATTATTTCTTTTCATTTACAATTTAGATAAGCATGTTTCAGTGGGAAATATTCTATAGTATGGTGTTAAGATAGATTATTTTGGGGCATCCGTCCTTTTTTGTAGATGTTTTTGTATACCATAAATGTTTGAAGACACTCTGCAACTCATCAAATGTTTCTTAAAACATAACTGTTTACGATATTACTGGAACCTCCACTATATACACGGTGAAGTTTCACAGCTCTTCTATAAATATATATAGATATATAATTTCTTACAACCCTGATTTCATGTTTGTTAAACGAATCTAACTTTTAAACTTTTTTTCTCTCTTTTTGAGATTCGGAACAAGATATCAGTGTCACCATGTACCATCATTGGCCGAACTCGTCTCTGTACCGGAACGTTCACCCATATTTATTACAACAATATTCAAATTTATTCATCGATCTTACCTGCCTAGATTCAAAATGACCAGCTTAAAATTAATTGGTAGACATATCTAGGTGTTTGCTTTCACATATTTGGAGGGTTTTATTAAAAAAAACTATTTTGACGTTTAACACGTGTGTATTATATTAATACATCTCTAATCCTGTTACTTAGGACCAGGTGTTCGACGTGACTAGCCATCTTACGAGAACTGCATGGTTCCCGAACATTCCTACTTCCTTCCAATCTACGACACACACATGGATGCCGATTAAAATCAAAATGGATGATTAAATCGAAAATAACATATAAATGTCTATGTTCTTCTGTAACTTGAACATTCATGTATACAAATTTACCACCTGTAAACGTATTTGGCCATTGCATAATTAAGCGTTTAATTTAGCATGATTTTTACTTATTTGTGGGTAATATTCGCATGAAATTTAACTTCTTGATATTCGCTGCCATTCAAGATTGCTTGAATTTAGATACACGGAAATTGTTTCACAGCGGAAAAAAACACCACACGCCAGCAAATGTTCTGATTGATGCTTAGGTTGGCGTTTCGCAAACTGTAATCTGCCCTCACCCAAGACAATCGCGAAATATTAGTCCCGCGAAATTGAACAATTATGCAGGATTATTGCATAATCACATATATTTTAAACAAAGCGTAGCCGAGTTTACTACAGTACATAGTTGGCATCTTGTGTATAATGGTTAATAGCCTGTTTACCATTTCGTCACACTATTTTCTACCTTAGTGTACATAGGTATAAGAGTATAATTTAGCCGCAAAAATTGGGCAGTTCCTTACTTTCTCATACACTACGTACGTCAGTGCTAATACACTCCACAATGGTCATTTGTCTGATGAAGATGACTGTGTAGCCATCGAAACGTCACACTCTAATCATCTACTGGTTGTGTTATTAGTACCTCTATTCTGTTGATTAAAATGAATGAACATCCGGTATCAATGTGATACCTGTTACACCCGAGATATAAGATTGATTGACAAAGTGATCTAGTATACCTGTATGATGGATATCAACATTAGTATAGGTGAAACATAAATGAGACTATGGAAAATGTCCGCATTTATTATGAGTTAAATAGCGCCTCATCTATTTGGAATATATAATTTGTAATATGGCGCCCCATCTATTCGGAATATATCATTTGTGATATGGCGCCTCATCTATTTGGAATATATAATTTGTAATATGGCGCCTCATCTATTCCGATTTACTTAAAGCTTGCTCAACAAATTACACGTTTATTTGTTTACTTGTTTACTCACGAGTTCGCACCAAATGATAAACTCGTTTTCTCTGAAGTTTGTATTAGTTCTGACGTAGTAACTACACAGTCACCTCTTTTATATTATCCTCACTTCCCGTAGTATATTTGGCCAAAGCATTGTCAAATATTTGAGCTTATAATACTAACAATTGATGGACATTTGTCGCTATGGATATATGGTCATATATAAAGATGAGTCTTAACCCTGCTGAAGTTATCATTAAGCCAGAGAGGTTTAAGAAGGTAACGGAAAACCATTTCTTTGACTGAGAGCAGTGTACTGTTTGAAGTAACGTCATCATAACATTACCAACAGGTTTCCATACATTTTTGACCTTTGTACAATGTAAATACTTCTCTTTAGCTTGATCGGTTGAGCGTCAGACTATTAAGTCAGCGGTGCCGGGTTCGAATCCTAATGAAGGCGTTGAAATAAATAATGACCACTGTTCAACACTGATTTACCACAAGTTTGGGATGCACGAAGTTAAATGTATGTCCTTTTATTCAAAATGTGGAAAATGTTTTTTTTTATCGTTATACAAAGCAGAAAAATCAACGGAATACATTTCGTGTAGAAGATGATGACGTTACAATTAAAGTGACGTCATAAAACATGGAGGGTTTGTAACTTTTTTCGGGGATTTTGTCAACAACCATGTCTGAGTGCAGAAAACAACTCTATGGTCCAGATATTTGCAAAACAATTATATTTTCATAACACCAACCCTAGTTTGATAAGGAAACAATGATGTTGTCTAACATACTGCGCTATTGACACACACGTGGTCTGGTCTTGATCAATAGGTGCCAGTGTGAATTTATTATGTGATATACGGGCATGTGTTTTTAATCTTTAACTATCAGTCTATCCGAACAATTACAGCTGAAGAGATGAATGACAGGACGGTTGGAAAGTTGTTTCCATGAAATTTTGATGCAATGTCTAATCTGGAGGTTGGGAATGCATTTTCTGTATACATGGGTGCGATTCTGAGACCTCTCCGCATATCGATACGTCCCTTTTACAATCCAAACGTCTTTGGCGACACTGTCAAAATCACATACCGTAGAGATGAAGTCGAATTTCAACAGAACGTCATTGTAGAGGAGGTGTTATGCACCCAACCGAGCAGTGTTCTTCATTGTAGCATGCAGCTAGGAGCACTCGGGATTGCTTTACACATTGACTGCATTCTGTGTCTATAATTGACCTTTGAACCAAACACAGCTTCACTATAGCCCTTGGGTAAACAAGTCAGCAGGGAGACACAATCACCCTTGTTGCTTTTAATTACAATCCAGTGGGGAGGGAACATAAAGATTTTCTATGTTGAACCCTCGATGTCAGGCCATGATTCCACCATTCATTCGGAAATACAAACCTATTAGATTTTTCGTGAAAAACCTCAACTACAATTGAAATAGCTTTCCGTTGAATGGCATAATTTTGTATGTGTTTAAATTACAGTTGATGGAGAGATAATTAGAGAGAGTGGTCAGTTCGATGTGGTCAGCGTTACTGACCAGCCGGACATAGCCCTCGATAAATCTCGCGCGCTATAGGTTGGTGCGCCGGTAGGACTGGGACACAGACGCATGTTACTTGTAATTGGGGCCATATAACTTAATAGAAACCACGCCCACCCGACAAGCGACTCACCAAATGAGTTTAACCTTTAAACTTTTAGTCATTTTCTGCCCAAACATTGCACTAAAATGAGTAAATCGAATCCTGTTTAAAGTATTAATTTGCAATCGACATAGAATAGGTGTTGAAGTGTTTATAATTATTGCAGTAAATAATAATCAAAAACGACACAGATTAGGACAAAGTCTCATTATTTTCTCTCTTTTTGTGTCCGTGTGTTATTTATGATCCAGACAGCAGAGCAGATGTGGATAAAAAAATACCACAGACGTTTTGTAAACTCCATGTATGATCTAGCAAACAACCTTTGTAATCTCTTTGTTGTATCCTAGCATTATGTCCTTCTTTTAATAATCTTCTCCTATGTTGCTGTCTGGGATCATGTCCTACTTTCCAGTTTCCTGTCCTTATGTGTTATATCATGTCCTACTGTCAGGTGTCATGTTATAATGTCTTGTATAATATCCAAATATATTGCAATCTATCCTGCAGTCTGGTATCTTGTCCTACTGTCAAGTATTTTGTCCTACTGTCAGGTATCCTGTCCTACTGTCTGGTATCCTGTCCTACTGACAGGTATACTGTCTTTCTGTTAGGTATATTGTCCTACTGTCTAGTATTCTGTCCTACTGTCTGGTATACTGTCCTACTGTCAGGTAGCCTGTCTTACCGTCTGGTATCCTGTCCTACTGTCAGGTATCCTGTCCTACTGTCTGGTATCCTGCCTGTCCTACTGTCTGGTATCCTGTCCTATTGTCTTGTATCCTGTCTAACTGTCAGGTATATTGTCCTACTGACAGGTATCCTGTCTTACTGTCAGGTATATTGTCCTACTGACAGGTATCCTGTCTTTCTGTTAGGTATATTGTCCTCCTGTCTAGTATCCTGTCTTTCTGTCAGGTATCCTGTCCTACTGTCAGGTATCCTGTCCTACTCTCTGGTTTCCTGTCCTACTGTCTGGTATCCTGTCTTACTGTCTGGTATCCTGTCCTACTGTCTGGAATCCTGTCCCACTGTCTGGTATCCTGTCCTACTGTCTGGTATCTTGTCCTACTGTCAGGTATCCTGTCCTACTGTCAGGTATCCTATGCTATTGTCAGGTATCCTGCCTGTCCTACTGTCAGGTATTTTGTCCTACTTTTTGGTATCCTCTCCTAATGTCTGGTATCCTGTCCTACTGTCTGGTATCCTGTCTTACTCTCTGGTATCCTGTCCTACTGTCTTGTATACTGTCCTACTGTCAGGTATCCTGTCTTTCTGTAAGGTATCCTGTCTTTCTGTCTGGTATCCTGTCCTATTTTCTGGTATCCTGTCCTGCTGACATATATCCTGTCTTTTTGTAAGGTATCTTGTCTTACCGTCTGGTATCCTGTCCTTACTGTCTGATATCCTGTCAGGTATCCTGTCCTATTTTCTGGTATCCTGTCTTACTGTTTGGTATCCTGTCCTAATGTCTGGTATCCTGTCCTACTATCAGGTATCCTGTCCTACCGTCTGGTATCCTGTCCTACTGTCAGGTATCCTGTCCTACTGTCAGGTATCCTGTCCTACCGTCTGGTATCCTGTCCTACTGTCAGGTATCCTGTCCTATTTTCTGGTATCCTGTTCTACTGTCAGGTAGCCTGTCTTACCTTCCGGTATCCTGTCCAACTGTCATGTATCCTGTCCTGATGTCTGGTATCCTGCCCTACCGCCTGGTATCCTGTCCTACTTTCGGGTATCTTGTCCTACCGTCTGGTATCCTGCCTGTCCTACTGTCTTGTATCTTGTCCCACTGTCTTGTATCTTGTCCTACCGTCTGGTATCTTGTCCTACTGTCTGGTATCTTGTACTACTGTCTTGTATCCTGTCCTACTGTCTGGTATCCTGTCCTACTGTCTAGTATCCTGTCCTACTGTCTTGTATCCTGTCCTCCTATCTGGTATCCTGTCCTAAATCATCCTGTCCTATTATTTACCTATGCGTACAATAGAATCCCTCTCACTTAAAACCTTTTGGGATTGTATAAACGACAGAAAAGTGAATAACACATTTCATATTATTCACATTTCACATTCAATCTACAAAACGTTGCCAGGATGATGGTGGGGTTATCAAACCGCATTTAGTTTCTGGTTCATCCAACCTTCCGTTTGTTAAACCACTATGGCTATTTCATGCCATATTTTAGTAAATTAGATATTCTTAATACATATATGTGCACAACAAAGTACCATACTGAAGTAGACAATATGTTCCTGAGGAAGTTAACATCGACACCCAGAGAGAATGACCAATATTTCCTATAAATGCCTCTTTGGTCCGAGATTGTTGGTGGATTTATGACTTGACGAGAATTTATGTGGCTAGTTTTGTTGATTTAAGATTTCGTCTTTTGTGGTTCTCATACCTGTACTGCATTTTATGAAGCATGCATACATAACTCGGTATGCTAATTCTGTCCATGAAAAGGATAGTAACAGTGTTTTCAAGCATGAGAGGACTAATCAACGCTAGCTATAAGCAAAAACACCAGACACGGCGTTAGTGATGACTAGCCAACACCGCAGTGACAAATTTACGTCCATTTGTATTTTTGAACTATGAAATAACTGTTACAATTCCACAGGAATGACACCGCCCCTCGTCTGCATGTATACAACACCTAATATACGTCATGTGCTTGTCAGATATTGACGCGCAAATTTTTCATTTCTGACGAAACTTATCAAGATACAAAAAATACTCTTAAGTCTCCATATACTTCTGTCTTTTGATCATATACATGTATATGATAGGAATGAAATTTATTATGCATATGTCTGGGTTTTTTCGGTCTTAAAAAACTTCACACAGAGAGCGAAAACTGAGAGATGATGTACAGGTGTGTATCTCTACTTGTGTCACAGTAATACAATACAAGTATCTCCTGTCTTTATTGTACCAACCGTAAACACCAGATAATTAATGATAATTTGTGCACACGTTATCATGTGGTTTTGTTTGTTTTTCTATAAGCGAGAAATGCGCGGCTTCCAAATTGTCCACCTGAAACAATGAATTATACCGTATATATTGGGTCAAAAGAAATGTTTCCCAAAAACTACGGAAAGCTATACACTCCAGGTTGTTTAATCATATACAAGGGTCATTAATACGATACTATCATTAGTGACATACATCAAATGTATGCTTTATATTGTTATTTTTTCGTACATCCACTTCTGACAAAATAGCAATGGCATCAACAACGACGTAACCGCTGCGCGGTAGTCTCCCTTTGGTAAACTGACGAGATAAAGGAATATTGCATCTCTAATCCACCTCTGACCTTTTTCCCCGAGAGCATCGACTTAGGCCTGGTAAATAAAATGGCTGGTCAATCGGTACTTCCTTCTCTTGTACAAATGTAACTGAACTTTATTACGGTTGTGAGATGGAGCATTAATAGTTTTCCCATCTTTGAACTTCTTGTCCAAAGAATTGAAAAACTGCCTTACAAAACTTGCTTTGTACTTTTGGCTATCACTGACATTGTATTTTCTACAAATATTACTTATTATTTATGTGCCTCTGGGGTTCAAATTACGAACACCTATGTCTCGTCTCCTGAAACTGAGGAATGTCACTTTAATTACCATTACCGTTTTCTTTTGAAGTTTTTTTTTACACAATTTAGATCCTTGGTCCGTGCTTCAGATGTTCGCAAATGGGAGATCTGTCGGAAATTATGAAGGTTTAAATGTAATTTTCAATATAAAAATATCATGTTGTCATAACGATAACCCGAACTATTATATAATGTGGCTGTATGCCTTCTGCAATTGGATGAATCCCTTACACGCAACTTTTGTTAAATTGGAATATCAACAGAATATTTCCAGTACAACTAGTTAACATAAGAAAACAACTTGATATCAGAAGACCGGTTAATATCAGGCGCCGCTAAAAATAGATTCTGGAAATACCCTAACATCCGGGCTCCTATTACATTATGGTGTGTCAGACGCGTCATCATTAGTCTTTCTTGGGTATGTGTAATATGTAATAGACGTTTTACTTGGTTAATATGCTGTGATATTGAGCAGATGAAAACAAATATTGAACGAGGCTTCGCAACTGGCCAATAACGCAAAGACTACTCCAACACTACTCGATTAATTCAGTTCCTGATGCAACAATCATGAAATGCTACCTCGAGTTGGTTTGGTTTTCGTATTGCCATTGCGTAGTGAAATTTACATTTAACTTAAGTTTACTGAAAGACGATGATATGGTTACAAAGTGTATGTTTTTAAGTAAGCAAGCCAACGAAATATAAGGCATTTTATTGAACTTTTGCTGATGTTGGTCACGTGATTGAAGAGAAACGGGACCGGCACCCATGAAGTATTTCTAAAAAAAAAAAAAAAAAGGTCTGGCAAGGTCTAGAGATGCAAGCGCAAAATTAACTTTGATTTAACTAGTAAGTGAATTAAAATGACTGGTGTTCAGATGTTGTCAGTGTTGTGATGTTTATCTTCTTTATAACACGGTGTGACGAGATGTCACATCTTGATGACGAGCTGTCAGGGCCTGGTGGGGGAAACCTTTGTATCGTGATGATAAAACTCTGGCCTGATATTCGCCAGATACCATCCACAAAAGCACACATCTTACTCCATTTCTTGTTTAGAAGAAGCCTAGCATGGTGTTTATTTCTCTTTTATCTGTGGAAATTTGATATTTGTTGGCTAAAGTAAAATGTTAAACACAATTTAAAGTTGTTTTGTGGTATATAAAACGTGTCGGTACCCGCCCCCTCTTCATGATAGCATCTGAACGCTGACATTCCTTTAATGGTCAACATACCCATCGGCGGCTGCCTTCAAACATATGAAAAGGAGACGGAGAAAAAAAACGTTTGGATATGCTTGTGAATCAATCACCACATACAACTAACAATTTGATATCAAAAGATATACAAGTTGATACCGTATTGGGCCCCGCTAGGGCTTCATTTTATTTCTAAATAAATGTCGGGTAAAGGAAATATATGTCTGTGTTTACGGTCAGTTTAATCTTTGACATAATACAGGCTTATGAATACGGGTACTGAATATAGTACCCCTAAATCAACGCTAATCAAAGGACGTGATGGCTACCGGGACCAGGCGGGGACGATAGAGGTCTCGACGGATGGCTTGGTCTTATAGACTGTCAACTTTGTTACAGTGTTATTTCTTATATTATCAATTGTGCTAACTAAAATACGTGTTATTTGTTTCCTGACAAGAAAAATAGAACAAAAGCCATCCAGATTTAATAAATTAGTATAATTCTTTGAAGATAAATTTGATTTGTACCCGGTTTTACAGTGTGTTAAGAATACTGTGCTGGATGTGACATGGCGCTGAACAGCCCCGAAAGGAGCCGTAACCAGAGTCAGATTAGCCACATAAAGAACATAAATAACATGAAATGAGTCTGATCAAAAAGTCCAGCTTACATTTATAAATTATACTGCTGATTTATAATCTGAGAGATATCCAGACAACTGTTCTACCATATCTGTTTATACGAATATGTCGGAGATACATGTATTCATGGTAAATAGAAAAAGCTCGTGGAATCCACATCAAGAAAACGTGTTATGTTCAGATTCGTATAAAATGTATTCTTCAGCAAATATTCTGTAAAGGAATCTTAATCAATTTTACGGTGGGGGACCGTTTTTCCAGTACTAAAACGGAGTTGAAGGCACGTCCTGTTCTCATTATGGGGTACCTAAAATATGCTCTTGTTGGGTGGCCGAACACCGCGTATAATACTAATCTAGAGATATATTTCTTATCTTGTATTGCCTAGATTCTTGTAAATGTTTTGAATAATAGAGCGCAATTAACATCTGCCTGAGTGTAAAATTTCATACTTCATATATATGCAATTGTGTTTCCAGATTATGAAAAAAAAACTTTGTCAGGCACAGTTCTGGATCCGATTTTCTAATAATTTTTTTCACGAAATGATAACCAAGTTTAAACGACTTATCTATAACTATATCTATAACTCAAGAGACATTCGGATACCGTGATTGTCATTTCACCAGAGAAATGCTCATTTGGAAATATATATACATACAATTCAAATAGAACAGTGCAATAAATAAGTGTGTCAGTATGTCAATATGACTATAAATTTATCACCAATTTTAATAATGTGTTATTTATTAGTAATTGAAGTTTGGCGAGATTTCCTTAAGGAATAAAGACACTAGAATGCTGGCAACCATTTTCTAAAATTAGGTAACTGTGATCTTGTCATTGATCCGATAATCCTTACACTCAAACTCCGAATTTGATATTATATGTGAGCATGGTTTGTTAAGAATCCCTCAATGAATGACACCGCTTGACCAAACAACCCTGAAACTCAAAGTTGTTCAAGATATTCAATGTCTCATAACTGGGTGTAAGTTTGATGAGAATGAGTGCTGATAAACAGACTCAGGGACAGACTGAACTGATGGAGAGGAGAACTAGATTCCACCTCCCTCTTCCTGCATTCTACACTATCCCCCAACCCAACTCCCTCCCCCTCCCACACAACCAATCCTCCAACCTAACTCCCTTCCACATTCCCCCACAACCAATCCTCCAACCCAACTCCCTCCCCCCCTCCCCCACAACCCATCCCCAACCCCTACCTTCCAAAAAAGCGATAAAATTGATAAAAACAATGATCAATAGAATTTGAGTGGCGTTTCACCTATATCAGTCTTCTTACGCAAGGGTCAATCACTTCCACAAACATGATAGGCAACCATTCAAGGAATTTATATATATTACAAATCAAGACTTACCCAGTGCCTCTTTAGATATGAAATATCAAGGGTATTGACCTAGCAGACCTAGAGGAGAAGTTTTTTTTAACAGATTGTTACCCAAAATATCACTTCTGAGCTTCCCTACCGAAAACGGGAAGTTTACGCTTCACACATTTGTTTACAAACAATAGCAATAGATTTCAGAATGTTACTGACCAATCAGCATCACCCATTGGAAGAAACAGTTTTTATCATATTGTCGGCAATTAACAAACATCACAGGAAAGTTTCAAAATGGCGTACACCTTTAACGATAAATAGTGCAGAAAAACTTAACACATCATATTTACTCATCGTTTGAAAGAAGAAGAAGAAGAAAAAGGAAAACAACGACTAGACAGACAACCAAACGTTATAGGAAAATCTATTGAAAGATCTCGTAACAATGTACTCCTAGTCCGTTACGGACGACAGACCGCAGATGTAACCATTAATAACTTTATCATAAGACTACAAACAGGTTTGTGTGATCAGCCACCTAGTGACCTGTAAATTGAAGTTTTAACGAAAATCGTGAGTTTGTTTTGTTATAGAGGTTTCTCTCCTGATAGGATTGATGCCTGCCTCATTGGTAGAAAAAGTTTTTGAAAATGAATGTAGTTTTCTTGGTGTGGACAAAATGAAATATTTGACTGCATGCAACACAGTTCGCCTTAAAATCATAGGATGCAATGCTTCTCAAATAGAAAAAGAAAAAAGAATGTAAAAATTTAAAAAGAAAGGATATTGAAAAGGAACGAGTTGTAACCATGTGTTTCCCAAATGAAGCTTTCTCCTTCATTCAACAGAAAGAAAGACACTTGTAGCACTCGTGTGCCGCACGGTTCAATAACTGGGCCTTTGATGTCTATACTGTTTACAAAACGACATGTTTCTCCACTCTAAGGAGTGTGAATTGTATATGTATAAAGACGACACAACTATGCAGAAATCTGATAAATGTATGGATGCTATTGAATTGTGTCTGCAGTCTGTTTTTGTAAATGTACAGAAATGGTGTAAAGGCAACAAAATGATTATTAACACAGAGAAATTAAACTGATGTTATTTGGAAGCAACCTAAGAAAGTAGAAATGGAACGAGTTTGACAATTTAAGATTAGAACCCGTTAGAAATGATAAAACTATTTGGTGTATGCATTGATGATACTCTTAAGGAAACAAACATGTTCAAGATGTTATTAAAAAGTAAACTTCAAAACCTATTAGTTATGTAGAGGCAAAACGTTCTTGTCTATTTTATCAAGAATAACCTACTTAAACTGTTTAACTTACTTTGATTATTGTTCCAATATTTGGGAACACTGTTCTCTAACATACCTTAAAAGAATTGCAAAGGTTGCAAAGTGAGTTTTTTTACACATAATAATAGATGCAAATTATTCTGTATCAGGTGAAGAGCTTTTATCTAAACTCTAATGGTTACCATTCAGTAAGAGAGTTAAACATAATGAGTGTATTTTAATGTACAAATTTATCAGCAAACTATTTCGAAGATTACCTGGACTATAATGTATTAGTATCTAGTCTTCATGATAGACAGACAAGGTCATCTACTGGAGCGAAAGTTTTAAATTTGTTAGCAAAACAAAAAAAAATATGTCTAACTTTTAAAAATAGAATTCCAATGGTTGGATGTTTTAGACGACCTTGTCATTTTAATTGTACTTCATTATTGTATTTTATATAACTCTTAATCCCTACTGTGTGTGTCACATATACACATTCATAACGCCTCTTTTATCATAACTTATTTTATCTAAACATTTTTTGAAATGTATTTTACATTGATATTTGTATTTGTCTGTGATGTTTCAATTTTACTGATTGTAAATATTGCACATGTCTGATGCCGACCACTTGTATGAAGAGTATTGTAAAATCAAAATGTCATCGACCTGAAATAAAGTCTATTATTTTTATTAAATTGAATTAAACTACATCATCCAGCTCGTCCTTCATAATTTTCATATATCCGACCATTTTAGAACACTGTCAAATCTAGCATTGTCTTTTGGTTTTGAAATACATATGCTTCATTTTACCAATGGAGATATGTCCATTCTATTTATAAACATATTTCAGTAGCTCTGCATGACCATGTAAGCAATATCTAAGTCCTATACTTTTCACGGTTATAGTAGAAACGTCCATTTAACCTTAAGAGCTTTATAAGTCCAGATTTCTACCTAGATTAACTTTACACTATATGTAACAGTCGTGTGATTCGTGCATGAATAAATCGTAAAATTGCGTGTTTACTTGGGGAATCGGATTGGTGATAAAGTTGTTCCAGTTTCACGACAGCTTAAAATAGGTAAGTATTTTCCATCTTTTATTGATTTTATGAACATAGGTTTGAGTTTTTACTGAAGATAATTATTTTACTACTAAGCATTGATCTTATAAAATATCGCTTATTTTTCAGAACGTGAAGAGAAATGATTGAAATGTCAACTTCATAACCAGATAATTGTTGCAGGACTTTATGACGTCACGCCCAACTTCAGACACACATAACATTAACAGAACGTAAAAACGGGAGAGAATAGCGGTCCAGGGGAAATATTTTCTACAGAGTGTTAAATAAATACACGTATTCCATAGTCGTAGACTACTTTTATTACGATTTAATAACAGAATGTTCTATCAGAAATTTGGCCATAAAAACTACATACATTTTTCTTTCTATTTCTATCGCTTTTCAAAATTGGTGTAGCCACCTGCAGAATAAGTGGTATGAAATATAAGTCTGAAACATGCAATCGAAAATTAATTAAAATTTCTTTTTAGGTTTAAAAAATAACAATTTTAGCATGCTTACATTTTACGAAATGTTTACAAACGTTTTCCGTTTGTATTTAGGTAATAACTTATTCTATACATGGTTACATATACGAGATATAATCAAATGATTATTAGTCTCAAGTTAACTCTATATAGTTTCCTATTAAAGCGACATGGTCTTCTTCAATAGTTATTGTAATAATTAAATAAATCTTATCAGTGTAACTCAAGTCGTTGGCTTTCTTCTCAAAGTCAATATGTAAGTTACATGAATTACACATCATGCAGTTCCGTTGGTATAAGAACTAGTCCCTAAACTCAAACAAAAATAAAAACAAATGAATAAAAACTTGAAATCAAATTACATTTCTGTCTCCGACAGGTGATATGGAATGTTATAATTGTAATGTTTTACCTCTGTTTCGACAAAGTGTTTTTACAACCTTGTTAACAGTATACCTTGTCACACCTGCAATTCATTACGTAAAGCTGTCTTTGTTTACGTAGTGTTAACTAGTAGGGGTTATGTAGATATTGTCACTGAAAGCTAAAAATAGCAAAGTAAGGTACAATTACAAAAGTCTGAAGGAAATTAATGGCGGGTACAGCATGGTTTTCTTTGAGGAACGTGTCTCATTAAGAACGTAAATTATTAAATCTTTATGTGAAACAGTATAAGGTAAATTTCCATACTTTTCCACAGGCTTGTAAAGAAAATGTTGAGATATACAGAAGATAATATCGAGATTATATCATTGTCACTTCCTCAGTGTATGTACAGAGCCTTTAAACCACATCTCACAATAGACCTGTTCTGTGATGGTGCATGTATAACCAACAACACAACTGTCTTACTCTAAAAGAGAGAAAAAATCTTTTTCATTTCTAGTTCAACTGATATCTACACCGGATCTGTGGCTGATTAGGGGACCACCAGAGGCACGTCAAGTGTCTGAATGTTAAAGTCACACCCCAACACTTGGAAATTCGTTATCATGATGAACAATGATTCCAATACAAATATATGTTTATACCTAAAATGTTTGTTACTGGGTTTATTATTGTACAGTGTATTGTGTTGAACATAATGAGGTGTGATGACCATATTGTTATCAAACTGTACAGATGGTAATTAAATTGACATAGTAAGGGTAAAACATCTAGATAAGTAGAGAAACAATCTTTACATATAATTAGTGATAATTGGGGTGGGGCTCCTACAGTTTGGTGACCATGTGTCGGCTACTGCCATGAAAAAACATACAATTGTGATAGTCCTGTGATTATCAAACTTGTAAATGATGATACTGTTGATAGGATTTATGGATTGACTTGAGCCATAATTTGATAAGATAAACGTAGAATCAGTATGCTGACGAAGTGGTCTTTAAACAGTTACAGCAATACTTATTGAATATAACAACATGGTACAGGGAACATTAAACTAGTGACTTCTGTTGTAGAGACAATCATGATATACACGTGTGCGAGATAAATTTTGTTACAGTAATTGCTGACACAGGGAAACAACAAATTTGATTATAAACATTGTACTTAAAAATCCTATGACGGTTTCATGGACACTTTTGTGAAACATCTAGAGATTATTATCAAAGTCTCTGTGATACGACAACTTTTACACCTGGGTAATGTTTTATAGATCTACATATACAACAACTTTTACATCTGGGTAATGTTTTATAGATCTACATATACAACAACCTTTACATCTGGGTAATGTTTTATAGATGTACATATACAACAACTTTTACACCTGGGGAATGTTTGTAGATCTACATATACAACAACTTTTACACCTGGGTAATGTTTGTAGATCTACATATACAACAACTTTTACACCTGGGTAATGTTTGTAGATCTACAAATACAACAACTTTTACACCTGGGTAATGTTTGTAAATCTACATATACAACAACTTTTACACCTGGGTAATGTTTTATAGATCTACATATACAACAACTTTTACATCTGGGTAATGTTTTATAGATCTACATATACAACAACTTTTACATCTGGGTAATGTTTTATAGATGTAGATATACAACAACTTTTACACCTGGGTAATGTTTTATAGATCTACATATACAACAACTTTTACATCTGGGTAATGTTTTATAGATCTACATATACAACAACTTTTACATCTGGGTAATGTTTTATAGATCTACATATACAACAACTTTTACATTTGGGTAATGTTTTATAGATCTACATATACAACAACTTTTACAACTTGGGAATGTTTTATAGATGTACATATACAACAACTTTTACATCTGGGTAATGTTTTATAGATCTACATATACAACAACTTTTACATCTGGGTAATGTTTTATAGATCTACATATACAACAACTTTTACATCTGGGTAATGTTTTATAGATGTAGATATACAACAACTTTTACACCTGGGGAATGTTTTATAGATGTACATATACAACAACTTTTACATCTGGGTAATGTTTTATAGATGTAGATATACAACAACTTTTACATTTTGGTAATGTTTTATAGATCTACATATACAACAACTTTTACACCTGGGTAATGTTTGTAGATCTACATATACAACAACTTTTACACCTGGGGAATGTTTTATAGATCTACATATACAACAACTTTTACATCTGGGTAATGTTTTATAGATCTACATATACAACAACTTTTACATCTGGGTAATGTTTTATAGATCTACATATACAACAACTTTTACATCTGGGTAATGTTTTATAGATCTACATATACAACAACTTTTACATCTGGGTAATGTTTTATAGATGTACATATACAACAACTTTTACATCTGGGTAATGTTTTATAGATGTAGATATACAACAACTTTTACATCTGGGTAATGTTTTATAGATCTACATATACAACAACTTTTACACCTGGGTAATGTTTGTAGATCTACATATACAACAACTTTTACACCTGGGTAATATTTTATAGATGTACATATACGACAACTTTTACACCTGGGTAATGTTTTATAGATCTACATATACAACAACTTTTACACCTGGGGAATGTTTGTAGATCTACATATACAACTTTTACACCTGGGTAATGTTTGTAAATCTACATATACAACAACTTTTACACCTGGGGAATGTTTGTAGATCTACATATACAACAACTTTTACACCTGAGGAATGTTTTATAGATCTACATATACAACAACTTTTACACCTGGGGAATGTTTTATAGATCTACATATACAACAACTTTTACACCTGGGTAATGTTTGTAGATCTACATATACAACAACTTTTACACCTGGGTAATGTTTATAGATCTACATATACAACAACTTTTACACCTGGGTAATGTTTATAGATCTACATATACAACAACTTTTACATCTGGGTAATGTTTTATAGATCTACATATACAACAACTTTTACATCTGGGTAATGTTTGTAGATCTACATATACAACAACTTTTACACCTGGATAATGTTTTATAGATCTACATATACAACAACTTTTACACCTGGGTAATGTTTGTAGATCTACATATACAACAACTTTTACACCTGGGTAATGTTTGTAAATCTACATATACAACAACTTTTACACCTGGGGAATGTTTGTAAATCTACATATACAACAACTTTTACACCTGGGTAATGTTTTATAGATGTACATATACAACAACTTTTACATCTGGGTAATGTTTTATAGATCTACATATACAACAACCTTTACATCTGGGTAATGTTTTATAGATGTACATATACAACAACTTTTACACCTGGGGAATGTTTGTAGATCTACATATACAACAACTTTTACACCTGGGTAATGTTTGTAGATCTACATATACAACAACTTTTACACCTGGGTAATGTTTGTAGATCTACAAATACAACAACTTTTACACCTGGGTAATGTTTGTAAATCTACATATACAACAACTTTTACACCTGGGTAATGTTTTATAGATCTACATATACAACAACTTTTACACCTGGGTAATGTTTTATAGATCTACATATACAACAACTTTTACACCTGGGTAATGTTTGTAAATCTACATATACAACAACTTTTACAACTTGGGAATGTTTTATAGATCCACATATACAACAACTTTTACAACTTGGGAATGTTTTATAGATCCACATATACAACAACTTTTACACCTGGGGAATGTTTTATAGATCTACATATACAACAACTTTTACATCTGGGTAATGTTTTATAGATCCACATATACAACAACTTTTACACCTGGGTAATGTTTTATAGATCTACATATACAACAACTTTTACACCTGGGTAATGTTTGTAAATCTACATATACAACAACTTTTACAACTTGGGAATGTTTTATAGATCTACATATACAACAACTTTTACAACTTGGGAATGTTTTATAGATCTACATATACAACAACTTTTACAACTTGGGAATGTTTTATAGATCTACATATACAACAACTTTTACATCTGGGTAATGTTTTATAGATCCACATATACAACAACTTTTACACCTGGGGAATGTTTTATAGATCCACATATACAGAAATTTTATAATACCTGTGGAATCTTATCACATTTCCATATATACAAGAAGTTTTATTTCACACCTGAAGGATAGTTTAAGCTTCCAAGGATACAGTTATTTTGATCATATACTAAATGAATCTTATTACAAATCCATTGATAGAGTTTATCGATTATATACCTTATATAAATCGTGAAACAGATCAGCCTGGTGTGTGTTCCACATATCAATATAGGCGACTAAAACAATAATATGTCATCAATATTTCTAGTCTTTCTTATACTGGCTGTGTCAATGTACCGTTTTTATCAAACACAGAATTAATTCAGCACAGTATGGCCATGATAGAAATTTGACAGAAATTTTACTATCTGTATTAAAAATCTAGTTTGGGCATTCAAAATAAGTACATTCCTACTGTGCACTCATAGTCATATTCAAATGTGTGCGATATATCGTCAGTGTATTTGTGTTTACTAATACATGTTTTATTTCATATCACAGAGGAAATTGAAAAATATATTTAGATTCGGATCGTATGTGATACACTCTTTTTATTTGATTTTATTCAACAAATTGAAACAAAATACATTCCTCCTTTAAGCAAAACTGCTGCGGCGATATCCACGCGCTCTGATCGACGTACATTAGCTCAGCAAGACATTCTCATTATATAATATCACATCAAACAGGATGCCAGTTGTTTTTGCAATACCAAAGATTTGAAAGAAAAAAATATTAAAACACTCATCTAGGAGAGGGGAATAGCTTGATAGTTGACTCAAAATTTAGAACTATTTCTAGATAGGCTAATGGTTTGCAGAAGAACTGGACGATTATTTTGGGAAATATAATCATAACGTCAATTTTGTAGCTGAAACTAAATTCAAAACATACAATCAATTGATGCGGGTAAAACTTCTAATACTAATTACCAACTAAGTAGAAAGGCGTGAAGAAATATCGCAGTCGATTTAACACCGGCAATGACGTGTTACTGTGTGATGTATAACTAATAACAGTAAAACTAACACATCAAGTGTGGATGTTTATAATAACTAATAACATCAACAGCATTAATCAACACCGTGAGAATGTGCACTACGTGCTCGCAAATCACTCCGCGAGATATGCGGAATGATAACGCTATACGTCTGTGGTGGGGGTGTCTTCGCTTCCGATTGGTTCAAGACTTGATGGTGAATGTGATATGTAGTGTATCTTTAATAAAAATCGTCTTTTATTGAATTTAAAACGAGTTTGCTTTCATTGAAGATGATATGAAAATAAATTTTAAATTGCGCTGAGTTCAATATAATGGGACCACACGCGTGTGCCTACAGTTTCCTATAAAACACCTTAGATATCTGGTCCTAGTTTGCTTTAGGCGCAAAATGACAATTTTCAGCTTTTATAGAATCTTAACCAGCAGAAAAAGTCGCGGTCGTTTTTTTACTGATGCAACAATTTAGCGTTTGGATCTATAATAAAATATCAAACACATCGTAATCTTTAAACGGGTTTAAACTGATAGAAGAATGATAATTTAGCAGTTTTTGGCTATTTACCGGTACAAAAAAACATTGAAATAGTAAATGACGTTTAAGCTGATTAAAATGGCAATGTAGTCGTTCTTGGATCTTTAGTTAAAGGAGATAAGCGTGTAATCGTTTAAGGGATTTGAACTAATCAGATTTAGTAGCTGTTGGATTCTTATTAGTGGAAAAAGCACAGTAGTCGTTAAAGTGGTTTAAACTGGTAAAGAAATGACGACTCAGTTGTTCTCTATCATGAACAATTTTATAGCATGTGAAAAGTGTTTGATGTAACAGTCTTGATTGCTAAGTGATATTAATGCAATGTACACAGGATCACATTGAAGGGTCTGTCAATCAGACAGATTTCATATCGCCCACGCTTGACATGACACGAGATGGACATAAAACACATATAAAACGTATCAATTTGAGTCACCGGAACTAGAAAACTTACTAATTAGCAGGTGTCATTCCAACAGGTAAGAAATGAATGCCAATTTGTAATTATATTATTGACTAACCCACCAGATATGTGTTATTGATATTGCTATTAATCACAGTTAATCGACGTGTTTCACGATAATGCAAAGTAAAGGCGGGGCTCAGTCATTCAGTCATACAACTCATTCATAAATTCATTCTAATTCATTCATCATCGGTACATATCCTCCTGAACGATGCATATCCTGTTGTTTTGATACGGTATATCTAGCTAAGATGTACGGTAAATACCAAGTGAAATGTAACAGAAATATCTCATTATATTGTAGTGTAAATACCCATCAAATCATTAAAAATATATAATCATGATGTACGGTAAATACCCATCAAATCATTAAAAATATATAATCATGATGTACGGTAAATACCCATCAAATCATTAAAAATACATAATTATGATGTACGGTAAATATCCAGCAAACTGTAAGAGAAATATCTGACTGAACTGTACGGTAAATGCCCATCAAATTATTTATGTAACATCTCATTCTAATGTACTGTAAATGCCCATCAAATTATTTATGTAACATCTCATTCTAATGTACTGTAAATACCATCAAATTATTTATGTAACATCTTATTCTAATGTACTGTAAATGCCTATCAATTTATTTATGTAACATCTCATTCTAATGTACTGTAAATACCATCAAATTATTACTGTAATATCAAATTACTATGAAACAATATGATTGACGTTTTTATGGTCAATTTCATTTTTGGTACATCTGTAAGATGAGACAACATGTGTTCGGTTTACCTGTAAGATGAGACAACATGTGTTCGGTTTACCTGTAAGATGAGACAACATGTGTTCGGTTTACCTGTAAGATGAGACAACATGTGTTCGGTATACCTGTAAGATGAGACAACATGTGTTCGGTATACCTGTAAGATGAGACAACATGTGTTCGGTTTACCTGTAAGATGAGACAACATGTGTTCGGTATACCTGTAAGACGAGACAACATGTCCGAGGCTTTAGTTTACCAGTTTTTATTTCGGTATTAGTGTCAGATGAGGCGTGAATAGATATCACGATATCTTAAAACAAATTGAATGCTGGTTTAGTTCGTGATATCGAACATGTTTCAGAGAAATATGCCAGCTACCTTTTCCTAGAAATCTGTCTGTTCGTGCGTGTCAGAAGGACAAGGTATGTGTCAGCTTCAGGGGTTTTAGACATTACCAGGAAACAACAAACACATTCATTATATATAGGTTCTGTGTATTTCTGCATCCTTAATGTAAACAAACAAATGTGAAAAGAGATTGAAAGAATTATTCTGAACTGAATACAATAATGTTTTGTCGCAGTCACCTGTGAATGGCCACAGAACGGCCCTCCTTTCGTATTAAAGAAATGTTTCATTCATCAGATTCCATTCAACAGCAATTGTATCAACATCTAGCTGCTTTCTATCTATTGTCTGAAACTCCTTATTCATACGTCTCTAGCTTCAGACATTTTCATATGGAAAATCATATTAAACGCCCACACTATGTCATTCATATACTTTCCTAAACACGGGAGTGAGGCTGTTTTATGGATGCTAGAACTACCACTCAACGACACCGGTGGGGGAGGGTGACTCGACATTGTAGGTAGTTCAGTGGATAATCATGTTCTGAGAATGTGCCACACCTTCATGTCAATAGCACTTGGAATTGGAATATATAACGTCAGATAAACGGCAGTCTAGGGGAAGTCGTTCACGTTATTCTCTACCACACCAGTTTATTTCAGTCTTCCAACGACCCTTCTGGGAGACATTCGAGCATTTATGTCTACATTTCAGTGTACTACGCATGTGCATCGCACCTCGAAATTCATGAATGGACTAGAAAATCGGGATGGGAAAGAACATTGAAGTATTACATAGTAAAGAGACGATAGAGGATTAGAGGATAGGTCGGTAAAATTATTTAGGAAGGAAAAGTTTTAGATGGTAGAGAGGCTGTAAAGAATCAGGGAATAGATCGGTAGAGTTGTGACAAAACTTGCATGATCTAGGTCTTATCCAAGATGCTTCTCATTAAAAAGATATTGTTTCTGTGTAAAATGGCTCTTATATTTCACTTGAATTGGCCAACATATGATAATCAACCATGATACAAAAATGGAGGAAAATTGGCATGTCAGAAACACTGAAACTGAAATTCAATAAAGATAAGACAAGCTCAGTTTAGTTTTGGAAGGATGAAGTTTAAGGTTGTAGATTTAGCAAATTCAATTTTATAGCATCAACACCAAGTTCGAAGTGAAGGGAAATGTCAGGAGAAGGTTAAATTTCTTTTAATCAGCTAACCAGTCTTATTTATATATTGGTAAGATATTATCAAAGGGATTTAACAATGATTTAATATATCATTTACAAGGCCATGCCATTTTTCAAAAATATCAAAGTTTACTACCGAGATACTTGAATAATTTCGAGTTCTAACCCATACACTACCTCGTATACATATATCTTTATTCGTGCAGAACTGGGAGAATTACCATGTTTTAGAATATTACCATAATGTTTGAGAATTTGTTCCATAACGTTCACTACTTGTACCCAGTAACACTGACGCGACGGCGAAACATGAATCAATTTTGTATTTAGCCACTGTGAGCATGCGCGTCACACCTAAAGTGTTTATGAATGAACTGGAGATTGCCTATTGGAGCTCCTGTATGCGAAACTACCTAGGTATACAACTCGATATTGACCTTCCGTTACAGATTTACCGTCAAGAGTTTGTTCTGGGATTTGATCAACATATAAATGTCACTTTCGCCGTATCACCAAGCTCCGTATACCTTTAATTTACAATGTACGAATGTATTTGTTCAGCTATTACGCCACAACTCTAAGGCATTTCAAATCTTTAACATGGCAAATATCCTTTATGTGTGGGCTGAGTTAGCACAGCACTGAAAAACAAACGTACATCCGTCATTTTGGAGCCAAAGCGCCCCAATGTTTTTACCGACCATTCACAAATCAAGGAATTATCACGGCTACTCGAAGAGGATTCTTAATTATCACTATATTTATTCTAGTAAGCCGTTTTAGGATTGAACACCTTGGGGTCAGTGGCGAGTACACTACTACAGACCAGGACGTAATAACACTGGCGATTCTCTGTAAGTTTGACACTTCCAGGTCATAAAGTAGGAGCTTAAAGAGAGAGAACTCGGACACCCAGGAAATAGTGCCAAGTGAACTCCCTACGTGTGTCCGGTTTGGAGGTGGTTAAACCTACAGTAACGTTCAGCGAAATAGTCAAATATCTAAACTTAACTTCCTATAGAACAAAGATAGTATGACACAAGAGATTTCGACTACATGGTTGAGTTATGAAAAGAAAGTAAGAATCCCTCATTTAAGCTGCCTAAGAAGAATTTTAAAAGACCTGCTTTCAAATATTGCACTCGAGATAGAACAAAATGAAGATCCTTTTTTATAAAATGATCAAGCAATTTTGCAAATATTAAAAAAACAACAACAACAAAAAAACAAAAAACAGCAACAACAAACAAACAACAAACCAAAACAAAACCACAAACTTTTGTCTTCTCGTATATATATGGTTTGGAGTGTTTGGCATAATTTCATTATTCGATTCTGAGGTAAAAATAGGTTACACTACATACCATTTTGATTGTTTTCTCAATTCATGACATTTTGAACAGTCAATCATTTAGAGGTGTGGTCTCCTTATTGTTGTAGGTGCGGGAGGTCCGTCGCTTTCTAGAGCAATTGGATTTTGTCAAACGACAATGATCAGTGATAGAATCTTCGTATAACATTTATATACATTTAATAACATAACGTAGCTAATAATGATATATAAAGCAAATTACATCTAATCTTATTTATAACGTAAGTAAAACGGGAAACATCTCCCTCACGAACACACGATAACAAAACATGATACTTGACATAACTAAACATAACTATAGTACAAACTAGAAAACGTACGTAAGACATTAACGTCGCCGCTTTAATGTATATACACGTACTTCTTCATTATTTAGATGAATTTGTAGATGTTGTCAAATGTGACCTTTGACCCTTTTCTTTTGACCAGTTAAATATCACTAGACGTAGAAATTGATGTTATAATACAATAGATAAAAAGTTTATTGTCAAATGTACGCCACGGTGCAAGCAGGCCCAACATTGTGAACATGTCATTCTCCTCGTCAGCGACACAAACAGGACAGATCTTCAGCTGTTATGATATTGTTTCCTGTTCCGTCAGCTTCACAAACATGGCAGATCTTCAGCTGTTATGATATTGTTTCCTGTTCCGTCAACTACACAAACATGACAGATCTTCAGCTGTTATCATATAGTTTTCTGTTCCGTCAACTACACAAACATGACAGATCTTTAGCTGTTATGATAATGTTTTCTGTTCCGTCAACTACACAAACATGACAGATCTTCAGCTACTAGATATATGACGATGTCTATTGTGCTATAAGAAGTTACCTTCCACTGAAGAGAAAGGACTTCACATAAAACTGACTTGTTTATTTCTCGTTTTTATGAATGAAATAAAAAATAATAATTGACGCATAAAACATATCTATGTAATAAATGCCGTCACTTTTAAGTCAGTGTCGGCGCCATAAATTACACACTAACAATTTGCTTCACTTGACAAAAGAAAAGAAAATATGATCAAAGAACAAGTACTAATACCAGAAATAATATGACGGTATGTTTTGATGTTTTACTTTTGTTTATTAGGATACGAATACTATATATATATACACGGAGATATGAATACTATTCGCCCTGTGTTTTGAAGTCTGATATTCATACAATACAGTACTGTATATATGTCAAATCTAACAAGATATCCAAACAAAGAGTTTCGGAGTTGTTCTTTTTTTCTCTCTTTCAGAGTACGTCTATATAGCTGATGGCGGTTCCTAGGATAAAGTGTTCTATTATTATTAATGTATGCTTTGCTTATTAATGGATGTTTTTGTATTTCCCTGAAAGGGATTTAAAATGTCTGCAAAGTAGTGATAATGTTTTCTGATGATAAAAACCATGTTGATTCACAACGGATCATGGAGTCAGGTCACTGCTCAACTGCTTAAGAGATATTGTTACCTTCCATTATGACGGACACGAGTAATAATTATCATAATTTGAGTTACGATATTGATATGGAAAATATTCGTTCTTAAAACGGTCATGAAATAAAATACAATTTTCAATCAAATCGTTTATGGAACATGTACTAATTCAATAATTTGAGGTTTTCTCTAATTAAAATATGGAATTCATTTTTAATTCCGATTGGATAACGATTGAATAAATCGAGTGTTTTTGGGAGGCTGCTATATGTTCGTGTAAACGTCCATGTGAAGCAGACTTTATAGTGCTACCACACTGAAATATACTGCCCCAAGACACTACTAAGATTCCATTATACTGACACCAGGTAAATCAGTCGTTTCACTACCAGAATGCTGAGTGATAAACTAGGAAAAGTAACCACCATTATTTATGTATTTACTAGGGAACAGAACCCGAAGCCTCATTGTAGGACAGACAACTGGAGGCCAACAACGATTGGGGCAGTAATCCTCTGTTGACGTCAGATGTCATGAGGACATAAAGTATCAGCCAATCATAATGGTGCTACTTTAAAATCCTCAAAAAGTAGCCACTAGGCAGTGGACATTCTAGTAGTCTTTTCTTGGGTGGCTGTAGATGTCTTCAGCCACTGCACGAATAAGACTTATAAAGATAGGAGACAGAAGCAGCGACTATCTCTGCTTACTTTTCCAATATATGGTATTTTATCACTGAAGATCGCGTGCGTGCCATATGAGATTGGTAGTAGAAATGTATCAGAACTTTCGATTCGGACGCGATTGAAGAGACCATCAAACTAACGATACCTTGATCTGCTGGGTGTTGTTTATTGGAGATGGATTTTTTGATAATCTCGACACAAAATAAACAAATCCAATTACAAATTATACACATATATACCTGTAGTTAGTCACTGTGCGGCGTAATTCTATATAACCGTATGTAAATTGTGAAAATTCCCGGTGCGGTATCAGACACGTGTGATGGTGATCGACCCAGCAGGCGATTAGATTGAAGCGCGGTTGGAACCTAATTTCTCATTCATGCAAGCGCTTGTATCCTTAATAGTGGAAAGGGTGCCATACAAACACGTGCCATCATAAAAATGGCGGCTTTAAGATGTTAGTACATCACAATTGACCTCTACCTGGACGCAGTGACCGCGTTGATATATACGCTATGCAGTACGGGAGACAACTCTGTATTGATAATTGTCCCAGCAGGTACAATAATTAGATCTCAAGGGTTACATTCACGTTGTATAAATATGCAATACACTTATAAAATTATCGATGAAAGAAAATCGATTTGTTATCTGAGATAACCGTCAAGTGAGGTTAAATCACCTCACTGAACATTAAACGGGAGATCCGCAGCATAATACCGGAAGCTATTTTGTAACAGTTTTGCCCAATATACGATCACGCAGCCACAGAACGGTAATGTCCACGTTTATACATTCTGTTCTCTGCTATCTTAATGTCACGTGATATATTTTTGAACACTGTTATGTCTATGACGCTGATGTCACGTGATATATTTATGAACACTGTTATGTCTATGACTCGGATGTCACGTGATATATTTTTGAACACTGTTATGTCTATGAAGCTGATGTCACGTGATATATTTATGAACACTGTTATGTCTATGACTCGGATGTCATGTGATATATTTATGAACACTGTTATGTCTATGACGCTGATGTCACCCTGATATGTTTATGAACACTGTTATGTCTATGGCGCTGATGTCAACCTGATATATATATATGAACACTGTTATGTCTATGGCGCTGATGTCACCCTGATATATTTATGAACACTGTCACGTTATATATATGAACACTGTTATGTCTTTGGCGCTGATGTCACGTTATATATATGAACACTGTTATGTCTATGACGCTGATATGATTAGACTATTTATAATATACATATGTATATAAGGTGTTTATTTTGTATATAGAAGATTCTCTCTCTTTGTTGTCGTTAACGTGATATAATCGTCGCCTTCCTCGTCGCCGTCATCTGTTATTATCTGATAAGTATACTCGTGGTAAATAGAGGACAGGTAAGGATAGAGATATTAGATGAAACTGTAGGCAGATTACTGACTTTAATACTTATTGACGACAGAATAGAATGTAGTGAGAGCCGACCAGGATTCATCCTGACACTCGTCATCACCATGGCAGTATTCATAGATATATCGGGAGAGGGGGGGCACCAGCGTCATAGACACTGACTGTGTATGATAACTCTAGCCCTACCCTGACTGTGTAGGACAACTATAGTCCTACCCTGACTGTGTATGACAACTATAGTCCTACCTTGACTGTGTATGACAACTATAGCCCTACCCTGACTGTGTATGACAACTATAGCCCTACCCTGACTGTGTATGACAACTATAGCCCTACCCTGACTGTGTATGACAACTATAGCCCTACCCTGACTTTGTAGGACAACTATAGTCCTACCCTGACTGTGTATGACAACTATAGTCCTACCTTGACTGTGTATGACAACTATAGCCCTACCCTGACTGTGTATGACAACTATAGCCCTACCCTGACTGTGTATGACCACTATAGTCCTACCCTGATTGTGTATTACAACTATATTCCTACCCTGACTGTGTATAACAACTATCGCACTACCCTGACTGTGTAGGACAACTATAGCCCTACCCTAACTATAGCCCTACCATGACTATGTATGACAACTATAGCCCTACCCTGACTGTGTATGACAACTATAGCCCTACCCTGACTATGTATGGTAACTATAGCCCTACCCTGACTGTGTATGACAATTATAGCCCTATCCTGTCTGTATATGACAATTATAGCCCTACCCTGACTGTGTATGACAACTATAGCCCTACCCTGAATGTGTATGACAACTATAGCCTTACCCTGATTGTGTATGACAACTATAGCTCTACCCTGACTGTGTAGGACAACTATAGCCCTACCCTGACTGTGTATGGTAACTATAGCCCTACCCTGACTGTGTATGACAACTATAGCCCTACCCTGACTATATATGACAATTATAGCCCTACCCTGACTGTGTATAACAACTATAGCCCTACCCTGACTATATATGACAATTATATCCCTACACTGACTGTGTATGACAACTATAGCCCTACCCTGACTGTGTATGACAACTATAGTCCTATCCTGTCTGTGTATGACAACTATAGCCCTACCCTGACTGTGTATGATAACTATGGCCCTAACCTGACTGTGTATGACAACTATAGCCCTACCCTGACTGTGTATGACAACTATAGCCCTATCCTGACTGTGTATGACAACTATAGCCCTACCCTGACTGTGTATGACAACTATAGTCCTACCTTGACTGTGTATGACAACTATAGCCCTACCCTGACTGTGTATGGCAACTATAGTCCTACCCTGATTGTGTATTACAACTATATTCCTACCCTGACTGTGTATAACAACTATAGCCATAACCTGACTGTATATAACAACTATAGCCATACCCTGACAGCTATAGCCCTACCCTGACTGTGTATGACAACTATAGTCCTACCCTGACTGTGTATAACAACTATCGCACTACCCTGACTATGTATAACAACTATCGCACTACCCTGACTGTGTATAACAACTATCGCACTACCCTGACTGTGTATGACAGCTATAGCCCTACCCTGACTGTGTATGACAACTATCGCACTACCCTGACTATATGTTTGTGATAACTATATCGCACTACCCTGACTATATGTTTGTGATAACTATATCGCACTACCCTGTCAATATGTTTGTGATAACTATATCGCACTACCCTGTCAATATGTTTGTGATAACTATATCGCACTACCCTGACTATATGTTTGTGATAACTATATCGCACTACCCTGTCAATATGTTTGTGATAACTATATCGCATCGTTTAAATTTTATTACACTGAATTACAATTACAGCTGTTTTCACGTGACGAATGATGTTGTCAATAGGATGATGATGACGACGACGACGACGATGATATTCTACAGTGGTTTGATTGTGAATAGTTCCTCTCACACAGACCCTTAGATCTCCCAACACGAAACTATGTAGGCAACAAGACGTCAAAACTATAAATTATGACCTCGTTCAATGGAAATATGTTTAAATTATTCATGCTTCTTCAGATAAATCAAATTTTTAGGGTGAAATTTTATAATTCATTGCTTCAAATGTTCAACTGTAGACACACTTTGTATAATAAATCTGAAAATCGGAATTGATAGGAAACAATGTAAATTGAATATATGAATAGTGAATTATTTCGTGGCCTTCTGTCCTTGCCTAGCCCTGATAATGAATTCATTCTCTATTGAATGTCATAGTAACCGATTCTTCACGAGTTCTGATAAAAGGTCGGACATTCAGCAATAAATAATAGCGGATATTTGAAATATCTGAGGGATAAGTACAGTATGGCAGGTCGACAGCTCAACGTACACCTGTTTGTATATATATATAGTTCAAACGAATATACTTTCCCTGTATTAACAGATGACTTTGAATGTCATCCATTAGGGCGGTTTTTGATGATGCACATTAAAACGCCTTACAACAAATGCAGCTCACCTGTGCAAGTTTGAGGAAACACAAATTTACTATGTCCTAGTATATGATTGATGAGGCGACCAACGCGAGACCACGATAATCCAGGGATTTCTTCCGCCTATGGGCCATTGAATTTCTACTTTGTCCTTTCACTCTAATCTACATCTTTCATTCAGTGGCTTGGTTTATTGTTGTTTAACGTCTTATTAACAGTCAGGGTCATTTAAGGACGTGTTAGGTTTGGATGGTAGAGGAAAGCCAGGGTTCCCAGAGAATATCCACCGACCTGCGGCCACATAGGCCTCGAACCCGCGATCCAGAGGACCAAGACGGCCTAATCCCAAACCACTCGACCACCGCGGCCCCTTTCATTCAGTGGCATCTGTCTACTAATATCTAATAAAACATAATCTGGCCCGGTAAATGATGAGCAAAATATTGCTACCACTGAAAATCAGTGCTAGAAGTAACTCAAAATATATCAGTTTGACTTGTTTCAACAAACATACACATGTGGAATCATAAAGAATGTTTCCAATTTTGTTCAATTCATATTTGACAATTCATGTTAACCACTGGTTAACTCTAAGATTATAGACCAAGAAAATACACAAGATACACGGAAGTCAATTCGGCCACACTTTGTTTAAGACTCGGTCACAGACGTCTGTGGACCCCTCGTCCCTGTCTTCCTTGTCTTATTATCTAAATAATTTCAAACCGCCAGACCTGCAAATATTAATACATTGAAGCAGTGATATATCCGTAGGAGATAATGTTATGATGTGCAAATCACTCAGAAATACATAGATTTTAATTTCCGATATCTCCCCCTTTGATTAGTATGTTGTAAATTCACCTAAATAAAACATCCTCACCCCCCCCCCTCTCTCTCTCTCTCTCTCTCTCATTCTCTCTCTCTCTCTCTCTCTCTCTCTCTCTCTCTCTCTCTCTCTTACACACACACACACACACACACACACACACACACACACATAAAAAAAATGTAGATTTGCAACCATATCAGCTTGTTTATACAAAATCGTAAAAATTCTATTGGAACTCATATGAGTTTGGAAGTTTGTGCCCATTCCTTTTGTATATATTGATACAAATACAATAGTTTTGAATCACTAAATGAAATATTAGCAGGGTAAGTTCTTGCGAGTGCAGATGACGATCACACTATTGGAAATGCGGAAGGACGAAATGGCGTATATTTGCAAACATATTTAACACATTAAGATACTTATACAGAAAGCTGAGCGTGGTTCGTGAATGTGTCTGTTCGGCTCGTATGCTTTTGTATGTGTTCAAAAGTAATAAATGGATGGAAACTGTGTATGTTTGGCCAGTTCAATTTTGTAACCAGGCCAACAAATTGTCAATACTAAGCGAAAAGCTTGTTTCGCAATTGTTTTAAAATCAACAAAGTTTATATTTCAAAATTAATAAAAATCAACTCATTGCATGGGGAGTTCTAAATAATGAGAAGTGTAATCTCCTATCTCCGACATTGTCACACACTTTTGTCAAACACGACAAACCCGTGGACATGTGATCAGAAAATGTGTCCAAGGCAGAGTTGTTGTTATTTTCTCTCTCAAACGAAATCCTCCATTAGATATCCCAGCAGATTGTGTAAGATCTGTCACTTTCTCTTGCCTCCCCCATTTTCTAGGTCGCTTCTGTGTATCATAACTGCGACCGACTGCTTTATTAAGTTAATTACGTGTGTATTTAACCTTGATGATTCTGGGAGAGCTGATCTAAAAGACTTGCCTACAATTAATGGTGTCAAAGTGGACACGGTGAAGTGGATGTGCCCCTCGCGCTGACCCCCTTGACCTGAGGACCTACCGACACCTGACATCTCCAATATACTCCAAGAGTCTTTACTCTGTGTTAAGGGTACTCGTTACACAGACCTGCCGCGGCCAAGTGATCGGCGCCAAACAATACAGATCAGTCGAGTGGAAACAAATCATCACATGCGAATACTTCAATCGGTATTCCAGGACGTTATATGTTTATATTTAACCGTTTACAACATCATTCAGTTTTTGAATATCATATTAATAAGTTACTGGAAAACTGAAAGTATTCTTCGCTTACAATCATACAAGTCTTGATGAGAAAATACCTAGTTAAAAGGGCTATGACCTGAAAATAACATTTATATGAACTATGAATGCAATCATGTGTCCACCGAAATTGACTTCCACAAGATGAAAGCGAAATAACTCCTTTCCTGAACGCCTAGTTAGATAATCCTTTGTACATATATACGTCGATATTGTACTTGATGATAGTTTAGTCACAGGGAATAAGATATATTTAAATGTTTCTGTGGTTTTTAGACGATTTTTGAAGTAAGTATGTTATGAGCAAACATATTTACATACAAAACCCGTATATTAAGGTTGGCGACATTTTATGTCAAGTGAAATTCCTATTTCGACATAAATAGAATGATTTAATTTTAATTATCTTCTAAACATATTTTATCCCTGATTTAAACGTCCTGTTAGAAAGGCCCTCGCAATCTATCAAAGTCCCGGCGACGCTGCAGACAAGGAGCCGGGGAGACACATGCTTACTTTCAATAAAAACGAACAGCTCATAAATCGTGACTACTGTTATCAATGAAAACAACTGATAATTTATATATATATTCCGGCGTGTGAATGCATCTGACATACATTTTCATGAAAATACGATTAATTTCTGCAACATTTCTGACCAGTAATTATCCAGGTCAAATTCAAACTAACTTGAGTCATAAAAGGGCGGTAACTCCCTCTCAAATCGTAACTAGAATATGTAGAAACAAGACATAAAAGGATGTTATGTCATTCATAAAGAGATGTAAAGAAACAGACGTTTTCTCCTTTAAAAGTTGTCGGTCAGGGGTTGCTTGGCGGTGATGTGGCAAATATCACATCAAACGTCTGTTATAATGTAAATCTGTCCGCACAGACAACAGAATGCTAGGGGGTATACGAGGTGACGGGAACAGCCAGGCATAAATCAGCATGTCGCTCATTTTGTATGCATCTTAGGGAGATTGTCCAGGGAACAACAATTTGCTGTATCGGCGTACAAATATTTACGGAATGTCAAGTTGAGAGAGATCAAGCTTTATGAGGATGTCGTGGATATTATGTAATCTTTGGAATATTGGAGTACGTCTATATATGTAGATTTTAAGTCCACGTTCTGTCTTTGCAATAAACGAACATTTGTGTGTCAGCAGATGTTTATATAGGGAACATAACGTAATGTGTGTAATGTAGATGTTTATACGGGGAACATACCGTAATGTGTGTGATGTAGATGTTTATATGGGGAACATAACGTAATGTGTATGATGTAGATGTTTATATGGGGAACATAACGTAATGTGTATGATGTAAATGTTTATATGGGGAACATAACGTAATGTGTGTGTTGTAGATGTTTATATGGGGAACATAACGTAATGTGTATGATGTAAATGTTTATATGGGGAACATAACGTAATGTGTATGATGTAGATGTTTATATGGGGAACATAACGTAATGTGTGTGATGTAGATGTTTATATGGGGAACATAACGTAATGTGGGTGATGTAGATGTTTATATGTGGAACATAACGTAATGTGGGTGATGTAGATGTTTATATGGGGGAACATGCCGTAATGTGTATGATGTAGATTTTCATATGGGGAACATAACGTAATGTGTGTGATGTAGATGTTTATATGGGGAACATAACGTAATGTGTGTGTTGTAGATGTTTATATGGGGAACATAACGTAATGTGTGTGATGTAGATGTTTATATGGGGAACATAACGTAATGTGTGTGTTGTAGATGTTTATATGGGGAAGATAACGTAATGTGTGTGTTGTAGATGTTTATATGGGGAACATAACGTAATGTGTGTGATGTAGATGTTTATATGGGGAACATAACGTAATGTGTGTGTTGTAGATGTTTATATGGGGAACATAACGTAATGTGTGTGTTGTAGATGTTTGTATGGGGAACATAACGTAATGTGTATGATGTAGATGTTTATATGGGGAACATAACGTAATGTGTGTGATGTAGATGTTTATATGGGGAACATAACGTAATGTGTGTGTTGTAGATGTTTATATGGGGAACATACCGTAATGTGTATGATGTAGATTTTGATATGGGGAACATAACGTAATGTGTGTGATGTAGATGTTTATATGGGGAACATACCGTAATGTGTGTGTTGAAGATTTTGATATGGAGAACGTTACGTGATGTGTGTGATGTAGATGTTTATATGGGGAACATAACGTAATGTGTGTGTTGAAGATTTTAATATGGGGAACGTTACGTAATGTGTGTGATGTAGATGTTTATATGGGGAACATTACGTAATGTGTGTGATGTAGATGTTTATAGGGGAACATAACGTAATGTGTGTGTTGTAGATATTTATATGGGGAACATAACGGAATGTGTGTTGTAGATGTTTATATGGGGAACGTAACCGAATGTGTGTGATGTAGATGTTTATATGGGGAACATAACGGAAGGTGTGTGTTGTAGATGTTTATATGGGGAACATAACGTAATGTGTATGATGTAGATGTTTATATGGGGAACATAACGTAATGTGTATGATGTAAATGTTTATATGGGGAACATAACGTAATGTGTGTGTTGTGATGTTTATATGGGGAACATAACGTAATGTGTATGATGTAAATGTTTATATGGGGAACATAACGTAATGTGTATGATGTAGATGTTTATATGGGGAACATAACGTAATGTGTGTGATGTAGATGTTTATATGGGGAACATAACGTAATGTGGGTGATGTAGATGTTTATATGTGGAACATAACGTAATGTGGGTGATGTAGATGTTTATATGGGGGAACATGTAATGTGTATGATGTAGATTTTCATATGGGGAACATAACGTAATGTGTGTGATGTAGATGTTTATATGGGGAACATAACGTAATGTGTGTGTTGTAGATGTTTATATGGGGAACATAACGTAATGTGTGTGATGTAGATGTTTATATGGGGAACATAACGTAATGTGTGTGTTGTAGATGTTTATATGGGGAAGATAACGTAATGTGTGTGTTGTAGATGTTTATATGGGGAACATAACGTAATGTGTGTGATGTAGATGTTTATATGGGGAACATAACGTAATGTGTGTGTTGTAGATGTTTATATGGGGAACATAACGTAATGTGTGTGTTGTAGATGTTTGTATGGGGAACATAACGTAATGTGTATGATGTAGATGTTTATATGGGGAACATAACGTAATGTGTGTGATGTAGATGTTTATATGGGGAACATAACGTAATGTGTGTGTTGTAGATGTTTATATGGGGAACATACCGTAATGTGTATGATGTAGATTTTGATATGGGGAACATAACGTAATGTGTGTGATGTAGATGTTTATATGGGGAACATACCGTAATGTGTATGATGTAGATGTTTATATGGGGAACATAACGTAATGTGTGTGTTGAAGATTTTAATATGGGGAACGTTACGTAATGTGTGTGATGTAGATGTTTATATGGGGAACATTACGTAATGTGTGTGATGTAGATGTTTATAGGGGAACATAACGTAATGTGTGTGTTGTAGATATTTATATGGGGAACATAACGGAATGTGTGTTGTAGATGTTTATATGGGGAACGTAACCGAATGTGTGTGATGTAGATGTTTATATGGGGAACATAACGGAAGGTGTGTTGTAGATGTTTATATCGGTAACATAACGTTTTGTGTGTGATGTAGATGTTTATATGGGAAACATAACGTAATGTGTGTGATGAAGATGTTTATATGTAGAACATAATGTGATATGTGTGGTTCAGATGTTGATATGGGGAACATATTGTAACATTACGTATAGTATAGATACAATAATCGGTTGATATGAAAGCTATATAATGTGTTTGATACGAATGTTGTTTATATTTGAACGTGAAGTATGAGTCACAGATGTGTGATATAGTTGTAGATTTATTGGTTTTATCGCGTTATAATGTGTTTTTCTCCATTATGCAGTTGCACGAAATCAATAAGATGAAAATTAACACCTGGATTATTTGTAATGGAGTTATATCCCTTCTCTGATTATTCAATCTTTGGTGTAGTAGCAGATCTAGTGTTCCTGATTTACAATTACCTATAACCACCTGTAGCAGTGTTTCATAACACCGTTCTCGTGCACCTGACTTCTGTCAAATCGGCTTCATTAATTCAGTTCTTAGTGTGAGTAATGTTTGTAGAACTTCTCCTTTCTAGGCTTCGTTAGCTAGACATTTAATCAAATCCGATCCATTAATTTTATATGTTTTGTGGTATTTACGATAATTGTTGATCATTCTACAGACAGCGTACGTAGAAGATAAACTGGAACAACTGAAATACACATTTAAAGTCTGCACAACTTGTAAAATAAGCATTAAAATTCTATTGGAACTAAAGAATTTTGAGAAAAGGGGGTCCCCAATAACGTTTTCCCATCAACTTGATAAAAAGGCTAAACGAAAAACAGCAGATTTCGGGAAAAGAATGATCGGTTCTCTCCGTTCCCTAGATTTTCCACTGTTAGTGTGTCATGTGACTACTACCACAAAATGATATAAGTTTTAAGCAATACTTGTATATCTTATGGTTTATTCTCTTACAAGCCTGTCTATCACCTGTACAATCTAATCTATCCATCAGGTAGGTGGCGACAGGTGTCACAAGATGCTCTCCTGCATCTCCGATCCATTCGACCTTCACCTTTCGGCTTTTCAAAAGCGCTGGGACGCGGAAGATGAAATGATTTGATAAGAGAGATTTTTTATATCTACTACGTAAGTCTGTCATTTTTCTCCTTAGATAACAAGGACATGTAGATAGAAGGAACTGACAACTCTCTATCATTTTTCAAACGTCGACTTCTGTTTGATGTAGCCACGAAGGTGACATGTCGTATGCCGAGGTATTGTGTTAATTTGGCGGGTAAATAAAAATCTTGTCTGATTTCTGTTTTATTAGCCCTAATATTTACATGCGATAAAAAGATGGTAACTCTTTTATGATTGAAAATATTTTGGAGGTCAAATGTCGATCGTGAAAAAGATGAGATATGTTTATACATCCTTATGCATAAGGAATGCCTGTCACGTGTTCGGTATTGTTACTGGAAAAACCCATTAATATGTCTGGCAGAGAAACACAAAGATTGCATAGCCAACCTTGTGTGTCCTTCCCTGGGTGTGCACCAATATCACTATTGCTTCAATTGAAATCTCGAGTCAATATGTACAACTAGATGTTTCTCCGCTCAGCAGATGTAATAGAATGGTAAATATGTTGATAACGTTTCAAAATTCGGGAAAGTTGAGTGTTGTATGCCGTATCAAACATTTTATATAATAATTCTCTTTAGTATATTTATATTGTATCTCTTTATTGAAACCAGTACATTAAATAAAATGACAGTGTTCTCATGCAAAAATTGAAATATTCAAACAAGAAAAGTGGTTATTTCCGATCATTTGGTGATGACATCATTGTCAGGCTACTTAACTGAATGAAACAACTTTCACAAAAATAGAAAACATGTATAACGTACATTATCATCCTTCCCATCAGGAAACAACACTGGAGGAGCGTCTACATCACACAGCTGTAATGTCATACAAATAGGATAAAAAACACATTCCGTCAAAAATAAATCATTATTTGGTTTAATATTCTCAAAATAAAAATCCTCTATATATTTAAATCTCAAAGCCACAACTATCCATTCAAAGGAAGAGTTTCTGTGTATAAACAGCGCAGGTTTTAAATTCCCACTCCCCCGAGTTGATCTTTGCCCAGTAAGTTTACCGCATACATTAATCTATTGTAACCCATAAAGACATAAATGTAGAAGAGATTTGTCAACAAGTGCAGTTCATACACAAAAACTCTATATTCTTATCACATACACAAAAAGTCTATATATTTCCATACACAAAAACTCTATATATGGGTGATATCTGGACAAAAATTTGTACTTTCACATACACAAAAATGCTATATCAAAAACATACACAAAAACTCTATATTCTTATCTCATACACAAAAACTCTAATAGTTATTATCACATACACAAAAACTCTATATTAGTTATCACATACACAAAAACTCTATATTATCACATACACAAAAACTCTATATTATCGCATACACAAAAACTCTATATTAGTTATCGCATACACAAAAACTCTATATTATCGCAAACACAAAAACTCTATATTAGTTATCGCATACACAAAAACTCTATATTAGTTATCACATACACAAAAACTCTATATTAGTTATCACATACACAAAAACTCTATATTATCACATACACAAAAACTCTATATTACTATATATATATACACAAAAACTCTATGATAGTTAAATACACAAAAACTCATATATTATCACATACACAAAAACTCAATACACAAAAACTCTATGTTATCACATACACAAAAACTCTATATTATTATCACATACACAAAAACTCTATATTATCACATACACAAAAACTCTATATATTATCACATACACAAAAACTCTATATTAGTTATCACATACACAAAAACTCTATATTATATTATCACATACACAAAAACTCTATATTAGTTTTCGCATACACAAAAACTCTACATTAGTTATCGCATACACAAAAACTCTATATTATCACATACACAAAAACTCTATATTAGTTATCGCATACACAAAAACTCTATATTATCACATACACAAAAACTTTATATTATCACATACACAAAAACTCTATATTATCACATACACAAAAACTCTATATTAGTTATCACATACACAAAAACTCTATATTATCACATACACAAAAACTCTATATTATTATCACATACACAAAAACTCTATATATTATCACATACACAAAAACTCTATATTATTATCACATACACAAAAACTCTATATTATTACATACACAAAAACTCTATATTATCACATACACAAAAACTCTATATTATCACATACACAAAAACTCTATATTATCACATACACAAAAACTCTATATTAGTTATCACATACACAAAAACTCTATATTATCACATACACAAAAACTCTATATTATCACATACACAAAAACTCTATATTAGTGATCACATACACAAAAACTCTATATGATCACATACACAAAAACTCTATATTATCATATACACCAAAACTCTATATTATCACATACACAAAAACTCTATATTAATTATCACATACACAAAAACTCTATATTAATTATCACATACACAAAAACTCTATATTAGTTATCACATACACAAAACTCTATATTAGTTATCACATACAAAAAAACTCTATATTATCACATACACAAAAACTCTATATTATCACATACACAAAAACTCTATATTATCATATACACAAAAACTCTATATTGTCACATACACAAAAACTCAATATTATCACATACACAAAAACTCTATATTATTATCACATACACAAAAACTCTATATTATCACATACACAAAAACTCTATATTATCGCATACACAAAAACTCTATATTAGTTATCACATACACAAAAACTCTATATTATCACATACACAAAAACTCTATATTATCATATACACAAAAACTCTATATTATCACATACACAAAAACTCTATATTAGTTATCGCATACACAAAAATCTATATTATTATCACATACACAAAAACTCTATATATTATCACATACACAAAAACTCTATATTATCACATACACAAAAACTATATTAGTTATCACATACACAAAAACTCTATATTATTATCACATACACAAAAACTCTATATTATTACATACACAAAAAGTTATCACATACACAAAAACTCTATATTAGTTATCACATACACAAAAACTATATTAGTTATCACATACACAAAAACTCTATATTAGTTATCACATACACAAAAACTCTATATTATCACATACACAAAAACTCTATATTATTATCACATACACAAAAACTCTATATTATTATCACATACACAAAAACTCTATATTATTATCACATACACAAAAACTCTATATTATCGCATACACAAAAACTCTATATTATCACATACACAAAAACTCTATATTAGTTATCACATACACAAAAACTCTATATTATCATATACACAAAAACTCTATATTAGTTATCACATACACAAAAACTCTATATTAGTTATCACATACACAAAAACTCTATATTATCATATACACAAAAACTCTATATTATCACATACACAAAAACTCTATATTAGTTATCGCATACACAAAAACTCTATATTAGTTATCGCATACACAAAAACTCTATATTAGTTATCACATACACAAAAACTCTATATTAGTTATCGCATACACAAAAACTCTATATTAGTTTTCGCATACACAAAAACTCTACATTAGTTATCGCATACACTAAAACTCTATATTATCACATACACAAAAACTCTATATTAGTTATCGCATACACAAAAACTCTATATTATCACATACACAAAAACTTTATATTATCACATACACAAAAACTCTATATTAGTTATCACATACACAAAAACTCTATATTATTATCACATACACAAAAACTCTATATTATTATCACATACACAAAAACTCTATATTAGTTATCACATACACAAAAACTCTATATTATTATCACATACACAAAAACTCTATATTAGTTATCACATACACAAAAACTCTATATTATCACATACACAAAAACTCTATATATTATCACATACACAAAAACTCTATATTAGTTATCACATACACAAAAACTCTATATTAGTTATCACATACACAAAAACTCTATATTAGTTATCACATACACAACTCTAAAGTTATCACATCTATATTATCACATACACAAAAACTCTATATTATCACATACACAAAAACTCTGTATTATCACATACACAAAAACTCTATATTGTCACATACACAAAAACTCTATATTAGTTATCATATACACAAAAACTCTATATTATCACATACACAAAAACTCTATATTATTATCACATACACAAAAACTCTATATTATCACATACACAAAAATATTATTATCACATACACAAAAACTCTATATTATTATCACATACACAAAAACTCTATATTAGTTATCACATACACAAAAACTCTATATTATTATCACATACACAAAAACTCTATATTATTATCACATACACAAAAACTCTATATTATCACATACACAAAAACTCTATTATTATCACATACACAAAAACTCTATATTAGTTATCACATACACAAAAACTCTATAGTTATCACATACACAAAAACTCTATATTATCACATACACAAAAACTCTATATTAGTTATCACATACACAAAAACTCTATATATTATCACATACACAAAAACTCTATATTAGTTATCACATACACAAAAACTCTATATATTATCACATACACAAAAACTCTATATATTATCACATACACAAAAACTCTCTATATTATCACATACACAAAAACTCTATATTAGTTATCACATACACAAAAACTCTATATTATCACATACACAAAAACTCTATATTAGTTATCGCATACACAAAAACTCTATATTATCACATACACAAAAACTCTATATTAGTTATCACATACACAAAAACTCTATATTAGTTATCGCATACACAAAAACTCTATATTATTATCACATACACAAAAACTCTATATTATTTATCTCATACACAAAAACTCTATATTATCACATACACAAAAACTCTATATTAGTTATCACATACACAAAAACTCTATATTAGTTATCACATACACAAAAACTCTATATTATCATATACACAAAAACTCTATATTAGTTATCACATACACAAAAACTCTATATTATCACATACACAAAAACTCTATATTAGTTATCGCATACACAAAAACTCTATATTAGTTATCACATACACAAAAACTCTATATTAGTTATCACATACACAAAAACTCTATATTATCATCTCATACACAAAAACTCTATATTATTATCACATACACAAAAACTCTATATTATTATCACATACACAAAAACTCTATATTAGTTATCACATACACAAAAACTCTATATTATTATCACATACACAAAAACTCTATATTAGTTATCACATACACAAAAACTCTATATATTATCACATACACAAAAACTCTATATATTATCACATACACAAAAACTCTATATTTATCACATACACAAAAACTCTATATATTATCACATACACAAAAACTCT
The DNA here is from genome assembly GCF_031769215.1 of Ylistrum balloti. Taxonomy (NCBI): domain Eukaryota; kingdom Metazoa; phylum Mollusca; class Bivalvia; order Pectinida; family Pectinidae; genus Ylistrum; species Ylistrum balloti. Next base: position 677,757 of record NW_026782088.1, read on the forward strand.
ATATTAGTTATCACATACACAAAAACTCACATACACAAAAACTCTATATTATCACATACACAAAAACTCTATATTAGTTATCGCATACACAAAAACTCTATATTATCGCATACACAAAAACTCTATATTAGTTATCACATACACAAAAACTCTATATTATCACATACACAAAAACTCTATATTATCACATACACAAAAACTCTATTATTATCGCATACACAAAAACTCTATATTATCACATACACAAAAACTCTATATTAGTTATCACATACACAAAAATTATATTATCACATACACAAAAACTCTATATTAGTTATCGCATACACAAAAACTCTATATTATCACATACACAAAAACTCTATATTAGTTATCACATACACAAAAACTCTATATTAGTTATCACATACACAAAAACTCTATATTATCACATACACAAAAACTCTATATTATTATCGCATACACAAAAACTCTATATTAGTTATCACATACACAAAAACTCTATATTAGTTATCACATACACAAAAACTCTATATTATCACATACACAAAAACACTATATTATCACATACACAAAAACTCTATATTATTATCACATACACAAAAACTCTATATATTATCACATACACAAAAACTCTATATATTATCACATACACAAAAACTCTATATTATCACATACACAAAAACTCTATATTAGTTATCACATACACAAAAACTCTATATTATTATCACATACACAAAAACTCTATATTATTATCACATACACAAAAACTCTATATATTATCGCATACACAAAAACTCTATATTAGTTATCACATACACAAAAACTCTATATTATCACATACACAAAAACTCTATATTATCACATACACAAAACTCTATATTAGTTATCACATACACAAAAACTCTATATTAGTTATCACATACACAAAAACTCTATATTATCACATACACAAAAACTCTATATTATTATCACATACACAAAAACTCTATATTAGTTATCACATACACAAAAACTCTATATTATTATCACATACACAAAAACTCTATATTATCACATACACAAAAACTCTATATTAGTTATCACATACACAAAAACTCTATATATTATCACATACACAAAAACTCTATATTAGTTATCACATACACAAAAACTCTATATATTATCACATACACAAAAACTCTATATTAGTTATCACATACACAAAAACTCTATTATTATCACATACACAAAAACTCTATATTATCACATACACAAAAACTCTATATTATTATCACATACACAAAAACTCTATATTAGTTATCACATACACAAAAACTCTATATATTATCACATACACAAAAACTCTATATTAGTTATCACATACACAAAAACTCTATATATTATCACATACACAAAAACTCTATATTATTATCACATACACAAAAACTCTATATATTATCACATACACAAAAACTCTATATTATTATCACATACACAAAAACTCTATAATTATCACATACACAAAAACTCTATATTAGTTATCACATACACAAAAACTCTATATTAGTTATCACATACACAAAAACTCTATATTAGTTATCGCATACACAAAAACTCTATATTATCACATACACAAAAACTCTATATTATCATATACACAAAAACTCTATATTATCACATACACAAAAACTCTATATTAGTTATCACATACACAAAAACTCTATATTAGTTATCACATACACAAAAACTCTATATTATCACATACACAAAAACTCTATATTATCACATACACAAAAACTCTATATTAGTTATCACATACACAAAAACTCTATATTAGTTATCACATACACAAAAACTCTATATTAGTTATCACATACACAAAAACTATATATTATCACATACACAAAAACTCTATATTAGTTATCACATACACAAAAACTCTATATTAGTTATCGCATACACAAAAACTCTATATTATCACATACACAAAAACTCTATATTAGTTATCACATACACAAAAACTCTATATTATTATATACACAAAAACTCTATCACATCTAGTTATCACATACACAAAAACTCTATATTATCACATACACAAAAACTATTATATACACAAAAACTAGTTATCACATACACAAAAACTCTATATTAGTTATCACATACACAAAAACTCTATATTAGTTATCACATACACAAAAACTCTACACAAAAACTCTATTAGTTATCACATACACAAAAACTCTATATTATCACATACACAAAAACTCTATATTAGTTATCACATACACAAAAACTCTATATTAGTTATCACATACACAAAAAACATACACAAAAACTCTATATATTATCACATACACAAAAACTCTATATTATCATATACACAAAAACTCTATATTAGTTATCACATACACAAAAACTCTATATTAGTTATCGCATACACAAAAACTCTATATTAGTTATCACATACACAAAAACTCTATATTATTATCACATACACAAAAACTCTATATTATTATCACATACACAAAAACTCTATATTATCACATACACAAAAACTCTATATTATTATCACATACACAAAAACTCTATATGTTATCACATACACAAAAACTCTATATTAGTTATCGCATACACAAAAACTCTATATTATCACATACACAAAAACTCTATATTAGTTATCACATACACAAAAACTCTATATTAGTTATCACATACACAAAAACTCTATATTATCACATACACAAAAACTCTATATTAGTTATCGCATACACAAAAAAAACTCTATATTAGTTATCACATACACAAAAACTCTATATTATCACATACACAAAAACTCTATATTATTATCACATACACAAAAACTCTATATTATTATCACATACACAAAAACTCTATATTATTATCACATACACAAAAATATTATTATCACATACACAAAAACTCTATATTATTATATATTATATTATCACATACACAAAAACTCTATATTATATTATCACATACACAAAAACTCTATATTAGTTATCGCATACACAAAAACTCTATATTATCACATACACAAAAACTCTATATTAGTTATCACATACACAAAAACTCTATATTAGTTATCACATACACAAAAACTCTATATTAGTTATCGCATACACAAAAACTCTATATTAGTTATCTCATACACAAAAACTCTATATTATCACATACACAAAAACTCTATATTAGTTATCACATACACAAAAACTCTATATTATTATCACATACACAAAAACTCTATATTATTATCACATACACAAAAACTCTATATTAGTTATCACATACACAAAAACTCTATATTATCACATACACAAAAACTCTATATTAGTTATCACATACACAAAAACTCTATATTAGTTATCACATACACAAAAACTCTATATTAGTTATCACATACACAAAAACTCTATATTAGTTATCGCATACACAAAACTCTATATTAGTTATCACATACACAAAAACTCTATATTATCATATACACAAAAACTCTATATTAGTTATCACATACACAAAAACTCTATATTAGTTATCACATACACAAAAACTCTATATTATCACATACACAAAAACTCTATATTATCACATACACAAAAACTCTATATTAGTTATCACATACACAAAAACTCTATATTATCACATACACAAAAACTCTATATTAGTTATCACATACACAAAAACTCTATATTAGTTATCACATACACAAAAACTCTATATTAGTTATCACATACACAAAAACTCTATATTATTATCACATACACAAAACTCTATATTAGTTATCACATACACAAAAACTCTATATTAGTTATCGCATACACAGAACTCTATATTAGTTATCACATACACAAAAACTCTATATTAGTTATCGCATACACAAAACTCTATATTAGTTATCACATACACAAAAACTCTATATTAGTTATCACATACACAAAAACTCTATATTAGTTATCGCATACACAAAAACTCTATATTAGTTATCACATACACAAAAACTCTATATTATTACATACACAAAAACTCTATATTGTCATATACACAAAAACTCTATATTAGTTATCGCATACACAAAAACTCTATATTAGTTATCGCATACACAAAAACTCTATATTATCACATACACAAAAACTCTATATTAGTTATCACATACACAAAAACTATATTATTATCACATACACAAAAACTCTATATTAGTTATCGCATACACAAAAACTCTATATTATCACATACACAAAAACTCTATATTAGTTATCACATACACAAAAACTATATATTAGTTATCACATACACAAAAACTCTATATATTATCACATACACAAAAACTCTATATTAGTTATCACATACACAAAAACTCTATATTATCACATACACAAAAACTCTATATTAGTTATCACATACACAAAAACTCTATATTATCACATACACAAAAACTCTATATTATCACATACACAAAAACTCTATATTAGTTATCACATACACAAAAACTCTATATTATTATCGCATACACAAAAACTCTATATTATTATCACATACACAAAAACTCTATATATTATCACATACTCTATATTATCACATACACAAAAACTCTATATTAGTTATCACATACACAAAAACTCTATATTTCACATACACAAAAACTCTATATATTATCACATACACAAAAACTCTATATTATCACATACACAAAAACTCTATATTATTATCACATACACAAAAACTCTATATTATCACATACACAAAAACTCTATATTATCATATACACAAAAACTCTATATTATCACATACACAAAAACTCTATATTGTCACATACACAAAAACTCTATATTATCACATACACAAAAACTCTATATTATCGCATACACAAAATCTCTATATTAGTTATCACATACACAAAAACTCTATATTGTCACATACACATAAACTCTATATTATCACATACACAAAAACTCTATATTAGTTATCGCATACACAAAAACTCTATATTAGTTATCACATACACAAAAACTCTATATTAGTTATCGCATACACAAAAACTCTATATTAGTTATCATTATCATACACAAAAACTCTATATTATCACATACACAAAAACTCTATATATTATCACATACACAAAAACTCTATATTATTATCACATACACAAAAACTCTATATATTATCACATACACAAAAACTCTATATACATACACAAAAACTCTATATTAGTTATCACATACACAAAAACTCTATATATTATCACATACACAAAAACTCTATATTATTATCACATACACAAAAACTCTATATTAGTTATCACATACACAAAAACTCTATATTATCACATACACAAAAACTCTATATTATCACATACACAAAAACTCTATATTATCACATACACAAAAACTCTATATTATCACATACACAAAAACTCTATATTATCACATACACAAAAACTCTATATTAGTTATCACATACACAAAAACTCTATATTATTATCACATACACAAAAACTCTATATTATTATCACATACACAAAAACTCTATATTATCACATACACAAAAACTCTATATTAGTTATCACATACACAAAAACTCTATATTAGTCACATACACAAAAACTCTATATTAGTTATCACATACACAAAAACTCTATATTATTACACAAAAACTCTATATTATACATACAAAAACTCTATATTATCACATACACAAAAACTCTATATTAGTTATCACATACACAAAAACTCTATATTATTATCACATACACAAAAACTCTATATTATCATATACACAAAAACTCTATATTAGTTATCACATACACAAAAACTCTATATTATCACATACACAAAAACACTATATTATCACATACACAAAAACTCTATATTAGTTATCACATACACAAAAACTCTATATTGGTTATCACACACACAAAAACTCTATATTATCACATACACAAAAACTCTATATTATCGCATACACAAAAACTCTATATTAGTTATCACATACACAAAAACTCTATATTATCACATACACAAAAACTCTATATATTATCACATACACAAAAACTCTATATACACAAAAACTCTATATTATCACATACACAAAAACTCTATATTGTCACATACACAAAAACTCTATATTAGTTATCACATACACAAAAACTCTATATTAGTTATCGCATACACAAAAACTCTATATTATCTCATACACAAAAACTCTATATTATCACATACACAAAAACTCTATATTAGTTATCACATACACAAAAACTCTATATTAGTTATCGCATACACAAAAACTCTATATTATCACATACACAAAAATATACACAAAAACTCTATATTAGTTATCACATACACAAAAACTCTATATATTATCACATACACAAAAACTCTATATTAGTTATCATACACAAAAACTCTATATTAGTTATCACATACACAAAAACTCTATATTATTATCACATACACAAAAACTCTATATTATTATCACATACACAAAAACTCTATATTATCACATACACAAAAACTCTATATTAGTTATCACATACACAAAAACTCTATATTATTATCACATACACAAAAACTCTATATTATCACATACACAAAAACTCTATATTATTATCACATACACAAAAACTCTATATTATATTATCACATACACAAAAACTCTATATTAGTTATCACATACACAAAAACTCTATATATTATCACATACACAAAAACTCTATATTATTATCACATACACAAAAACTCTATATTATTATCACATACACAAAAACTCTATATTATCACATACACAAAAACTCTATATTAGTTATCACATACACAAAAACTATATTATCACATACACAAAAACTCTATATATTATCACATACACAAAAACTCTATATTATTATCACATACACAAAAACTCTATATTATCACATACACAAAAACTCTATATTAGTTATCACATACACAAAAACTCTATATATTATCACATACACAAAAACTCTATATTATACACAAAAATTATCACATACACAAAAACTCTATATTAGTTATCATACACAAAAACTCTATATTATTATCACATACACAAAAACTCTATATATTATCACATACACAAAAACTCTATATATTATCACATACACAAAAACTCTATATTAGTTATCGCATACACAAAAACTCTATATTAGTTATCACATACACAAAAACTCTATATTAGTTATCACATACACAAAAACTCTATATTATCACATACACAAAAACTCTATATTAGTTATCGCATACACAAAACTCTATATTAGTTATCACATACACAAAAACTCTATATTAGTTATCGCATACACAGAACTCTATATTAGTTATCACATACACAAAAACTCTATATTAGTTATCGCATACACAAAAACTCTATATTATTATCACATACACAAAAACTCTATATTAGTTATCACATACACAAAAACTCTATATTAGTTATCGCATACACAAAAACTCTATATTAGTTATCACATACACAAAAACTCTATATTAGTTATCGCATACACAAAAACTCTATATTAGTTATCACATACACAAAAACTCTATATTAGTTATCACATACACAAAAACTCTATATTAGTTATCACATACACAAAAACTCTATATTAGGTATCATATACACAAAAACTCTATATTGTCACATACACAAAAACTCTATATTATCACATACACAAAAACTCTATATTAGTTATCGCTACACAAAAACTCTATGTTAGTTATCACATACACAAAAACTCTATATCATCACATGCACAAAAACTCTATATTAGTTATCACATACACAAAAACTCTATATTATCACATACACAAAAACTCTATATTAGTTATCGCATACACAAAAACTCTATATTGTCATATACACAAAAACTCTATATTAGTTATCGCATACACAAAAACTCTATATTAGTTATCGCATACACAAAAACTCTATATTATCACATACACAAAAACTCTATATTAGTTATCACATACACAAAAACTCTATATTATCACATACACAAAAACTCTATATTAGTTATCGCATACACACAAATTCTATATTATCACATACACAAAAACTCTATATTAGTTATCGCATACACAAAAACTCTATATTAGTTATCATATACACAAAAACTCTATATTGTCATATACACAAAAACTCTATATTATCACATACACAAAAACTCTATATTATCACATACACAAAAACTCTATATTATCACATACACAAAAACTCTATATTATCACATACACAAAAACTCTATATTGTCACATACACAAAAACTCTATATTAATTATCACATACACAAAAACTCTATATTAGTTATCACAGAGCACAACTCCATATTTATAGATATCGTGATATACTGAACTCTATACACAACAAATGTATACATATATACATATTCCTACACTCAACTTTGTATACATAGAATTGGTAACACACTATCCATCTTTATAGATTTCTTAACGCCCAACTGTATATTTATAGATATTGGAACACATACCTCCATATTTAAAGAAATCCGAACACATACCTCCATATTTATAGATATCCGAACACATACCTCCATATTCATAGATATTGTAACACATACCTCCATATTTATAGATATCCGAACACATACCTCAATATTTAAAGATATTGTAACACATACCTCCATATTTATAGATATCCGAACACATACCTCCATATTTAGATATTGTAACACATAAATACATAGTTATATATATTGTAGCACTCAACTGTATATTTATATATATCGTAATAAACAACTCCATATTTATAGATATCGTAACACACAACTCAATATCAATGAAGTACCCTATATATAACTTCATATTTATAGATATTTTAACACAATACTCGCCACTCGCATATCGCCACAACAACTCCATATTTACATATATCGCCACCAAAACTCTGTTTATCCACATCGCCACACACAACTCCATATCTATACATATTATTACACAAAACTCCATATTTACAATATCGTCACACACAACTCCATATTTATACAAATCATCACAACCGACTCCATATATATACATATCATCACACACAACTCCATATTTACACAAATCATCACAACCGACTCCATATATATACATATCATCACACACAACTCCATATTTACACAAATCATCACAACCGACTCCATATATATATATATATATCATCACACACAACTCCATATTTACACAAATCATCACAACCGACTCCATATATATACATATCATCACACACAACTCCATATTTACACAAATCATCACAACCGACTCCATATATATATATATATATATATATCATCACACACAACTCCATATTTACACAAATCATCACAACCGACTCCATATATATACATATCATCACACACAACTCCATATTTACACAAATCATCACAACCGACTCCATATATATACATATCAAACACAACTCTACATTTACACAAATCACCACAAACGACTCCATATTTACAATATTATCGCACACAACTCCATATTTACACAAATCACCACAAACGATTCCATATTTACAATATTATCACACACAACTCCATATTTACACAAATCACCACAAACGACTCCATATTTACAATATCATCACACACAACTTCAAATTTACACATATCGTCACTACAACTACAGATGTTAACTTTGTAATTATGCGCTTTGCCTTTATGTATGAATATCTACAATGAATACACACTGAGGCTTACGTTTAAAGTTTAATGGTCTGTAGACGCATAACTCTTTCAAGCCTCTGAAAAACTCGATCCAACTACACTTTGAAAGTTATATCAGCAATAAATTGCCTGGAGTTGTCTTCATCACGTGTGCCTGAGGTAGCATTTGTCTTACTTCTCTCGATATTGTCCTAACATTTCATTAACTATCAGCTACCATATAAGGAATTGTATAATTCATGGGCAGAGGTGTCAGAACGCCTTTATATGATCCCCTAGCTGACCTCTGTCATTAAAACCGTCGTCGTTTAAGAGAAGCTGCACACGTTTCAACGTAATCCAAGATGAAATAAAATTTTCATAAAAGATATTTCATTTAAAAAAAATGATGGCCTTGGAGCTTATATACAATTTTCTAATGTCCCCGTTGTCAGGTGTATATTCTACGTGTACAAATTAAGAACTACAAACGTTATCCGATATGTTTGTCATTTGTAAATATATTTGATACCTCAGATTCCCTAGAGGCAGCGAAGTCCCGTCATTTTGATTAAATCATACAAACAACCAGTAGTAGATATAGGATGACTGACCGGATATACTCGTGTAAATCAGGGCGTGACGGAGGGTTAACTGAATCACATCCCGGACCATCTTCAAACAAAGCCAAGGGGAGCCGGGTGAATTCGTACAAGAAAACCATGTTTATTTGTAAAGTATGCTGATATTCTACACTAAGCTTCCTGTGTCTGAAAACAACCCTTCCCTTCTTGTGTCTGACCCCAAACCTCCCCTTCCCGTGTCTGACCCCAACCCTTCCCTTCCCGTGTCTGACCCCAACCCTACCCTTCCCGTGTCTGACCCCAACCCTTCCCTTCCTGTATCTGACCCCAACCCTTCTCTTCCTGTGTCTGACCCAAACCCTTCACTTCCTGTGTGTGACCCCAAACCTTCAATTCCTGTGTGTGACCCCAAACCTTCAATTCTTGTGTGTGACCCCAAACCTTCAATCCCTGTATCTGACCCCAAACCTTCAATCCCTGTATCTGACCCCAAACCTTCAATCCCTGTATCTGACCCCAACTCTTCCGTTCCTGTGTCTGACCCCAAACCTTGAATCACTGTGTCTGACCCCAAACCTTCAATCCCTGTATCTGACCCCAAACCTTCAATTCCTGTGTCTGACCCCAAACCTTGAATCACTGTATTTGACCCCAAACCTTCAATTCCTGTGTTTGACCCCACACCTTCAATCCCTGTGTCTGACCCCAAACCTTCACTCCATGTATCTGAAACCAAACCTTCAATTCCTGTGTCTGAATAAAACCCTTCCTTTCCTGTATCTGACTCCAACCCTTCCATTCCTGTGTCTGACCTGAACCCTTCCGTTTCTGTGTCTGACCCAAACCCTTCCATTCCTGTATCTGACCCCAAACCTTCAATCCCTGTGTGTAACCCCAAACCTTCAATTCCTGTATCTGACCCCTAACCTTCAATCCCTGTGTCTGACCCCAAACCTTTAATTCCTGTGTCTGACCCCAAACCTTCAATTCCTATGTCTGACCCCATACCTTGAATCACTGTATCTGACCCCAACCCTTCCGTTCCTGTGTCTGACCCCAACCCTTCCGTTCCTGTGTCTGACCCCAACCCTTCCCTTCTTGTGTCTGACCCCAACCCTTCCCTTCCTGTGTCTGACCCCCGACCCTCCCCTTCCCGTTTCTAACCCTAATCGTCCCCTCCCTATGTCTTACCAGAACCCTTCCCTACCCGTGTTTGACCCCAACCCTTCCCTTCCCGTGTTTGACCCCAACCCTCCCCTTCTTGTGGTTGACCCCTACCCTTACCTTTCTGTGTCTGGCCCCAAACCTTCACTCCCTGTGTCTGACCCCAAACCTCCCCTTCCTGTGTCTTACCCCAAACCGTCACTCCCTCTGTCTTACCCCAAACCTTCACTCCCTGTGTCTTACTCCAACCCTTCCCTTCCCGTGTTTGACCCCAACCTTTCCCTTCCCGTGTTTGACCCCAACACTTCCCTTCCCGTGTTTGACCCCAACCCTTCCCTTCCCGTGTTTGACCCCAACCCTCCCCTTCCTGTGTTTGACCCCAACCCTTACCTTTCTGTGTCTGGCCCCAAACCTTCACTCCCTGTGTCTGACCCCAACCCTTCCCTTCCCGTCTTTGACCCCCAACCCTTACCTTTCTGTGTCTTGCCCCAAACCTTCCCTTCCTGTGTCTGGCCAGGACCCTTCCCTTCATGTCTCTGACCCAAACCCTTCCCTTCCTGTGTCTGACCCGAACCTGTCCCTACCTATATCTTACCCCAACCCTCCCCTCCCTGTGTCTTACCCCAAACCTTCCCTTCCTGTGTCTGAGCCCAACCATTCCATTCCTGTGTCTGACGACAACATTTCCCTTCGTGTGTCTGACCCCAACCCTTCCCTTCCTGTGTCTGACCCCAACCTGTCCCTTCCTATATCTTACCCCAACCCTCCCCTCCCTGTGTCTTACCCCAAACCTTCCCTTCCTGTGTCTAAGCCCAACCATTCCATTCCTGTGTCTGACGACAACCCTTCCCTTCGTGTGTCGGACCCCAACCCTTCCCTTCCTGTGTCTTACCCCAAACCTTCACTACCAAACCTTCAATTCCTGTGTCTGACTCCAAACCTTCAATCCCTGTATCTGAACCCAAACCTTGAGTTCCTGTGTCTGACCCCACACCTTCAATCCCTCTGTCTGACCCCAAACCTTCACTCCTTGTATCTGAACCCAAACCTTCAATTCCTGTGTCTGACTAAAACCTATCTTGTTTCTGACCCCAACCCTTCACTCCATGTATTTTACCACAACCCTTCACTCCCTGTTTCTGACAGGAACCATTTCCTACCGTTGTCTGTCACCAACCTTTATCTTCCTGTCTCTGACCCTTAACCTTCCCTTTCTGTCTCTGATTCAAGACCAACCCTGTCGTATCTGACTTTGTTTTCAGCCATTCTGTAAAATGCTCGGTATTGTCTGTCTGACCATCAGACTTAGACCCATCAAACTGAGCACTATTGCTTTGATACTTTAACATGGTCTGTTAAACTCAATCACTTTCAAAATTCGCTTAGTCCTCTCTCCAAACCTTCCCTTACTGTATCTGGCCCTACCCAGTCTTTTCAATGCTCTGTCTAGTTTAGTTTGAAATAAAAATCATGTTTAATTTAGAACTTCGGATATTTCATGACAAAACTCTCCATTTCTCACATGTTACCGTCCCCCGACACTCGTAGCCAGTGTTGTTGCCATGGAGAAGGAAAGGCTCACGCACAGTTTTACCCTCCACTGTCTTCGACAGTGCCTAAAATCCACCCACGCAAAATAGATAGAGTCTTGTCCACCCACGCCTTAACACCGATAGGCGGTTTCAGATGGTTCATAATTCTTCACAATCAATAATTGCTCTAGAAGATAATTTTACAAGACACTATTGATATGATATACACGGGTCCTAAACACGCACATAATGGATATTCTTTGACGATAAGATTAGGTTTTTTTATAGGGTTCGTCTATCTAAAGCGAAGTACACACACAGTCAGATCTCGGCTTCGGTATTTGTCCTAACCCCGTAATAGATAACTCTTCAAAAAATGTAAAATGTACACCTTTGTATTTACGACATATTGAGGAATCTGACTTCGGAACTTTATCAGAGTGGTCGTATGTGGTGGAACCATCAGGAAGACGTCATTTACTGCCATGTCATCATCGACAGGTAATCGACGAATAAAGAGTATTCTAACGGATCTAGATAGCGTACACATGTACAATGACCACACCTCCCACTCTCTGATTACGTCTACATGAGTTAAGAAGTACGATTTGCTCGGGTGATTATCTTGCACGAGACCGACAGGTGCGAAATCACTTAAAGTTTTACAAATCATCGAACACCCAATCTTTTTGCTTAATGCTTGAAAATATTTTCCTAATTTTAGTTTGATAATGTGCCGAGGTCTGTCGTCACCTGCAACGCCCCGCAAGGTACAGGGCAAAGGCTTTTTTTTCAAAGAATTTAAAATCAACTTTATTTTATCTATGTTGCTCTTAAAATATTTTCCTTCTTTAAGTACAATTGCAAATGCTGACATTTTAAAATTTATTATGGAGAAGAAATCAACCGAAACGTCATGTAGTAATGGATGATACTCAGTGTATAATAGATGTTGGGCGTACTTCAAATGTCAGCACACAACACAATCCCAAACAGATCAACAAAAACGATTTGTAAGAACTATCCACACAGATAACAAAAACATGACATCACACAAGTACAAACGTGTTTCTTTTCTCTTCTGTTTTGTTTAAATTTATTTTTATGCGTTTGTTTATTCAAATATATCTATAATTTACTCGTGTATTGATATTTTCACGTTAAAGAAGGTCTAGAGTAATGTTTCGTGTTGGGCGTGTACAATGCTGTTTTATGCCCTATGACTCCGTCCAAATTCTTGTTACCTCTGTTCTCGTTTGGGAACGTGACATCATTTACCTGGTTGAACAAGATTTCCATGGCGGATGTCGTTGATGAACGAACAGACGTAAATCGATTGACCAACTAATTTATCTATTCCGTTATAGCGGCCTTTCGACGTTTCAGCAGACGAGAAAATATAGGAAAATGATTTGAATGGAGAAAACACAAGGTGAAAGTAGAAAATGGGAGAAAGGGTATGGGGTAGGGATGGCAGGCCTAACTCTGATCTGAACACAGGCAGACAGTTGAGAAAGGGAGATAACTAACCAATGATAATTTGGTAAAGCACGCATTTTCAAAAAGTCAGCCAAACCTCCTCATAATATTTGTTATTTGAACCGTTTATTTAATCCTATCATATCACCCCCTGACCTCTTGACCTCTCTGTCTGTGTTCGTGCGCCTACTGTTTTAGACATAACACAGGTATCTTTGCCGTGACAGTTGGAAATCTCAAACGTTGACACCATTATAAGTCCCATCTTACGGACTGGACGTTAGTGGGTATGTTGAGTGTCACGATTAATTAATATTGGTGTCTTTAAAACCACATTGACATTGACTCCAAGAACCTTCTCCTCATTCCAACGTTTTTTACAAGAGTCCAAGAGCATTACGAATCGTGAGGTGAAAGTTGGTAGACTAAAAATATTCATTCCGAATGTTGATAACCTGAATTACACAATATCTGATATATATATATATATATACAAAACATTGGGATAGGTCTTAATACACTTGTAACAATATCTCGTGTCCACGTGGACCTGACATGCCCAGACACCAGGAGACAAAGGTAGGTACACTTTCACCGCCAAGTTATTGCAGGAAAAGCCACTTTATCCCCAGCACTTAGACAAACTATGGAATTACTGTGTTTACCACCTATTTAGAAACATCAGCTCGACTTAACGCCAATTACCACACCTTAATCCGATTTTCGTGGATTGCGTAAAAGCACAAAACGAAAGAGAGACTGTAAAAGGCCTATTTTAAGGTTAGGATGAGTCCCAAGGGCCTTGAAGACGACGGGAATATACAGGTCGGATATACTGACTAACGATATATAGGGAATTAAGAGAACGGAAAATAGCGCAAGAACGTCGCCAGAACGTTTGACAAAATGATGCATTACCGGTAATCTGCGCGACTCAGGAACAGCGCGCACGTATGTCAAATCGGACTGGTTTACAACAATTGAACAGTTAACATGGCATATTCGAATAGGTCAAACGATAATCAGTCATAATACATTGTATAGCGAAGTCAGGTTTCAAGCTATATGATCGAGAGTTGAGTTAAAGAGTATTTAGACTTCAGAGACAAATCTCCTAAACGTATATCACCATAGATGTCTCCCTTCTGCTACGTAAATGGTGTATGGAGATTGGTGTTCTAGTTTTAAATGTGACTTACAGATGTGACTCAGTATTCAACTGTACGTGTGGTATTTAGAGATGTGACTCAGTATTCAACTGTACGTGTGGTATTTAGAGATGTGACTCAGTATTCTACTGTAAGTCTGTGGTATTTAGAGATGTGACTCAGTATTCTACTGTACGTGTGGTATTTAGATATGTGACTCAGTATTCTACTGTTCGGCTGTGGTATGTAGAGATGTTACTATTCTACTGTTCGGCTGTGGTATTTAGAGATGTGACTCAGTATTCTACTGTACGTCTGTGGTGTTTAGAAATGTGACTCAGTATTCTACTGTACGTGTGGTATGTAGAGATGTTACTATTCTACTGTTCGGCTGTGGTATTTAGAGATGTGACTCAGTATTCTACTGTACGTCTGTGGTGTTTAGAAATGTGACTCAGTATTCTACTGTACGTGTGGTATTTAGAGATGTAACTCAGTATTCTACTGTACGTGTGGTATTTAGAGGTGTGACTAAGTGTGCTACTGTATGTGTGGTATTTAGAGATGTGACTCTGTATTCTACTGTATAGTACTTAAGTACTTTGGTTACGTGCCCTACAGTATGTTGGTGGTATTTAGAGAGCTGACGTAGTGGTACAGTGGCGGTAATAAGAGGTGTGATTCGGATGTTTATCGTTAGTGATGGTTTTCGTTGTAACTTAGTGAAGAGTTGCTTTGTATCGTATGGAGATTTGATTTATATATCGCTTGGTATCCGTGTGTATTGTATCATTTGAAGATTGTGGTATTATGAGACGTTGCAAGTAAACGTTATTCAAAATGGTCTCTCCTATGTCTTGAACATGGTTATGGTTATTCTGAAAAGTTACTTCTGATATGTGAGGACTCTATAACTATCTGCTGGTCAGTAGGTTATTTCTTAGATGGCGTATTAATATTTCTACTGGTACATTAAAGTTTGGCGGAGACATTCAGAGATATCCTAGTGTATGTTCCTGTACAGCTTGAAGAGCTTCTCCCAGCGCGAAGGGGTGATATTTGTCTTAGAATGTGGAGTTGATATTTTGAAAATGAGGTGACGTATGTAGGGTGGTACTTCCTGGATTGAGGTGACGTATGTAGGGTGGTACTTCATGGATTGAGGTGACATATGTACGGTGATACTTCATGGATTGAGGTGACGTATGTAGGGTGGTACTTCCTGGATTGAGGTGACGTATGTAGGGTGGTACTTCCTGGATTGAGGTGACGTATGTAGGGTGGTACTTCCTGGATTGAGGTGACGTATGTAGGGTGGTACTTCATGGATTGAGGTGACATATGTAGGGTGGTACTTCGTGGATTGAGGTGACGTATATAGGGTGGTACCCCCTAGATTGAGGTGACGTATATAGGGTGGTACCTCTTGGAATGAGGTAACGTATGTAGGGTGATACTTCATGGATTGAGGTGACGTATATAGGGTGGTACCCCCCTGGATTGAGGTGACGTATATAGGGTGGTACCCCCTGGATTTAGGTGACGTATGTAGGGGGGTACTTCGTGGATTGAGGTGACGTATATAGGGTGGTACTTCTTGGAATGAGGTGACGTATATAGGGTGCTACTTCGTGGATTGAGGTGACGTATATAGGGTGGTACCCCCTGGATTGAGGTGACGTATGTAGGGTGGTACTTCGTGGATTGAGGTGACGTATATAGGGTGGTACCCCCTGGATTGAGGTGACGTATGTAGAGTGGTACCCCCTGGATTGAGGTGACGTATGTAGGGTGGTACTTCATGGATTGAGGTGACGTGTATAGGGTGATACTTCCTGGAATGAGGTGACGTACGTAGAGTGGTACTTCCTGGATTGAGGTGACGTATGTAGGGGGTACTTCCTTGATTGAGGTGACGTATGTAGGGTGTTACTTCCTTGATTGAGGTGACGTATGTAGGGGGTACTTCCTGGATTGAGGTGACGTATGTAGGGTGGTACTTCCTGGATTGAGGTGACGTATGTAGGGTGGTACTTCATGGATTGAGGTGACGTATGTAGGGTGGTACTTCATGGATTGAGGTGACGTATGTAGGGGGTACTTCCTGGATTGAGGTGACGTACTTCCTGGATTGAGGTGACGTATATAGGGTGGTACTTCATGGATTGAGGTGACGTATATAGGGTGGTACTTCCTTGATTGAGGTGACGTATGTAGGGTGGTACTTCCTGGATTGAGGTGACGTATGTAGAGTGGTACTTCATGGATTGAGGTGACGTATGTAGGGTGGTACTTCCTTGATTGAGGTGACATATGTAGGGTGGTACTTCATGGATTGAGGTGACGTATGTATGGTGGTACTTCTTTGATTGAGGTGACGTATGTAGGGTGGTACTTCCTGGATTGAGGTGACGTATATAGGGTGGTACTTCCTGGATTGAGGTGACGTATATAGGGTGGTACTTCCTGGATTGAGGTGACGTATATAGGGTGGTACTTCCTGGATTGAGGTGACGTATGTAGGGTGGTACTTCGTATATAGGGTGGTACTTCATGGATTGAGGTGACGTATATAGGGTGGTACTTCATGGATTGAGGTGACGTATGTAGGGTGGTACTTCCTGGATTGAGGTGACGTATGTAGGGTGGTACTTCCTGGATTGAGGTGACGTATGTAGGGTGGTACTTCCTGGATTGAGGTGACGTATGTAGGGTGGTACTTCCTGGATTGAGGTGACGTATGTAGGGTGGTACTTCCTGGATTGAGGTGACGTATGTAGGGTGGTACTTCATGGATTGAGGTGACGTATGTAGGGTGGTACTTCATGGATTGAGGTGACGTATGTAGGGTGGTACTTCCTGGATTGAGGTGACGTATGTAGGGTGGTACTTCATGGATTGAGGTGACGTATGTAGGGTGGTACTTCCTGGATTGAGGTGACGTATGTAGGGTGGTCCACAAATAAGAAGTATATATAAGCATGCATATAAGATACTCCTGACACATGTACTTTAGTGACTGTACATGAATACAAAAAAACTGTATCATAAAAATTCTTTGCGACACCCAATACCTATCCGTTTACGAGGAATGTGTAAGTATTACCGTTACTTAATTGTGATTACATGACACATTGTTCTGTTCGACCATTTAACACGTCTCGGAAGTGTTATAAAATCATTATTTTTCCGTCAAATAAGAAGCAGTTTGTGGAGAGGTATTTAAATGACATCATCGGGAATTCATTCAGTTTCCGAAGTATTGTTCACAGCTTGATGCATGGATGACACCGGAAATGACATTTCTCACTAACACAATATTGGGGACAACTGCAATGTTTGACTCAATACACAAATAAGGTGTCAATATGGGACGCATTTTAGAAAGAAATCCTGGTCCTGAACTGTTGGCATTGGGTTTGTACTTCCGTTCTAACATAAATGATCAATTGACCAAAGTAGGCACGTTTTCTTGGAACTAAGAACGTGAAATCCTCAGAAAAAATCGTGGAAAAGATAGAAATTTCAATGTTCAATCCCTGTTGAGAATATGTGTATATGTTGCTTCGTCTCTTGTGTGTGTAATACCGCATGGCAAAGAAAACAAATTCAATGAAACAAGAGTATCTTAGGGTGGGCGTTATACACCTATACCATACCAAAGAGTAATATATACATTGGTGTACAGTAAATGATACAAATATTGAAAGGGAACAATATTTTTCTGATCAAAATCCAACAAAGGAAGCAAACAAATACGTCATTGTGATAAAGCACGCTTCGTTCAAAAGAGATCGGTCGAAAAATAACAGAGAAAATCTCTGGACATTATCAAAATGCTGGAATAACTCTCGGAAGAAATGTTCAATCTAAACGCCGTTATGGAAATACATTTCCACGTGATGGATCCTGATTAAGAGAATTGGTTTAAAAAAAGATTGAAAAATATCACTGGACAAGTTTTAATACTAAACAAAAACAAAGGACAATCATGATTTTAAAAGACGCTGAATCAGAATACCCTAAAGAAATCATGCCATGGTGTGAGCTTAAAAAATCGGTTAAAAACCTACAGATCCTCATACGGAAATTATGAAATAATGGGCGATAACTCTTCCAAACAAATTAAACCACAATTCATGGTGTTTTAGATTATTAAGTTTAAGTAACATTAACCGATAATGTATCGACTGACGTTAAAAAAAATAAAAAAATAACTTCGTTTGAGTCGCTGTTAACTGTGGCTTGAACACTGATTTACATATCAAACTGTACTCAGCTGAACCAGTACCTCAATCATCTTAATGACATGCAGAAGTTTGAAATGTTGTGTATAAGGATGGGATAGTTTTACGTAAATAGCTCCCCTGTGAAATAGGAGTCAAGGATGGTATCAACTATATTCGGAAATTATCATTTCTGTTCGGTCGCGAGATCTAACGAAGTCTGACAGGTAATCTAATTCCATGAATATAGTAAAAATGTATCAAAAGATTGAAATACAATGGAAAAACCCCGTTCTTTTGTTATCTTTGAATGGACTTCATTTTGTATTGAGGTTTCTTGTAAAAACTACATCCACGTTTAGGACCAGGTCGTGTTAATAGGCTGTGTGGTGCAGAACATTGTAAATCTTTTGTCAGATCGACATATTATGTTCCGGAAATGTTAAGAAATTTATCCGAACAAAATGAAGCAATATTCTAGAACCGTCTTTAATTAGAGTAACAAGACAGAACTATTATTAAGGGTATATTATAGAAATTTGGTTGTTAAGGGTATGTTATAGAAATTTGGTTGTTAAGGGTATATTATAGAACCTTGGTTGTTAAGGGTATATTATTGAAATTTGATTGTTAAGGGTATATTATAGAACCTTGGTTGTTAAGGGTACATTATAGAACCGTGGTTGTCAATAGTATTTGATAGAACCGTGGTTGTAAAGGGTATATTATAGAATCGTGGTTGTTAAGGGTATATTATAGAATCGTTGTTGTTAAGGGTATATTATAGAACCGTGGTTGTTAAGGGTATATTATAGAATCGTGGTTGTTAAGGGTATATTAAAGAATCTTGATTGTTAAGGGTATATTATAGAACCTTGGTTGTTAAGGGTATATTATAGAAGCGTTGTTGTTAGGGGTATATTAAAGAATCTTGGTTGTTAAGGGTAAATTATATAGAACCTTGGTTGTTAAGGGTATATTATAGAATCTTGGTTGTTAAGGGTATATTATAGAACCTTGGTTGTTAAGGGTATATTATAGAACCTTGGTTGTTAAGGGTATATTACAGAACCTTGGTTGTTAAGGGTATATTATATAATCGTGGTTGTTAAGGGTATATTACAGAACCGTGGCTGTTAATGGTATATTGTAGAACCTTGGTTGTTGAGAGTATTTAAATTTTTGAAACTGCCTTTTTTATTGTAAGTTCGGCGTTCACCTGGCCATGGGAATTTGGAGAACCAATATTACCAAGTCAAAACATTCGAGTGGCCAAGGTAAGTCCAGTTTCATCACGCGTGTTACGACCTGGAAGATCTACAACAATCATCCTTCTATATCAATATGTAAGATTTTCATCCTCCAATTCGTCCTTTCAGTTAACGTCTTAAACACATGCATGGATGGTTACCTTTGTCGTGTAGAAACAGGAGGAGTAGTATTAAACGATAAAATAGTGTAGGCGATCATTCCCTCTGGTTCACGGGTGGCGGGGACACACATCCGCACAGAATAGGAACGTAGGGGAATCGATTCACACATTCATGGAATTAGAAGGGATGGAGTTGTTTATGAAAAGCTAGCAAAGAATTAAACCGAAGATGTTATGGATGAACATTTGCGCTGGATTAGACCATGATTCGGGATAAAGTCACATACGACTGTAAAATTGGTTTATTTCACTGCATGTAGGGATTACTTGACAGATATATACACCTGTACTTTAGGTAAAATGTCGTTTACTCAATTTGGTAATGTCAATATAAACATCTCGGTTTCAACACACAAATGCGGGTTTCTGGAATAATCAGTCAAAAACGAAGATTAGAAGTAGTAATTTTCGGCGGAAGTAAAAACGTCAAAACTACTAAAACCAGTATCACAATCGATTGGTGATAATGACACATGAACACATAACCTATACTACAGGAATACAACACACGTAGAAAAAAATAGTATATCGGACAACACTAGCTACATGATATCGTTAGTTACTTATATAACATTACAGAACAGAGACACATGACATTACAAGACAGACACGCATGACATTTAATGAGACAAAAATGTTATATTATAGGACTCAGATACGTGATATTCCAGGACAGAATCACGTGATATAATAGAACAGAGACACGTGACATTAAAGGATACAGACATGTGATATATAACAGGATAAAGATACTAGACATCAAAAGATACAGACACGTGATATTACAGGATACAGATACTCGACACCACCAGATACAGACACGTGATATTACAGGACACAGATACTCGACACCACCAGATACAGACACGTGATATTACAGGATAAAGATACTAGACATCACAAGATACAGACACGTGATATAACAGGATAAAGATACTAGACATCACAAGATACAGACACGTGATATTACAGGATACAGATACCCGACATCACAAGATACAGACACGTGATATTACAGGATACAGATACTCGATACAGATATCACATCACAAGATACAGACACGTGATATTACAGGATACAGATACTCGACATCACAAGATACAGACACGGATACAGGATACTCGACATCACAAGATACAGACACGTGATATTACAGGATACAGATACTCGACATCACAAGATACAGACACGTGATATTACAGGATAAAGATACTAGACATCACAAGATACAGACACGTGATATTACAGGATACAGATACCCGACATCACAAGATACAGACACGTGATATTACAGGATACAGATACTCGACATCACAAGATACAGACGTGATATTACAGGATACAGATATTCGACATCACAAGATACAGACATGTGATATTACAAGATACAGATACTCGACACCACCAGATACAGACACGTGATATTACAGGATAAAGATACTCGACATCACAAGATACAGACACGTGATATTACAGGATACAGATACTAGACATCACAAGATACAGACACGTGATATTACAGGATAAAGATACTCGACATCACAAGATACAGACACGTGATATTACAGGACACAGATACTCGACATGACAAGATACAGACACGTGATATTACAGGATACAGATACTCGACATCACAAGATAAAGACACGTGATATTACAGGATAAAGATATTCGACATCACAAGATACAGACACGTGATATTACAGGATACAGATACTAGACATCACAAGATACAGACACGTGATATTACAGGATACAGATACTCGACATCACAAGATAAAGACACGTGATATTACAGGATACAGATACTCGACATCACAAGATACAGACACGTGATATTACAGGACACAGATACTCGACATCACAAGATACAGACACGTGATATTACAGGACACAGATACTCGACATCACAAGATACAGACACGTGATATTACAGGATACAGATACTCGACATCACAAGATACAGACACGTGATATTACAGGATAAAGATACTAGACATCACAAGATACAGACACGTGATATTACAGGATACAGATACTAGACATCACAAGATACAGACACGTGATATTACAGGATACAGATACTCGACATCACAAGATAAAGACACGTGATATTACAGGATACAGATACTCGACATCACAAGATACAGACACGTGATATTACAGGATACAGATACTCGACACCACCAGATACAGACACGTGATATTACAGGACACAGATACTCGACATCACAAGATACAGACACGTGATATTACAGGACACAGATACTCGACACACAAGATACACACGTGATATTACAGGATACAGATAGACATCACAAGATAAAGACACGTGATATTACAGGATAAAGATATTCGACATCACAAGATACAGACACGTGATATTACAGGATACAGATACTAGACATGACAAGATACAGACACGTGATATTACAGGATACAGATACTCGACATCACAAGATAAAGACACGTGATATTACAGGATAAAGATATTCGACATCACAAGATACAGACACGTGATATTACAGGATACAGATACTAGACATCACAAGATACAGACACGTGATATTACAGGATACAGATACTATTACAGGAAACAGATACTCGACATCACAAGATACAGACACGTGATATTACAGATACTCGACACCACCAGATACAGACACGTGATATTACAGGACACAGATACTCGACATCACAAGATACAGACACGTGATATTACAGGACACAGATACTCGACATCACAAGATACAGACACGTGATATTACAGGATACAGATACTCGACATCACAAGATAAAGACACGTGATATTACAGGATAAAGATATTCGACATCACAAGATACAGACACGTGATATTACAGGATACAGATACTCGACATCACAAGATACAGACACGTGATATTACAGGATACAGATACTCGACATCACCAGATACAGACACGTGATATTACAGGATACAGATACTCGACATCACAAGATACAGACACGTGATATTACAGGATACAGATACTCGACACCACCAGATACAGACACGTGATATTACAGGACACAGATACTCGACATCACAAGATACAGACACGTGATATTACAGGACACAGATACTCGACATCACAAGATACAGACACGTGATATTACAGGATAAAGATATTCGACATCACAGACACGTGATATTACAGGATACAGATACTAGACATCACAAGATCACAAGACATCACAAGATAAAGACACGTGATATTACAGGATAAAGATATTCGACATCACAAGATACAGACACGTGATATTACAGGATACAGATACTAGACATCACAAGATACAGACACGTGATATTACAGGATACAGATACTCGACATACAGATACAGACACGGGGATATATCATTACTTAACTGCGACATTAGAGGGTACATGCACACGCAGACATGTGACATTTGTGGTTTCAGACCTAATTTACAGGATACCCGTGGAAAGATTGACTTCAGGAAACAAAGATGACATGTTGGATGGGTGTCACTTTGTATTTCTGGAGGGAGAATTCGAGATATATCGGTTTTGTTTATCAAAGCGAGATGAGATCTGCTAGACTCCATATTTGTACTTAATCGTTGTAACCGATCACTGAAGCAACGCATATACCAAATTATTTATCAAATTGTCCCTTCAATAAAGTTTCATGATGAACAAATATCTGTCACTACATCCTAATTTGTCCAGAATTAAACAAGCTATGGTTAACGAATACAATCAACTGAAACGATATGGTCTCTGAATAATCCAACATTATGCATTATAACTGATAACGTTACGACATGATCAGAGAGTTGTTAACCTGTTAATTATAGATAGGTACCTAGTATAGGTCATGTAAACATTGACCTAGATGTACCTTGTAGGTGCCGTAACGCATTCTTGACATTACTAACATTCCTAGAGCAAAAACGAAGTGAAACGGTACATAAGTTGATAAGAATATTGGTTATTATCGGCGCTAATTTGACCAGAGATATCGATAGTGGTGTTGACACAGACAAGAACCCTGTGGGGTAGTATGGCGATATTAGACATTGTACAGATAACACTTAAAGTTATATTATCGAACCTGTCAGAATTAGCTGCTGATAAAAGCTGGATGATTGAGATATGTTGATGACACGGATAACGGAGACAAAGGCGCGCTTAGATTATAAAGCATGCATTTTATTGTATACGTATGAATAGTGCCTATCAGTTTCATTACACAACCCAGGATTGCCTAAGTTTTTAGAAATAAAACATGTTTGCAATATTCTCTTGTGCATCTTCGCAGATTCATGCAGAGCCGTATGCTTTTTGTTATCTGTAGTGAATAGTTTTTTCTTTTTTAATTTCATATCTCAAAACAATTTTAAGAAGATATACCCGAATAACACCTTAACGCATGCAGCTATTTTCATAAAACT
Organism: Ylistrum balloti; assembly: GCF_031769215.1. Lineage (NCBI taxonomy): Eukaryota > Metazoa > Mollusca > Bivalvia > Pectinida > Pectinidae > Ylistrum > Ylistrum balloti. Next base: position 703,422 of record NW_026782088.1, read on the forward strand.
TGATAGGAACTTACTCTAAACAAACATTTCTGGTGATCAGGACAAATTACAATTCTGATCGATCTTCGTCCGTCATTTACTGTTGTAACTAAATCGACAGAAATATCTGATGGGCAATTCCGATGTTGTGCTTTGTCCACTTAGGAGCTGATCAGACAATCAAAATGGCTGACAGGTGACCATGTTGGATTATGTTAAGTTACCGCTATTTGGATGTTTCCCTTAATTTTTATTCTTCATTTCGGAGTTGATCGCAAAGTTATGACCGACAGGTAGCCGTTTTGGCTTTTAACAACTGAAATTTGTTGCTATTTCTTTTATTAACTATTCTCATATATAAATATTTTCAAATGATTTATTCACCTTAACAAAATTAAGAGCAAACAAAGATGAAATACAGATCGGACAATAGTGGACACCCGATTCCCTCTTCGATCAGTTTTATTGAGCCGATTAAAAATTCAAATGGGTAACAACGTTATTATGTTAATTCTTGCGAAATCGAGCATGTCTGATCGGAAGTAGAGCATAGTTCAATAAAAGTTTCATGGTGACGTCAGACTGAATTTCTATTTTGTTACCAGTATTGGAGCGTCGACTACGTATTACGTTCTGTAGATTCTCTACGCCGTGGACTACATCTTATGACAGTGCAGTTGAGGACGTGAATCGGTTTTTAAACGTCAACAATTTCAACGTTTTTCCATTGCTAACTTGTCCGCTGAAAACAACAAGGTGTGAAAATTACCAAAGTAAGCTCAGAAACTCTTTTTTAAAATTATTTTACAATGAAAAATCTTCCCAAACAAGTTTCAATCAAAGCACTGAGTCTTGTAAAAGTGAAATATTAGATCAACTGTCATAAAGATTCTAGCACCTTTACAATCCTCTGTTGCTATGGAGTTTTGCGACTTTGAAATCAAATTTTGTGAGAATACTGTCAACACATTTTGCATCATTCGATTGAATCAATGAATTTAGCTGGATGCAGGGTCGCCTTTAAAAATACGGAAATGCCGATAGTCCATATTACAAATTTTGAGACCTATAGCAGTGAAAATTACCGTTTTATCTTTCTTTCCGCCATCTTACATTTCAAACAAAATCATCAGAAACAAATTTTCTCAATTTTTGGAATTCGGGTTTGATACAACCTGAAAACGGAGGAGGGCCAATCAGACTGTCAGTGACTGGAGTGCGATATGATCGCTACGCTGCAAGAGCTTTTATTTTCTTAATTTCTTACACTTTTTTTTTATATCACTTGTTGACCAACAGAATTATGAAAGCATTGGATCTGTTGGATCCGTTGTCTGGCAGCGTTTACGTCAACACTAGTAAAATCAATGCATATTCAGTTTTGAATGTTTTTTTTTTAAATTTTATCACGTAAAAATAAATCTTGCGTTTACAGGACATGGCTTCATGCTTTGATATTTGGCGAGTATCGGGGCACTCGTTATCTAAATCATTTGTACAAATGTATAGTGCGTTGACAATACGAGAACGTTTAAGTCCTACGTAAATGCTCTCTATGTAGCGATTTCATGAAACTCAACAAGAATTGTTCCTTGTGCTTCCGTTCACCATCATAATTTAATATTCAGTGACGTACAATTCTTTTAATCACATTTCAAATCGGACATATACACTGCACGCCTGCTAGCAATCGGGAGTTTTAACTATGAAGGGGAAACAACTCTTACACCATTTTCCCCCAGTAATCCCCAGGAAAATTGCTCATTACTCTAGTTCACCTTAATATTAAAGTTACTTCCGACTCCATATACACTCTCCCATATTGCTTTTCATTCCGTCCCTGTACACTTGCCCATTCTAGCATTCGTCCTTTTTTACTTGCCCACAATTCCACCCAATATCATCCATCTTAGCTCGCCTGTAAATTCCGACACCCTTCCTGTACAGTCAACATTAACTCTCGACTTCATATGAAACGCTAGACTGGGTGCTCAAGTTTCTGAAAAATTAAATCAACTTAAATTTCAACAACTCATATTTGGAAGTGAGAGTGTACGAGTGTGTGTGAGTGAGTGCGTTTCTGAGTGTGGTGGTGGCATGTGTGATATCGTGGGTCTGGATGGGGGTTAGGGATTGATTATATACACTTCCCAACTTTCAAGACCATTCATATCAAAAATAATAAACAAAATAAAATTGGTTTAAATCTTTAATGAAATGCGTTTAAGTTTCCTCGCGTTTTCTACACGTGTAATCAGTAAGCACAATTTAAGCACTCCTGTCAGGGTATCGCACAGACAAATTCTTATACCACACTAGATGTTTACGGACACTTGTCAACATTATCGGTGAAATCCAGCACGTCCTCGATGTCGGAAACAATTTAAGCCTTCCTGGATTTCTTGGTCTTTCCTCTGACAGGGGAAGCCTGAAAAAGTAAATTATCAACCATACAGTACATAAGATCCTAATGGCCATGAATCACTTACCTGTATTCAATGTGTTTCACAATATCAAATTATAGACATTCATCCCCAGATCTTTTTGCGAATTTTGTCGGGCTTTGTAGGTTTATTTTGGTTGATCAGAAGACATTCATAGGTATGAACAAATCTGACCTCTGTGACCTTTAATAAAGGTCAAGGTCACTTTCTCAAATTTTGTCGGACTTAAACAAAACTGACCCATAAAAAACCACAATATCAAAATATTCCAATATACTGGATGATGGTTTCAGTTGCCAATATCCATCGCTAGTAATCAGCCAAACAGAACTGAAGGTACTATGCAAAAACTGGTTATTTATAGTTAGTGACCTTAACCTTTGAACCTGGGAAACAATCATCACAAATTTGGTTGGACACAACAGAACAGACAACCTATAACTATATGGCACTCTCATTTTTGATATCTTTATCAGTTTTCTTTACATAACAATGTGAAGGACAGTCATTTATTATCTGTGTGACTTTGCATAAAAATGACCCAGCCATTAAAGTAAACTAAACACTAGCTAGTCTTCTTCACAAGAGTTACAAAACATGATTTATTTGGAATCAAGCACCGAAGGGAATATATTGTCCTTGACCCTAAAATTAGCAACAGATTTATGAAATGTGCTCTACTTGTTTGTATTGTACAAATCAAAGTATCACTTGGAGGGTAAATAGTTATCAAGTTTTATTAATAATCGTGGTGATTGATTTTCAATCTTTTTTCAATCACACCATTAAAGGATTTTTCACTTCCCAGGGTGTATGCAAATTGAAGATTTATTGATATCATTCAAAACACTTTGCAAATTAGTAAAAGAATTAGTAAAAGTGCAACACCATGTATATTCAAGTTCAAACATAACCTTTACAAGTAAAAAGTGCACAAGTACATCAAGAGTTGACTGTGTACCAAAAACACTTGACTAGAAAGCGATTCTGTGAATTATGGTTTCAGGTCAAATTGGAGTGTTACAGAATGACAATCAACTGGGTTCCATTTCAAAACAGTTTGTTTTAACAATAGTCTGAGGTATTTTATTTTAGTTACAACCTTTCACAGTAATATTTTCCCATAAATTCTGTACTAAACACATTTAATTCACTTTGTTTTTTCCTTCTCCACAATAAATCATTATTTCAATTATCAGTGTACACAACATTAAGTAGTGTACTAGACTATAACTATTTTCTTCACATCAATCACCGAAAAAATGTTCTGCCTATGAGTGCATGGTTCACCTCCTACACTATATACCTAGGGTATGACTCAATCATTTGGCTCTCAAATACTACACATTACGGGTACATGATCATGTTTACAACTTTCCATCTATTGTGCGTTATCGACCTGTTGATCTTGAAAAATGTTTTATGACGAAGTGTATATTACCGTTATCATGTAATTCTTAAGTGATTATTGGTAGACGGGACATTAATATGCTATCATTAGCAACACCTGCCAATGTTCTGATATCGGGTACCTTCTATATACTGCATTTTAACACTGGATTATGAACTTAGGTCGTAAACAACACATTGAATATTTTTGTACATAACTTCATGAAATTTTTAATGTTTATTTTATGTGAAATATTTGACATTTTGGTATAAAATATGCATTAATGGTATTAAGCACAACATAAAATCTCCACCGTGGAATATTTCCCTCCTTTTATTAATTTTAGATTTTAATATCTATTTATACCAAAAAACTTGTCACTGAAATGGACTTTTTAATGGCATTTCAAAAGTGCATAAAAATATCAGCACTTACACATTGCCTTTTCAGTAATAATTTACACCTATTCATTTTTACAATTATCTTTAAAAAATACAAGAATGAATTTCATCAATTTAAAAATATTCCAATACAATAAGACGCAATCTAGCATTATTTCCTTATCAAGTTGGGATAATGAAATAAACCATTATATAGTAAGTTCATTCGGTACAAAAATAATAAGCAATGGAATTCAGGACTTCATAACGAAGACTTACATGTAGATGAGCAATGTGAATACTCTGCTAGTAAACAAGTCCTTCGTAATTTTTTGTGCCGTAATGGACTCTCAGGATTTGTATGATGATTCACGAAAACAACATTGAAATTCAATCTGCAGGATCAATGATAAAGACTAAAACGAAATTGAAAATCAGCCTGTTAATTCGTGCTCCTCCTTTTTATAAACCCACCAAACTGTACAAGGCTCCCAACGGTGGTCTTACCCTTTTTATGGAAATTCTCTGGAAAAGATAAACTGACCGAAAATTTGAACCTGATCTGCAGATTATTACACACTACATACCAACAGTTCTGTATCCTATTCTTTACAGAAATGAGTGGAAACTAAATTTTGAAGGAATGACGGACAAATGTAAGTATAAAGACTAGAACACTCCTAACCATGAAATAGTGAGGCGACAGATGTTAAAGGTAGGAGTGTCAATGTTGTGGTACAGACCAAAGAATTCTTACCATCTATATATTCAATTTCATTTTTTAGTTTGGTTGCAGACTTTCAGACCAAAAGTTGACCATTTCTTTTTTCCACAAATCCTCCTAGGATTTAATTCCCCATTCCCTGATACACAGAGAACTTACCAACTTCATCAGTCAAGTGCCAATATTTTTATGGTAAATTTCAACCTTTTTCCCCATATGGGGAACAAAAAAACCCTGCAAACTTAAATTTCAAAGGGCAAAGGATTGTGGTTTTGACATCACTGAATCGAGGTGAAAAAAAATTCAATGCCTGTATACAGTATAAAAGTGTTTTTAAAGCCCATTATCCAGACTGATTATTTAATGATAAAAGTAATCCAATACCATTAAAAATACTTCACCCTTAAGTGAAATTTTGAATCATCAAATATTTTGAATTTCTAATCGATCAAAATGAGCATGATAATGAATGAACACCCTCTGCCTCCTTCAATTCCACATACCCATATTCATGATAAACAGACTGAGAGTGGATGTTGATTTTTAAGTAAACCTTGTTCAGAGATAAATAGGACACTAAACTCCATGATATACATCACTAAATCATTGCATTTACATACATTGCTTGAATAATTTTACACCTGCATGACTAATCACATCATGAAGTGTTTGTTGTTATAACTGCTGAATGATGATGTACATCTCCACTCGACAACCTAGGACAGTCAGGACCTGAAGATGTACGTCTACACTTGTACAGCCTAGGACAGTCAGGACCTAAAGATGTACGTCTACACTCGTACAGCCTAGGACAGTCAGGACCTGAAGATGTACGTCTACACTTGTACAGGGTAGGACAGTCAGGACCTGAAGATGTACGTCTACACTCGACAACCTAGGACAGTCAGGACCTGAAGATGTACGTCTACACTTGTACAGCCTAGGACAGTCAGGACCTGAAGATGTACGTCTACACTTGTACAGCCTAGGACAGTCAGGACCTGAAGATATACTCAACACTTGTACAGCCTAAGACAGTCAGGACCTGAAGATGTACGTCTACACTTGTACAGCCTAGGACAGTCAGGACCTGAAGATGTACGTCTACACTCGACAACCTAGGACAGTCAGGACCTGAAGATGTACGTCTACACTTGTACAGCCTAGGACAGTCAGGACCTGAAGATGTACGTCTACACTTGTACAGCCTAGGACAGTCAGGACCTGAAGATATACTCAACACTTGTACAGCCTAAGACAGTCAGGACCTGAAGATGTACGTCTACACTTGTACAGCCTAGGACAGTCAGGACCTGAAGATGTACGTCTACACTTGTACAGCTTAGGACAGTCAGGACCTGAAGATGTACGTCTACACTTGTACAGCCTAGGACAGTCAGGACCTGAAGATGTACATCTACACTTTTATAGCCTAGGACAGTCAGGACCTGAAGAAGCATGTCTACACTTTTACAGTCTAGGACAGTCAGGACCTGAAGATGTACATGTCCACTTTACAGCCTAGGACAGTCAGGACCTGAAGATGTACATGTCCACTTTTACAGCCTAGGACAGTCCGGACCTGAAGATGTACATGTCCACTTCACAGCCTAGGACAGTCCGGACCTGAAGATGTACATGTCCACTTCACAGCCTAGGACAGTCCGGACCTGAAGATGTACATGTCCACTTCACAGCCTAGGACAGTCTGGACCTGAAGATGTACATGTCCACTTCACAGCCTAGGACAGTCTGGACCTGAAGATGTACATGTCCACTTCACAGCCTAGGACAGTCCGGACCTGAAGATGTACATGTCCACTTCACAGCCTAGGACAGTCTGGACCTGAAGATGTACATGTCCACTTCACAGCCTAGGACAGTCTGGACCTGAAGATGTACATGTCCACTTCACAGCCTAGGACAGTCCAGACCTGATTAATAACTCTAATTAAGAGGTTGCGTTACCTAACATTTGTACTCTGCAAATCCTCATAGTATAACTTTATAGTATAGCATACAACTTTCTTTATCCTATTGCAAACAATTTACCGTGATGCTCCTGACAACTTTAACAAAGGGCAAGAATTCTTTGGCAAAAAAAGGCAAAATTTTTACAGAGCATAAAAAATGGTTTATAGATATTGTCTGCTCTGAAGGATCAGATAAAATTTAATTAATGGCAGATTTTGGGGAAAACCCAGGTTCCATATTGACCAAAAGACTAAAAGCTATACCGAAATCAGTAGCAAGAACTTAAGACTTTTTCATCAGAGAACATGCTTGTCAAAATGAAATATATGATACAAATATAAAGGTGTAAAATTAACACGACATTAAATCCCCCCTCCCTTCACAGACACCCAGCTGTTCATCATAAATTAATCCTACATGTGTAGTGTATATAAAATGTCAACAATTCTGAAAAGCACAATGTACTTAAAGTCAATAAGTTTGACACAGAGTAGTCGATAAACTAAGATAACTTCACACACATCCATAGCTCTGCTAGTGGAGGCCAAATCGTAAAACTATCTTGAAGTGGAAATCGTGTTAACAAGGACTGTATCGTACTATACTAATGGAGGTAATTCACAATGGCCGTTCGATAATCGTGCAATATTATTGATAAACAACAATTCCACAACAGGTGTTAGCCATGTTCAGTATTCTGAACAAATATCATCAGATAAGATGTGTTTTTAAAACAGATATGTTGACAAGTTGAACAAACATATGCAGTGCTTAACCCCCTGATTATGACCTAAATCTCTGGCAATTAAAGGACAATGGAAGTTGCAAGAGAAACTACATGGACAGACAAGCATTTCACAAAATATCTATACTCTACTATAGTAGCAAATTCAAAGGCATTAAAATCCCTTCTGCTTTTAATTTGATAGCATTCACTTTTCTTTAGGCATGTTCATTAGGCATACCAGTGTTACCCTGACTCTAGCAAGAGGGATTCCTTGTGTGACAGTTACACAGCCAGTAGTAAGTGTCTATCACCCTGACATTGTGTGACAGTGTTGCACAGTCAGTAGTAAGTGTCTACCACCATGACATTGTGTGACAGAGTCACACAGCCAGTAGTAAGTGTCTATCACCATGACATTGTGTGACAGTGTTGCACAGCCAGTAGTAAGTCTCTATCACCATGATATTGTGTGACAGAGTCACACAGCCAGTAGTAAGTGTCTATCACCATGACATTGTGTGACAGAGTTACACAGCCAGTAGTAAAAGTGTACCACCATGACATTGTGTGACAGAGTTACACAGCCAGTAGTAAAAGTGTATCACGATGACATTGAGTGACAGAGTTACACAGCCAGTAGTAAAAGTGTACCACCATGACATTGTGTGACAGAGTTACACAGCCAGTAGTAAAAGTGTATCACGATGACATTGTGTGACAGTGTTGCACAGCCAGTAGTAAAAGTGTCTATCACCATGACATTGTGTGGCAGAGTTACACAGCCAGTAGTAATTGTCTATCACCATGACATTGTGTGACAGTGTTGCACAGCCAGTAGTAAAAGTGTCTATCACCATGACATTGTGTGACAGAGTTACACAGCCAGTAGTAAAGTGTACCACCATGACATTTTGCACAGCCAGTAGTAATTGTCTATCACAATGACATTGTGTGACAGTGTTGCACAGTCAGTAGTAAGTGTCTATCACCATGACATTGTGTGACAGAGTTACACAGCCAGTAGTAAAAGTGTCTATCACCATGACATTGTGTGACAGTGTTGCACAGCCAGTAGTAAGTGTCTATCACCATGACATTGTGTGACAGAGTTACACAGCCAGTAGTAAAAGTGTCTATCACCATGACATTGTGTGACAGTGTTGCACAGCCAGTAGTAAAAGTGTCTATCACCATGACATTGTGTGACAGAGTTACACAGCCAGTAGTAAAAGTGTCTATCACCATGACATTGTGTGACAGAGTTACACAGCCAGTAGTAAAAGTGTCTATCACCATGACATTGTGTGACAGAGTTACACAGCCAGTAGTAAAAGTGTCTATCACCATGACATTGTGTGACAGTGTTGCACAGCCAGTAGTAAAAGTGTCTATCACCATGATATTGTGTGACAGTGTTGCACAGCCAGTAGTAAAAGTGTCTATCACCATGACATTGTGTGACAGAGTTACACAGCCAGTAGTAAAAGTGTCTATCACCATGACATTGTGTGACAAGAGTTACACAGCCAGTAGTAAAAGTGTCTATCACCATGACATTGTTTAGCATACCTTGGTCACCTTTCCTTTGCGTGAACTAGCCTTAGTTGTCTCCTGCAAAAGAAAAAAAATGTAATTAAAGTGAAGAATTTACATAAATGGTGTCCGCAGAAAAAATTTATCCCGAAACCAGTTGCATTACCATTGTTACACAACATGATTCAACACTAAAGGAATGACTACCATACTTTATAAGCATATTTATAGGAATAGCATTAGAAATTCCATTTTTAATGAAAGAATTTGGAATAATAAAAGGTTTTAATTTTGCTGCCCTTACTTTTATGGTCAAAACTCTGTTGATAACCTGTTGGTTGAGGTCATTCAATACCAACAAGAGGCACAAAGGGCTTGCACAGCTCACCTTGCTGCATTTGACAAAGAATTTCATATATGACAAAGAATTTCTGAAATAATTTCCCTACTGGGCTCCGATCAAGTAGTCAAACAGAAATCTGATTCACCATTCATAAAAATTGTTTGGACCAAACTTTAACAACATCCTTGTATGGAAGGAAGATTTTAAAGAATTTAGTTTTCCTCTATTGGGCCCCAAATCTCTCATGTCAGACTCCTTTCAACTAGGTATGCTTCAGACCAAATCGAGACAAAACTAAGGCATTTCCACAAAAGGATTTTAGAGATTTTCCTCTTTCAACTAACAAGATATTTCTACAAACCGAAGATTTGAAAGAATTTACCAATTTAGCCCTGTCATTCCAGTCCAGTGGGGGCCAAGACACATCGTTTATACAAAATTGATTCTCCTTCACCAAAAAATGATGCTGACCAAATTTTGGCACAATCCTACAGGAGTAGGATTTCAAATTTTCCTCGCGAGTTGGCTAAATGCAACTTAATTTTGATGGTGACACCAAAATTGACAACAGAAAATCAACTTCAAGTATCTATTATACTCTATTATGACCACAGTATTCTTTCACAAGTTCCTTGTCAAAACTGGTATTTAATAATACCCCAGAAAACTTTGGTAGTAAGATGCTTCTCAAGCTGTAATACCGTTCAAGCTTTTACCTGTTTGTGAAAAAATTACTACTGCTAAATATTTCAGACCATTTTGAGATTCATATCATAAGTAGTCCACCTGCAATTTGAACAGACATATTTTATGATTTGTAAATAATGCTAGTTTAATACATATCAAATAAAATATCTTTGATGTGAATTTCATGTTTGTGTACAAATCCAACAACTTACAATGAGGTCATTTCTGAATGCACCCAAGAGAACTAGTATGACTTGCAATAATGTAATGGGGATCCGACATGATTTACCTACATCCGATTGGATGTGTCCACAACAAGACTGATCACAAATCTAACTTCAAATCTGCAGGTGTCCAGATGGCTGATAAATGAGAGGTCGTCTCACAAACCCATACACTGTATCCTGGAGTCCTAGCTATTCACTTTAATTCTTAACCCTAAAGTCATTCTTTTTTAGTTTTTTAAGAAACTGATTTCTACACTATGAAAGTAAGCTGTAAACTTCAGTCTAATACATATCCAGATCACTGAAGGCTATATCTTTCATGCACACAAATATTTTCAGTTTAACTTTAATATGGCGTTGACAGATGCTGTTGAAGCCATATTTCATGTGAATACCAACTGATAATCAAAAGTACACACTTGTAATGAAAATTACTGCAACTTCAAAATCTGATCCATATGCAACCGAGTACAGCTTGAAACGAGATCCCAGACGGATCTTGGTGCCCAACATTGTTTGATATAAATTTGTTCTTTAAAAGTTGGGTCTTTTCCCTTTTCTTGTCTACCCTGTTGACTGTCAAATCATAGATTGCTCTCCGTCAGCCATTGTTTCTCTGATCAGTCCAAAAATCAAATTGGCATAACTAGCGACACACTTGGGAAACATACATACCACAAAATAGCCATCATGTATTACCACAAAATAGCCTTCAGGTATTACCACAAAATAGCCATCAGGTATTACCACAAAATAGCCTTCAGGTATTACCACAAAATAGCCATCAGGTATTACCACAAAATAGCCTTCAGGTATTACCACAAAATAGCCATCAGGTATTACCACAAAATAGCCATCAGGTATTACCACAAAATAGCCTTCAGGTATTACCACAAAATAGCCATCAGGTATTACCACAAAATAGCCTTCAGGTATTACCACAAAATAGCCTTCAGGTATTACCACAAAATAGCCATCAGGTAAAAAATAACTGACAACAGACCATGGATATAAGGTGATTTGAATCTTTTCATGAAAGATTCGCAAAAACAATTCACACACAGAAACCCCTTTTTGGCCCCTTGATTATGTAAAACATGGTTCAGCATATTGATAATTCCTATCAATACTTGGAATTATATAACAATCACCACCTCTGCAGGAGGGATGATCCAATATTCAGCTAGAAAAAACATAAGGTGGGACACCACTGACGCCACAGCGACATTTGCCCCCTTATATATTCTTTGAATTGACAAGCTTAAAATGATATACATGTACATAATTCGACAGCAAAACTAACCAATATCTTGGTAACCAATTGAGTTGCTACGAAATATAATAGAAAGTTATGCCAACTAACAAGTGAAATAGTTATAAAGCCCATGCAGTGGTGCAGGCAACACTACCTACAATTGTACCGGCAAGGCTCCTGAAGATAAATACATGGTGTTAACGGGAAAAATAAATTGTCTGTTGTCAAGACTTGCAGGGTACGTTGACAAACACCTTGGAGTTAAAACTATTTAATTCATAAAAGGTACCCACAGTGACCCAGATATCTCATTCATCAATGAAACCTGGGCCTCGGCCATGCTTTCACACTACACATGGCAATCATATGCATATTTATCACTCGAATAAACTTGTCTGAACAAGTTAGATTTTTATCAATGAAATGTTAACATCAGTGTTTTCATATTTTAAAATGTCTTGTGTACTGCTAAAAACTTAAGTTGTAAGATATACTTCAATACTTCATTTGATACAGGTAAACGTGTACCTGATGTACCAGCATTTTAGAATAACTTTGAACTAGTCCTGCCAAAAGGTTGTACTAATGTAACACCTGATGTAATGCACACTGCACCTGAACCACTGGATCATCTTTGTATATGTATGTATATTAAATGCTCAATATTTATAAGACATTGAATTTCTGCAGGCTCCGGTTAATTTTAAGTTGCAGATAACAGTGATCACAGTATTTTCCTTCATTACTACTTGAACTACATAAAGAGGTACAAGTTCTACCCACTGAGGGGGTGTGCGGTTCTCCCACAATAGGGGATTAGGGAAGTGTGCAAAGATTTATCCTCTTACACATCTGTATACCTCACCTGAACAGTGTTTGAAGGGAGGTCACTCAGTGTAGCTTTGCGGTTACGAGTAGATTCTTTGTTTATTGAAATTAAGCTTTATAATATAAGGAACTTGTATAATCATTTATAAAACCATTTTAACCAAATTCATTCAGTTGTAAACATGACATTTGGTTATATCATATTATCTTAACCTTAAATATTCATCTCACTTTGGGCCAGTTGTGTTGACTATAAAGCCCATTGTAAGGGTGGCAGAGATATAAATTAGAGAGGAGATCTCTGAGGGATCTTGGCTCTGGTATATAAGCTGCAGAGCCAATTTCTAACAATTTTTTGTCAATTTGATCTACATACCGTATTAGCTGCACTGGAATATAAGCCACACCCTTCCTTACAATGTTGATATCAGACAACAGAAGGCAATTTATCAAGCTTATCAGTGGAACATTTAATTACTTAATTTGCAAATGAAATACATAGATAATCCTTTTGTGTTATTGATTTGTTTCAAACGCAAAATAGCATTTATCAAACTCGTTTGGCTTGTGAGCTTAGGGCCCCGACATTGCATACATTTTACTTAACATTATCTCCTTCAATGTCTGTACTGTTAAATATTAGCGAAGGCCCTTGCATGCTGGCAAAATTCATATAGTCCCAATAGTACACAAAGCCATTCATATCGTAAACAAGCATGGCGGTCTTTCTAGAATTTGACTCAATGACCTATCGATCTCAGGATGCAACAGGTTATTTTAAACTTCAGAAAATACGGTAATCTTTAACTGTCAAATTCAAGATGGTCCCCGGTTAGCCAGTTTAATTGACTGATCAAACACAAAACCAAAAAGGCATCACTAATAAATGAGGGAAATCTACATAGGATCTAAGCAACAGTCATGGAGAACTTTACAAAAACAAACTTTCATAGTCAAAATTCAAGAAGACCCCTGTTAGCTTGTGTTTTCTCACCAAAGTCCAAAAATAAAAAACCCACAGGACTATGAACCAAGATGAACTTTTGAAATCAGAAAAAAGATTCAAGATCTTCCAAAAAAATAGCAATAAAAAAATCACTACATGATGATGGGGACTAAAACTTTCTCCATTTATTGTCCGTTGACAATTAAGTGTCTGCATCAGGCACAAAGAGGATCTCTAAATCTCTTCAAGTGAAACACTCTCATTCTGTCAACAAGCCATGCAGACACGATGGGTGACCTTTCAAAAACAACAGTCTCACTTTACACCTAAGAAAAAGGTCAAATAAACAACACATTGAATATAAATATCTGTAGATGTTTACTTTCTAATCAGATTAACCTAGAAAACCACCAACAAATAAAAAAAGTCTAAAGCCTGACTGGATACTTGGATATATGCAAACCTCTACATGAAAGTCTTGCTAAATACCCAGATATAACACGAACAAGTAAACAACAAAATAGATCTCAACCTCTATACGTGTGAAGTTCTCAAAGTACCAATAGATATCACTAAAGTAATAATGGACCAATTGCAAACCTCACTATGAAAATTGTGGTCAACTTACCTGGATATACCACTAACAAATAAACGAAGGATTAAGTGCAAACTTGTCTACAAGAGCAGATGTCAAAAGCCCCGATATATCACAAATAACGGACAGATGAAATTCAAACTTCACCATGCATTAATTTATTGGCTGTTGTCAGATGGTTTAGTTAAACACCTGGTCTATCCAATACATCTTTATATCATAGACTTGTCCACTCTTCCTGGTATGGGAAAAAGATAATTCCTTGAATATATAGAGGGGGTCACCTGCGTCAACAGCAGATTATATAGAAGGAAGGATTTGTGAGTCGATATCAATGAGAAGATACTTTCATTCATTCATGATGCCCAATAAATTTGTCATACAATATCTCCAGATTTAAAACTTGTTTAGAAGAGCCAATCTGACAGCAATATTGGGCATGGCGGAAACAAGGCCACGTCGGGGTGGTCAACCAGAAGTCCTACCAAACAAAACACCACTAGCTTGGTTAATTCAGAAACTTCCAACTTATCCCTGAATACTTGACATTTACAGGTGAGATATTACAATTCTGAAGAGCTGTGTACAGTTAGAATTATCATGTGAACTAGAATTGTTATTCTGCTAATACCCCAATCCAAAACCCCCTGCAGATTCAAAGAGTTTATACATTGTTTCAGTCCTAGTGACCTCAACATTTTATGTATGACCTTGAATTTTCCCCGAGACACGTATCATCACGCAAATATATATATAATGGCCTGTTGCCAATGCATCCAAACACTCTCCCATTCCTAAATAAAAGAAACCCACATAAACATCTAAACATGGATGAAAAAATAATTTTGAGAATGGTTTCATTGAAATTGCTCCAACATTTAATAAAGTCCTACAAATCATAGGTTGACTTAATTGGTTACCATGGCAACCAAATAAATTATTCTTGGGGAGGGGCATATATAAGGACCAGATGTACAATATCAATTATCAATTAAAAGTTACTAAAAGTTTTTATCTTTGGAAAGTATAAAATAAATCTCAAGTATTAAGCGTCCCTGAAAATTTGTTTTGGAATCCCAGTGAGATACTTTGTGTGGAATTCCAAGTTGGAATCTAGTCAATCACTACAAAATATAATACAGTTCATAAAGATTTGTAGGTATACGACACATACTATCACATCAACCTATTAGTTCTTGGCTATCCACAAAATCATGTACCCCAAATGTCATGCACACGAATAAGCCTTCTCAATTCAAACAGCCTGCATATACTCCATTTGTGGTAAACCAAAGCAAATCTTGCAGTGGACCATAGGCTTGTGGCTTGTCCTTTGCAATGGTACCAGTGGGGGATCTATTGAACAGCTAATTTCCATATTCAGATCAATCCTACATCCTTTACAATAGAACAGAGCAACACATGAACATTCCTATGAAGTACTAAACATTGAACACTCTTGAAAACCTCAGAATGCAGAGACTGCAGAGACCTCCCCGATGTCGGTACCAACTTGAATGTTCAGTGAATTAATGTTTGATCTTTACATAAACATGTGAACAAACCCTCAAGAGGTGAAAACTAAACATTTCCAGCCTACTCCAGGTTCTACTAGGCACTCACCGACACCTGAGCTTTACCCAAGCCATAACATTGTTTTATACTAGGCACATGGTGTTGATGAGCTCTTATACAAATAAGGATCTCCAGATTATCACAAAAACACACGATACCCTCACCCTGCCATGGACATACTCAACCACAAACCACAGACTAACCCAATAGTATATTAATTCCATAAACTACAGATTGTTGTAAGCGAATTATACTCTGATAATTTCACCTCAAGTTGAACCTTGTTATCTCAAACTTGCATAACTGGAATACACCATTTAATTAGAAATACAGTGAAAACTCACTATTAAGACCACTTTGGGGACTGGACAAAAGTGGTCTTAATAGCGAGGTGGTCTGAATAGTGAGGTGAATCAGACTGACCGCAAAGAACCATAACTCTGCTTGAAATAAAGACAATATATATCATTAAGTAATGTACATGTATATTATTCAACATAATAACTAAACTGTATATAAAATGTTGAAATTATTAAATGCATGTAAAAAAGATAAAATTGATGAATTGACAAAAGAATTTTACATGTATATATTCCTTAGTTTATATCATAATATACATGTATATTTCTATTGAATAAAAGAAAACAATTAATCAATTTTAAGTTCAATAGGAATTTAACGTTAATTTTCCCACATAAATTAACACATTTACTCAGTATTTGTAAAAACATTAATGAAGTCCCTATAAAGTCTTTCAACACTTCATTTTTCACATAAATTCGCAAAAAAATTAACTGTCAGTGTATCACTCAGTACAAAAAATTGTCTTACTTAAAAAAAAGAAAAAAAAAGTCCAGTGCACAATGTTGCAAAGAGCTACGGATCTGTACAGCGTCCTCTTCCACTAGTCCTTTTTAGTGATCGCGATAGCTCGTTTTGTTTACGTGGTTTTGTCATTGCTTGATAAAGTTTTTGACAGTGAAAATGCCGTAAAAAATTTGGAACATATACATGTTTTTTTAATTGTTCAAACGATGTCGAGAGTGTAATATTGCTACGAAAACAGTTAAAAACCCTCGACATCGTGTGCGCGTGTGAGCAAGGGAATATCGGCTGAAAAGACTACATAATTCACCTTTGGGTATGCAGGGCTTCTAAGGTGCTGAACAGCATACCTACCGATCTATCAATATATAATTAGCAAACAATAGATCGCTATTAAATCGTGTCTGGCATGCAGTTTCACACAAGTTAATCCGATAATGATGTTTACTTCGTGTAATGCCACCTGGTGACAGGGTCGGTAATCTGTGACGAAAACAATGGTCGTGAACGACACACATGTTCGTGGTTAACTGCCCACCAGGTAATCTTTAATCACTGGTCAGAACTTGGTCGTAATTGTAAGGTCAATTATCGTTAATTAGTGGTCCTTGGGACTGTAAGAAGTGTTCGTTATATGGAATAGCGGGGTGGTCGTAATACTGAAGCGACCAATACAAAGATATATAGTGGAAAAAAAACGGGACGGAAAAAAGTGCCCGTAATAGCGGAGTGGTCGTAATTTTGAGGTGATCGTTAGGTGAGGTTTCACTATATTTCGGCAGTTATGGCCAAACATTTGAAATTGCTTAATTTGAACTCTCCCATTACTCTGATAAACATAAGTTTCTCACGGTGATGCTGACTTGGAGTTAACGAGATTTGACTGTATTTTCATCATTTTGTTCAAGAATTTGTTGGCAATTTGTTGAAGTTTGTTAGCTGTTCATGAAAACTCAAAAGAGGCCTAATAAGCCTGTATCACTTAGGATTGTTCTTCCAATGAAAGGCTATCTGGTTATAATGCTAATATCTTTATCTTTTATCCGTAACCCAGAATACATTCTCAATATCTTAATTCATGCATTGTTAAAAGCATGAATGAGGAGAAGTAGAATTTAAAGAACCATCCAAAATTCCTATTTGGGGCCCCCTTCTTGATTTAAAGGGTCAAATTAACATTCGATTGGGGAAAAAAATTGCCCAAACACAGTGATGTTTAAGACCAATCACATGTTTGGTTGAATTCTATTAGTTGAATTCCACTTGGATGTTATCTATGTGTTAACCTTTTATATTTAAGACTGCCCTCCCCTTGTGATGTTTCAGATATAATTACATTCAACTCCTGCTAATTTCACACCACCCCCACATCCCAAGGGGGTTAAATAAAACATTTTTTTTAAAATGATTGCCTTCCCAAAAATAATCACCTTGCCCAGTTTTTAATGTAAATTTTTAGCTAATTTTCCTTTTCAGTTGAAATCCATTCATGCATTAAGAAGGAGCAACTTATTAACATGGAATTTAGAATTTCCATTTTTTGACCTGCACCCCTCTAAAGGTTCAGGAATATTTTCAATATTGGCACTTTTTCAATTTTTTAGATTCATTTAACATGACGAAGATAATACACTTACTTATAATAAGAGCAATACAATAGCAATTCCCTTTATTACATGTCCCAAGAATTCATTCAGTTTTGTCATTTTTAATAACCGTTCTGTTCCATAAGGATCACCAAAACCAGATTATACATTTCAGCATTGTATCCATCCAATTCCACAAAGTCAAGCCAAAAAAGAAAAATCTATGAAAGAGTTCCACAAATTTGGTATCATTGTCATTTAAAGTTGTCAAAACATCAGAAGCTGTTGTAATAGGCCATATTCCTACAACAGATGTGCTCATATTTAATATATCTACTGAAAAGAAACTTCAGAAATTGAAGTCCATTAGACATTGTTTCAAATTCAACTCATCTTACTGTCATATGAACTTTCTTATAAGTTGTATCATGACAAGATCAAGGTCACCATCAATCAAAGTAACTTGGTAGTGTACAGTTATTGTACAATTCAAACATTCTTGAAACCTCAATAATCCTTTTCCCTCAAACAAGGTGGTTTACATATGTTACCAGTTTTGGTCATCCCCCTTAACCTTTATATACCAATTTTCAACTTGTTCAGAAAATTCACCAGTTGATGGCCCTAATGACCTTTTTCATGTGTTGATGGGCCGTTAAGATTTTAATAGTAATAATAATAATCGGAAAATATCTTAATTTCAATCTATCAGAAGATTCAAAATTGTTTCCATGGTAAAGGTGGTGGAACACCTGACATGTCAAGTTATAGGTTATAATAAGCTGTAGCATTTGATCAAGATAAAGTTTAAATGAAAAGTGAATGGGCACAACCATATATCATAGGGATGTAGTATGCAAAGTTTAAGAAATAATGCTTCAGCACTATTTTAGATACACATGACAAATTATTCCAGATAGACGGACAGTCAGACAGGGTGATTCAAATATAACTCCCCACAAACTTTGTTGGGGGGTTGGGGAGATGGGGGTTATAATTATTTATTGGGTTCTAAATCAAGCTTCAGCAAGTTACATTAAAACCAATGCAGCTCACAGCAAACAGATCAGTATCACATATAAAGGGAGGCAACCTCCATACAAAACTGTCGTAATCTTGAAATGTCAAACAAATATCACGACCTACCTTAGCCTTCTTTTTCTTCTTGCTGAAAAAAAATAAAGCATACATTTATTAAAAAAAAAAGACCCTAGCTTATGTTGAAATATAAAGTATTCTATTTTATTCCTGTCTATCATGTTGCTGTGAATTTGCTACAGTTGATGAAGATTCAACTGCTTCATATATGGTTTTCATGGTTTTAAACATCCCATCTACAGCTATGGTCATTAAAGGATGGTCATGCTATATATCTTGTAAAAATAATTGTGATAAAGAGCGAGATTCAGTTATGCATTAAAAAGAATTGAACATCAAAACAGTTGCACCACACTGGCAATGATATATCAGACTTGATTACCAGAAAATACCTACTGTATCTTATGGTAAATAAAGTGATATTCAGAGATGGACCACCTCACCTGACTTTTTCTGGACTACTTTCTTCCTCACTTTCTTCCTCTTCCTCTTCATCATCGTCATCATCCTCTTCATCTTCATCATCGTCATCTTCCATGTCTTCTTCCTGGTACACAAATGGTCAAAACTTTCTCCCAACAGAATCTTTCAATGTTACAACTAACATATTAGATTTTACAATGTGTGTTTGCTGTAATTTTCTATAGACATAACTTTGAAACCATATTTTGAAATATGTAGATTTTATTACTGTGGAACCCACTTATTACATTTTATTTTTCACACAAAAATATAAAAACTTGTATAATGTAAAAACTGAACAAGATATTTTGATCCCAAGAACTTCAGACCACCATCATAATCAAACGTTACTGAATAGCCATGTCTTATCAAATTCACATTTACTTTTAGTAATCAGTAGAATCTGAACACAAACGTGATTTTCCCTGTTAGTTATATGTAAGAACCAATTTAAACTGCAGGCAGAACAGTTTATTGTTGTGCAATGATAAATTAGATTTATGTACAATATTAACCATTTAGTTATATTAATTTGGGTGAGTTTGGTGAGTGTTCTGATCTTTCAACCAGGGCTTCCATTGAAGTCTTAGAATATATATAAAAAAAGATGCTCTGCATTCTAATACAGAGAATTTAAAATTATTTTGTGTGTGTTTGTAGACTTCATTACGACCATCACAGTTGTGGCTATATCTAAATGAAACTTTCTTAAAACTCAAAGATGCCAATAGACCTTACCGATCACCTGACTATAAAGACCTACATATGAAAGAGGCCAAACTGGCCCAAAACAAATTTCTCACCTCTGCAGCTCATAAAGACATTGTTGGTTTATCAAGATATTTTCTGCAAACTTGAAATCATATTCTTTATACATGCACTACATAAATGTCAATAATCTGCATGTATTACTTGTTGAAAAAGCAAGCTAAAGTCCTAATATCAAGAACCTCGGCCTGTTGGTCATTCAGAAGAAGTCATTTTGACATTTTAACACCTGCGATACCTCTGACCTTGAAAGTGGGTCAATGTCATATACTAGCTTGGCAGTCCTACATTCTAGCATGCTACAGGCCTAATATCATCTTGGGCCAAAGATTTTGATATATTTGACGCCTGTGACCTTTCCATTGGATCAAGGTCAATCATTTAAAGGAGTCTTATCAACTTTCGGAATCTAAGAAATGATTCACCACTTTTAATGTTTCATACCAAATTTGGTTGAAATCTATTCAATCATTCAGAGAGAGTTACATTTTTAAGCAAAATATTGTCCATGGGGGTTGAATCAAATTTCAGAA
The DNA here is from genome assembly GCF_031769215.1 of Ylistrum balloti. Classification (NCBI taxonomy): domain Eukaryota; kingdom Metazoa; phylum Mollusca; class Bivalvia; order Pectinida; family Pectinidae; genus Ylistrum; species Ylistrum balloti. The sequence continues at coordinate 724,301 of NW_026782088.1, forward strand.
TTTAAAAAAATAATTGCCTACCCTAACTTATGAATCAGACCAAAGCTTGTTGAAATACATCCAGGTAGAAAGGAAAAGTAGGGTTTTAAAGCTAATATCAACACATTTGGGGCCCTGCCCCGCGATGTTTAGGGATTGAATCAAAATTCTGAATTGAAGAAATGAATACCACCCATTGATGCATCAGACTAAATTTGGATAAAATCCACCATGGTATGAAAGAGTAGAGTTTTAAAGAAAAAGGTTATGCACAATGCACGATGGCAAAGAAGCACAATGGCTATAGGTCATCTTGACGCTTTGGGTCAGATGAACCAAAAATTATCTACAAAATATTTTGTACTTGTAAATTGTTTAAGCCAGCAATAAAAAGTGGGTTCCACTGTGTACAAGATAATTAGCAATAACAAGTGTAAAATCTTTAACAGTTACAGTTATGTCAATGGGAATACATCTTAAACCAGTTTTAGTAGTGGTCAAAGGGAGGTAAGTATTAACACTATATACTGAACATCCACAGCTACAACAAACAGTATCAACCAAATATCTAGAAAAGTTGAATCTTTGCTTCACTGGTTTAGTCTACCTTCTGATACATCAAATGCAAGATATTTTCTTTCTGCTTACAATATGTGAAAGAATTGGCTATACGAAGTAAAATCACAATCTAGCAGAATGAATTTCATAAAACCGTTGTGATCTCATTTCTTACCATTTTGATCAATACCTCAATCCCTTTATAAATGTTAGCTCACCTTTAGTTTCTTGATTAATACGATGCATTCAAACTCCTTACTCACCTCCATTTTTCCTTTCTGAAGAGACAAAAAAAAAAACAAATCAATCAAAAAGTTTGAACTAAATAAAATATCTTCACTTGAAGATACGTTCAAAAATAGTTTTCGAATTATGAAAATTTAAAACCGTGAAGCAAAGACCCAACTTATTTCGGATACTTTATATTTTCTGTCAAAAAAAATTCTAGTCTCTTTTTTGTTTAATATCAATTTCACTTGAAGACTAATCCTTGTACTTAATTGTCCATCCCTTTAAATTCACACAATACACTCACCCTACCATCAAAGTACAAAGTAATTAAGTGCATTATTAGTGCATGGACCATATCTCCAGGGTTGGGCAGGAATCTAGGGATAATCCCTGGGGTAGGAGTTTCAACCTTTTGAATTTTTTTTCACCAACTGCTAAGGTCTCCAGGAGTTAAGTTGGACCCTGGAAGTAATCTTGGTAGCAGAACAGTGGTTGTTTCTTTGTGCCCTATAGGCCAGTATTCTTTGTGCCCTGTAGACTAGTATCCTTTGTGCCCTATAGGCCAGTATCCTTTGTGCCCTGTAGGCTAGTATTCTTTGTGCCCTGTAGGCTAGTATTCTTTGTGCCCTGTAGGCTAGTATTCTTTGTGCCCTGTAGACTAGTATTCTTTGTGCCTTGTAGGCTAGTATTCTTTGTGCCCTGTAGGCTAGTGATCTATGTGCCCTGCAGGCTATTGTTCTATGTGCCCTATAGGCCAGTATCCTTTGTGCCCTGTAGGCTAGTATTCTTTGTGCCCTGTAGGCTAGTATTCTTTGTGCCCTGTAGGCTATTGTTCTATGTGCCCTATAGGCCAGTATCCTTTGTGCCCTGTAGGCTAGTATTCTTTGTGCCCTGTAGGCTAGTATTCTTTGTACCCTGTAGGCTAGTATCCTTTGTGTCCTGTAGACTAGTATTCTTTGTGCCCTGTAGGCTAGTATTCTGTGCCCTGTAGACTAGTATTCTTTGTGCCCTGTAGGCTAGTATTCTTTGTGCCCTGTAGGCTAGTATTCTTTGTGCCCCGTAGACTAGTATTCTTTGTGCCCTGTAGGCTAGCATTCTTTCTGCCCTGTAGGCCAGTATTCTTTGTACCCTGTAGGCTAGTATTCTTTGTGCCCCATAGGCCAGCATTCTTTGTGCCCTGTAGGCCAGTATTCTTTGTGCCCTGTAGACTAGTATTCTTTGTGCCCTGTAGGCTAGTATTCTGTGCCCTGTGGGCCAGTATTCTTTGTGCCCTGTAGGTTAGTATTCTTTGTGCCCCGTAGGCCAGTATTCTTTGTACCCTGTAGGCTAGTATTCTTTGTGCCCCGTAGGCCAGCATTCTTTGTGCCCTGTAGGCCAGTATTCTTTGTGCCCTGTAGACTAGTATTCTTTGTGCCCTGTAGGCTAGTATTCTGTGCCCTGTGGGCCAGTATTCTTTGTGCCCTGTAGGTTAGTATTCTTTGTGCCCCGTAGGCCAGCATTCTTTCTGCCCTGTAGGCCAGTATCCTTTGTGCTCTGTATGCCAGAATTCTTTGTGCCCTATAGGCTAGTAAGTACTAGTTAGGTATGTAGTTATTGGGCAGGAATCAATCATTTTCATTTCAGGATCTAGGAACCATGTCTACCGGTACAGAGGTGAAACCAACTGCTAATTATTAGTAAAACAATATGTATACATATAATAAAATTTAGGATTGTGATTTCAATTATTTTACATTTTTATTTGCAGATAAGTTGAACAAGTTTTAATTGCACCATGGGTGCAGCCCAATTTATCAACTAATGAAGGGGCCCGATTTTAATTTTCTAATATCTACAACCATAAAAATATGTCTGACTTCTGCCATATAACTTTAACCAATGTGACTTGTTGAATTGGCCTAGATAGAATACCTATCGCTAGATGTAACCCCATTGAAAATAAACAGATTTCATTTTAATTAAGTTAAAGATGGCCACCTGTCAACCATTGCTTTTGTGATTAATATCAAAATTGAAAAAGACCATGCAAGACCAACTGGAGCCCATGGAATTTTAGATTCATATGGTGTTTCAAGAAATGGCAATAACAAGGATTCTTCAAGGATCAAGGGACAGATCACAGATGAAAGAAAATAAAGACAAAATGACAGACGACATACCATAATGCACCCTGTAAATTTTTAAAGGGCATATGAAAAATTACAGACCCAATTTTTGCACAAGACATTTATCCACAGGGCAAATTTATTGCAGGAATGAGTGTGGTATATCCCAAAACAAAATGTGTACAAACCTTTCCTCTCTGTAAAAAAAGGATGTCATGTTAGTCATGTGCCAATGATGTGCAAACCTCTCTTCTTTGGTTTAGTGCAGGTGCAAAACTTGTTCACTAGTGCATGGTTAATAGGGCGATTTCTAACTGTAATATTCAGTATAAAGGTTCTATACATGGTGAAATGTTGGTCAGGCTTTAGCCAGTTATTTGTCCTTGTTGACAATGCATTGTATGACTGAACTATTAGAAATTCACCTTATAAAATTGAGATCATAGATTAACATCCTGGATGACAAACAAAGGACTTTACACCTAAAACTAAATATATTTGAAGAGATCCAATGATTTTCTCTTTCCAATGGCTGCTGGTTCAACTCATGCAAAGTATTCCTATAGTCTAGCTATAAGAAGACCAATCATTTTGTTTCAAAATGGAAGTTAAACCTGAAGTTTTCAATATTTTGTCCTTTTCATGTCTTCCCCTTCCCTCCCTCATTTTAAAAATTTATGGAAAGTTATTTTATATTCTAGTCATTAAAAAAATCTGACAAAATTTTTGATAGACCTATATATCATTAGTTTTCATGAGCTGCAATTGTTTAAATATTTGAAATTGTTACCGTGTTGTCAAATAACTGGTAGCATTTCCCAATTTCCACATAGGAAGCCTCTTGCAAAATAGCGTACAAAACCTGCCAACTGCCAAAAACAGGAAATAATTTGATGCAAACCTGCCATTTCAACATTGAATATAATTATCTTGAAGGTTCTCCCTCACCACAGTTCCCAGTAAACTTTTATCACAAAGGTGAAAGTAAATGGCAGGTTTCAGTCTTATTGTTAGTGAATTAGAATTAAGCCCGATTTCAACACTAGGAATAGTAGTGAAACTATAGAAATTCTTACCTTGGATTTTACTGGTGCTTTGGTCGACGAAGCTTTTCTCTTTTTTGTCTTCATTGGTTCCTCCTCCTCCTCCACCAGTTCTTCGTCTTCCTCAGTCTCCGTACATGATTCATCCTGACTCAAGTTCCCTTCATCTGGCATTTCTATTGCAAATCATCCATAGTTATGTACAAAGGTCCTAACACTTCATTTTGAATATTTTTTCAGCTATATTTTAACAGTGATGTATGTCCTATCAAATTTTGACATGTGACAAGATCATCAAGAACTTTAATAATTTCAAGCCCCAAAACAAAATACTTCTGATTTCAATAAATGTAAAATGGAACTAGCTAACATACACATGCATCAACTAACGAGTGATTCGAGAGAGATCTTGGTGCCCACCATTGTTTTTTTAATTTTTTTTTAATGCTGATCTTTTCCCTTCTCTTCTGATCTGTTTTTCTTAAAACTATGAAATGTGAAAATTCTTCAAAAATAATAATAATAATCTTTAACTTCAAAATCTAAGTCACCTTTCTTATTGGTCTAAACTCAAAAGAGACAACTAGGGGCCAAGAGAAATCTATCTTTAAAATTTGAGAAAGATGTATCCAATATCTCTCAAGGACTGGCATCGCCAGTAACTACTTGTAGTATATCCAGCCGTAACCTTGTAATTGCCTAAATCTTCAGCTTTCACTTTTTTTACTTGTCTTTTCTAGCTTACAGCAGTCACATTGTACATTCATGTTTATATTGTTCCTATATCAGATTACCCACCTACTAATTGTTGAGCTGTCAGATGAACTGGACCAGTGCCTTCAACTAGTTCAAATACAACTGGATTTTCATGTCCAAAACTTAAATCTAAATTCCACTGAAATAAAATAGGAAAACATTTTAAACAAGGTTTATCACCTTGCATTCCTGGACCTGGAAAACGGGTTGCAAGATTGTGTCCATCTTTTATATTTCTCAGAGCTAATGGGGACAGCAGCAGAGTCATGTTTTGTTCATGGTTGGGAAATCGTGTATTCTGAAAATTTCCATGTATCTCTGTCCCACATGTTCCTGCTTCTTAGCAAAACTGGATGTTATAGTTATAGTAAAAATTGCATGTTTGTAGTCCAAAATACGAGTCAAATTTCAGCAATACCAATTATGTTATAGGGCCGAGATTTACAATATTTGTTTTAATAAGCACTCATCTCCTTCCTGTGGAAGTTTTATAATCATCTTAAGCAGGATTAGTGGGAATAACAGATCTTGTACTTTTTTAACCTAGTGGAAACCATGGCTATTCAGTTCAGCTAGACACCACAGCTGTTCAGTTCAGCTAGACACCACAGCTGTTCAGTTCAGCAAGACACCACAGCTGTTCAGTTCAGCTAGACACCACAGCTGTTCAGTTCAGCTAGACACCACAGCTGTTCAGTTCAGCAAGACACCACAGCTGTTCAGTTCAGCTAGACACCACAGCTGTTCAGTTCAGCTAGACACCACGGCTAGGTACTACTGGAAATCATTTGTGCATTTCGTAAATCATGGGTATTGCAGACATCATAATTTGTTAAATCTGTTTTTTTTTTTTTTTTCTTTGTCAAATTCACAAAATGAACCACCCAAAGTTTGTATGAAAACAGAGGACCAACCACTCATAGGTTATGTCATATTACACATAACACTACACTTTGAACGAGTTTCTTCTTAGGTGCATAATTAGCTAATTTTGTCTTTTAACAAATTCAATGGGAACTGATTTTTTAAATCGCTTATATCTGATTAAGGAAAAACTGCTTGGTTACATGAAGTGAATGACTAACCTTTGATTATTTCAAATGCAATGATTTTCTTTACTGATGTGTTATTTGTGCACTTATATTTCGAGTTTTGAAACTTCCATCTGTTTACAGTTACTTGAACGGAAGTGTTGTGATGTTATTTTGTGTTGTCATACATTATCATCATAAAGCTTCGTATAACTTGAATAAATTGGTAAAATTGTGTACCGTTATTCTTGTCTTGAGGAAACTAGAAATTGGAATGCGTGTCAGTAAATCCGTGACCTAAATAGCCTAATTTTGTTTCCAATGGCTATGTATATCATAATAAAAACAAAACCACGACTATTGACTACTTTTGAGTTAATAATGAGTTTTGACTGATCGGAACATCACTATCGGGGATTTCCACCACACCGATATATAATACAAACACATCACAACCCACATTTACCTGCCTCATTTCAAGTATAAAAAAAGATGGCACCCAGTTGGAAAAAATAGGCTTTTAGTCAAATTTCACAAATCTTTTAAAAGATTCATTTAAGCAGATGTCGTTAACATGTAATGTTTTTACTCCTTTTACTATGTGTACAATTGAAACTTTAAAACGTGTCTAAGACTAATCTCAAATGAAACAATTAACCAAGATCAAGCTGTTGAGTCAAAATTTGGAAAAAGAAAATATGTTGTGAATTTCGAAATATTGTATAATTCAGCCATATTACTAGCTATCTAGTGAGGGATAGTGGAGACCCTTGGCCATACAATCCTTTTTTCATCCACAATTGAATGTTTTGTCTAAACTAATTAGTGCAGTATCCCCATGTCACCAATAGTGTAGGTGTCCTAGGGGCCAATTACAGCAATTATAGCTCCAGTTGCATACATTCTTGCCAACTTTTGAAAAATTCACCCAGGATGAAAAGAGTGTGAACATTTTTCGCTACATTTTTTTATTAAGAAAAATATAGACTTGCAGAAAATACAAAATTGATTTCAGAAATAGATTTCATCAGTACCTGGCAGCGACATGTCAACATTTTCAACAAAAACATGAACTGTAATTGTCTTTCCTGTCCTGCTTTGTTAGTATGACAATTTTTACACAAAATACATGTTTTTCAGTATCGCAGAATGCAGATAAAATGCTTTGTGATATATATGTATTTCAACAGCATGATGTGCTGCAGTAAGAATTTATTATAATGAAATACAATCTGGAATGCTGAATTGTACTGCTTATCAAATTAGGCAATTACAATGCTGAGCATAAATTAGCACATGAAGAAATTCAAGAAACTGAATGTGAAAGATTTTGTAACTAAACAGGTTTCTTGCTTATTCCAAAAGTTCTAGTTCTTCCTAGCTAAATTAAATTTTTTCTAAAGAATTCTTCATCTTTATCTGATTCAAAGCCTGAACTTACCATATCATTTCTGCCCAGTGTTAAAGAAACTACAGGATGTTTGATTTGTTCGTTGTCAAAGTTTTTTGTCTGTACAGATACTATATTTCTTTCATCCTGCACCGCTGCTTGTCCAAGTACTGCCTGAAAAATTTGAAAAAATTTAATCAAACTACAAACTGTATTAAGGCATTCCAAAGCTTGACAAATTTACAAAAGCAACGTAGCTATTTTACAGCCAATTTTATTCAGATCTTCAATGTCTGTTCAGTACATCGAGACAAATTGTGTATCTGTAGTCAGAAATATTGACCAAGTAGGAAATAGAAAAGTTGTTCTGGACCTTTGACCTATGACCTTGGACCTAGCATTAATTTTATTGTGACGATTTTTTCTTTCTTTCTTTACACTCATGAAAAAGAATTTAAAAATCTGACCTCGACTTTAAACAGTTGCTTGTCAATTGATGTTGATCAACTTAGCGTCATCTTTTAGGAAGACTCAATCAGTACTAATACCGGTAGTTAGATCAAGGATTGTGGGAATCCAACATTAGCATTTTCACCTAACTTATACGGTACTTTAATAATAATTCACACATCCTTTTACCAACACTTCATTAGTAAACACCTTTAGATAGCCACACCCTTTTTCACATACAATACATTTCTATTGTCCTTGTCCTTGAATAATTTCAGCAGCACTTCCTGGTTTTGGATCTTGCTGTAGTCTTGTTTTGTTTCCTTCAATTTCTCTCTTTTATTTGAATAGACTCAGCCTTATCACCGACTCCCTCGGTGAAGTCTTACCCAGTGACTGAGAAATATGCCTCTATGCTTTTCAGCAAAGTCCATTTCTGTTTCATATTGCAGTAGAAAATGAGAAAAGAACTGTAAACAAACATTTGTATTGGAAAAGATTTTAAGTCTCTCAAAATGTTTTTCTATGGGTTTGACAATTTCTCTTCTCAAAACCTGTAGAGCAATACATTAATGGGAATGCTGGTTATCTACATTTAGTAGGAAAAAACACTTTTTTGCTGGATTAATCCACTGATGTGACTGCCACATTCAGACATCCTATAAATTGAAGCAGTTAGCAGTTGGTATAACCACATTAAAATCGACAACCTTATTGCACCTTGTCAGCTTAGCTTTAAACTTGAACCATTTGACCAATCAAGGGGTCTATGATGCAATGGTATAGACTTGACCAATCGCTGAAAGTAGTAACATTAATCGGTATTTTTTGTTTTGTCTTTTCCAAGTATAAACAATATTTAAAAATTTAATACTGTACTACAAATTCCCCAATAGCATTGCATTGATTCAAGTGTATAAGTCTCTGCCTTCATCACGTACTGGTCATTTGTAGTACAAAACATTGTTATTGTATAGTTATCTCCCCTACACTATCATTAAGCAACATCTACAGTAAATTGTAGTGATGGTACTACCAATGATCTACTTCATTAACAACCTTTTTATTATAGTTATCGCTCCTTTACTTTCTCAAAGCAACATCTACAGTAAATTGTAGTGATGGTACTACCAATGATCTACTTCATCAACAACCTTTTTATTATAGTTATCGCTCCTTCACTTTCTCAAAGCAACATCTACAGTAAATTGTAGAGATGGTACTACCAATGATCTACTTCATTGACAATTTTTTCATTGTAGTTATCTCCCTTATACTATTTCAAAGCCACAGTAAATTGTAGCAATGGCACTATCAAATCGGCGCTATTTAACCAGTTCAAGTTTCTCTTGTATAACCATACACTTTCTAAAATGATATATCAAATATCCAACAATTCAATTCAATTTAAAAAATTTGATTTTAAATGCAACTTCATTTTTATGAAACTGGAAAAAAAGTTCTAGTTCACCTCTTCAAAGGGGGACAATTCGGCATTGGCATAAGTATTCAAAAGTTCAGATTTCGATGAAATGTGAGAATATCAGTACATTTTTTTATTGTACTAGAGTACTGATATTTGGTATCAAGTTTGCTGTGGTGGTTAATTATCCTTCCCAGAGGTTAAATCAAAAGATTTCTTTTAAGAGAAAAAATTTTGGAATTTTGATGTTTGTGTTGAATGAATGATGAAAAGATTCTGTTCCAAGCATTGAAAGACATCAGTATATCCATGGACATTCCTGTGAATATAAATATCGGTGGCATTCCCAATAAAAAAAGGCTCATTTTTTTCCCAAATGAAAGAGGTTTTCCTCCCAAAGTGACCAGCACAATTATTTTCCTGTGCTTTATCTGCTTCCAATTCCTTTATTACTGATCACTTCACTATCACCTATAAGCTTCATTTTCATGCATAAAACTGCTGTAATTAAAGCGTCCTCAAGACTGTCAAAAAGTGAGGTTTGTCCAAAATGGCGTCCCACAAAACATTAAGTATTCTGACTTTCAATGACCAACATTGATTTGCCTAATTATCATTAGTCAAGTTCTCATATGACAATATGAAATAATGTGATGAAGGTTCACATAGGCAGGCTGTCCAGCACTTCCTGACAAAAAATTAGGTCTAAATTTAGGGCTAAAATTACAAAATTTTAGGGCAAATTTAGGGCTAAAATTAGGAATTTTGTAAGTAGAATAGGAAGTATAAAAGCATTAAATTGACTTGCCTTTGCAAATTTGACAAAAGAGAAACTAACATACATTGCCTTAATTGCAGGAAAGGTGTCTTCCAGGGTTTGTGTCCCAGCTGCTGTTGGCTGTGACCTTAATAATCACACCTCTGTCACTCAGTCACAACCAATAACAATCTGGGTACATAGATCCACTGGTCAATTGCCTTTCATTGTCTACCCTGAATTAGAACTACAGACTACATTAAAATACATTTTAAGTATGAATTTAATGAAAACTTTTTCAGTAAATTGTAATAAATATAAAAAAAAGTAGGTACTGAAGTGAAAAATTAGGTTTTTTTTTTTAGGAATTCCCTTTGAATTTTTCATTTTTTTAAGGAATTTTAGCAAAATTGAAAAAAATTAGGATTTTTTAGGAATTTTAGGGATGCTGGACAGTCTGCATAGGGTGTTGTAACAAGTATTAACAAAGTCTTAGTTACAATCATGTGTTTTTTTTTAACAGTTTGCTGCAAGTACTCATTTTATTTGGTTTGATCTTTCTAGTATATGCATTACATGAATTAAAGAATTATATCAAACTTAAATGAAAAAGAAACCAAATTTTATGGAAAAGGATGTAAAAATTTTGCCGCTTCAGGTCCAAGTGGCAATTCCTAAAACAGCCAAGAAAGTCTCGACATCATTTGAGAATTACATTGTAGTAATGATATATGGTATTTGGGGTTTACCTGGGGTTTAATTGTCCCAGTCCACAGATTTTACCATATAAAGCTGAATGCTTTCCACCACAGCTTGTTCTAATTTGATGATTAACCTTCAAATGTGCCTCAACACTTAGTGGTTTCAGACATTTTCCAACCTTTGATTTTCTTCTAGATATAAAGGTACTCTTTAAACCCACACAAACATTACCTGTTTCAAAAATAGTGTGTGAATAAGAAAATCTGTATCCTCCTCTTCCTCTTCAAACGTCCACGTTACTTTAGGATTTTCTTTGTTGAGCACACAACCTGGAATAAGGGATATATGTTGACAACGTGCATGTTATTAAACATCGGTGGGAAATGAAAATGAGACTATGTAATGCAATGTTATCCAAAACAGCATGCAAAGGTACAACTTGCTAACATGCTGCCAACACGAGGTCCTATGCGCCTATGAATACAATCCAGATTATCAACGTTAATGGGAAGTCATATTACAGAATGTATAGTGATGAAATATATACAATTGTACATTTTATTTAAATCTTAATTTTCTTCCAATTCAACATCAAAAAGTGAACTTTCAAGTTTATTCGTGCAACCAAATTTCTAGTTTCATGTTCTTGCATACAAAAAGATGCGAAGATCACCATATTTTTAATAGAATATTTCAACATTCCTAAATCATACATTTTATTTCTTTTTAATGGCATATACAATCCAATTGTATCACTCACTAGGCTTCGCTTTTTGAAAACTGAAACAGATTCTGATGATAAACATTGATTTTCCCATTGGGCCTGCCCTCTTTTCCCATGCTCTTTCTAAAAGTCTACTTCGTTTAAGGATGCTTTAAACAAAATACGGGAAAAGTCCTGCAATTGATACAGAAGAAGCATTTAAAAGAATCTAAATGTCCCCTTTCCCTAATGGACATTGCCCAACCTGCCCCCATCACAAATTTGCATATATTAGGCAAATGGGTATACCACATGCCAATTAGGTATGGATTTGTTACTAAAGATAGACAAAATCAGTATATAATTAAAAGTCGCATTAATTATGACAAGGCAAATATTGTTTACCAACAGATGTCTACTGAAAGTTCTGGCTCAGAAACTTTATGCAACCAAGACCATAAGGTCCAGAAGCACTGTAATTTCCCACAAACAAATTATCAATGTTTGCAATTGTACGATATCTTGTGACTTGATTGGTCTACGTAGTATATGTACATTTGTAGTTTTTCTCTACCGGTTTACTAATTCATCAAAAAGCGTATCAAAATTATGGTCAACCCAACAAATGATACTTTTGAACAAGTAGGAATTGCTGAACATTATTATCTAAAACATGCTTAAAATTTTTGGAAAATTGAAGTTTTTCATACAATTTCTGTCACCTTTTTAGATGTGACAAATTTTCACAGAAGTGATGCACATGCAACAGATGTCATTTTTATTTCAATGCCTCCGCAATGGTTCAAACCCAGGACCTGTGGCTTACTATTCCGACTCTCAACCGATCTATACACATTGCGTCCAGTATTTTACCAGGTTACATACTCCCCTCCAAGAAATAACTTTTCCTTGTATTTCTGTGGGGTTATGATGATGCTGATGGGGCATGGGCAAGTGTTATTCTTGCATCCTTACATAGGCACCAATGTAACAGTGGTCATTATTTCGATGCCTGCACTTGAATTCGAACCAGAGACCGATTGAGCTAAAGATAAGTCCTCCCTAGCAAAGCAGCATATTGCAGCTAGTATTTTACCAGGGTTACACACACATTTCCAGTTCATGTACTAAAAAAATTTGCATATCATATTTGCTAATATTGTTGTTTAAAGTTCAAACTCTAGTAAAGGTTTATGGTCTATGTTCCTATTAGTCAATACTTTTCTTAAATTATCTATGCTATATCTCAAGCCTTGATGAAATATCTAATTCAAGTGAAAATTCTGCATCTTGGGTAGCGTTACAATATTTGAGGTGTTTTTAAACTTGACGAGAACAACAATATACAGTCTAGTCCGGTCTTGACAATCACTAATAAGACTAGTCACAATCCTTCCGACCAACTGAAACTGTATGCCAGAAATATATTCTGTGCAGCTGACGCCATCATCTTAAACACTTCTTCAATCTTACAAACCCCAGAAATATTCTCTTGAAACGTCGTTCATGTTGAAGAATAAAGCAGAAAGATGTTGACGCGGTGCAGCCGACTGAGGATCTCAGCAATCGTCCGCTGGAGCTCGGTGGAAATGGAGGAGTGACGGGTGCGTGGCAAGCTCTCCTATCACACTGATCTTTGCACGTGGTTTTCGTGAGAGCTAGACGAATTTCGCGCTAAAATGCGAACTTCCTGTTCCGTTTTCGTATTGCGTGATTTTATGTTAGCACGGTGAAGCTATGAATGGTGGTTATTTCCGTGGAAACTTTCACTAAACATCTCATTTTTTTCCTTCACTTTTTTCCGATATTGGTAGGCTTTACATTACAAAAGCGTATGATATTACAATATTCATCACTAAGTCACTAACACGTTTACATTGGACAGAAAGGCAAGTTCAAACTTTCTACCAAATGGACACCTCAAGTCGAACAATCGCGAGGGGTCATTCAGAAAATATTTTTAAAAACCGTAACCTGGATATAAGAATTTCTTTAATCACAGCACAGTACATGGAACAATTTACCGCAACATATTGATGCATTAAACGTTTACCTGTTTTGGAACAGTTTCTTCGGGTTGGTAATGTCAATAGAATAGAAGTTCTTATAACACAATCAGTAGAAGATTAGAGTGTGACGTTTAGATTACTTCTCGGTCATCATCAGACAAATGACAAGTGTTACAAGAAATTTTAATTTCTGTCGTATGCAATAAAACATTTAACATTCGTTCAGAAGAGCTATTATTACGACAAACATATAAAAATAAACACTAAGAACAAAATAACACAAGGAATATTGAAGTAAAATTCAACACTGCATGCATAATGTAATAGTCATGATATCAACATAAACGTTGTCACAGTGAGTTAGTGGTACACAGCACAACGAAAGAAAATACTATAACTTAATGAAATTACAAAATTAAATTATAATCACAAAACTAAATAATTTAGAAATGGTCAAGAACTTATTTTGGTAGTCAAATTAATGTTGAGTAAAAAAAATCTTTTTAAAAAACTAGTGTTAAGATGTATAAAGCAAGAGAGGTTCAATAGCAAAAACACATCCTGGTAAAACAACAATATCACTGAAGCTCAAAAAACAGGTGGTTGGGTCAGTCGATACCTACCACATTCCATGACCAGACTAATTGGCATGAAAAAGACAATTATAACTTATAACAGCCAAAAGAGGTTAATCAATCCATCTTTGCACAGAGAGAGCAAGTACAAATGGGACAATTTGACTAGGGAAGGTATTTGCATTAAGACTCAAATGTATCACATTACTTAGAGGATAACTGATACTACCCCTACAGGCCTTCAAATGTTTGAACGATATGCTATCAAAACCTGTTGCCTTCTTATAACTAATTTAATTAATGTTTTTACATACATCATTACGGAAAACAGGCTTAAAACATTTTTTGTATACGCAATTGGCTTTTGATTTTAGAGATGATGTCGTCATTTACTGTATCTTCATCATTCCCTATATCGCCAGTCACATTTACATAAAAAATTATTAAAAACATGGCATACCTCTAATAGGTCTCAAATAATGGTTTTATATTCCTTCAGTTTGATGTTTGAGTCTGAAGTACAATGTATTACATTTTTCTGAAAGGAAATGTTTGATAGTGAGCCAGAAATTACATGATGTTGACCACCATCACACATGTTGACCACCTTCACACATGATGTTGACCACCATCACACCATCACACATGATGTTGACCACCATCACACATGATGTTGACCCACCATCACACATGATGTTGACCACCATCACACATGTGTTGACCACCATCACACATGATGTTGACCACCATCACACATGTGTTGACCACCATCACACATGTGTTAACCACCATCACACCTTTCTCATCTCACTGATTGTTTTTTAATTTTGGTATATACATTCCTTTATTTTCTATAATTTCCCCAGTTCTATTTTTTGTCAAAAAGCATTCGTTTACGATATATATCTGTAACACTGTATATATATTGTTGGTATGGATATAAAGGCTTTCAGCCTGCGACCATTAATTTTCCTAATAAATCCTTATAAATAGACACGCACAACCACATTCGCACACATCTTGTTTCAAATTTCGTTTCGATATAACATGAATTTAGATATAATGTTTCTATATTATTTTTCCGTTAACATGATTCTCTCCGTATCCTCGATATTCCAGAGGTTACGATCACTTTCGTTCTCTTCACTCCGGTGCTCCACTCCAGGGGTTACGATCACTTTCGCTCTCTGCACTCTGATGCTCCACTCAAGGGGTTACGATCACTTTCGCTCTCTGCACTCTGGTGCTCCACTCCAGGGGTTACGATCACTTTCGCTCTCTGCACTCTGGTGCTCCACTCCAGGGGTTACGATCACTTTCGCTCTCTGCACTCTGGTGCTCCACTCCAGAGGCTATGATCACTTTCGCTCTCTGCACTCTGGTGCTCCACTCCAGGGGTTACGATCACTTTCGCTCTCTGCACTCTGGTGCTCCACTCCAGGGGTTACGATCACTTTCGCTCTCTGCACTCTGGTGCTCCACTCCAGGGGTTACGATCACTTTCGCTCTCTGCACTCTGGTGCTCCACTCCAGGGGTTACGATCACTTTCGCTCTCTGCACTCTGGTGCTCCACTCCAGGGGTTACGATCACTTTCGCTCTCTGCACTCTGGTGCTCCACTCCAGGGGTTACGATCACTTTCGCTCTCTGCACTCTGGTGCTCCACTCCAGGGGTTACGATCACTATCGCTCTCTGCACTCTGGTGCTCCACTCCAGAGGCTATGATCACTTTCGCTCTCTGCACTCTGGTGCTCCACTCCAGGGTTTACGATCACTTTCGCTCTCTGCACTCTGGTGCTCCACTCCAGGGGTTACGATCACTTTCGCTCTCTGCACTCTGGTGCTCCACTCCAGGGTTTACGATCACTTTCGCTCTCTGCACTCTGGTGCTCCACTCCAGGGGTTACGATCACTATCGCTCTCTGCACTCTGGTGCTCCACTCCAGGGGTTACGATCACTTTCGCTCTCTGCACTCTGGTGCTCCACTCCAGGGGTTACGATCACTATCGCTCTCTGCACTCTGGTGCTCCACTCCAGGGGTTACGATCACTTTCGCTCTCTGCACTCTGGTGCTCCACTCCAGAGGCTATGATCACTTTCGCTCTCTGCACTCTGGTGCTCCACTCCAGGGGTTACGATCACTTTCGCTCTCTGCACTCTGGTGCTCCACTCCAGAGGCTATGATCACTTTCGCTCTCTGCACTCTGGTGCTCCACTCCAGGGGTTACGATCACTTTCGCTCTCTGCACTCTGGTGCTCCACTCCAGGGGTTACGATCACTTTCGCTCTCTGCACTCTGGTGCTCCACTCCAGGGGTTACGATCACTTTCGCTCTCTGCACTCTGGTGCTCCACTCCAGGGGTTACGATCACTATCGCTCTCTGCACTCTGGTGCTCCACTCCAGAGGCTATGATCACTTTCGCTCTCTGCACTCTGGTGCTCCACTCCAGGGTTTACGATCACTTTCGCTCTCTGCACTCTGGTGCTCCACTCCAGGGGTTACGATCACTTTCGCTCTCTGCACTCTGGTGCTCCACTCCAGGGTTTACGATCACTTTCGCTCTCTGCACTCTGGTGCTCCACTCCAGGGGTTACGATCACTTTCGCTCTCTGCACTCTGGTGCTCCACTCCAGAGGCTATGATCACTTTCGCTCTCTGCACTCTGGTGCTCCACTCCAGAGGCTATGATCACTTTCGCTCTCTGCACTCTGGTGCTCCACTCCAGGGGTTACGATCACTTTCGCTCTCTGCACTCTGGTGCTCCACTCCAGGGGTTACGATCACTATCGCTCTCTGCACTCTGGTGCTCCACTCCAGGGGTTACGATCACTTTCGCTCTCTGCACTCTGGTGCTCCACTCCAGAGGCTATGATCACTTTCGCTCTCTGCACTCTGGTGCTCCACTCCAGGGGTTACGATCACTTTCGCTCTCTGCACTCTGGTGCTCCACTCCAGAGGCTATGATCACTTTCGCTCTCTGCACTCTGGTGCTCCACTCCAGGGGTTACGATCACTTTCGCTCTCTGCACTCTGGTGCTCCACTCCAGGGGTTACGATCACTTTCGCTCTCTGCACTCCGGTGCTCCACTCCAGAGGCTATGATCACTTTCGCTCTCTGCACTCTGGTGCTCCACTCCAGAGGCTATGATCACTTTCGCTCTCTGCACTCTGGTGCTCCACTCCAGGGGTTACGATCACTTTCGCTCTCTGCACTCTGGTGCTCCACTCCAGGGGTTACGATCACTTTCGCTCTCTGCACTCTGGTGCTCCACTCCAGAGGCTATGATCACTTTCGCTCTCTGCACTCTGGTGCTCCACTCCAGGGGTTACGATCACTTTCGCTCTCTGCACTCTGGTGCTCCACTCCAGAGGCTATGATCACTTTCGCTCTCTGCACTCTGGTGCTCCACTCCAGGGGTTACGATCACTTTCGCTCTCTGCACTCTGGTGCTCCACTCCAGGGGTTACGATCACTTTCGCTCTCTGCGCTCTGGTGCTCCACTCCAAAGGCTATGCTCACTTTCGCTCTCTCCACTGATGACACCTAGCATTGATTGATTGATTGATTGATTGATTGATTGATTCTTTCTACTTGTCCGCTCAATCATTCCTAGTTTGTGATATCAGACTATTACTACATTAGGATCATTTTATTACAAAGGGACGAAATTAGCCATGCTATATTTACAGAGGACTATAAAATGAGCATAATCAGTAAAAATGTTGATTGATACCAGCATAATAAAGACACGGATACTGACATTAAAATTTCATTTTAAACGTCGGTGTAATCATTGATGGTGATCACAATTCCTGTTACGTGTAGTTGGACTAGAACTGTACTCACTGTATTCAGTACGCTTTGTATATCTCTTGTCGGTATTTGACACAAACGAATGTCGTTTGTGTCTTTGTCGTTATCTGTATTGCATCTGTAGAATTTACAGTTTTATGAATATTTCAACATCTGTAGAAATAGTATACAGAGATATACAACACACGTGCGTGAGTATATTGAGGGAAGAATGTATCGTAATGCCATGTACTTTGATAAACTGGTAATAACTCAAAGGAACGTGTATTATTACCTTTTTAATGAAGGTACATAACTCCCCCCCCCCCCTTTTTTTTAAAGAATATATGCTTTTTAGATAACAGGATATTACGATAACACACTATGTCTAATAATTAATTTCTATGAAAAGCAACTTCTTTCATGTTCTAAAGTCAAACATTCCAATAATCAATGTTATATAATCTGAGCAATTAATTTAGTGGTGACCTCTACCACAACTTTCATCCCGAAAATTCACACATGGAAATATTATAACTTCGTCCAATCAGCACGTTATGTGTTCCTGTTGCAATCCCTAACTGAAATAATTCAGGTTATGAAAACTTCAGTGAATTCTATTCGAATCATCCGGTATTTTATTCAACACTTCGTACTTTACTTGGAGAAAATCTTGATTAAAAGTAAAACTTTCTTATTCTTTTATGTTATGATTTGTCAGAAGCACACTTTTTGTACAATTCTGTACGCCATTCCCGGCCTCGGCTTGGACCCAATACAACCAGAACCTTATCATGACTCAATAAAAAAACTCCAAAGGTCTATGTAAAGCGTCAACAAATGATAGTAATCGGCCTAAAACGCCTGTAGAAAATGGCTTTTAAATACTCAGAAAACTTTGGAGCATCAAAAGATGTGATGTCTATGTTTCCATAATACACTAAGTTTCGTGTTCATCTACAATGAAATTTCCTCGATCACCGATGGTATAAGTGTTTCAGAGTTACTGCCCTTTGTTTCATTGTGTACTCTTTACGGAGGTTTAGCAGTGTATAAACAGCAACGACTTCAAACTGAAATTCTTGAAATACTCATTAAATGAAATGTTATTGATTTCATTTGATATCGAATAAATATAAGAATTTTCTGTCCACGTGGATAAAAAAGACAGTTTCTACGATTTTATTACAGCCAAATTGTTAGCATGACACACTTTGTACGTTTATACAAATACCACTAAAATCTTGTGTATCACTAACAATACTGAATTGAATAAGTGACAAATTTGTTTTTCTTGTTGATATTTGTAAAATTTTGTAAAATTGGTGGCGTTACAACTTACAGTAACAGTGCAATCGCTTTCAAGAGTATTCTCCTCAAAGTACATCAGGTTAGTGACATCAAAAGATGTGTTTTTGTAATGAAACATATATGTACAACATCCTAGCTTGATTTATGCGATAATGACAAAATCATAATGATTTTAATGTTGAGAACACGCTAAACAGTAACAGTGAGTAATAGTAGTGTATTTATCGGATTATTAATCTATAAACCATACCATTAAGTGGATCGGTGACTGGAAATTATCCTTTAAGTTACAGAGACAATACACAATATTGAGAGGTACTAGATAGTTGTATGGTACAGTTAGCTATGAACTGGCTGCTTTGAGTTATTATCTCTTATTCTATATACATGATAATAATAACGTGACCAGGTGTGCTTCCAGGTAAGACATGAACGGCGTGTCAGCACGAACTGCAATTAGCATATCTTTTAATCAACGTGGTAAATTTGTGTTGATGGTGATGATAATTCATCCAAAATTTTGTCAAAAACTATCCCAAATATCCAGAATTATGCTCTAGAAAAAACCTATGCAAAAGTACAAAGCCTTCATTATTTTGTTTAACACAAACATTTGTGATACCTGCACGGCACATTGTTTGTTTTAACTGACACCCACCACTCTATAATATATAATTCGACTCCATTTTTTTTATTTTCGTTTATCTCGTAGCTGTATAAAGCACACCGTGTGTGATCGGGTATAGGTAAAAATGACTAGGTATAAAGGTGTCTAATATTTCTTCATGTTACGACATGTATCTCCGTGTAGTGTCCATTCATTACAGGTATACCACAGTGTACATTACCAAATGGTATACTGTTTGACAAGGATCAGTTTGACGATGTATATGATTTTACCTTTCATTTTCGCAATATTTTGATATATATTTACCACCATATTGTCACACTGATCCTTGTTGATCTAACGGTATATCATTCGGTAATGTACGATGTGGTTTTAATACTTTTTAAGATGAAAATCTGAACCCTGTCATATCCTACGGTTACGAAACTGAATGGTTCGTAGAACAGGCCCTATGGACATTTTGAATTTACCAATCCTATTTCATCGATAGTCACTCAAAATGCTACAAATACCACCCACTTTTATTTGATTTGGTGCATGGGCAAATTCATTGTTCCTGAAAGGGACCCTTGTAGTTTACAGTGAAATGTATATTTAGGAATTAGCATAACAGTAATAAAGGGTCTCAATTCACTCGGATGTCAGATCGATACATATGTGATTACATAAAACACTGAGATATACGTAAAATTATCAATACATCAGTAAGTACACATTAATATATTACAGAACTATTACAGAAATACCTTGTAAGTGATGTACCTTGACATCAAACTATCGGTAGTATGATGTGATGTGTTGACATCAAACTATCGGTAGTATGATGTGAGGTATTGACAACACACTGTAGTATGATGTGAGGTATTGACATCACACTGTAGTATGATGTGGTGTGTTGACATCAAACTATCGGTAGTATGATGTGATGTGTTGACATCAAACTATCGGTAGTATGATGTGAGGTATTGACATCACACTATCGGTAGTATGATGTGAGGTATTGACATCACACTGTAGTATGATGTGATGTGTTGACATCACACTGTAGTATGATGTGGTGTGTTGACATCAAACTATCGGTAGTATGATGTGAGGTATTGACATCACACTGTAGTATGATGTGAGGTATTGACATCACACTATCGGTAGTATGATGTGAGGTATTGACATCACACTGTAGTATGATGTGGTGTGTTGACATCAAACTATCGGTAGTATGATGTGAGGTATTGACATCACACTGTAGTATGATGTGAGGTATTGACATCACACTATCGGTAGTATGATGTGAGGTATTGACATCACACTGTAATATGATGTGGTGTGTTGACATCAAACTATCGGTAGTATGATGTGAGGTATTGACATCACACTATCGGTAGTATGATGTGAGGTATTGACGTCACACTATCGGTTGTATGATGTGGTGTGTTGACATCACACTGTATTGTGATGTGAGGTATTGACATCACACTGTAGTATGATGTGAGGTATTGACATCACACTGTAGTATGATGTGAGGTATTGACATCACACTGTAGTATGATGTGATGTGTTGACATCACACTATCGATAGTATGATGTGAGGTAGTATGATGTAGAGTGTTAACATCACCCTATCGGTTGTATGATGCGGGGTATTGATATCACACTATCGATAGTATGATGTGATGTGTTGACATCACACTGCAGTATGATGTGGGATAATGACATCACACTGTAGTATGATGTGAGGTATTGACATCACACTGTAGTATGATGTGATGTGTTGACATCACACTATCGGTAGTATGATGTGATGTGTTGACATCACACTATCGGTAGTATGATGTGAGGTAATGACATCACACTGTAGTATGGTGTGAGGTATTGACATCACACTATCGGTAGTATGATGTGATGTGTTGACATCACACTATCGGTAGTATGATGTGAGGTATTGACATCACAATGTAGTATGATGTGAGGTATTGACATCACACTGTGGTATGATGTGGGGAATTGACATCACACCATCGGTAGTATGATGTGGGGTGTTGATATCACACTGTAGTATGATGTGGGGAATTGACATCACACTATTGGTAGTATGATGTGGTGTGTTGACATCACACTGCAGTATGATGTGTGGTATTGACATCACACTATCGGTAGTATGATGTGGGGTGTTGACATCACACTGTAGTATGATTTGGGGTATTGACATCACACTATCTGTTGTATGATGTAAGGCATGTATTGACATCACACTATCGGTAGTATGATGTGGGGTGTTGACATCACACTGTAGTATGATTTGGGGTATTGACATCACACTATCTGTTGTATGATGTAAGGCATGGACATCACACTATCGGTAGTATGATGTGGGGTGTTTACATCACACTATCGGTTGTATGATGTGATGTGTTGACATCAAACTATCGATAGTATGATGTGAGGTATTGACATCACACTATCGGTAGTATGATGTGAGGTATTGACATCACAATATCGGTAGTATGATGTGAGGTATTGGCATCACACTATCGGTTGTATGATGTGAGGTATTAACATCACACTGTAGTATGATGTGAGGTATTGACATCACACTGTAGTATGATGTGATGTGTTGACATCACACTATCGGTAGTATGATGTGAGGTAGTATGATGTGGAGTGTTAACATCACACTATCGGTTGTATGATGTGAGGTATTGACATCACAATGTAGTATGATGTATTGACATCACATGTAGTATGATGTGGGGAATTGACATCACACTGTAGTATGATGTGGGTAGTATGATGTGATGTGTTGACATCACACTATCGGTAGTATGATGTGGGGTGTTGACATCACACTATGTAGTATGATGTGATGTGTTGACATCACACTATCGGTAGTATGATGTGGGGAATTGACATCACTATCGGTAGTATGATTTGGGGTGTTGACATCACACTGTAGTATGATGTGGGGTTGACATCACACTATGTAGTATGATGTGAGGTATTGACATCACACTGTAGTATGATGTGGGGTATTGACATCACACTATCGGAAGTATGATGTGGGGTATTGACATCACACTATCGGTTGTATGATGTGTTGACATCACACTGTAGTATGATGTGGAGTGTTGACATCACACTATCGGTAATATGATGTAAGGTGTTGACATCACACTGTAGTATGATGTGGGGAATTAACATCACACTATCGGAAGTATGATGTGGGGTATTGACATCAC